>NW_027362797.1:11657500-12257500 GCF_046119375.1 Phyllobates terribilis | reverse complement strand
GTCAGTCTTTTGTAGAGTGAGTCAGTCTGTAGCAGAGCAGAGAAACTCAGCCAGAAGGGCTGACAGGGAGTTGTGGTTCCGGCTGGGCCCAGCTCCAAGGCCAAGTCTGAGAGAAAGAGGAGTCAGAAGGACCCAGATAGAAGAAGAAGGAACCCCAAGACCCCAGAATACAAACGGCAGGGTGAAGGGTTGGCACCCAGGGTACCGGATCCCAAGCTGGCAGAGAGAAAAGCACACCTTAGCCAGAGATCGGAGGTCGTGGGCAGGATCTGCCACGACCCTCACTAAATCCACTAGGAAGGCATACCAGGTATAGGGTCAGGGAACCCAGAAGGGGTGTACCCACCAAGAGACCCGAGGGAGCCGGACATAAGTGGATCCCTAGTGAGAACGGCCAGAAGAGAGGGAAAGTCAGACAGGAGCTCAGGACCACGCTCCAGAATTGCTTGGGGGTTGGCCGAGTCCAGGACCTGGTGGACGCAGCACGGCTCGGGTGGTCGCTTCAGGCCAGAGTGACCATAAGAACACCCGTAAGTAAAAACCCCTGAACTGCACAGCCCGACTCTGAGTCTTCTTGCTTAGCTCTCCTGCACCTGCACAACCACCATCCTCTACATCTGACCCCCTGAGGCTATACCCCTCCCGTTGGGGGTTATACTACCAAAGCTGCACACATACCAACAGCCTCAGCGGACCCTGCTGCAGCGGCGGCCTTTTGACCGCAAATCAACGGGTGGCGTAGTCGACACTAAAGAACACCAATAACATCTATCAAGACTGCCACACACTGAGTTTGACACCCTGGGCACGGACCGGGTCGCCGCCACTCGGAGACTACAACCCCCATCTGATCCGGCTCCGGGTAATCCCCAAACAGCACTGGCCCAGGGGGCGCGACAACTTTGGCGTAGTCGGCAGGATTTCGTGCCCGCAACCACCGGGTACTGCGTGCCTAAAGAAAAGTTCAAATTTACCTCAAGAAGAAGTCTCCCGCCGGTTCCAGAGGGTCCCCGCCATGGGACGCCATCACGGATCGTTTCCCGCCGGTTGCCCGCCATCTGCAGCTTTTTCCCGCCATCCACGGAGTTTCCCGCCACTGGGGGACGATTCCCGCCATTTCCAGAAGATTTCCCGCCTTGGAAGAGCAGACGCCATTATGGGCGTGCCAGAGGGTGGCAAGAGGTCACCTCCCATCGTGGGCCAGGTCAAGGAATGGCGCCAAAAGCGGAAACCGCCCCCACCAACAGAGACTGTGATGCTGGAGATGTCCATCAGCGTGAGAGAACTGCCCCTGGAACTGACAATCACAAAGTTGCCCCGGGACCACCTTCAATGTGGGCGGAGACAGAACAAGAGAGCGAAGATGGGTGCAGCCTGGGGGAGTCTGGAGAGAGCGCACCCGGAGACAAGAAGTCTGGAGAGGAGTCCAGAGAAAGCGTACCCGGAGATGGAGGGAGAGACAGGCAGCACCGACCCAGTGGTCAGGAGCCTGCTGCAAGCAACAACCCCACTAGGCTTAGTGGAGATCCTAGCACAGCTTCCCCGAGACCGGGAGTGTGCACAGACCGCGCTGGAGGGCCTCGCACGGAGGATGGCCCAGGTGCAGCAAGACACGCTGACGGAGTGGAGCCGTGAGATGGCCCAGCAGACCGGAACCCGTCAGCGGAGCACGCCACCCGAGACGAGGAGACAGACCGCCTCTGAGGATGGTGCAGGAGGAGTGAAGGCCGGAAACGGCGCAGAGAAGGGAGCTGGACAACTGGAGGCAGGTAAAGGGGACGTCACTACCCCGAGCCGAGAAACCGTGAGCCTGCCCCAGCTCCCCGTCGCAGAGCCCGAAATTCCCCCTGCCGTGCCCGTCGCTGCATCGTCACCGTGCCAGACTAGGCCTCAAGTAGAAGCCGCGGCCGCGACCCCTGTGACGTCACACGCCTCGACCCTGAGCGCGACCAAACAGGAAATACCATCGGCCTGGTCGCAAGGTCTAGTACCTCCGGGCGCCGCAATTCCAACAGCGCCCCCTACCTCCGCGGAGCCACCGGCCTGGTCGCAGGGCCGAGTACCCCCGGGCGCCGCCGTCCTTACGGTGCCCTTTACCTTTAGGGTGCCCCAAGCCTGGTCGCAAGGCCTGGTCAACCCGGGCGCCGCTACCATCAACGCGCCCTCAACATCTCGAGTGCCGCACCTGGGCGAAGATCTATTTGCCCAGCACACGTGCCCGGATGGGCAGCCCTTTGTATGGCCCCAGGAGTACTACCAACTGGAACTCCAAAGAGCAAGGCCCCTGTGCGAGCCCCTGATTCCGGCTCCGAAGCCCGTCAGGAGAACCCCGCTCCCGCTAGAAGAAGCACAATTCGAGTGGGACCCCACCGGAGGAGACCTCATGGGGTTCACTCAAGAAACGCGGGCAGCCGCAGCAGAGCGAGTGGAGTGCTGCCGCCAGCAGTTGGCAGCCTTCGAGCAAGAGCGGAAAGAGAGGCGGATCCGTGAGCAGCGGCTGCAGGAACAGAGCGCAGGGCAGAAGAGCCGGACCAGGAGGAACCCCCGTGCAGCTCATGGTCCCCGTACCACCGGGACTGTGATTAAATTCAACCTGCAGCATGGGTGGGGCTTCATAAGAGACCATCATACCCCCGGCGACGTCTTTGTAACCCGCAGAGACGTAGAAAGCCATCTGCCGGAGGGACACAGAGGTCGTGACCTGTACGTAGGGGACGAGGTCACGTTCACCCGGCACAAGTGTGCCAAGGGACCCTACGCCCTCCATGTGCATCGCCTGACGGAGGAGGAGCTGCGGTGTGAGGAGGACCAAGAGGACCCGGACGGGTCTGAAGACAAAGAAGGAGCAGGAGGACGCCGTCGTTAAAGTACGGTAAAGAGACTGTACATAGTTACCCGTCAGGGTATATGCCATGCTGCTAACTTAAAATAAGGTCCCCGTTGGGACAAGTGTGAACTGTTCCAGTGTGTCCCATCTCCCCACAGGCTGAGGACTGTGAGCAGCCATCCCTAATCCCACTGGTCGAGGACTGAGAGCGGCCATACCTTCCCTTGTATATAGTTGCGCTTTCTAAGGCGCCCCCTACCGGTTTTATAGGAAACTGTTGTTTTTCTTGAAGAGACTGTCGCACTTTACCCGGTCACAAGTTGCACCGTGGCCGGAGGAACAAGAGTGTTATTTATGAAAAGCTTTATATGAAAAGTTTATGCTGATAATATATGATGTTTTATATGTTTATGTTTTATGAAAAAAAAATGTATGTTTGTGGATGTTTATTCTCTTACAGCCTGAGGACGTGCTGTGATTTACCAGGGGGGAATGTAGCACCCTGAGGACTCGGCTGCTACAGGGGTATTACACCTCAAGCCAGAGGTGTGGTATTCCACTCCCGGGTAAGGATGGAGTGTGGAACTGAGCTCAGATAGCTGCATACACTACATACATCCCATTTCCGGGGGACAGATCGACGGTACTCCCACCAATATATGTGCAGGTACGATAGTGTCTGTCCCTGGCTGGAGTGGGAGGGGGTTGGAACATCCCAGTAGTGTAGGGGCAGATAGGGGGAGCAGTCTGGGTAAGGCTAGGAGCTCATTGGGTGCTGGTCACCTGAGCTCACACATAGAGGGAGTATATAAGGTGGGCACCATCTTAGATCAGGGTCAGTCAGTCTTTTGTAGAGTGAGTCAGTCTGTAGCAGAGCAGAGAAACTCAGCCAGAAGGGCTGACAGGGAGTTGTGGTTCCGGCTGGGCCCAGCTCCAAGGCCAAGTCTGAGAGAAAGAGGAGTCAGAAGGACCCAGATAGAAGAAGAAGGAACCCCAAGACCCCAGAATACAAACGGCAGGGTGAAGGGTTGGCACCCAGGGTACCGGATCCCAAGCTGGCAGAGAGAAAAGCACACCTTAGCCAGAGATCGGAGGTCGTGGGCAGGATCTGCCACGACCCTCACTAAATCCACTAGGAAGGCATACCAGGTATAGGGTCAGGGAACCCAGAAGGGGTGTACCCACCAAGAGACCCGAGGGAGCCGGACATAAGTGGATCCCTAGTGAGAACGGCCAGAAGAGAGGGAAAGTCAGACAGGAGCTCAGGACCACGCTCCAGAATTGCTTGGGGGTTGGCCGAGTCCAGGACCTGGTGGACGCAGCACGGCTCGGGTGGTCGCTTCAGGCCAGAGTGACCATAAGAACACCCGTAAGTAAAAACCCCTGAACTGCACAGCCCGACTCTGAGTCTTCTTGCTTAGCTCTCCTGCACCTGCACAACCACCATCCTCTACATCTGACCCCCTGAGGCTATACCCCTCCCGTTGGGGGTTATACTACCAAAGCTGCACACATACCAACAGCCTCAGCGGACCCTGCTGCAGCGGCGGCCTTTTGACCGCAAATCAACGGGTGGCGTAGTCGACACTAAAGAACACCAATAACATCTATCAAGACTGCCACACACTGAGTTTGACACCCTGGGCACGGACCGGGTCGCCGCCACTCGGAGACTACAACCCCCATCTGATCCGGCTCCGGGTAATCCCCAAACGGCACTGGCCCAGGGGGCGCGACACATGGCAGATAGCAAGCGGGAGCCTCCAGGTAGGCACGGTAGGTAGCAAGTGGGAGCCTTCAGGTAGGCACAGCAGGTAACAAGCAGGAGCCTCCAGGTAGGCACGGTAGGTAGCGGGCAGGTGCTTCCAGGTAAGCTGGTGGGCAAAGCCCATAGACAGACTGGCGGACTGAACAGAAGACAGACTGTCGGGCTGGAGAGTAGTCAGGCTGGTGGACTAGAATGATAGTCAGGCTGGCGGGCAGGACTAGTAGTCAGGCAAGCAGCGGGACCTGAGGGCTGAAGCAGAGGTAAGTACACTGTGCATCAACTATTGCTCGGGCACCTCCATATTGGAGGAAGTGCTTTATATATGGGAGGACCTCCGGCAATTGGCCGGGGACTACTTAGGGCGGAGCCGGCAGAAGCAGGAAGAGGAGCGCTGGAGGACGCCGGGCGGGGAGCGCGGCGGTGAGAGGGATGGCGTCTCTGCCTGGCAAGGGGCAGAGACGCCGATGCTACAACTTGCCGTGTTTGGAGGAAGAAGAAGGATGAGTACAACCTCAAGAACACCATCTCAACCATGAAGCATGGTGGGGGAAACATATTACTTTGGGGGTGCTTTTCTGCAAAGGTGGCAGGACGACTGCACCGTATTGAAGGGAGGGTGGATGGGGTCATGTATTGCGAGATTTTCGTCAACAGCAACCTCCTTCCCTAAGTAAGAGCATTGAAGATTTGTCGTGGCTGGATCTTCCAGCATGACAATGACCTGAAACACACAGCCAGGACAACTAAGGAGTGAGTCCATAAGATGCATTTTAAGGTCCTTGAGTGGCCTAACCAGTTTCCAGACCTGAACCCAATAGAAAATCTTTGGAGGGAGCTGAAACTCAATGTTGCCCAGCCACAGACCCAAAGTATGAAAGACCTAGAGAAGATCTGTATGGAGGAGTGGGCCAAAATCCCTGATGCTGCAGTGTCTGCAAACTTGATCATGAACTACAGGAAACGTCTGATCTCTGTAATAGCAAAGAAAGGTTTCTGTACCAAAAATTATGTTCTGTTTTTCTGTATCAAATACTTATTTCATGCAATAAAATGCAAATTAATTAAGTAAAAATCATACAATGTGATTTTCTGGATTTTGTTTAAGATTCTGTCTCTCACAGGTGAAGTGAACCTATGATTAAAATTACAGACCTATCCATTCTTAGTACGTGGAAAAACTTACAAATTGGCAGTGCATCAAAAAATTTAGTTTTCACTTTTTTTTACCATGTTATAAGGAGTGTCTTATTTAATATTTTTGGCATAGTTTAGGCCTAATTCCATGGCCTAACCCACATTATAAACAATGTATTTGGTAAATTGTTTTTCCTAGTTGATAGTGAGGAGTAGAGGGGCCCAAGATGTGAGCAGTACAGGATTTTTAAACTTTTTTTTTAACCTTTTGATGGCCCTTTACGGTTCAGGAAAATGTTGCCCAGCGGCTGTCATATTGCTGAAACTGCCTTTAAGCGAATTAGAAAAAATCCACATTTTGGCGAATGCAAATTTTTGTAAAATTTGAGCAGAATGTATAGAAAGTCTTTTATCATTATTTTACAACATTGAGCATTATTGGATAAAAGGCATTTTATAAAAGTGGAGTATAACAAGCTTCTACTACTGCAGTAAGTGCTTTCTAGGATATAATGGTACAGTATCAATAGGAAGAAATGCTTCCAGCCAAAATAAGGCAAATATACAATCCGATAGACACAGTACAGCAGATTTATATTTAGTACTAGCTGTACCCGGCCACACGTTGCTGTGGCTCATTCTGGTTAAATGGAAAAGAATGAAAAGAGAAAGCGCACGTTTCTAAAATATTTAATTTCACAATGTTTGTGGGTATACAATATTTTTTGCTGTTCCATTGCCTGTGTAGATATAGAGATTACACACATGCGTGTATTCGAATGAAACGTTGTGTCAAAATTTCAAAGCAATCGGTGAAGAACTTTCGGAGATTTAAGATTTTGAACAAACGAACATTTCCATTTTCATTTATATAGATTAGAAGATCAAGTCTAAAATGGGCACAAGAAAAAATCAGATAAGTGCAGTACATCTGAAAAACACCTGCCAGCTGTGCCAATTTATATAGTAACTATTGTGTACCTTATTCAAACTATAGTAAAAGTTTAAGGCCCAATTCATTAAAACTGGAGTTTTTCACACAAGTCTTAATGAAAGGTGTACTGGAGTAAGATGCACCAAATTCATTAAGTGGCACGCTCCACTTAATGAATTTGATGCATTTTACAAGTCAAATGTTCCTTGCCAGAACTGTTACCCCTGGCTGAACTACATTTCTGGTATAATTTACACCATGTTTGTGAGCCAAACTATGATTAATTTGATAGGAGAGCATCGCAACACGCAATTCTGCATAAACTCTGCCCACTTTGGCAGAGTCATTCATGGTCTAGTGTAAAAATGCTGAAAGCTTCTAAAATTTTACATGCCAAAAGTTTGTCACATTTCAAGGAGTTTTTCAATAGAAAACTCTTTAATGAATCAGGACCTAAAAGTCTTTACTTGGACCTTGATATTAATGGGCTATTCTTTTTAGAGATCATCAATATCATATCGGTACTAGTCTAAGGCTATGTTCACACAGAGTTTCAGGAATTTGTAGACCATATGTTTTTCAATGGAAATAGTTTCAGGAAACTTTCCTTTCTTGGGAAGTTTTTGGAGGAGTTTTTCTTTTCCTGAAACGGTTTTGAAGAGTTTTGGAAGAGGTTCCTTACTGCATTAGAGAAAGGGAAAATTCCTCCTGTGGACCACGAATGTCATTAGGGTTTTAAGTGCTCACTCTGCCTTGGACATCAACTAGAGTAAATGGGTTTTATTATCAATTCATGAAAACATTAGACAATTGTAGTGAGCTGGCCGGCTCTGGCTGTTCTGTGATTATTGATATAGAGCCTGTTACAGAAGTGATTACACAGGATGATGTTGCCACCTTGTGGCCAGAGGTTGCACCTGCGCAGGGTGTGATGACAGAGCAAAAGACTGAGCCTCCTGTGTCCGGCCCTAGAGAGTCACGTGACCAAAGTGGGAAGCAGAAAAAAGCGCGCGAGGAGTTTGCTGTGGGCTGTGAAAAGAGCCAGGACGGTGTGCAGGCCCTCGTGCGTGGCGCAGGAGAGACTCTCAACGGGATTTCTTTTACCTGACACCATATCCTCGGGGCCTTCCCCAGCTTCTTCACTGCTGAGGGATACTGCTATTACACTCCCTGCTACTGGAGTGTGGACTACATAAGGGATCCACCAAAGCTGCTATCCGGATCAGAGAGACTGTAAGCGGGTCCTCTGGCGAGAGGCCGAAGTATTCCCTCCTTTCAGCGTAATTTGTTGTTCCTGTTTTTTTTCTCCGGCTGGGACCCCTTCCTGCAAAGACAGACAGGCCTGCGACGGGGGACACATCCTTCTGGAGTAAAGGACTGGTAACGTGTGAGTAGGGACAGTGAGGGTCAGCTTATCACTACACGTTATTACTGTGCATATTTACTGTTGTCATTTATTGTTTTTCTTTGCTGTTAAAAATGTATACGAGTAAAGATACGGTTATCAAGATAGAGTCTGTGTGTGGGGATCTTGCTGGGCCAGATTATAGATACCAATGCGCGGCCTTGCCCGCGGTCACTTCATCTGGCGTAGTCGGCAAGATCTGTGACCAACAAGATTCCCACCCAGGCCATGTGTACAGTCAGAAACCCCCGCCGGTGTCTATTGTGAATCAGGTCAGGAAATTTGGCGGACGAAACTACCCTGTACCAGAGTGGGCGGAACAAGTCCGGATACTGGGGGAAATGTATAATATTGACCCTAAGACCTTGGCAGAAATGGCGGTACTGACGCTAGAGGGGGAGGCATGGACGACAGTCAGACTGGAGACGGTCAGGGGCCAGCGTACAGTAGATGATTTGGTGCGGGTGCTGGAGAACACCTATGGGCCGACCACATACCAGGGAATACTGCGACACATGTTCTTTAGACGGATGCAGCTTGAATGGGAGGATATTCCCCAATATGCGAACGCCCTTCAGGTACTCCTTGAACAAACCTGTGGAAAAGGGGAGCAACTAGCTGGCATGGCTTCTCGTGACCTGGTACTGAGAGACCAATTTGTAATAGGACTGAGAGACCAGTATCTTAACCGCACGTTACAGGACTTGATCCGGATGATGCCGGCTCTTACTTTTGCTGAAGTCAAACAGGAAGCCATAGAACGTTCAAGGGGACCCGTCATGGATGTGGGGATTCAAGGTGCTGCGTGCAGATCCATATCTGACATTAAAAATCCGAACAGTGACACGGAAGACCTGAAACAGATGGTAGCAGACTTACAGCAACAGGTATTACAGTTAACATTAGACTGACAGGGAGACCAGCGAAGACAGCCTAGTCGTCCCGTGGGACAGTGTTGGTCATGCGGTGATCCTCGCCATAGGACAAATCGTTGTCCTCAACACTTCCCTCCGCAACAACCTCCGTCGCACCAACGAACAAACCCTCAGTCACCCCAGCGAAGGGAATTTCAATCAGACCAGCGAATTGAACCCCAGCCATATCCACAAGCAGAGCTACCACGCTGGGCCTCACCACAATGGCCGCCGTTAAACTAGACACCCCTGCAGCTGAGGCTCGCGCAGCAGGGGAGGCCAAGGAGATGGGTGTGGAAAAACAGAGCCGATGGCGGAGTGCTCTTGCCTCGAATAGCCCGACACTTGACGTTGTCCTGGAGGGAATTGCCGTACAGGGACTGATGGACACTGGGTCACAAGTGACCACGATCTCTGAACAGTTTTACGAAAATTACCTCAAACCAAGAACTGCTCGTGACCCAGACACCGCCATTAAGATTATTGCGGCTAATAATCTACCTATTCCAGTGACCGGAGTTGCTTGGATGGACACAAAGGCCTGCGGACAGGACTTAGGGAAACGAGGGATTGTCATCGTCAAGGAAGGTTTCGGCTCCGAGACCCCAGTGATAGTTGGAATGAACATTTTGAAAGACCTGGATCTTATGCTGTTGACAAGAAAAGGACCCAAATACTGGCAGAAAGTCACCAAACATAAGCCTACTCGTCTGGCGTTCCAGCGCGTAATCCGGACCGTTGGACTTCAACAGATGGCAGAGGAACAACTACCCCTAGCCGCCATTACGGTGCCACGCCGTACCCGGATTACTTTGCCCGCTGAAAAAGAGACAGTCATTTCCTTACCCCTTAACACCCACCGACAACTTGAGGGGGTTGAAGTGTTGATCGAGCCGAGGACCCCAAGTGGGGGTAAGCTAAACCCACTAGTTGCTCGCACTCTAGCCGTCGTGAGGAACGGGAGAGTCCCTGTCAGGCTAAACAACACCGCAGACGTAGGCCTAGCCCTTGAAGCCGGCACTCAACTTGCCCGGGTATATGCTCTACCCACGGAAGTGAATCCCATTGGGCCCCTAGAATTCACCCCGTCTACAGAAGGCGACTGGACGGTAACCGTCTCAGCCATAAACGCTCAAGTAGACGATGAAGACATTGGGCGAAAACTACGGGAAAAAGTGCAGCTAGACACGTCTCAGTACACCAAACAAGAAGTGTCTCAAGTGGAGGAACTCCTGCGGGAACACCAAGACTCCTTTGCAAAGCATGACACAGACTTTGGGTGTACCACCAGTATCCAGCACGAGATACCCACGGGCGATACCCCCCCTATCCGCGAGAGGTACCGGCAGATACCACCTCAGCAATACCAGGAGGTGAAAAGCCTGTTAGAATCCATGCTACGCGCCGGAGTGGTACGTGAAAGCCAGAGCCCGTGGGCTGCACCCGTGGTGATAGTCAAGAAGAAAGATGGTTCCCTAAGGTTTTGCGTGGACTACCGTAGGCTGAACGCTTGCACTATCCGGGACTCATATCCACTTCCTCGGATCGAAGAGTCACTGACCGCCCTGAAGAAGGCCAAATATTTTTCGTCCCTAGACCTGGCCAGTGGATATTGGCAGGTTCCAATGAGTGAGAAGGACAGGGAAAAGACCGCCTTCATCCTTCCCATGGGCCTGTATGAGTTCGACCGGATGCCGTTCGGCTTGAATAACGCACCGGGGACCTTTCAGAGACTAATGGAACGCTGTCTGGGGGACTTCAACTTTGAGTTTACGCTGATATACCTTGACGACATCGTGGTATACTCCGCCACCTTTGAGGATCATCTTCACAAGCTTGGCCAAGTGTTCCAGCGCTTGAGGAGACACGGCTTGAAGTTGAAGCCCAGCAAGTGCCGTCTGTTCCAGCAGGAAATCGACTACTTGGGCCACCGGATCTCGGCCGAAGGCGTCCAGCCCTCTCCGGAGAAGATAGCAGCCGTTCAAGAGTGGCCGCAGCCAACTACCGTCAAAGAAGTCCGGGCTTTTCTGGGGCTAGCAGGCTACTACCGTCGGTTTGTCAAGGACTTTGCTCGGCTTGCTGAACCACTGCATGAGGTTCTCCGAGGGACCGCGAACAGCCCCAGAGGACGACGCATCAGTTGGGGGCCTGACCGAGAAAAATCCTTTCAGGCACTTAAGGCTGCTCTAACATCACCCCCTGTTCTGGCATATGCAGACTACACATTACCGTTTCAGTTGCACACCGACGCCAGCCTTCAAGGTCTAGGGGCGGTCCTCTCTCAAGTTCAAGATAATAAAGAACGCGTGATAGCCTATGCCAGTAGGTCTCTCCGTGACACCGAAAAGAATCCCGTCAATTACAGCTCCTTCCGCTTGGAACTCCTGGCTCTGACTTGGGCTATGACGGAGAAATTTGCTGGCTATCTGACAGGAGCGGAAGTGCTGGTCATGACGGACAACAATCCTCTTGCCCACCTAGAGAATGCCAAACTAGGGGCAATGGAACAGCGCTGGATAGCCAGGCTCTCTAGATTCCAGTACAAAATTAAATACAGAGCGGGGAATGAGAATCAGAATGCTGACAGCCTGTCTAGAGTGACATCATCCCCGCCAGTGGGGGACCGGGATGAAGAGTTGGAGGAAGATGAGATGCCTGACTTTGCCCGGCTCGCAAAGCAAATAGAAGATAGCCGCCAGTATGCGGTAGGAGGGATTGAAGCCGTAGTGGGATCTCCCCTGTCCCAGCAAGAATGGGCCAAGCTTCAAGATCGAGATCCCGAGCACGTCTTACTGAAACAGTATGTGAATAAACAAGAGAAACCGCCCTCCGAAGTGAGAGCCCGACTATCGACCGGAGCCTTGGCTCTGCTTGCCCAGTGGGATCGGCTGATCGTGAAAGATGGAGTCCTGTGTCGCAGGGCCCTTTTATCCCATATGCTGGAGGAGTGTTTGCAGATTGTCGTCCCGGTGCAGTTGGCCCATGAGATGGTGGGCGAAGCTCACAGAAGGAACGGCCACTTCGGCATAGACAAGACCCTCCGGTGGACCCAGCAGTTCATTTTTTGTCCGGGGCTCCGTAAGTTGGTTGAAAACGTCTGTCAAGCATGCCGTACCTGTGAATTCCACAAGTCCGCGGAGCAGCGTGCCCCCGTCCAGACTATTAAGACGTCGAGGCCCCTCGAGCTGTTGATGGTGGACTATCTATTGATCGGAACGGCGAATAGTGGCTACCAGTACTGTCTGGTGATGGTGGACCACTTCACGAAATTCGCTGTCGCTGTTGCTACCAAGGATCAGACTGCTGAATCAGCTGCACAGGCCATCTGTCAGCAATTCGTTCGGGTCTACGGGTGTCCGGAGCGGCTACACTCTGATCAGGGGGCTTGTTTCGAAGGGCGAGTCATTGAAGAACTCCAACGGATGTATGGAATCAAGAAGTCCAGGACCACCCCTTACCATCCACAAGGGAATGGCGCGTGTGAACGCTTTAACCGGACCCTCTTACAACTGATCCGGACTTTGGCTGAAGACAAAAAGCCCGACTGGCCTCGATTCCTCCCGGAACTGCTGTGGGCCTATAATAATCAGGTCCATTCCGTCACCGGATATACCCCATACACCCTTCTCTTTGGCCGTCCAGGCAAAGACATCCATGAGTTGCAACTGTCTAGCTCCGAAGAAGATACCTGTGGTACCTATCCTTCCTGGCTACAAACACACCGCCAGAGAATAAAGACTGTCTACCGGCTAGTAGGCCGACAAATTCAGGATCAAGTACACGCTGACCCACTTCCGGTACAAGAAGACCCACTGAATGTAGGTCAACTGGTCCTAGTCCGAATAAAGAAGCCGCAAGGGAAACTCCGGCCCAAGTGGGAGACCGAAGTCTATCGAGTAATTGGACAGCCGTACCCCGGTGGCCCCGTCTATCGAGTGCCGGGCGAAGACAGCGGCTGCATCCGAACTTTGCACCGTAATATGTTGCGCCCCTGCCGTTCCCAGCCTGACTCCCCTACTGTGATACCTAGAGAGATGGATATCACTAATACTGTCGGAGACACTGACCCCGGGGATGTAGAGACTGAATGCATGCCTACCCCTGTCCGTCCGACTGACGCACTTGAACCGATTACCTCCTCTACTGACATGTCGACTGGGAAAGAGAGTGGGGTGACTGATAGGAGAGAGGGGATCCAACCCGTTAGGCGGACAACGAGGACCACTGCAGGGGTACCTCCAGGACAGTCCTACAGAGACCAATATGTGTGGCCCTCTTCCCAGCCGCCCCCTGTCACATCCACAGCCATCGCCTCCCTGGAGCCGGTCGTTGACAGGGACTGCCAACCTTTGAGTGGGGGGGCGTGTAGTGAGCTGGCCGGCTCTGGCTGTTCTGTGATTATTGATATAGAGCCTGTTACAGAAGTGATTACACAGGATGATGTTGCCACCTTGTGGCCAGAGGTTGCACCTGCGCAGGGTGTGATGACAGAGCAAAAGACTGAGCCTCCTGTGTCCGGCCCTAGAGAGTCACGTGACCAAAGTGGGAAGCAGAAAAAAGCGCGCGAGGAGTTTGCTGTGGGCTGTGAAAAGAGCCAGGACGGTGTGCAGGCCCTCGTGCGTGGCGCAGGAGAGACTCTCAACGGGATTTCTTTTACCTGACACCATATCCTCGGGGCCTTCCCCAGCTTCTTCACTGCTGAGGGATACTGCTATTACACTCCCTGCTACTGGAGTGTGGACTACATAAGGGATCCACCAAAGCTGCTATCCGGATCAGAGAGACTGTAAGCGGGTCCTCTGGCGAGAGGCCGAAGTATTCCCTCCTTTCAGCGTAATTTGTTGTTCCTGTTTTTTTTCTCCGGCTGGGACCCCTTCCTGCAAAGACAGACAGGCCTGCGACGGGGGACACATCCTTCTGGAGTAAAGGACTGGTAACGTGTGAGTAGGGACAGTGAGGGTCAGCTTATCACTACACGTTATTACTGTGCATATTTACTGTTGTCATTTATTGTTTTTCTTTGCTGTTAAAAATGTATACGAGTAAAGATACGGTTATCAAGATGGAGTCTGTGTGTGGGGATCTTGCTGGGCCAGATTATAGATACCAATGCGCGGCCTTGCCCGCGGTCACTTCATCATTATGGGAAGATTTACAGATTTTACTAGAAAAAAATATAGTTCGGAAAATTTAGAGATACTTATCACATTGAGGATACAAGTGTGGTATCACTTAACACTATATGGTTAATTAGGAAAGTAAGACAGAAGATATTAGTGTGGTTTAAGATGCTGTTATCTAATGCAGATAGAATAGTCCTGATTAAGATCATGGTCTTTCGCTTCTAGTTCTATATATATTAAGAGTCTGCCTGATATGAGTAAATAAGAGAATTTTTAGATTCATGAAAATGCTTTTAAACAACCTGATTTTAGGTTGTCAGAGGGTGAGAATAAAAAGACAATATCTTCTGAAGTCTGAGTGAGACTGATGCTTCACCGGCCATTTTCTCCACAGATATTTCTGGCACCTAATTACTTGCGGCATAAAATTTCAGGAATTTTAATTTGGAAAGATTTCTGCTCAATAAGACCAAATGGGGCGTTATAGTCCATGTATGAATTATTAGAATCAGAGATGTTGATTTATGTGAATATAGAAGATGGACAATATTCATGGAATTGTACTTTGGGATCTTTAAAGAAGATATTAAATATTATCACGACAATTGAATTAACCCCCTTATGGGACAATATAAATATACAAGAATTTGTTAAGATACAAAACACAAGGTTTTTGAAGAGAATTGGTTTTATTTGGTTAAAGATTTAATCAATGAAGGGGAGTTGATGCCATTTAATGTGTTGGAGAAAAAGTTAAGTAAAGTGATTGATTTTGACATTGTCACATTCATCATGCGGTGAAGAGTATGAAGAATTCAAATAATTTTCACATTGCCTCTCATAGAAAAATGGATTATTTGTTGATTAGTTGGAACTGTAAAAAAGAATCTATGAAATATTTATAAATTGATATATAATATACAATATTATATAATATAATAATTTTATTTATATACCAATAACCGTAGCCTACATGTGTAATTTCACCTTTAAGCTTAGTTAATAAAAGTATACAGTAAATATTACAGCTGCACCATGGCACAATATACTTATAAAAACATAAGTGAGATCTCCCTCAATGAAATCATAAATTGATCCATTGGTTATATTATTCTCTTTACTATAGTACAGAATGAGCAAGATAAACTGTGTAAGAAAAGGGCAGGTTGGAAGAGATTTTGGAAAAAATGTAGCGGAGAGCATTAAAACGTAAGTAAGAGGGATAATGATACAGCCAGGTTACCAGTGGTTTTGTTGTTTCTTTTAATGTTGGTTTATGTTTGTTTTTTTCTGAACAGTTGGAGTTGGGTGGGAGCGGGGGAATTAGAAGGATTGTTGTTTTTGTCTGGTTTTCTTTTTTGTTCATATTACAGATCATCATACAGATATTTAAATAAATTTTTTAAAAAAATAAAAGAAATGCATCATTCCAATGATGTCACAAAAAACATAACGATATAGAACACCCCGTCATCCAAAGTTCTGTTGAAGGTGTCTGTAGGCGTTTGTAGAGAGAGGAGTGTTCTGAGTGATTATTTTGCAAATATGATGAAAAAGAAGCGCTTTAAGCGTATGATTGTTCTTTCTGATAGCGAGGACAGTAGTGATGATGAAGATTTCC
Source organism: Phyllobates terribilis (assembly GCF_046119375.1). NCBI lineage: Eukaryota > Metazoa > Chordata > Amphibia > Anura > Dendrobatidae > Phyllobates > Phyllobates terribilis. The sequence goes on along the minus strand of NW_027362797.1, from coordinate 12,241,774 downwards.
ATCAGGTAACTTTCAATTTTATATTGTTAATTACTTAAAATACATTTGGGTTAAAAATCCCAGAACAAGATGAGGGGACCAAAAACATAGCTCCAGAAAGAGGGATTATGGGGTGATAGGTTGGATTATGTTTGCAGAGGAAAGACTACCCTCAGTTGTGGTATTACAGGATATATAATAATATTGTATGAAAACACTTAATTGTCATCACCACCCCTATCCATATCCTGCCCATAAGTATTTCCTACACTCCTCATACTCTGTACATGAAGTAAGCATAGGCCAATGGTAAACAAGTAGGTGTCTAAATGGAAAACAATAGAATATGGACTAATTATAAATTGGAGATATTTAGGTTTAAAGATTGATTTTAGTTGACATGTTTGATATTTTTCCAGTCTCTTCCAAGGAAGCAGCCAATTCCCAGGTCCCCAGGCCTGAATAACACCAGTGGCTTGAATTCCTGCTCATCAGCGAGAAAACCAGGTACTGGGCTCTGATCCAGAAAAGGTTCTGGTATATTTATTGCTGTCATTAGAGTCATTGTAGTCGTTGGGTGCAGCTCACGTGCACATTTTGGTAAGGGTTTCGATATATCTCTATTGTATGTCTACGGCAAAGAGCATGGACATAATTAGAGTTCTATGAGCCATGGGGCAAAACTTGGACCTATGACCTCAGAAGTCCCCCGTCCTGCCCCCATCCTGTAATTTGTTCCCCTTCTTGGCTGCCATCCTGTAATAATGTAATAATGTCCCACATCGTGATCTCTTTACTGTAATAATGTCCATCGTCCTGGCTCCTATTCTGTAATAATGTCTCCTGTCCTGGCCCCTTTCCTGTAATAATGTCCCCCGTCCTTCCCCCATCCTGACATTTGTTCCCCTTCTTGGCTGCCATCCTGTAATAACGTCCCACATCGTGATCTCTTTACTATAATAATGTCCATCTTCCTTGCTCCTATTCTGTAATAATGTCTCCTGTCCTGGTCTCTATCCTGTAATAATGTCCCCCGGCTTGGCCCCCTATCCATTAATAATGTATCCCATCCTGGTCCCTATTCAATGACAATGTAACCCCTCCTCATCCCTATCTGGTAATAATGTCCCTAATCCTGGCCCCTTCTTGTAATAATGTTACCTATCCTGGTCCCTTCTTGTGATAACATCCTCCATCCTGAGTGTATTATCCAACATATTGAAAAAAAAGATTATTCTTACCTCACCGGCTCCCACAGCCAGCAGTGTCTCTTCCTGCTCTATAACTAGTGCAGGCTGGTGGCGGCTCATGGCAAGTGACCTCATGTGCTATCCACGATTGCCATATTGTGGTGTAGTTAGCAGGCGGCTCTCTGTGGCACAATATATTTGAGCTGAATATACATCCTCAGACATACATTTAACTGAAATTATGTTGGCGTCGCCGGACTCCTTGACTCCACAGGTCTGGTCATGGTCGCACCCACTGAGACTGCAATTTTTATTTCCGTGGTAAATGAGTTTACATTTAATATTTATTTTCAACATTTGGTTAGGAATCTTCATGCTGCAGTTCTTAATTCAGATAGAAATTGGATTTGGGAATTTGTTCTCATGTTGAGCCACATTGACTAAAGTTGGCCACAGTGCAGTTTACTGTAGCTGAATGGGATCATTTTCCCCATGTATATATAGGGGTGCACTGAATACTTCATTAGCATTTGTTTTTTTAATATTGAGTCTCGGTCATTGCTATTATAATATTCTAAAAAGAGATTTATGTTTTTTTGTTCCCTCAGATCTGAAAATGCCAACTTCAGATAGTGATTCGGACAATACCACCAGGTAGGACATACATCTTCTCTATTACTAGAGACTTTATGGGGACTAATGATTAGTGGTGGGCTCACATATTGTTATATTTATTTCACAGCTCCGATGACGACATCACTATTAGTGCTAATGAGACTTCTAATAGTGGAGAAACTTCCACAGATAAAAGTGAGTAATAACTTCCAGATAAAATTCAGTTTATGTTATTGTAGAAAGAACAATTCTAATTTTTTTTAGAGATGGAGACTTCCATATTGGTAGAACAACTGACTACCATGTTGACTTATGGCCACCGTTGTCTTTACAGAATTTCTTACATCAGTGCAATAAATTTGCTTGGGTTTTGCTGTAAGTCCCATAGACATCAATATAGTCTTATACAAGTGCTCCCACATCTACATTAAAACCTGTGAAAGTTACCATGACACAGCAAATAAGGTCATGGGACGTCTAGTTTCATGTTAGATGGAGGCCCCACTGGACAGACCTTTACTTTTGATCTGCCATAAATAACTAATATGATAGTATTACCTGTGCAGAACATATTAAGTGACTTAACTTTTCATATCTAGTTGGAAATTATCTAATCTTAGCTTCCATTTATTTCCTGAAAACCATTGTTAGAATGGTTGAGATTTTTGAGGGTCCACACTCCGGCTACATAGGACATGTTCACTTCTAATCTTCTACTGAACACAGAAATCATATAATCAATAAGGACAGTTTAACTGAGCAGCAGGTGGGGTAGACGTCTGCTAAAACTCCTGGGTCCTGTTGGGTTTGGACCTCATTATCATGTCCGATTCTGGTCCTAATGTTGGATCCTGAGGATCCCTGGTAGTCTGGTCAGAGATGTATTCTGCTCTGGCTTGAACCTATATTTGCAGTCTTATTGGCTCTCCAGACTCCATGTTTATAGACCCCTCTCTAGCATGGACCTGTATACTGACATGCCTTATCATCAGTTTTGAGCCTAAAACTTAGAAAAATATTTTCACTGTTCCATATTTCTGAACAGATAATGAACCATCTGATGCTGAGGAGACCTCCGACACAGAGGAGAGGTGAGTTATGTTGTACATAAATATCTCTATATAAAACCATGAACTAGGTAAGAAATGTTTCTTGTGAATTTATAAATGATTCCTTATTTTTCCCAGTATGCCGATGTGCAAAATCCCTGGTTGTTTCCTGGAAGACATCATATCACCAAGTTCCATCTACGTGACAAACTTCCAGGAGAATAAAGAGGAGCTAGCGCAAGAACTGTATCAGCTGTATAATGAAACAGTCTTCTTTAATCAGGTATGCTTTCATCCGTATCTGGGTTATACATGACAAATACATCATCTCCCTCCTCCAACAATTATTTCCAAGAAAAGTGGCTTTAGCTTTCTGGAGGGCACCCTAATACCTTGGTTACACTTCTGAAAATGAGTTATTGAAAATCTGTGGAAAACCCTGATGTTATCTATGGAATGAGGGGAGACCTACATGATATCCACCATTCACAGACATAGAGATTCTCAGATTATGGTTTGAAGTTCAAAGGATTTTTACATTTATAAATAAATCCATTTAGTTGACATTTGGACATATAATAATACAGTAAGTTAATTTTTGTTGTTGCTGTCACAACTTGGACTTCCCACAATACCCCATGCCCCATATAAGAAGACCAGTAAAGTAAATTACATATGAGCGTTGGGTGCTTTGATAGATTTGGACCTAAGAGTTTACAGATTTAATGGAAATTGTTTCCTCTTTTTATGTTCCTGAAAAAATGAAAATTGTGTGGAATAAGAGACTGAAAACAACATCCGGACGAAGCGGTAACATACAGAAGAATAACCAACGTTATTCCATTATTCAGCTTTCCCATAAAGTCTTGGATTCTGCCGGTAGGTTTCACATCACTTCCAGCAGCTTCATAAGATAACGTGTATACATGGTAAAAAGCTGCTACTTGGGATATCATACATCTCATATACTCATTGAGAAGAACTAAGTACACCCTCTTTGAATTCCATGGATTTACATCAGGATAAAAATAAAAGCATTTGGTGCTTAGAATGTCTTAAAGTTTGGGAAATACAACCTCAGGAAACAACAACTCCTAATAAATAACTCTGTGACATTATGTATTTGACAAAAACTAGGCCAACATAGAAAAGCAGTGTGTGAAAGATTAAGTACACCTTTGTTGCTTTAATAGGAATTAATAAGTGAAGCAGCCGCCATATGCTGCTAATAATATGAACTAAAAGGGAACCTGTAAGGTCCAATAATGCTATTAGCCTGCAGATGTAGGGTTATTGTATAGGATAATAGTGCTATGAGGGTGCCCAGCCGCAGTACTGAAAGTGCAGCACCCGGGAGAAAATGAACTTTACTTCATCCAGGAGCTGCCGGCTTGCAGAGAACAGGCGTACTCAGAGCAATTACAGTCACCGGTCACTGAGAGCGGCGACTGTAAGCACATCCCGGCACTGACTGACAGCCAGCTCTACTGTGCACAGTTCAGTGTGGCTCTCAGTCAGTGTCAGGGTGTTTTTACAGCCACTGCTCTCAGTGCTCTAAGTGATGACTGTAATTGATCCAGGCATGTCTGCATGACTGAAAGCCGGCAGCTTCTGTGGGAAATAAAGTTAATTTTCTTCCTGGTGTCACACTTCCAGTGCTGTGGCCAGGCACCTTCATAGCACTAGTGACCTGCTTGTTAACCCTATATCTGCAGGTTAACAGCATTACCGGAACTGACAGGTTCCAATTAATTAATTGTTCATCCACATGGACTTGCTTACCAAGCTATTGATTCTTGGGATGCACCTAATTTTTCTCACAGTTTTTGATAAATAAATAATGACATGGAGTTGTTCATCTCAGGTTGTATCTTCCTTCTTTGAAGACCTTCTAAGGACCACATATGTTTTATTATGTCCTGAAATGTACAACCAAAGACTTCAAACAGGGTGTACTTAGTTCATCTCATGCCTGTATAAACTCTTTTATTTTCAGAGCGATTGCGATCCACACTTGCACACGAGATGTGCCATGCTGTCTGCTGGTTGATCAACGGTGAAATTAACGACAACCATGGACCGTTATGGCAGGATTATGAAAAAAGCATCAAATATATCCATCCTGAGCTGTCAGACGTGACGAAGTATCACAATTATATCATAAAGTATAACTTCTACTATCAATGTACTTTATGTAATAGCAAGTAAGTAAATCTCATGATTCTATACCTCATGAAACGCAATCACTGTGGAATGACACCGGTGCGGCTCTGTTGGTATTACGCTTCTATATTTTACTACTATCAGAGTAGACTGACGTCTGGAAACTGTAGGGTTGAGGATGATACATATTATATTTTGTTGCCTACAGACAGTTCTTCATATTTTTTTTTACAATTTATACTTTTTGATACAATCCATGGTACTAACCAACATTCATGCCAGTCTGTTAACCAATATTCCTTCTATCTTTGTAGATGCGGGCGTTTCAATAAAATACCAAAGAATAAATGTTATTGCCGCCACTGTGGAGCCCGAATACAACAACTGGCCACCACGTAAGGATGTCACAGCAACAAGAGCAACTCAGGGTGAAGAGACAAGGCGGACAGCTCTCCTCGCTAAACAGTACAAGGCTGAAGAAGCGATGGATGGAGCTGTTGTAACGGAAACAACTTGTCTGAATTACGTTTGGGGCAGCACGGTGGCTCAGTGGTTAGCACTGAAGCCTTGCAGCACTGGGGTCCAGTGATCCAATCCCACTAAGGACAACATCTGCAAGGAGTTTGTATGTCCTCCCCGTGATTGCGTGGGTTTCCTCCAACTCAACGTAGCAGAGTGGTAACCATAATAAACAGCGGGTTACTAGGTGTGCATGTGCCCCTAGTAACCCACTGTTTATCATGGTTACCAGCCTGCTCCTGCTTCAGCAGACTGGTAACCAGGAGCAGGACATCATGGAAAGATTCTTTCCACGATGTCGCTGCTCCCCTGATCGCTGGTGAGTCTGCCTGTTTGACAGATCACCAGCGATCACAAAGCGACACAGTAACGATCCCTGACAGGTCATATCGTTGTCGGGATCGCTGTAGCGTCGCTATGTGTGACAGGGCCTTAAAGCTCACCAGCTCCAGATAACAGGTGACAAGCAGTAACCTTATCACTTACAAGAGGCAATTCTCATTTAAACTCCTCCATATCAGAACCTGGTGCTCCACAAGTTACCAATCATCAGAGGTCTTACCCCAGATATTTCAGGACCAATATTTAGGTCTGGATCAGCCTCGTTTATAACTCCATTAGTAGCACAGCTCCAATATTTTAGGATGTCTACTAGACAAGATCTAACTGATAAGTGTCCGATTATCATATCACTACTAGTGATCAGCAAATGTACTCGCCACTGATAGATACTCGATCAGGCATTGGGGTGCTCGGGTAAGCTCCTTACTCAATCTAGTATTGTGGGTGATCGATCGCCATGCCATGTTAGACAGCCAAAAATCATGCAGGGATTTCTTGCCATACATGGTAATGCCGTAGCCATGTTGGTTACTGGCTTTACTGTGATTGGCCTGCCGTATCGCGTCATTGGATCTTATATAAGACCCGGAGACGCGATGCTCTGCACACACTCCTCTGGAAGCAGTTCAGGGAGAGTTGATCTAGGAGAGAGAGCTTAGCTTATAGCAGGATTATGGTCAATGTTTAATTGCTATTACAGTAATTTTATACCGCTGATGCACCATTAAAATAAAATTCTTTTTCAGGGCTACATACTGTCCTTTCTCTAGTAAACCGCTGTTACCTGCATTCAGTGTAGGGATAGCTGATGGAGGAGGGATAGTTTTAGGTTAGAGGAATATAGGCTGGGTTTATTGCCTTACAGTCCTTCTATAGGTATACTGCTGCTGCAACCTAAAAACAAGCACCATTTTTAGGGCTACATAGTTTCTTTTCCCTATTAATACCGGAAAGTTTGCAGGCATATATTACATACCTAATTTAAAATTCACAAGGTGTGCGGTAACAGACGGGGAAGTGGATGTGCTGCTGATGGTGCACACAGAAGGCCGAGGATGTGTGTCCTCACTTACCATGCGGCCCTCACTCCAAATTTTTAGAGGGTCATGATGCAGTCCTCTCTAATAATTTTAGAGGGTCATCATGCGACCCTCGCTCTTAATTTTTCCAGGGTGTGTATGATGCTATGCTTCATAATTTTTACAGGATGTGTATGAGGCCTATCTCAACAATTCTCTCACATATATATAGGTATACCTCCCTGGGGTAAATGTTTTTCAGCCCTTGCACTTAGTGCATAGACTTTAGCAGTCTAGGAGTTCCACTCCTTAAAAATGCAAAAAATGTTTTCTGAGACCCTCCTATACATGTCTTCCAGGGTGTATTGCAGTCCCTCCTTTTAATTTTTGGCGGCTCTTGAACTTAGTGCTTAGACTATATGAGTCTAGCAGTACCACTACCTAACAATTTGAACAGACTGTGTATGAGGCCCTCATTTATGTCTAATACAGGGTGTATCAGAGTCCCTCCTTCATAAATTAAATAGAATATGTCTGACCATGTCACACACACAACATGTTTCTGACACCACAGAAGTCATCTAGAATTTTACAGCAAACCTGAACATACAGTGGCCTGTGAAAGTATTCTCTCCCTTGGCTTTTAATCTATTTTGTTAAATTACAACCTGTGTTTAAATATTTTTGTAATCCAATTTGTGTGTGATGCATCAGCACTAAATAGTCTAAGTTGGTGAAGTGTGAAAAATATAGGCATAAATCAAATTTATGGAATCAAATAACTAAAAATTGGCATCTGCATATATATTCACCCCTTTTGCTGTAAAGCCCCTAAAAATTTCTGGTGCAACAATTACCGTATTTTTCAGACTATAAGATGCACTTTCTTCCTCCAAAAAGTGGGGGGTGCGTCTTATAGTCCGAGATATATATATATATATATATATATATATATATATATATATATATATATATATATATATATAAATACTGTGGCTGTGGGTGGTGGGGGCTTGTAGGGGGAGTGACAGTGGTGGAGGAGCGGGGCACAGGGGGTAACAGCCATCTACTGCAGCCTACAATGTGCCCGCTACTAAAGAAATTAATATTTATTTTCCTTAATAGCATGCACACTGTACCTGCAGCGCGGCTCCATGTATATATGGCACCCTTCATCCCTCATCCTGGTATGTATGGCCACCAGCATCCCTCTTCCTGGTATGTATGGCCCCCCTCATCCCTCTTCCTGGTAAGTATGGCCCCCCTCATTCCTCTTCCTGGTATGCTTGGCACCCCTCATCCTGGTATGCTTGGCAACCCCTGATCCCCATCACGCTGCACACACAAAAAAAAACAATTATATGCACCTCCTCTCTCCTCCAGTGCTGCGTTCTGCTCTGCTGGCCAATGGGATCCGTGTGAACCACGCAAGGCGTTACTGCCATGCGCACTCACACTGTGAGATGCTGTACCAGAATAGTCACTGCTCCCCACACCAGGACTGTGTGCGTGGGGAGCAGTGACCATTCACTCACCTTAATAGCGTGCACACTGTAGCCGCAGTACAGCTCTTGCTGCAGCTCGGCGGTCACTTTACCCGCTATTAAAGACCATGAATATTCACTGCAACCCACGCCCATGGGTTGTAGTGAATATTCATGGTCTTTAATAGTGGGCACATGTGACTGCTAAGAGGCAGCAGGAGCCGCGCTGCGGGTACAATATGCACGCTATTAAGGAGAGTGAATGGTCACTGCTCCCCACGCACACAGTCCCGGCGTGGGGAACAGTGAATATTCCGGTACAGCACCTCACAGTGTGAGGGAGCATGTTAGTAACGCCATGCGCGGCTCACACAGTGAGATCCCTTTGACCAGCAGAGCAGGACGCAGTGGTGGCGGAGAGAGGAGGTGAGTATGATTGCTTAATTTTTTTGTTTGTAACGTGATGGGGATCAGGGGGTGCCAAGCATACCAGGATGAGGGGTGCCAAGAATACCAGGAAGAGGGATGAGGGTGGACATACATACCATGATGGTATGTATACAAAGAAAATGATGAAGTCCGCTCACCTATAAACTCCTTCCCGGTGTTTCCTCCTTTCTGCTCGGATAGCAGCAGGCTGCTGCATTGAACACAACTTCAGACCAAAATCCAGCGAGTGAGGAGACTCCAGCGATGTGGTGTAATTAAAATTTCCATTTATTTGAAGGATGATATTTCCATAAAAAATGCACTTACAAAAAAAGACAATTCACACCATATGGGCATACAGAGTAAAAATAAACGCTACGCGTTTCGACTTAGAAAAGCCTTAATCATGGTACATACATTGGAATACAGGCAGGGTATAAATACAAAAGAACAGCAAACTGACAAAGGAATTCCAATCAGTTAACTAATTAATTCTTGTGACGTTCAGGTGCTACATCTTCGTTTCCAAGTTGGAGACAGGCTTTTTTCTTTATGTGGCTATTTAATGCTACAGACGTTATAATAAAAGTCCTGACATTGAGGTTTCTGGCAAGAGAATTGAAACAAATTAGCTGAACAGTGTAGATTCTGCATGTTGGAAACTGTAATAAGTATACGAAACACAATATATACCAACGAAATATATGTATGTGTAGCTGAATAAAAAATCTCCCACAGCGGGAGGTGACCAGTTTAGTTTGTCCAGTTTATTCCAGCTTTCATCTAGATATCCCTATATATATCGTACTACCGTATATAATAAAACTGTTATTTTCAATTGTCCATTGCTGTATACAAAAGATATGTTGGCATTATTTATTAGTATATATGGAACGAAAAATTACTTACAGTTTGCTGTCAAAAAAGAAAGAAATTGATAACTTTTTGTTCACAATGACCTATTATTAATGTATTATTAATCTCTCCTCCACTTATTTCTCTATAACAGAAAAAGAAAAATATATGTCATTGTGAATTTTTTATTTTTTTGCTTAATTATTCGTCGCTACAAACGCTTGTTCACACTCGTTTGGTTTCACATCCACTTTCTACTTTAACTTCTAGAAATGGTTAAATTGACCCTGTGTTCCACAATCTAAATATTTATTGCACGTTAATGTGTAAGAAAGAGAGAGAGAAATGCACTTCGGAGACTCATATAATTTTTTGGGTTTCTTTCCTCTCCCATGTATCCTTTATTTATTTAACAGAGATAGCACTGGATGATAACATGATCTTAATTATATTGTAAAACAAGATCCCTTCTAACATTCAAGCCGACAGGTGTTCTTGTATCCAGCTTGAACATCCAGTAGCTTTCCCTGTTCAAAATTTTCCTCCTGAAATCACCGCCCCGTGCAGATCGTCTCACTCTTTCTATACCACAGAACTTCAGCCTGGTTGTATCACCCCCATGACAAGCAGAAAAATGCCTGGATATTGCTGAAATTCCCACCTTTAAGTCTCCAACTGCATCAGACATATATCTTCTAATACGTCTTTTTAAAGGGCCAATTGTACACCCTACATATTGGAGTTTACACTCGATGCACTCCACCAAGTTAACCACCCCTGTGGTGTCACAATTCATAAAATCCTGTATAGGGTATGTGATACCTGTACTAGCAGAGGAAAAGTCCTTGGAAACAAAAAAAGAAAGGTTATTTTCCACCCTGAAACATCGATTGAGACAATTACTGTTACGGATCGGGGTGGTGGAACTTTTGTGCTGCAGTGCAAGGAGGGACCAGAGGGGCGTAACTAAGTATCTACTCGGCCTGACCAAGAACCAGGGAGGGACCGAGCAGAGGGACCAGGTGCCACTCTGGGACCGACCTTGTATGAGAGCAGGTGACGCTCATGAGATTGAAGGCAGGAGCAGACCAGTACAGCGGAAACGCGCAGCAGGCAGGCTGACGGGTGGTACGGGTAGACAAGCAGGCTGATTCGGCAGATTGTCAGACAGGTGCTCCGGGTAGGCAAGCTGGCGAACACAACAGGTAACAGGCAGGTTCTTCCAGGTAAGCAGGCAGGCACGGCAGTTAGCAGGCAGATGCTTCCAGGTAAGCAGGCGGGCAGATCCCATAGACAGACTGTCGGGCTGGAAAGTAGTCAGACTGGCGGACTGGACTGAAGAACAGACTGGCGAACAGGATTGACTTGCAGAGGACCTGAGGGCTAAAGCAAAGTAGGTATAACAGAGCAACAGCCTTGCACGGGCACCTCCATATTGGAGAAGGTGCCTTTTATAGAGAAAGCCTTCCGGCCATTGGTCGGGGACTTTTTAGGATGGCGCGCGCAGTACCTTTAAGAGGGAGGGATCGCGCCCTAAGCACAATGCCAGGGAAGCTGCGTGCACCAGCAGCAGCAGCAGGGAGGCCGGAAGACGCCGGAGCAGGATCGCGGCGGCAGGGGGGATGGCGTTTCTGCCTGGCAGGGGGCAGAGATGCCAATGCTACAATTACCACCACAGAATCTGAGGATTCTGAAGAAAGTAGTGTGGAAAACCCTGGAATATCCAGAAACAAACAAGGTCTGAATCTTTCAAAAAACGGGGGAGGCGGGGAGGAAGAAGGCATCCCAATAAGAAAAAACAACAGAAAGAAAATATTTTAAATGAAGCGGTTCCAGTATGGAACCTTTCAGCGCAAATTTTGAAAGAGGAACACATATCCGTACTATCGAAAGGTCTAGGATACTCACCTTCAAGGAATTTTGACTTGTTTTCCATGTGGCGCCCCTGAGGGTTCGACCGCCACAGGGATGCTGCACCTCTCTAATGGGGTGTAGTGTTCCTCCTCTGAGGTAAGAACAGTGTGATGGTCAAGACCCCACCTCCACATCCAACACCACACTTCTCCCACCAGAGGGGGCTAGAAGGCACTAGGTGCTGCCCCTACTGGTACTCGGGAGACTGGGGAACCAAGAGAAGGGGGAACCAATTAGTGGGTGAGGGTGGAGGACTCACATTTTAGTGACACTTAATAATTGATATTTAATACAAAGCCATTTTGGTTTTTGGTTCTTTGACTGTCTTCTGATCGTGATCTCCCACCCTGAACGTGGATCCTGTGTGGACCTGCAGCGGATGGAGGCACTGCCCTCGTACCCTGGCCTTGGGTCGAGGGGCAGGTTGCAGATAGTGTATGTCTCAACCCGGTCAAGGACCATGACCAAGAAGGCCTGGAGCTTGGGAGTGTAGCTCCACCGCAAATGGATCCCAGGGAGGATGCAGACGGAGCGGTATACGCCACCTGTCCTCGCTATGCTGATCTATTCAGAAGGATTCCGGCTGCAAGAGGGATACCGGCCCCCGATACCTAACCTTGCTACTCCACGTCCTGGTCAGAGAAGCCCGGTAGGCCCTGAATATCCGACCGGGTAACGGAAGGAGCGGAGCTGCCACCCGTACCCTTTTTCTGAGCGTAGTTCAGAGGGAGACCCGGCCTATCTACACACACACAGACAGGAAAGGACCCAGTCTGAAGTCTAGGAACACTCTGTTGTGGGGTCCTGATTTAACACTGGACTTACTCGGAGGTTGTCGGACCCCCGTCTTTGGTGACCGCAGGAGCAGGGAGACGCCTTCCTACTGCAATCTCCACCGTGAGTAAAAACCCTGGAAGTTAACCCCTATGGCCTCCGGACTCTTTATTCTGCGCTACACCACACTACGCAGCACCAGAACTCCTAGACTACTACCCCCTCCATCCTGTCCCTCTGCCCTGAGGCCCTGCTCCGCCTGTGGGGAGTAGCAACAACGACAGTTGCGATAACACCATGCCTCAGCGGACTGCAGCAGCACTGGTGGCCTTCAGCAGGTGCCACAGGTGGTGTAGTCAAGATCAGCCACTCAACCCGGATAAGCCCGTTCCATCTTTCTTTTTTAGTGTGACGGCCCTGGGCACGGAGCGGGTCCGGGCCATGGCTGCACCCCCATCAACATCACAGGACCCGACTCCGAGTCCCTATCTCCCAGGGTAGGGCTTACAGGAGGCGCGCGTGAGTCACACAACTTGACGTAGTGGGCAGGATCGCGTGCACGCAGCAAAGGAAGGAATTACCCATTGCTACCGGGTACTGTGTGCTTTACACCTTAGACTGTCGTTTTCACTTAAAATGGCGCCCACCCAAGAAGACAGGCGTCATAGTTCTGTGGAAAGATGGCCTTCTAACACCTCCTATCGTGGGCTGGGCTCCCACATGGCGCCAAAAGTGCGGACCGCCCCTTCCATCAGAGACTATCCGCGGGGTAATGCCCGTCAAACCGGATGGGCTGAAAGAAGGCGGGCCTGTCTGCACACCGCCCAGGAACTGCCCTGAAAGAGGAGGAAGAAGAAAAACAACAAGGTGCGGCCATAGCAGTTGGAGTTTGGCGACCTTCGGGAGCGGACATGGACGCTTCTGGAGCACAACCTACCGAGTCTTCCGAACCCGGTCCAGGTCCTTCCCCCGGCAGGGAGCGAAGCGGCACCAGACTTACAGTGGGAGATATTGCATTTCTCCACCAGGAAGCCCCGGGTCTTGCACAGAAACTGGACGAGGCCCAGAAGGTGGCGTCTGCTGCGTGGCGGGAAGAAATGCTGCTGCGCATACAGACCCGCCGCCAAGGAGCTGAAGCTCAGGGAGAAGCGGTGACAGAGGTCGCGAGCGGCCCAGAGGCAGGTGAGTGTGCTACCCCTGCCCCGGCTTCTGAGCCTACCGTACCCATACTGGACCTCATGGCCGAATATCTCCTGCCCGGCGCGGTCACCTGGGAGCAGGTCTTTGCCCCGGAGCTGCAAGCTTCAGCTATAGGCGGAGACCTGCATTGCCGTCCAAATCCCGAATCGGAAGTACCTGAGGCTGCTGGGGTTTCCACCGACCCCAACCCGGACTGGTCCGCACTTGCAGAGGACCCGTAGCAACCCCTTATGTCACCGCTACCCGCACCAACAGTCACCTGGCCGGAGGTTGAGGAGTGGACCTGGGACAACCAGGTGGGTGACCTGATGGGCTTCCCCCGGGAGACCCGGGCTGAAGAGCGCAGGAGGAGCGAGCGGTGCCGTGAGCAGATTCTCCAACTCAGCCGGGAGCAACGCCAGAGGGAGGTCCGCTGCGAGCGCCTCGAGGTGCGCGCCAAGGCTGCAAAGTCCCGGGCCCGACAGGAAGAGGCAACCCGTCTAAGCCCCCGTGTGGAAGGGCAAGTCGTCCGCTTCCACCATGAGGCGGGGTGGGGGTTCATAAGGAGTCCCCAGTATCAGGACGACGTCTTCGTCAGCAGGCAGGACGTCGAACCGCGGCTGAAAAAGGGACACCCTGGCCAGAACCTCTTCCCGGGTGACGTACTTACATACACCCGCCACCATGGGGTGCGGGGGTGGTACGCCCTGGATGTCCACAAGGTGTCCGGGAGCGACGCCCCCTCGCGCTCAGCCTCAGAGGACCGGTCAGCCTCAGAGGATCCTGGTATGTGTGGCCTCCTAAATCCCCCAATCCTGGTACGTGTGGCCTCCTAAATCCCCCAATCCTGGTAAGTGTGGCCTCCTCAATCTCCAAATCCTGGTATGTGTGGCCTCCTCAATCCCCCAATTCAGGTATGTGTGGCTTCCTCAATCCCCCAATCCTGGTATGTGTGGCCTCCTCAATCCCCCAATCCTGGTATGTGTGGCCTCCTCAATCCCCCAATCCTGGTATGTGTGGCCTCCTCAACCCCTCAATCCTGGTATGTGTGGCCTCCTCAATCCCCAAATCCTGGTATGTGTGGCCTCCTCAATCCCCAAATCCTGGTATGTGTGGCCTCCTCAATCCCCCAATCCTGGTATGTGTGGCCTCCTCAATCCCCCAATCCTGGTGTGTGTGGCCTCCTCAACCCCTCAATCCTGGTCTGTGTGGCCTCCTCAACCCCTCAATACTGGTATGTGTGGCCTCCTCAACCCCTCAATCCTGGTATGTGTGGCCTCCTCAACCCCTCAATCCTGATATGTGTGGCCTGCTCAATCCCCCAATCCTGGTATGTGTGGCCTCCTCAAATCCTGGTATGTGTGGCCTCCTCAATCCTGGTATGTGTGGCCTTTTCAATCCCCAAATCCTGGTATGTGTGGCCTCCTCAATCCCCAAATCCTGGTATGTGTGGCCTCCTCAATCCCCCATTCCTGGTATGTGTGGCCTCCTCAAACCCCCATTCCTGGTATGTGTGGCCTCCTCAATCCCCCATTCCTGGTATGTGTGGCCTCCTCAATCCTGGTATGTGTGGCCTTCTCAATCCCCCATTCCTGGTATGTGTGGCCTCTTCAATCCCCCATTCCTGGTATGTGTGGTCTCCTCAATCCCCCATTCCTGGTATGTGTGGCCTCCTCAATCCCCCATTCCTGGTATGTGTGGCTTCCTCATCCCCCCAATCACTGCACACATCTATATATATATAATCGTCTTATCCCGTCTGTCTGTATGTCTGTCTGTCTGTCTTTCTGTCTGTCCTGAAAATCCCGCGTCGCTCATTGGTCCGGCAGCGGCCAATCAGCGCCGCGGGATTTCTGAAAAAAGATGGCGGCCGTTAGCGGCTCATCTGCGGGACGGAGATGCAGCCGGAAGATGACCGGCGCGAGGCGCTCATCTCCCAGTCGGTAGCAGCAGAAGGACCCCGCTGCGGGTCGGGATACTTCTGCTGTGAGCGCCCGCTCATGTCCCGGGTTCTCGCAGCGGAAGTAGCCGCACAGGCAGCAGCGCTTCCCGGTCCTCACCAATACGATTCCACTCCCCGGTCCTCACCAATACGATTTGATGATTGGTCGCGGTCTTCGTCCGCGACCAATCACTGATCTTGCCGCAAAAGTTAAACACCGCTGTGCTGATTGGTCGCGGATGCTGTCCGCGACCAATCAGCACAGCGGTGTTTATATGTGTCTGCAAGATCGGTGATTGGTCGCAGCCGCTATTTAAATGTGGCGCCCAAATCGGTGATTGGTCGCGGGCAGCGTCCGCGACCAATCAGCACAGCAGTGTTTAAATGTGGCGCCAAGATCGGTGATTAGTCGCGGCCGCTATTTAAATGTGATGCCCAAATCGGTGATTGGTCGCGGGCAGCGACCAATCAGCGATTTTCTTAGTAACATCATCACTTTGGAGGGGTCGATGATGTGCATAGGCTCCTCCTCTAGATCGGAGGACAGGAAGGATCGGGACAAGGCGTCAGCTTTAACATTCTTGTCCGCCGGGCGGAAATGTAGGATAAAGTCGAAGTGAGCGAAGAACAAAGACCACTGGGCCTGACGCGGATTGAGTCTTTGGGCATTCTGGAGATATGCAAGGTTTTTGTGATCAGTATAGATGATCACTGGGCATAGAGCCCCTTCAAGCTGGTAACGCCACTCCTCCAGCGCCAATTTAATGGCTAGCAGTTCTCGGTCTCCTATGGAGTAGTTGCGCTCAGACGAGGAGAAGAGTTTGGAGAAGAAGCCGCAGGTTACCATTCTCCCAGATGAAGATTTTTGGGTGAGCACCGCTCCGGCTCAGGAGGAGGAAGCATCAACCTCCAGGAAGAACTGTTTGTTGCAGTCCGGACACTGCAGCACTGGGGCAGAGGAGAAGGCTTGCTTTAAGGAAAAGAAGGCCTCCTTAGCTTCGGGCGGCCATACCTTGGGATTTACTCCCTCACGGGTGAGCGCAGAGATGGGAGCAATCCGGGAAGAGAAGTGCGGGATGAAGAGACGGTAGTAGTTGGCGAAGCCCAGGAATCGCTGAATCGCCTTCAACCCCTCCGGACGGGGCCACTTTAAGACGGCAGAGAGCTTCTCGGGGTCCATTCGTAGACCTGTCTGGGAGATAATATAGCCCAGGAATGGAAGGGAGGTCTGCTCGAAGAGGCACTTCTCGTATTTTGCATAGAGGTGATTCTGCCTGAGCCTAAGCAGGACCTGACGAACATCCCTCCGGTGTGTGGGAAGGTCCGGAGAGAAGACCAAGATGTCGCCCAGGTAGACCACCACGCAGGAATATACAAGGTCACGGAAGACAACGGGTAAATACGCCCACGGGGTGGAGTGGCTCCGGGTACCAGGTCGATTGGGCAATCATATGGCCTATGAGGTGGCAGTGTCTCTGCTTCCTTTATGTCTAATACATCTGCATAGGACCAGAAGGGGCCGGTAAACCGGGTAGATTAGCCGGGGTGGGAGGAGGACGAACCGGGCAGACCGGACCAGGCAGGTCTTATGGCAATTCTGCCCCCAACGGAGAACTTCACCAGATTGCCAATTCAGCACAGGTTCATGTTTCTGAAGCCAGGGTAGACCAAGCAATAGGGAGTGAGAGAGACCGGAAAGCACATGGAAGGAGATCTTCTCAGAGTGCAGCATTCCCACCTGCAGGGTTATAGGTTCTGTGACGAGCAGGATGGTCACCGGAAGGAGTCTTCCATCCACGGAGGCATCTGCCAATGGTTCAGCCAGAGGTTTTGTGGGAATGTGATATTTCTCTACCAGGGACTGGGAAATGAGGTTCCCAGCTGCTCCGGAATCTAGGTGTGCTATTTCAAAGTAGCGGTTCTCTCTCCAGGAGATGGAGACAGACAAAGTCAGGGAAGGAGAGGGTTTACTTTTGCCTAGGATGACCTCTCCGAGCGGTCCTAGACACTGGCGTTTCCCAGCTTCACCGGGCAGGAACGGATGAAGTGCTCCTTACTGCCACAGTAGAAACAGCTCCCCTCGGCTCGGCGTGACTCTTGGCGAGATTTGACCATCTTGGTCTGGTCGACCTGCATAGGTTCGGGTGAGCATGCCCAGGGAGTTGCTAATATGGAGGCAGGTCTCTGGAAAGTAGGAGCAAGACAAGGAAATCTTCGCTCCCGGGAAGTCTCTTTAGCACGTTCCAGGAAACGGATGTCGATCCGGGTAGCTAGCGACACCAGGTCTTCCAGGGTGGTAGGAATGTCCTGGCCGGCTAACTCGTCCTTAATTTGACCGGAAAGGCCCTCCCAGAAGATGGACACCAGGGCCTCGTTGTCCCAGGCAAGCTCAGAAGCGAGGGTACGGAACCGTATGGCATATTGGCCCACGGTGAGACTCCCTTGGCGGATAAGAAGCAGAGAGGAGGCAGTAGAGGATTTTCGTCCTGGATCATCGAAGACTTTCCGGAAAGCAGCAAGGAAAGGCGATAGATCGGACACCAGGGGATCCCCTCTCTCCCACAGGGGATTTAGCCATGCCAGTGCTTCTCCAGTGAGGTGAGACATGATGAACGCCACCTTGGCCCGGTCGAAGGGAAACTGATGTGCCAAAAGTTCAAAGTGCAGGGTGCACTGGTTTATGAAACCCCGAGCTAGAGCGGGGTCACCTCCAAAACGAGGAGGTGCAGAAAGCCGGGGACCTGGGTTGGATGCCATGGTAAAGGTGGGCAGCGGAGCTGCTGGAGCGGGAGTCGCACGACTCGAGGCGGACACAGGTGGAACAGTCAGTGTGTCCAGGCGGAAGTTGACACTCCGCAGGAAGTTTAGGATGGCTTCCTGTTGGGATCGCTGACGAGAAACCTCCTGGTACAGTTCAGAGAGCGAAGGAGCTTGGGGGCCACCGGGTTCCATGGCCCGAGCAAACTGTTACGGATCCGGGTGGTGGAACCTCTGTGCTGCTGTGCAAGGAGGGACCCAGAGGGGCGTAACTAAGTATCAACTCGGACCGACCTAGGTCGTACGGCGGCTAACGACTCCGTGATCAGGGAGGGACCGAGCAGAGGGACCAGGTGCTACTCTGGGGACGACCTTGTAAGAGAGCAGGTGACTCCCACAGGACAGATGGCGAGGACTGACCGGTATAGCAGATGGGCACAGCAGGCAGGCTGACGAGTGATCCTGGTGGATGGACTGGCTGACACAGCAGGTGACAGGCAGGAGCCTCTAGGTAGGCTGTCAGGTGGTCACGGCAAGTGACGGGCTGGAGCCTCCAGGTAGGCTGACAGGTGGTCACGGCAAGTGACAGGCAGGAGCCTCCAGGTAGGCTGACAGGTGGTCACAGCAAGTGACAGCAGGAGCCTCCAGGTAGGCACGGCAGGTAGCAAGCGGGAGCCTCCAGGTAGGCATGGGAGATAGCAAGCGGGAGCCTCCAGGTAGGCACGGTAGGTAGCAAGTGGGAGCCTTCAGGTAGGCACAGCAGGTAACAAGCAGGAGCCTCCAGGTAGGCACGGTAGGTAGCGGGCAGGTGCTTCCAGGTAAGCTGGTGGGCAAAGCCCATAGACAGACTGGCTGACTGAACAGAAGACAGACTGTCGGGCTGGAGAGTAGTCAGGCTGGCGGACTAGAATGATAGTCAGGCTGGCGGGCAGGACTAGTAGTCAGGCAAGCAGCGGGACCTGAGGGCTGAAGCAGAGGTAAGTACACTGTGCATCAACTATTGCTCGGGCACCTCCATATTGGAGGAAGTGCTTTATATATGGGAGGACCTCCGGCAATTGGCCGGGGACTCCTTAGGGCGGAGCCGGCAGAAGCAGGAAGAGGAGCGCTGGAGGACGCCGGGCGGGGAGCGCGGCGGTGAGAGGGATGGCGTCTCTGCCTGGCAAGGGGCAGAGACGCCGATGCTACAACTTGCCGTGTTTGGAGGAAGAAGAAGGATGAGTACAACCTCAAGAACACCGTCTCAACCATGAAGCATGGTGGGGGAAACATATTACTTTGGGGGTGCTTTTCTGCAAAGGTGGCAGGACGACTGCACCGTATTGAAGGGCGGGTGGATGGGGTCATGTATTGCGAGATTTTGGTCAACAGCAACTTCCTTCCCTAAGTAAGAGCATTGAAGATTTGCCGTGGCTGGATCTTCCAGCATGACAATGACCTGAAACACACAGCCAGGACAACTAAGGAGTGAGTCCATAAGATGCATTTTAAGGTCCTTGAGTGGCCTAACCAGTTTCCAGACCTGAACCCAATAGAAAATCTTTGGAGGTAGCTGAAACTCAATGTTGCCCAGCCACAGACCCAAAGTATGAAAGATCTAGTGAAGATCTGTATGGAGGAGTGGGCCAAAATCCCTGATGCTGCAGTGTCTGCAAACTTGATCATGAACTACAGGAAACGTCTGATCTCTGTAATAGCAAAGAAAGGTTTCTGTACCAAAAATTATGTTCTGTTTTTCTGTATCAAATACTTATTTCATGCAATAAAATGCAAATTAATTAAGTAAAAATCATACAATGTGATTTTCTGGATTTTGTTTAAGATTCTGTCTCTCACAGGTGAAGTGAACCTATGATTAAAATTACAGACCTATCCATTCTTTGTACGTGGAAAAACTTACAAATTGGCAGTGCATCAAAAAATTTAGTTTTCACTTTTTTTTACCATGTTATAAGGAGTGTCTTATTTAATATTTTTGGCATAGTTTAGGCCTAATTCCATGGCCTAACCCACATTATAAACAATGTATTTGGTAAAGTGTTTTTCCTAGTTGATAGTGAGGAGTAGAGGGGCCCAAGATGTGAGCAGTACAGGATTTTTAAACTTTTTTTTTAACCTTTTGATGGCCCTTTACGGTTCAGGAAAATGTTGCCCAGCGGCTGTCATATTGCTGAAACTGCCTTTAAGCGAATTAGAAAAAATCCACATTTTGGCGAATGCAAATTTTTGTAAAATTTGAGCAGAATGTATAGAAAGTCTTTTATCATTATTTTACAACATTGAGCATTATTGGATAAAAGGCATTTTATAAAAGTGGAGTATAACAAGCTTCTACTACTGCAGTAAGTGCTTTCTAGGATATAATGGTACAGTATCAATAGGAAGAAATGCTTCCAGCCAAAATAAGGCAAATATACAATCCGATAGACACAGTACAGCAGATTTATATTTAGTACTAGCTGTACCCGGCCACACGTTGCTGTGGCTCATTCTGGTTAAATGGAAAAGAATGAAAAGAGAAAGCGCACGTTTCTAAAACATTTAATTTCACAATGTTTGTGGGTATACAATATTTTTTGCTGTTCCATTGCCTGTGTAGATATAGAGATTACACACATGCGTGTATTCGAATGAAACGTTGTGTCAAAATTTCAAAGCAATCGGTGAAGAACTTTCGGAGATTTAAGATTTTGAACAAACGAACATTTCCATTTTCATTTATATAGATTAGAAGATCAAGTCTAAAATGGGCACAAGAAAAAATCAGATAAATGCAGTACATCTGAAAAACACCTGCCAGCTGTGCCAATTTATATAGTAACTATTGTGTACCTTATTCAAACTATAGTAAAAGTTTAAGGCCCAATTCATTAAAACTGGAGTTTTTCACACAAGTCTTAATGAAAGGTGTACTGGAGTAAGATGCACCAAATTCATTAAGTGGCACGCTCCACTTAATGAATTTGATGCATTTTACAAGTCATATGTTCCTTGCCAGAACTGTTACCCCTGGCTGAACTACATTTCTGGTATAATTTACACCATGTTTGTGAGCCAAACTATGATTAATTTGATAGGAGAGCATCGCAACACGCAATTCTGCATAAACTCTGCCCACTTTGGCAGAGTCATTCATGGTCTAGTGTAAAAATGCTGAAAGCTTCTAAAATTTTACATGCCAAAAGTTTGTCACATTTCAAGGAGTTTTTCAATAGAAAACTGTTTAATGAATCAGGACCTAAAAGTCTTTACTTGGACCTTGATATTAATGGGCTATTCTTTTTAGAGATCATCAATATCATATCGGTACTAGTCTAAGGCTATGTTCACACAGAGTTTCAGGAATTTGTAGACCATATGTTTTTCAATGGAAATAGTTTCAGGAAACTTTCCTTTCTTGGGAAGTTTTTGGAGGAGTTTTTCTTTTCCTGAAACGGTTTTGAAGAGTTTTGGAAGAGGTTCCTTACTGCATTAGAGAAAGGGAAAATTCCTCCTGTGGACCACGAATGTCATTAGGGTTTTAAGTGCTCACTCTGCCTTGGACATCAACTAGAGTAAATGGGTTTTATTATCAATTCATGAAAATGTGGCACCCCAGGGGTCTGGTTTCCACAGTAATGTAATGTTATGTCTGAGAGCAGGTGGGAGGTCCTTTGGTCAGGGATCCTGTGCATGCCACACCTCCTGCCCAGTCTTGGGAGGGGAAGAACTTCCCCTATATAAACCCGGGGCTGAGGTAGGGTTAGGAGTCAAGGAGAGTAGAGACGAGAAACAGTCATAGGAAGAAACAGCAGAAGCTCAGTGGGAGCAATACTACTACGAGTCAGGGGCTGGCAGCTGCAGAGCTCGCCCTGACTGAGAAGCTTTCTTACCGGACCCGGCGTCTGAGGCTGTGGGGACTAACTCTTACCCAGCAGCAGAAGCCGACCGGCAGGGGATTTCAGGTCCTCAGGCCCAGAAACCCGAAGGCAAGGTCACACGCGTGGGACCAGCACCGCCATCGTGGAGCGGAAGCCATTAGAAGGCCCCGAGTCACCGGCCATACGGGTGAGCACCACACGGCACACTCAGGGACGTGGGCTACTTATATCCGCTTCTAGCAAGGTAGCCAGAAGAGTACAGTCAGTTTGGGAGGCCTACAACTCCGCCTGGCCAGGGGAGATCCCATCTGCTCAAGGACTGACCAGGCCCCGTTCGCTAGCAAGTACTCCGGGAGGGTCTATCGTTGTTACCAGTAAAGACCCTGAATTACACCGCACCGTCTCTGAGTGGTTCCTGCTACCCCCATCTTCCACGTCGGCTGCCCTGAGGCCATACCCCTCCCGTTGGGGGTTATACTATCACGCTGCACAATTCTACACCGGCCTCAGCGGTCTGCCCTGCAGCGGCAGCTCCATAGCTGCAAATCAACGGGTGACGTAGTCGACACTCAAATAACACCTATCAAGACTGCCACACACTGAGTTTGACTCCCTGGGCACGGACCGGGTCCCCGCCACTCGGAGACTACAACCCTCATCTGATCCGGTTCCGGGTAAGCCCCCGAGCGCGAGACGCTGCGCGACACAGCAGGCCCAGGGGCGCGTCAACTTTGGCATAGTCGGCAGGATTTCGTGCCCGCAACCACCGGGTACTGCGTGCCTGAAAAAGAAACTTTCAAACTCACCTGTGGTGAAGATTCCCGCCATCCGGCGCCATTTTCAGCCTTCTTCCCGCCATCTGTGAAGATTCCCGCCATCCGGCGCCATCTTCAGCCTTCTTCCCGCCATCCGTGGAGTTTTCCCGCCGTTGGACGCCATCTTGAGGACGCCGCGCGGGAAGAAGAGGGGCGTGGACTCCGAAAAGCCCGCGAGAACTGAAGCCCCGCCTCACGTCCGGACGTTGCGTAAGGTCCTGGAAGGAGCCCAGCAGACGCCGACGTCACCGGAGCGTGACGGAAGGTCCTCAACCCTGACGATCCACTGCGGAGCCGCGGCCTACGGAAGAGGATCATCGCAAGGTAGGCCACGGTCCACTAGGGGGGAGAAGGATGTCGGATACGGAGGAGAGCTTCACCGCTTCAACCCCCGCCAGCGCCACCGCTGTCGCGGTCATGCCTTTCACCATGCCCTATATCCCGGGGGCAGCCTGGCTACCCCAGTACTCAGGGGAGTCACATACCCTGCAGGACTTTAGAGAAAGGCTGGATAGCCTCTTCCAGGTGTACCCCCTCACAGAAGAGAAAAAAGTGAGCATCCTGGTGGCCCAATTAACCGGAGCAGCCCGAAGGGAGGTAAAGTCCTGGCCACCTGGGGGGAGGACTGTCGCAGGGATACTAACCCGGCTGAGGGACACCTTTGATACCCGCACCTCAGCCGAGATCAAGCTTAGATTCTACGGGTGCAAACAGCGGGCCCATGAGAGTATAAGGGACTATGCCCTGAACCTACAAGAGGCCCTGAGAGCCGTTAAGCAGACCGACCCTGACGGCGTGGGAGACGAGGACAGGCTGTTGACTGAACAATTTATAGAGGGTTTATATTGCAATGCCCACCGAACCCAGTTGCGGGCAATGGCCCTACAGGACCCTCATCTGGGATTTGCACAGTTCAAGGACAGAGCCATCCGGGTGCTCCGAGAACCGGCACCGGATGGCGTTGTGACCCACAGGCGCCCAGCTATCACTTACCACCAGGAGGCGGCGCCCTTGTCGGCAGGGCCTGTAGGGGCTGATGCGCAGGCTTTGAACAATGACCCGGCTCCAAACCTGCACCATCAGGTCCAAGAGCTAGCTAAAAGCGTTGCTGCGTTAACCCGAACTGTGCAGTCTTTACAGGCTTCCACTCCAGGGAAGATCCAGCTGGCATCCGGACCGGAGAACATCCCGTGGCGTCGACCAAGGAGGACCCCACCGGCCAGAGGAAGACCCAGTGACCGGTACAACGAGGACGGACGACCCATCTGCCGCCGCTGCAATCAACCCGGACATAAGGCAAGGTACTGTCCTTTAAACTGGCACAACCTGGTGGTAGAGGGCCAACCCCCAGGAAAAAGACCACCAGGCCCATCGAACTGGCGCGACAAATATGTCGGAGGGCGTCCAGTCTTGCCTGTGGTACTGGATGGCATCCCTATGAGTGCCCTACTGGACACCGGGTCACAGGTCACCACCATCCCGTACGTGCTCTTCAAGCAGTACTGGAATGACTCGGATATAACCCTCTACCCTGACGACGACTTGAGTATCATCGCCAGCAATGGTCAGCCCGTGCCACAGATCGGATTTAAAGAGGCGACCATTAAAATTGGTAGAGTCGAACTGGCAGCACAGGGACTGATTATTGTAGACATTGACAAACACGAGAGTCACCCAAAGATAACGCTAGGAACTAATGTAATTGAAAATTGTCTTGCAGAGGTGATTTTCCTTTTACAACAGGTTGCCAAGAACGCCAGCTCCGGCGAGCAGCGAGTGCTCCAGAAAGAGATCCGGGCACTGATGCGACGGCAACAGGTGGAACTCTCCGGCGGTGAGATTGGTAGCGTAAGAATGTGTGACCCTTTCCCTATTGCCATGCCCCCAAAAAGTGAAATGATGATTTGGTGCCGGGCAGCTATTGGTCCGAGAGGTAGGGATTACCAGGCAATGGTAGAACCAGTTTACTCAGACAGTAGGCCCACCATTTTGACAGCACGGGGGGTGGTTAATGTACACCATGGGAGGGTGCCCGTTTGCCTAATAAATATCGGGAAGAGGGAAGTATACCTACCCCGGTATGCCACGCTAGCCAAATTATATACCATCAACCAAAACTCTATACAGTCTGTGGAACCCTTGCCTCCATCTCACCCGGAGGAAGGTAACGGCTCTAAGAAAGTAATGGAGGATTGGTGTCAGCAACTACACTTGGGAACTGACTCCACTCCCTCCCACCAGAAACAGGGAGTCTACCGGGTGGTTCAAGAGTATGAGAGAGTGTTTAGTAAACACCCGTTAGACTTCGGGCGAGTTAAGGGGGTAGAACACCGCATCCCCACGGGAGATCATCCTCCCATAAAAGAGAGGTATCGACCCGTACCCCCTGCACATTACCAACACGCCAAGGGGATGCTTAGAGACATGAAGGAGGCTGGGGTAATCCGGGATAGCTGTAGCCCCTGGGCAGCCCCACTAGTTTTAGTCAAAAAGAAAGACAACACTATGAGGATGTGTGTAGATTACCGGAAAATCAATCGTATCACACACAAGGATGCGTACCCTTTACCAAGGATAGAGGAGTCTTTGGCTGCTTTAAGATCTGCTAACTTCTTCTCTACCTTGGATCTCACTAGCGGGTACTGGCAGGTTCCTGTAGCAGAGGCGGACCGGGAGAAGACCGCATTCACCACCCCGATGGGACTTAGCGAGTTTACCTGTATGCCGTTTGGACTTTGTAACGCACCCGGAACCTTCCAACGATTAATGGAATGCTGTCTGGGACACAAAAACTTCGAGACGGTCCTGTTGTACCTGGACGATGTCATCGTATATTCCAAGACTTATGAGGACCACCTGAAACATCTGGCGGAAGTGTTCGAAGCCCTGGCAAGTTACGGCCTGAAGGTGAAACCCTCTAAGTGTCACCTCCTGAAGCCAAAGGTGCAGTACCTGGGACACGTGGTGAGCGCTGACGGAGTGGCTCCCGACCCTGATAAGATCACCGCAATTAAGGAATGGCCAAGTCCCTCCAGTATAAAGGAAGTGCGGCAGTTCCTTGGGTTGGTAGGCTATTACCGCAGATTCATCCCCGGTTTCACCAAAAAGGCAGCTCCTATGCAGGACCTCCTGATAGGCCAGTCCCGGAAGGCCAAGAACCAGAAGCCGCCCTTCAGATGGGAGAAGTTAGAAGAAGAGTCCTTCCGCCAGCTGAAGATGGCCCTCACGGGGGATGAAATCCTGGCGTACCCCGATTACAGCCAGCCCTTTATCCTCTACACTGACGCAAGTAACATCGGGCTAGGAGCTGTGCTGTCCCAGATCCAGCAGGGGAAAGAACGAGTAATCGCTTACGCCAGCCGAAAACTGCGACCCACCGAGAGAAACCCGGAGAATTACAGCTCCTTTAAGCTAGAGTTCCTGGCAGTGGTGTGGGCAGTCACCGAACGCTTTAAGCACTACCTCGCTTCTTCCCGGTTCATCGTGTACACGGATAACAACCCGTTGACACACCTGGACACAGCAAGACTCGGTGCCCTAGAGCAGAGATGGATGGCTCGTCTGTCCAACTACGAGTTCACTATCAAATACCGGGCAGGACGCTCCAATACCAACGCGGACGCCCTGTCCAGGATGCCAAATCTACCGGACGTAGGAGAAGATCCAGAGGAACTGGAAGAAGTCGAACTCCCTGCGTTCCACCGTCATGGGACTATCCAGTGTTCCCACCGGGTAGGGAGTAAGCAAGCCGCTACGTTTAACCCCTTGCCTCACTACAACTGGGCGGAAACGCAAGACAGCGACCCTGCCGTCCGGCTGGTAAAGGAGATGCTGACTCGGCCAGAGGCTCGCCTTGACCCAGACGCTCCGGAGGAAGCCAAGCAACTGTGGGCAGAAAAGAGTAGACTGTTCCTTTACAAGGGGAAGTTGTGCCGCAGAATGGTTAACTCCCGGACGCATGAACTAATCTGGCAAGTAGTGGTGCCACGAAGAGACGCAGCCATGGTGATGGAGGCATACCACGACGGGGCTGGACACTTCGGATGGAAGAAGCTGGAGTTCCTGCTGCGCGAGCGGTTCCACTGGGTAGGCATGAGGGGAACCATCGAGAGGTGGTGCAGAGACTGTGGCCCGTGCAACCTAAGAAGGAAGGACCGTGCCAGCCAGAAGACTCCCCTGCAGTCCATCGTCACCAGGCAGCCGTTGGAACTGGTAGCCTTGGATCATGTAAAACTGACCCCAAGCAGAAGTGGCTACGTCTACGCACTAACCATCGTGGATCACTACTCCCGGTTCTTGGTTGTCGTCCCCGTCAAGGACTTAACAGCTCGAACAGCAGCTAGAGCCTTCCAGCAGCATTTCTGCCGTCCACACGGGTACCCGGACCAAGTGTTGACAGACCAGGGACCTGCCTTTAAAGCGGAGGTCTTCCAAGAATTCTGCACTCTGTATGGCTGCCGGAAGATAAGGACGACACCCTATCATCCGCAAACTAATGGACTTTGTGAGAAAATGAACCAGGTGGTAATGGATCTTCTGAAAACGTTGCCCCTGGAAGAACGCGGTCTGTGGCCTGAGAAGCTGCCCGATCTGGTGGACCTATACAACCACATCCCGGTAGGTTCCACCAACTGTACCCCGGCTTACCTAATGAGGGCGAGACCTGGTAAGTTACCTGTTGACCTGGAAATGGGAGTCCTGACACCCGAGGACACTTCACCAGAAGCAGACTGGGACACAGAGAGGCAGCAGCAGTACCGGAGAGTACAGGAGAGCGTGGAGCGAAGTCTCTGTCAGGCTAGGGAAAGACAAGAGAAAACTTACAACCAGTATGCTCCCGCTGTTCCCCTGGTACCCGGAGAGCAGGTCTTGAAGAGAAAAAGACGGCTCCACAAGTTGGACGACCAGTGGTAGAAGGACCCGTACACCGTACTGCCCTCAAGCCACGACAACCCAAAGGTCTGTACCATCAGTAAAGACGGAGGTGAAACCACAACCATTGTATCCCGGGATTACCTGAAGAAGTGTCCCGAACAGCTACGGAACCCTGAAGAGGAACAAGAAGACCCTCGACCCATAGAGGAAAGGGAAGACATGGTTAGTACTGTGCTCGGAGACTTCCCTCGGTCTTGGACTCAAGTCAATGGCGCAGTTGTGGTACCCGTACTCACCTTCCTCCAACCCGCATCCCAAGCACCTACGGAGCGACAGGTAGAGCTGGAAGAGCAGTCGGTCCAGGAGGCAGAAGACTCCACACAAGCAGAACAGGAGGATCAACCCTCTGCTTATAGTGAGCCTGCCGTACCCCTAGTGAGCCAAAGAGCCGGTAGACAGCTGCCCAGTTTACCCTTGACAGCTCCTATGTAGCACCCTGAGGATTCGGCTGCTACAGGGGTATTGCACCTCAACCCAGAGGTGTGATATTCCACTCCCGGGTAAGGATGGAGTGTGGACCTGAGCTCGGTAGGCTGCATGCACTACACACATCCCATTTCCGAGGAGCAGACCAACGGTACTCCCACTTAGAAATGTGCAGGTACGACCGAGTCTGTTCCTGGCTGGAGTGGGAGGGGGGTGGTACATCCCAAGTAGTGTAGGGGCAGATAGGGGGAGCAACCTGGGTAAAGATAGGAGCTCATTGGGTGCTGGTCGCCTGATCTCACACATAGAGGGAGTATATAAGGTGGGCACCATCATAGATCAGGGTCAGTCAGTCAGTCTTTGCAGAGGAGTCAGTCTGTCAGAGCAAGGAGCAGAGAAGCCCCAGAGAGAGAGAGAGTGGAGCAGAGAAGGAAAGACCCAGAGGAGACAAAGAGAGGACTCTGAGAACCCAAATTCAATCCCCGGGTGAAGAGTCGGCAATAGGGTACCGGATCCCAAACTGGTGGGGGCAAAAGCACACCCTAGCCAGAGACCGGAGGCCGTGGGCAGCGTCTGCCACGGCCACCCACCACATCCACCCCGAAGGCATACCACGTGGAGGGTCAGGGAACCCAAGGCCAAGGGTGTCCCAACAGAAGGCCCGAGGGAGCTGGACCTAGGTGGATCACTAGTGGGGACGGCCAGAGGAAAGGACAGAAGGAGAGCTCAGGGTCACGCTCCGGACTTGTTTGGGGGTTTGCTGAATCCAGGACCTGGTGGACGCAGCACGGCTCGGGTGGTCACTTGAAGCTGGAGTGACCGGAACATCAGCAGTGAGTAAATACCCTAAACTGCACAACCCGACTCTGTCTTCATTTAACATCTATGCTGCACCACCACAACCCCCATTCTCTGCACCTGACCCCCTGAGGCTATACCCCACCCGTTGGGGGTTATACTACCAAAAGCTGCACCAACACCATCAGCCTCAGCGGACCCTGCTGCAGCGGCGGCCATAGTGACCGCAATACAACGGGTGGCGTAGTCGACATTAAGAACTTTATAACATCTGTAGGACTGCCACATACAACTGAGCTTAACACCCTGGGCACGGACCGGGTCATAGCCACTCGGAAGACTACAACTCCCATCTGATCCGGCTCCGGGTATTCCCCTAAAGAATATGGCCCAGGGGGCGCGTCAACTTTGGCGTAGTCGGCAGGATTACGTGCCCGCAACAACCGGGTACTGCGTGCCTGAAGAAAAGAACGAGTTTACCTCAAAAAGAAGTCTCCTGCCGGTTCCGGAGGGTCCCCGCCATCGGACCTCATCACAGATCGATTCCCGCCGGTTGTCCGCCATTAACAGCTTTTTCCCGCCATCTGCAGAGTTTCCCGCCACTGGTAGACGATTCCCGCCATTTCCAAAGGTTTCCCGCCTTGGAAGAGCGGACGCCATTATGGGCGTGCCAGAGGATGGCAAGAGGCCGCCTCCCATCGTGGGCCAGGACCGAAAATGGCGCCAAAAGTGGAAACCGCCCCCACCAACAGAGACTGTGATGCTAGAGGTGTCTGTCAGCGTGAAAGAACTGCCCCTGGAGCTGACAATCACCAAGTGGCCCCGGGACCGCCCTCGAAGTGGGAGGACTGAGAAGAAGAGAGAAAAGATGGGTGTCGCTTGGAGCAGTCTGGAGCGAGCGCACCCGGAGGCAAGAAGCCTGGAGAAGAGTATCGGAGGAGCTTACCCGGAGATGGCGAGAAAGCAGAGCAGCACCGGCCCGTTGGCCAGGAGCCTGCTAGAAACAGAGGAGGGAGAGCAGAGCAGCACCGGCCCGCTGGCCAGGAGCCTGCTGGAGACAACTGTAGGAGAGCAGAGCAGCACCGACCCGTTGGTCAGGAGCCTGCTGGAAACAACGACCCCACTAGGCCTAGTGGAGGTCCTAGCACAGCTCCCCCGAGACCGGGAGTGTGCGCAGACCGCTCTGGAGGGCCTCGCACGGAGGATGGCCCGGGTGCAGCGAGAGACGTTGGCGCAGTGGAGCCGAGAGATGGCCCAGCATACCGAGACCCGTCAGCGGAGCACGCCACCCGAGACGAGGAGACAGACCGCCTCTGAGGATGGCGCAGGAGGACTGAAGGCCGGAGACGGCGCCGAGAAGGGAGCCGAACGAGTGGAGGCAGGTAAAGGGGACGTCTATACCCCAAACCGGGAAACCGCGTACCTGCCCCAGCTCCCCGTCGCAGAGCCCGAAGTCTATCCTGCCGTGCCCGTCGCTGCAACGTCACCGCCGCAGACTAGGCCTCAAACGGGAGCCGCGACCCCTGTGACGTCACACGCCTCGACCCCGAGCGTGACCAAGCAGGAAGTACCACCAGCCTGGTCGCAAGGCCTAGTACCCCCGGGCGCCGCAATACCAACAGCGCCCCCTACCTCCGCGGAGCCCCCGGCCTGGTCGCAGGGCCAAGTAGCCCAGGGCGCCGCCGTCCTTACGGTGCCCTTCACCTTGCAGATACCCCAGGCCTGGCCGCAAGGCCCGGGAAACCCGGGCGCTAACACCACCGCGCCCATAAGACCAAAAGTGCCGCATCTGGGAGAGGACCTGTTTACCCAACACACGTGCCCGGATGGGCAGCCTTTCATCTGGCCCCAGGAATATCATGAACTGGAACGGCAGAGGAAGGCTGGGGCCATGTGTGCACCCCTGATCCCGGCTCCAAAGCCCGTAAAGAGGATCTCGCCCCCGTTAGAAGAGACCCAGTTTGAGTGGGACCCCACCGGAGAAGACCTCATGGGGTTCACTCAGGAGACTCGGGCAGCTGCAGCGGAGCGTGCTGAGTGCTGCCGCCAACAGCTCGAGGTCTTTGAGAGGGAGCGGAGAGAGAGGCGGGTCCGGGAACAGCAAGCTCAAATAAGGAGCGCGGAGCAGAAGAGCCGGGCCAGGAGAGACCCCCGTGCAGCGCATAGTCCCCGCACCACCGGGACTGTGATAAAGTTTAACATGCAGCATGGGTGGGGCTTCATCCGAGACCACCGCACCCTAGGCGACGTCTTCGTGACCAGGAGAGACGTTGAGTCCCACCTACCGGAGGGACACAGAGGTCGTGACCTTTACATCGGGGACGAGGTCACCTTCACCCGGCACAAGTGTGCCAAAGGACCCTACGCCCTCCATGTGCATCGCCTGACGGAGGAAGAGCTGCGGTGTGAGGAGGAAGAGCAAGAGGACCCGGACGGGTCTGAAGCTAAAGTGAATCACAAAGAAAGAGCAGGAGGACGTCGTCGTTGAGTACAGCGGAGTAGAAGCTGTATATAGTTGCCCGTCGGGGCACAGTGAACCGTTGTTGCTAATATAGTCCCCGTGGGGACCAGCAAGTGTGAACTGTTTACCGTTTAACCCTTAAATCCCACTGACCGAGGACTGAGAGCGGTCATTCCTCCCTAATACCTGGCCGAGGACTGAGAGCGGCCACTACCCCTTTTGTATATAGTTGCGCTTCCTAAAGCGCCCCCTACCGGTTTTATAGGAAAACCATTTTTCAAGAAAAGACTGTCGCACTTTACCCGGTCACACGTTGCACAGTGACCGGAGGAGGAGCCAGAGGCGACGAGAATGTTTTATATGAAAAGTTTTATGATGCTGCTAATATATGTTGTTTTATATGTTTTATATGTTTATGCAAAAATTTGTATGTTTTGTGGTGTTTTGTTCTTACAGCCCGAGGACGTGCTGTGATTTACCAGGGGGGAATGTAGCACCCTGAGGATTCGGCTGCTACAGGGGTATTGCACCTCAACCCAGAGGTGTGATATTCCACTCCCGGGTAAGGATGGAGTGTGGACCTGAGCTCGGTAGGCTGCATGCACTACACACATCCCATTTCCGAGGAGCAGACCAACGGTACTCCCACTTAGAAATGTGCAGGTACGACCGAGTCTGTTCCTGGCTGGAGTGGGAGGGGGGTGGTACATCCCAAGTAGTGTAGGGGCAGATAGGGGGAGCAGCCTGGGTAAAGATAGGAGCTCATTGGGTGCTGGTCGCCTGAGCTCACACATAGAGGGAGTATATAAGGTGGGCACCATCATAGATCAGGGTCAGTCAGTCAGTCTTTGCAGAGGAGTCAGTCTGTCAGAGCAAGGAGCAGAGAAGCCCCAGAGAGAGAGAGAGTGGAGCAGAGAAGGAAAGACCCAGAGGAGACAAAGAGAGGACTCTGAGAACCCAAATTCAATCCCCGGGTGAAGAGTCGGCAATAGGGTACCGGATCCCAAACTGGTGGGGGCAAAAGCACACCCTAGCCAGAGACCGGAGGCCGTGGGCAGCGTCTGCCACGGCCACCCACCACATCCACCCCGAAGGCATACCACGTGGAGGGTCAGGGAACCCAAGGCCAAGGGTGTCCCAACAGAAGGCCCGAGGGAGCTGGACCTAGGTGGATCACTAGTGGGGACGGCCAGAGGAAAGGACAGAAGGAGAGCTCAGGGTCACGCTCCGGACTTGTTTGGGGGTTTGCTGAATCCAGGACCTGGTGGACGCAGCACGGCTCGGGTGGTCACTTGAAGCTGGAGTGACCGGAACATCAGCAGTGAGTAAATACCCTAAACTGCACAACCCGACTCTGTCTTCATTTAACATCTATGCTGCACCACCACAACCCCCATTCTCTGCACCTGACCCCCTGAGGCTATACCCCACCCGTTGGGGGTTATACTACCAAAAGCTGCACCAACACCATCAGCCTCAGCGGACCCTGCTGCAGCGGCGGCCATAGTGACCGCAATACAACGGGTGGCGTAGTCGACATTAAGAACTTTATAACATCTGTAGGACTGCCACATACAACTGAGCTTGACACCCTGGGCACGGACCGGGTCACAGCCACTCGGAAGACTACAACCCCCATCTGATCCGGCTCCGGGTATTCCCCTAAAGAATATGGCCCAGGGGGCGCGTCACCTACACCCTGTAGTTCAGGGCTAGACAGTCAGCTCCGTAGGTCCACTAGGGCCACTAGAGGCCAGTTACCCGCACGTTGGAGGATTTGAAATGTATAAGTTGTTTTATTTGTGGTTACCTGTTTTTCTTATTGCTTGTGTATAATTATGTGTTTCTAGTTGTTTATAGGAGTCTTTGGTGGATTTACCGGGAATCCTGTGTACATAGTTGGAGCGTAACCCAGGACGGACTAAAGACTGTTAAGGACTCGGGGCAGAACAGACCCCTACCTGGTTACGTCTCCCTGTTTTGGTGAAATGGACACCTTGCTTTCTTCAAAGACTGCACCCGGTTACAGATATCCGTGACCACCTTTATGTGTTTCTTCTTATTGTACTATTATTGTTGTTATATCTTGTTATGTTTTTCTAAAATATGTTTAGTCCCGGAGTACTAAATTTCACTAGGGGGGAATGTGGCACCCCAGGGGTCTGGTTTCCACAGTAATGTAATGTTATGTCTGAGAGCAGGTGGGAGGTCCTTTGGTCAGGGATCCTGTGCATGCCACACCTCCTGCCCAGTCTTGGGAGGGGAAGAACTTCCCCTATATAAACCCGGGGCTGAGGCAGGGTTAGGAGTCAAGGAGAGTAGAGACGAGAAACAGTCATAGGAAGAAACAGCAGAAGCTCAGTGGGAGCAATACTACTACGAGTCAGGGGCTGGCAGCTGCAGAGCTCGCCCTGACTGAGAAGCTTTCTTACCGGACCCGGCGTCCGAGGCTGTGGGGACTAACTCTTACCCAGCAGCAGAAGCCGACCGGCAGGGGATTTCAGGTCCTCAGGCCCAGAAACCCGAAGGCAAGGTCACACGCGTGGGACCAGCACCGCCATCGTGGAGCGAAAGCCATTAGAAGGCCCCGAGTCACCGGCCATACGGGTGAGCACCACACGGCACACTCAGGGACGTGGGCTACTTATATCCGCTTCTAGCAAGGTAGCCAGAAGAGTACAGTCAGTTTGGGAGGCCTACAACTCCGCCTGGCCAGGGGAGATCCCATCTGCTCAAGGACTGACCAGGCCCCGTTCGCTAGCAAGTACTCCGGGAGGGTCTATCGTTGTTACCAGTAAAGACCCTGAATTACACCGCACCGTCTCTGAGTGGTTCCTGCTACCCCCATCTTCCACGTCGGCTGCCCTGAGGCCATACCCCTCCCGTTGGGGGTTATACTATCACGCTGCGCAATTCTACACCGGCCTCAGCGGTCTGCCCTGCAGCGGCAGCTCCATAGCTGCAAATCAACGGGTGGCGTAGTCGACACTCAAATAACACCTATCAAGACTGCCACACACTGAGTTTGACTCCCTGGGCACGGACCGGGTCCCCGCCACTCGGAGACTACAACCCTCATCTGATCCGGTTCCGGGTAAGCCCCCGAGCGCGAGACGCTGCGCGACACAGCAGGCCCAGGGGCGCGTCAACTTCATTAGACAATTATGGGAAGATTTACAGATTTTACTAGAAAAAAATATAGTTCGGAAAATTTAGAGATAATTATCACATTGAGGATACAAGTGTGGTATCACTTAACACTATATGGTTAATTAGGAAAGTAAGACAGAAGATATTAGTGTGGTTTAAGATGCTGTTATCTAATGCAGATAGAATAGTCCTGATTAAGATGATGGTCTTTCGCTTCTAGTTCTATATATATTAAGAGTCTGCCTGATATGAGTAAATAAGAGAATTTTTAGATTCATGAAAATGCTTTTAAACAACCTGATTTTAGGTTGTCAGAGGGTGAGAATAAAAAGACAATATCTTCTGAAGTCTGAGTGAGACTGATGCTTCACCGGCCATTTTCTCCACAGATATTTCTGGCACCTAATTACTTGCGGCATAAAATTTCAGGAATTTTAATTTGGAAAGATTTCTGCTCAATAAGACCAAATGGGGCGTTATAGTCCATGTATGAATTATTAGAATCAGAGATGTTGATTTATGTGAATATAGAAGATGGACAATATTCATGGAATTGTACTTTGGGATCTTTAAAGAAGATATTAAATATTATCACGACAATTGAATTAACCCCCTTATGGGACAATATAAATATACAAGAATTTGTTAAGATACAAAACACAAGGTTTTTGAAGAGAATTGGTTTTATTTGGTTAAAGATTTAATCAATGAAGGGGAGTTGATGCCATTTAATGTGTTGGAGAAAAAGTTAAGTAAAGTGATTGATTTTGACATTGTCACATTCATCATGCGGTGAAGAGTATGAAGAATTCAAATAATTTTCACATTGCCTCTCATAGAAAAATGGATTATTTGTTGATTAGTTGGAACTGTAAAAAAGAATCTATGAAATATTTATAAATTGATATATAATATACAATATTATATAATATAATAATTTTATTTATATACCAATAACCGTAGCCTACATGTGTAATTTCACCTTTAAGCTTAGTTAATAAAAGTATACAGTAAATATTACAGCTGCACCATGGCACAATATACTTATAAAAACATAAGTGAGATCTCCCTCAATGAAATCATAAATTGATCCATTGGTTATATTATTGTCCCCAAATAGAGTACAAAATGGGCAAGATAAACTGTGTAAGAAAAAGGGCAGGTTGGAAGAGATTTTGGAAAAAATGTAGCGGAGAGCATTAAAACGTAAGTAAGAGGGATAATGATACAGCCAGGTTACCAGTGGTTTTGTTGTTTCTTTTAATGTTGGTTTATGTTTGTTTTTTTCTGAACAGTTGGAATTGGGTGGGAGCGGGGGAATTAGAAGGATTGTTGTTTTTGTCTGGTTTTCTTTTTTGTTCATATTACAGATCATCATACAGATATTTAAATAAATTTTTTAAAAAAATAAAAGAAATGCATCATTCCAATGATGTCACAAAAAACATAACGATATAGAACACCCCGTCATCCAAAGTTCTGTTGAAGGTGTCTGTAGGCGTTTGTAGAGAGAGGAGTGTTCTGAGTGATTATTTTGCAAATATGATGAAAAAGAAGCGCTTTAAGCGTATGATTGTTCTTTCTGATAGCGAGGACAGTAGTGATGATGAAGATTTCCATCAGGTAACTTTCAATTTTATATTGTTAATTACTTAAAATACATTTGGGTCAAAAATCCCAGAACAAGATGAGGGGACCAAAAACAGCTCCAGAAAGAGGGATTATGGGGTGATAGGTTGGATTATGTTTGCAGAGGAAAGACTACCCTCAGTTGTGGTATTACAGGATATATAATAATATTGTATGAAAACACTTAATTGTCATCACCACCCCTATCCATATCCTGCCCATAAGTATTTCCTACACTCCTCATACTCTGTACATGAAGTAAGCATAGGCCAATGGTAAACAAGTAGGTGTCTAAATGGAAAACAATAGAATATGAACTAATTATAAATTGGAGATATTTAGGTTTAAAGATTGATTTTAGTTGACATGTTTGATATTTTTCCAGTCTCTTCCAAGGAAGCAGCCAATTCCCAGGTCCCCAGGCCTGAATAACACCAGTGGCTTGAATTCCTGCTCATCAGCGAGAAAACCAGGTACTGGACTCTGATCCAGAAAAGGTTCTGGTATATTTATTGCTGTCATTAGAGTCATTGTAGTCATTGGGTGCCGCTCATGTGCACATTTTGGTAAGGGTTTGGATATATCTCTATTGTATGTCTACGGCAAAGAGCATGGACATAATTAGAGTTCTATGAGCCATGGGGCAAAACTTGGACCTATGACCTCAGAAGTCCCCCGTCCTGCCCCCATCCTGTAATTTGTTCCCCTTCTTGGCTGCCATCCTGTAATAACGTCCCACATCGTGATCTCTTTACTATAATAATGTCCATCTTCCTTGCTCCTATTCTGTAATAATGTCTCCTGTCCTGGTCCCTATCCTGTAATAATGTCCCCCGGCTTGGCCCCCTATCCATTAATAATGTATCCCATCCTGGTCCCTATTCAATGGTAATGTAACCCCTCCTCATCCCTATCTGGTAATAATGTCCCTGGGAATCCTGGCCCCTTCTTGTAATAATGTTACCTATCCTGGTCCCTTCTTGTGAAAACATACTCCATCCTGAGTGTATTATCCAACATATTAAAAAAAAAAGATTATTCTTACCTCACCGGCTCCCACAGCCAGCAGGTCTCTTCCTGCTCTATAACTAGTGCAGGCTGGTGGCGGCTCATGGCAAGTGACCTCATGCGCTATCCACGATGGCCATATTGTGGTGTAGTTAGCAGGCGGCTCTCTGTGGCACAATATATTTGAGCTGAATGTACATCCTCAGACATACATTTAACTGAAATTATGTTGGCGTCGCCGGACTCTTTGACTTCACAGGTCTGGTTATGGTCGCACCCACTGAGACTGCAATTTTTACTTCCGTGGTAAATGAGTTTACATTTAATATTTCTTTTTAACATTTGGTTAGGAATCTTCATGCTGCAGTTCTTAATTCAGATAGAATTTGGATTTGGGAATTTGTTCTCATGTTGAGCCACATTGACTAAAGTTGGCCACAGTGCAGTTTACTGTAGCTGAATGGGATCATTTTCCCCATGTACATATAGGGGTGCACTGAATACTTCATTAGCATTTGTTTTTTTAATATTGAGTCTCGGTCATTGCTATTATACTATTCTAAAAAGAGATTTATGTTTTTTTGTTCCCTCAGATCTGAAAGTACCAACTTCAGATAGTGATTCGGACAATAACACCAGGTAGGACATATATCTTCTCTATTACTAGAGACTTTATGGGGACTAATGATTAGTGGTGGGCTCACATATTGTTATATTTATTTCACAGCTCCGATGATGACATCACTATTAGTGCTAATGAGACTTCTAATAGTGGAGAAACTTTAACAGATAAAAGTAATAACTTCCAGATAAAATTCAGGTTTATGTTATTGTAGAAAGAACAATTCTTAGTTTTTTTTAGATGGACACTTCCATATTGGTAGAACAACTGACTACCATGTTGACTTATGGCCACCGTTGTCTTTACAGAATTTCTTACATCAGTGCAATAAATTTGCTTGGGTTTTGCTGTAAGTCCCATAGACATCAGTAGATGTAAAGAGAGGAGAGAACAAGGCGCAATGGGTGACTCAGTATTGCAATTGTTAGAGGGGTGTGGGGATGGCTACTAACCTTATGAAGTTGTGCACCTCTGCACAACCCCAGTGTAAAG
This sequence comes from Phyllobates terribilis, assembly GCF_046119375.1. NCBI lineage: Eukaryota > Metazoa > Chordata > Amphibia > Anura > Dendrobatidae > Phyllobates > Phyllobates terribilis. The sequence continues at coordinate 12,203,368 of NW_027362797.1, read as the reverse complement.
CTCCACAAGCTCCGCTCTGTTGGTGGCTGTCATCTATTTCCAGCGGCGTTCACAGATCCTGATCTCTCGGTGGTGGATCACGTGGTCAGGTTAGTAGCATGTAATGCCGAGATAGACGCCCAGCTTCACCAACACCCCCGGCAACGTTCCGGAGGGGTTAAGGCAGCGCAGCTTGGAAAACCAGGGTAGTAATTTTAATTAAATTGCTCCCACAGGTGAAAAAACAATAGATTAAAGGCAGCTCTACCGCACCCCAAAGGACAATCAGTGAATATGAATAGTGGTACCAGAGCGCCAATAACAGGGCAAAAATATTAAAAGGACTGATTTATTAATACACACACAACGCGTTTCGGTGGACACAGCCACCTTCATCAGGTGTGACAAGCAGCAAACAATTGATCCTTATATACATTTGACTAGGTATACAATTACTTAAAAGGGGCGGGGCCAGATACAGAGTAATACCTCTATATTAACCCCTTGAGTTCATATATGCTCAATAGAGTAAAAAGGATTGTTATAAAATAATGCCTAATGAAGCATATAGGGTTCTTATAAAAAGGATTCACTGTAAAAAAAAAAAAAAACTTGTGAATCCTATAATCTTAATACTTCATAGGATATATTGTCATCTACCACCCTATATTTTAGATTATATAAAAAAATAATAATAATAATTTTTACATACAACATAAAACAATGCATAAATATAAAGTTATAAAATTACAATCAGTTTCTACCATTGTAATTAGGAAAAGTAGACGAAGAAAGGAAAGAGAAAAAAAAGGAAAGAGAAAAAAAAAGAGAAAAAAAAAAATTCCAAAAAAAATCCCCAAAAAAATCCCCCAAAAAAATAAATAAAAAAAATAAAAAAAATTTTCTTTAAATTTTTTCTCCTTTCTCTCTCTCCTCCCTCCTCCCCTCCCTCTCTCCTTTCCCCTCTTCCCTCCTTCTCTCTCTCCTCCCCCCTCCTCCTCCATATAAAAGATATATATAATAAATTTGCTAAAATATGAAAACAATTATTTAAAAAGTTGTCTTCTCTATATTAAGGTTCAAACCTTCAGGAGACAAGGTTCCCATTTTGAAAATCCAATAATTTTCACATGTAATGAGACGATTTAGTCTATCAGGGTGTGTATCAACTATATGATCAATGATAGTTAGTTTTAGGTTATTAGGATTTTTTTTATGTTCTTTTAAGAAATGATTAGAAACACTATGTAGGGGAAAGCCGTTTCTAATGTTTTGGCGATGTTTATTTAATCTTGAGTGCATTTCCTGGATAGTGCGGCCAATGTATTGCAGGCCGCAGGTGCACTGGAGCAGATAGATCACATATGAGGACTGACATGTAAGTCTAAAGCGAATGGGATATATCTCTCCAGTGACCGCAGAGACGAATGTTTTGGCTCCGTTATCAATGGATTGACAGCATAAGCATTTAGGGACATTACATTTATAACATTATTGCTAATAGGAGCTGAATGGTTCGGTCTTCTGGGTTTACAGGCAATTAAAATATTCCTAGATGAGGACCCTAACTTACAAGATCCTCAAAAAAACTTTTTATTGAGGGGTATAACTTTCATTCTTGAGAACAATGTATTTTCTTTTGAGGGGGTGATGTATCGGCAGCTGAGGGGCTGCGCGATGGGGACGAGGTTTGCCCCCAGTTATGCAAATCTATATATGGGGGCGTTCGAGTCTATCTATCGAGTCTATGTGTTTTCATATTTTAGCAAATTTATTATATATATCTTTTATATGGAGGAGGAGGGGGGAGGAGAGAGAGAAGGAGGGAAGAGGGGAAAGGAGAGAGGGAGGGGATGAGGGAGGAGAGAGAGAAAGGAGAAAAAATTTAAAGAAAAAATTTTTATTTTTTTTATTTATTTTTTTGGGCGATTTTTTGGGGGATTTTTTTGGAATTTTTTTATTTTTTTATTTTTTTCTCTTTTTTTTTCTCTTTCCTTTCTTCGTCTACTTTTCCTAATTACAATGGTAGAAACTGATTGTAATTTTATAACTTTATATTTATGCATTGTTTTATGTTGTATGTAAAAATTATTATTATTTTTTTTTTATATAATCTAAAATATAGGGTGGTAGATGACAATATATCCTATGAAGTATTAAGATTATAGGATTCACAAGTTGTTTTTTTTTACAGCGAATCCTTTTTATAAGAACCCTATATGCTTCATTAGGCATTATTTTATAACAATCCTTTTTACTCTATTGAGCATATATGAACTCAAGGGGTTAATATAGAGGTATTACTCTGTATCTGGCCCCGCCCCTTTTAAGTAATTGTATACCTAGTCAAATGTATATAAGGATCAATTGTTTGCTGCTTGTCACACCTGATGAAGGTGGCTGTGTCCACCGAAACGCGTTGTGTGTGTATTAATAAATCAGTCCTTTTAATATTTTTGCCCTGTTATTGGCGCTCTGGTACCGCTATTCATATTCACTGATAGACATCAGTAGAGTCTTTTACAAGTGCCCCCACATCTCCATTGAAACCTATGAAAGTTACCATGACACAGCAAATAAGGTCATGGGACGTCTAGTTTCATGTTAGATGGAGGCCCCACTGGACAGACCTTTACTTTTGATCTGCCATAAATAACTAATATGATAGTATTACCTGTGCAGAACATATTAAGTGACTTAACTTTTCATATCTAGTTGGAAATCATCTAATCTTAGCTTCCATTTATTTCCTGAAAACCATTGTTAGAATGGTTGAGATTTTTGAGGGTCCACACTCCGGCTACATAGGACATGTTCTCTTCTAATCTTCTACTGAACATAGAAATCATATAATCAATAAGGACAGTTTAACTGAGCAGCAGGTGGGGTAGACGTCTGCTAAAACTCCTGGGTCCTGTTGGGTTTGGACCTCATTATCATGTCCGATTCTGGTCCTAATGTTGGATCCTGAGGATCTCTGGTAGTCTGGTCAGTGATGTATTCTGCTCTGGCTTGAACATATATTTGCAGTCTTATTGGCTCTCCAGACTCCATGTTTATAGACCCCTCTCTAGTATAGACCTGTATACTGACATGTCTTATCATCAGTTTTGAGCCTAAAACTTAGAAAAATCTTTTCACTGTTCCATATTTCTGAACAGATAATGAACCATCTGATGCTGAGGAGACCTCCGACACAGAGGAGAGGTGAGTTATGTTGTACATAAATATCTCTATATAAAACCATGAACTAGGTAAGAAATGTTTCTTGTGAATTTATAAATGATTCCTTATTTTTCCCAGTATGCCGATGTGCAAAATCCCTGGTTGTTTCCTGGAAGACATCATATCACCAAGTTCCATCTACGTGACAAACTTCCAGGAGAATAAAGAGGAGCTAGCACAAGAACTGTATCAGCTGTATACTGAAACAGTCTTCTTTAATCAGGTATGCTTTTATCCGTATCTGGGTTATACATGACAAATACATCATCTCCCTCCTCCAACAATTATTTCCAAGAAAAGTGGCTTTAGCTTTCTGGAGGGCACCTTAATACCTTGGTTACACTTCTGAAAATGAGTTATTGAAAATCTGTGGAAAACCTTGTTCTTATCTATGGAATGAGTGGAGACCTACATGATATCCACCATTCACAGACATAGAGATTCTCAGATTATGGTTTGAAGTTGAAAGGATTTTTACATTTATAAATAAATCCATTTAGTTGACATTTGGACATTTTATAAGTTTATTTTTGTTGTTGCTGTCACAACTTGGACTTCTCACAATACCCCATGCCCCATATAAGAAGACCTGTAAAGTAAATTACATATGAGCGTTGGGTGCTTTGATAGATTGGGACCTAAGAGTTTACAGATTTAATGAAAATTGTTTCCTCTTTTTAGCTTCCTGAAAAAATGAAAATTGTGTGGAATAAGGGACTGAAAACAACATCCGGACGAAGCGGTAACATACAGAAGAATAACCAACGTTATTCCATTATTCAGGTTTCCGATAAAGTCTTGGATTCTGCCGGTAGGTTTCACATCACTTCCAGCAGCTTCATAAGATAACGTGTATACATGGTAAAAAGCTGCTACTTGGGATATCATACATCTCATATACTCATTGAGAAGAACTAAGTACACCCTCTTTGAATTCCATGGATTTACATCAGGACAAAATAAAAAAGCATTTGGTGCTTTGAATGTCTTAAAGTTAAGGAAATACAACCTCAGGAAACAACAACTCCTGATAAATAACTCTGTGACATTATGTATTTGACAAAAACTAGGCCAACATAGAAAAGCAGTGTGTGAAAAATTAAGTACACCTTTGTTGCTTTAATTGGAATTAATACGTTTTGCAGCAGCCATATGCTGCTAATAATATGAACTAAAAGGGAACCTGTAAGGTCCAATAATGCTATTAACCTGCAGATAAAGGGTTATTGTATAGGATAATAGTGCTATGAGAGTGCCCGGCCGCAGTACTGAAAGTGCAGCACCCGGGAGAAAATGAACTTTACTTCATCCAGGAGCTGCCGGCTTGCAGAGAACCGGCATACTCAGAGCAATTACAGTCACCGGTCACTGAGAGCGACGACTGTAAGCACATCCCGGCACTGACTGACAGCCAGCTCTACTGTGCACAGTTCAGTGTGGCTCTCAGTCAGTGTCAGGGTGTTTTTACAGACACCGCTCTCAGTGCTCTAAGTGGTGACTGTAATTGATCCAGGCATGTCTGCATGTGTAGCACCCTGAGGATTCGGCTGCTACAGGGGTATTACACCTCAAGCCAGAGGTGTGGTATTCCACTCCCGGGTAAGGATGGAGTGTGGACCAGGACTCAGTAGGCTGCATGCACTACATACATCCCATTTCCGGGGGACAGAACTACGGTACTCCCACCAGTATATGTGCAGGTACGACAGCGTCTGTCCCTGGCTGGAGTGGGAGGGGGGTGGAACATCCCAGTAGTGTAGGGGCAGATAGGGGGAGTAGTCTGGGTAAAGCTAGGAGCTCATTGGGTGCTAGTCACCTGGGCTCACACATAGAGGGAGTATATATGGTGGGCACAATCTTAGGACAGGGTCTTTTTAGCCTGAGGAGCAGAGCAGAGGAGCTCAGCCAGGAGGGCTGACAGGGAGCTGTGGCTCCGGCTGGGCCCAGCTCCAGAGCCAAGCCTGCAGAGGGAGAGAGGAGAAAAGAAGGACCCAGAGAGAAAGACAAGAAGGGAACCCCAAGACCCCAGAATAAAGACAAAAGGGTGAAGGGTTGGCGGACAAGGGTACCGGATCCCAAGCTGGCAGAGGCCAAAACAAACCTTAGCCAGGAACCGGAGGTCGTGGGCAGGATCTGCCACGATCCTCACCAAATCCACCAGAATGGCACACCGAGCATAGGGTCAGGGAAGCCAGGGAAGGTTCAACCAACAAGAGACCCGAGGGAGCCGGACACAGGTGGATCCCTGGTGGGAACAGCCAGAGAGAGAGAGAGAGTCAGAAGGGAGCTCAGGACCACGCTCCGGAATCGCCTGGGGGTTAGCCGAGTCCAGGACCTGGTGGACGCAGCACGGCTCGGGTGGTCACTCAAGGCCAGAGTGACCAAAAGAACACCAGTAAGTAAAAACCCTGAACTGCATCTCCTGACTCTGAGTCTTCTTTCTGCATCATCACAACCCCCATCATCCACACCTGCTGCCCTGAGGCCATACCCCTCCCGTTGGGGGTTATACCATCACTGCTGCACATATACCACCGGCCTCAGCGGACTGCTGTGCAGCGGCGGCGTCAAAGCCGCACTCAACGGGTGGCGTAGTCGACAATCAAGTTAACATCTACTGCCATAGACTGCCACTTAGTTTGACACCCTGGGCACGGACCGGGTCACCGCCACAAGGACTACTACCCCTATCCAGATCCGGCTCCGGGTATCCCTTGCACATGGCCCAGGGGGTGCGTCAACTTTGGCGTAGTCGGCAGGATAACGTGCCCGCAACCACCGGGTACTGCGTGCCTGAAGAAAAGTTCATATTTACCGTAAAAAGAAGTCTCCCGCCAATTCCGGAGGGTCCCCGCCATCGGACGCCATCTCGGATCGTTTCCCGCCATTTGCCCGCCTTCTGCAGTCTTTTCCCGCCATCCACAGAGTTTCCCGCCACTGGGAAGCGGTTCCCGCCATTTCAGAAGATTTCCCACCCTGGCAGAGCGGACGCCATTATGGGCGTGCCAGAGGGTGGCAAGAGGCCACCTCCCATCGTGGGCCAGGACCAAGAATGGCGCCAAAAACGAAGACCGCCCCCAACAGCAGAGACTGCAATGATTGAGATGTCCATCAGCGTGGGGGGTCTGCCCCTGGAACTGACAATCACCAAGTTGCCCGAGGACCGCCCTCAATGTGGGCGGAGACAGAACAAAAGAGAGAAGATGGGAGCAGCTTGGAGAAGTCTGGAGGAGCCGTACCCGGAGATGGAGGGAGAGGCAGGCAGCACCGACCCTGTGGTCAGGAGCCTGATGCAAGCTACCACTCCACAAGACCTGGTGGAGATCCTGGCACAGCTCCCCCGAGACCGGGAGCGTGCACAGACCGCGCTGGAGGGCCTCGCACGGAGGATGGCCCAGGTGCAGCGAGAAACGCTGACGGAGTGGAGCAGGGAGATGGCCCAGCAGGCTGGAACCCGCCAGCGGAGCACACCACCTGCAACGAGGAGCACGCCTGCCCCTGAAGAGGATGCAGAAGGGACGGAGGCCGGAGACGACGCCGCAGAGGGAGCTGAAGAGACGGAGGCAAGTAAAGGGGACGTCACTACCCCAAGCCCAGCCACCGTAAGCCTACCCCCACTCCCCGTCGCAGAGCCCGAAGTCCCACTGATCGTGCCCGTTGCCGCACCGCTACCGCTCCAGACTAGGCCCCAAGCAGGAGCCGCGACCACGCCCCCTGTGACGTCACGCGCCTCAACCCTGAGCGCGGCCAAGCAGGAGACGCCACCGGCCTGGTCGCAAGGCCGAGTGCCCCCGGGCGCCGCCGTCTTCACGGTGCCCTTTACCTTCAGGGTACCCCAAGCCTGGTCGCAAGGCCTAGTGATCCCGGGCGCCGCTGCCACCACCGCGCCCTCAACTTCCACTGTGCCGCACCTGGGTGAAGACTTGTTTGCCCAACACACTTGCCCGGATGGGCAGCCCTTTGAGTGGCCACCGGAGTACTACCATCCCCGACTCCGGAAGGAAAGGCCCCTGGATGAGCCCCTGATCCCGGCTCCGGCGCCCGCCAAGATCACCCCACTCTCGCTGGAGGAAGCGCAGTTTGCGTGGGACCCCACTGGAGGAGACCTCATCGGGTTCACTCAAGAGACCCGGGCGGCTGCAGCGGAGCGTGCAGAGTGCTGCCGCCAGCAGTTGGAAGTCTTTGAGCGAGAACGGAGAGAGAGACGGGTCCGCGAGGAGCGGCTGCAAGTAAAGAGTGCAGAACAAAAGAGCCGGACCCGAAGGAACCCCCGTGCAGCCCACGGTCCCCGTGCCACCGGGACTGTAATCAAATTCCAACTGCAGCACGTTTGGGGCTTCATCAGAGATCATCACACCCCCGGCGACGTCTTCGTGACCAGAAGAGATGTCGAGTCCCACCTACCGGAGGGACACAGAGGTCGTGACCTTTACCTGGGTGATGAGGTCACCTTCACCCGGCACCAATGTGCCAAAGGACCCTATGCCCTTCATGTACACCGACTGACAGAGAAAGAGCTGAGGTGTCAGGAGGAGCAAGAGGACCCGGACGGGTCTGAAGGGTACACGGAGGAAGGAGCTGGAGGACGTCGCCACTGATGTACAGTAGGAGCACTGTAAATAGTTACCCGTGAAGGTACAATAACTGTTACCATTATAGTCCCCGTTGGGACCAGTGAACTGTTCCAGTGTGTCCCATCTCCCCACAGGCTGAGGACTGTGAGCAGCCATCCCTTTTTCCCCACTGGCCGAGGACTGAGAGCGGCCATATCCCTTTGTATATAGTTGCGCTTCCTAAAGTGCCCCCTACCGGTTTTATAGGAAACTGTTTTTTCTACCAGAGACTGTGGCACTTACCTGGTCACAATTTGCACAAGTGGCCAGAGGTCAAAAATGTTTTATATGAAGAGTATTATGCTGCTGATATATATATAGTGTTTTATATGTTTATGATGTTTTTGCAAAAATTTTGTATGTTTTTGGATATTTTGCTCTTTTACAGCCCGAGGACGTGCTGTGATTTACCAGGGGGGAATGTAGCACCCTGAGGATTCGGCTGCTACAGGGGTATTACACCTCAAGCCAGAGGTGTGGTATTCCACTCCCGGGTAAGGATGGAGTGTGGACCAGGACTCAGTAGGCTGCATGCACTACATACATCCCATTTCCGGGGGACAGAACTACGGTACTCCCACCAGTATATGTGCAGGTACGACAGCGTCTGTCCCTGGCTGGAGTGGGAGGGGGGTGGAACATCCCAGTAGTGTAGGGGCAGATAGGGGGAGTAGTCTGGGTAAAGCTAGGAGCTCATTGGGTGCTAGTCACCTGGGCTCACACATAGAGGGAGTATATATGGTGGGCACCATCTTAGGACAGGGTCTTTTTAGCCTGAGGAGCAGAGCAGAGGAGCTCAGCCAGGAGGGCTGACAGGGAGCTGTGGCTCCGGCTGGGCCCAGCTCCAGAGCCAAGCCTGCAGAGGGAGAGAGGAGAAAAGAAGGACCCAGAGAGAAAGACAAGAAGGGAACCCCAAGACCCCAGAATAAAGACAAAAGGGTGAAGGGTTGGCGGACAAGGGTACCGGATCCCAAGCTGGCAGAGGCCAAAACAAACCTTAGCCAGGAACCGGAGGTCGTGGGCAGGATCTGCCACGACCCTCACCAAATCCACCAGAATGGCACACCGAGCATAGGGTCAGGGAAGCCAGGGAAGGTTTAACCAACAAGAGACCCGAGGGAGCCGGACACAGGTGGATCCCTGGTGGGAACAGCCAGAGAGAGAGAGAGAGTCAGAAGGGAGCTCAGGACCACGCTCCGGAATCGCCTGGGGGTTAGCCGAGTCCAGGACCTGGTGGACGCAGCACGGCTCGGGTGGTCACTCAAGGCCAGAGTGACCAAAAGAACACCAGTAAGTAAAAACCCTGAACTGCATCTCCTGACTCTGAGTCTTCTTTCTGCATCATCACAACCCCCATCATCCACACCTGCTGCCCTGAGGCCATACCCCTCCCGTTGGGGGTTATACCATCACTGCTGCACATATACCACCGGCCTCAGCGGACTGCTGTGCAGCGGCGGCGTCAAAGCCGCACTCAACGGGTGGCGTAGTCGACAATCAAGTTAACATCTACTGCCATAGACTGCCACTTAGTTTGACACCCTGGGCACGGACCGGGTCACCGCCACAAGGACTACTACCCCTATCCAGATCCGGCTCCGGGTATCCCTTGCACATGGCCCAGGGGGTGCGTCACATGACTGACAGCCGGCAGCTTCTGTGGGAAATAAAGTTCATTTTCTTCCTGGTGTCACACTTCCAGTGCTGTGGCCAGGCACCTTCATAGCACTAGTGACCTGCTGATTAACCCTATATCTGCAGGTTAACAGCACTACCGGAACTGACAGGTTCCCATTAATTAACTGTTCATCCACATGGGCTTGCTTACCAAGCTATTGATTCTTGGGATGCATCTAATTTTTCTCACAGTTTTTGATAAATAAATAATGACATGGAGTTGTTCATCTCAGATTGTATCTCCCTTCTTTGAAGATCTTCTAAGGACCACATATGTTTTATTATATCCTGATATGTAAAACCAAAGACTTCAAACAGGGTGTACTTAGTTCATCTCATGCCTGTATAAACTCTTTTATTTTCAGAGCGATTGCGATCCACACTTGCACACAAGATGTGCCATGCTGCCTGCTGGTTGATCAACGGTGAAATTAACGACAACCATGGACCGTTATGGCAGGATTATGCAAAAAGCATCAAATCCATCCATCCTGAGCTGCCAGACGTGACGAAGTATCACAATTATATCATAAAGTATAACTTCTACTATCAATGTACTTTATGTAATAACAAGTAAGTAAATCTCATGATTCTATACCTCATGAAACGCAATCACTGTGGAATGACACCGGTGCGGCTCTGTTGGTATTACGCTTCTATATTTTACTACTATCAGAGTAGACTGACGTCTGGAAGCTGTAGGGTTGAGGATGCTACATATTATATTTTGTTGCCTACAGACAGTTCTTCATATTTTTTTTTACAATTTATACTTTTTGATACAATCCATGGTACTAACCAACATTCATGCCAGTCTGTTAACCAATATTCCTTCTATCTTAGATGCGGGCGTTTCAATAAAATACCAAAGAATAAATGTTATTGCCGCCGCTGTGGAGCTCGAATACATCAACTGGCCACCACGTTAGGATGTCACAGCAACAAGAGCAACTCAGGGTGAAGAGACAAGGCGGACAGCTCTCCTCGCTATACAGTACAAGGCTGAAGAAGCGATGGATGGAGCTGTTGTAACGGAAACAACTTGTCTGAATTACGTTTTGGGCAGCACGGTGGCTCAGTGGTTAGCACTGAAGCCTTGCAGCACTGGGGTCCGGGGATCCAATCCCGCCAAGACAACATCAGCAAGGAGTTTGTATGTTCTCCCCATGATTGCGTGGGTTTCCTCCGGGTACTCCGGTTTCCTCCCACACTCTAAAGACATATGGTTAGGGAGTTTACATTGTAAGCCACAACAATACCAATAATTAGATTGTGAGCCATTACAATAATTAAAATATAAAATTAAGTTTAACATCTGAACTGAATAATGTATTAAATAACCTGATTCATTGCTTTCCCACCCATCTCATGATGATTAGAGCTCACCAGCTCCAGATAACAGGTGACAAGCAGAAAACGTATCACTTACAAGAGGCATTTCTCATTTAAACTCCTCCGTATCAGAACCTGGTGCTCCACAAGTTACCAATCATCAGAGGTCTTACCCCAAATATTTCAGGACCAATATTTAGGTCTGGATCAGCCTCATTTATAACTCCATTAGTAGTACAGCTCCAATATGTTAGGATGTCTACTAGACAAGATCTAACTGATAAGTGTCCGATTATCATATCACTACTAGTGATGAGCAAACGTGCTCGCCACTGCTCGATACTCGATAGAGCATTGGGGTGCTCGGGTAAGCTCCTTACTCAATCTAGTATTGCGGGCGATCGAGCGCCATGCTGAAGTCCCCGCCCTGCATGTTTCTCAGCTGTTAGACAGCCAATAAACATGTTGGGATTTTCTGCCATACACGGTAATGCCGTAGCCATGTTGGCTACTGGCTTTACTGTGATTGGCCTGCCGCATCGCGTCATTGGGTCTTATTGTCACACACAATGTAGGAAGACTAAGTGCAACAAGAAGAAAAGAGGGGAAGGAAGGCCAAACACTAGAGAAAGGGGGAGTTGAGACCCCTAGGCAGATCTAATAATGCCCTGCCTACCCTACCATTCCTATATTGGTTTCACACCAATCGCCAAGCAGGAAACCTAAGCCCTGTTTATACCCAAAGAGCTTGGCCCAAGATAGGGAGGTGGAGGGGGTGAGCACTAGTCAGGCCCCACTACAAACTAAAGACAACAAGGTAGTCAAACAAAGGGGATAATTTAGCTTGAGCAGACACCAGAGGAGCAACGCCAACAGTCCTCCAAGGGCACCAGAGAAGAATCTTAGCCGACTGCTAGTACTCCAAGTCAGAGCCAATGAAAATAAAAATATCACCGGTGAAACCCTGAAGCAGACTGATAGTTTTTAAACACCCATACTAGGGTGTGTCAATCTGAGCAGAAGGGAGGTAGCCGCTGGGTCCTAATAGCAGATGAATTAAGACAGCGTCTGCAATGCCGGACGCAGTGACCTTCTACAAACAGATCCAGAGCGACTGTCTGTTGCATCAGACACACCCGTGACACTTATATAAGACTCGGTGACGCGATGCTCGGCCCCCACTCCTCTTGAAGCAGTTCAGGGAGAGTTGATCTAGGAGAGAGAGCTTAGATTATGGCAGGCATATAGTCAATGTTTAATTGCTGTTACAGTAATTTTAATCGCTGGGAAAAATGTTTTCTGAGGCCCTTCTATACGTGTCTTCCAAGGTGTATTGCAGTCCCTCCTTCTAATTTTTGGCGGCTCTTGCACTTAGTGCATAGACTATATGAGTCTAGCAGTATCACTACCGAACAATTTTAACAGAATGTGCATGAGGCCCGCCTTTATGTCTAATACATGGTGTATCGGAGTCCCTCTTCCTTCTAATTTTTGGCAGTTCTTGCATTTTCTGCATAGGCTTTGTGAGTTTCAGAGTCCCTCCTTCATAAATTAAACAGGATGTGTCTGACCAGGTCACACACACCACATGCCCAGATAAGGTACTAAAATATTAAAATTACATTTAGGCTGAGTTCACACGATGCGTATTTCATGCGTTTCCGCGGCGTTTTTGCAGTTGCGTAAACGCCGCGGAAACGCATGAAAAACGCATGGTAGAAGGGAAGCAATGTTCCCCAATGGAAATCCGCATGTGCTGTGCCCATGATGCGGATTTTTCCGCAGCGTCAACGCTGCGGTCAAAAATCCGCAGCATGTCAATTAATTTTGCGGAAACGCGGCGATTTCACCGCCATTGACTTGCATTAGAACGCGCCAATTCCGCAAGACAGCATTTGTACTTGCGTTATTGGCGCGTTCTAATATGCAAATGGTACCCGAGTGTGGAGGAGAGGAGAGTCTCATCCACACCCAGGTACCATTAAAAAAGCTGTAAAAAAAAGAATAAAATAAAAAATAAATGTATACTTACCATCTGTCGGCCCGCGCAGCGCTCCCGCTTGGTTCCCGGCACTTGCAGTGAGTTGTAGGACCTGCGGTGACGTCAGAGTCATGTGACGGGTCACGTGACGCTGACGTCGGCAGGTCTTTCAATTCAAAGTTGCCGGCAGCCGGGAACTTTGTAAAGCAGGACAGCGCGGGCCATCGGAGGTAAGTATATACACTCTCTCGGGTCACACTATATAAATCCATGCTGTTTGCATGGATTATATAGTGTGACCTAGTTGTCAAGCACTTTCCAGGTGATGCTAAAATCGCCTGGAAAGCGCTTGTCAATCTGCATGCGGAAACGCATGTCAATCTGCATGTGGATCCGCATGTATTCTGCAGGAAAAACGCATGCACAATCTGCATGCGTTTTTTCTGCCAGGGAGATGCAGAAATGATGCAGAAATTTTCTGCATCGTGTGCACATACCCTTACCGGTGACTTCCGGTGGGTGCAGATTTATTTCCCCCTCTACTATGTCATCTACTGTAGTCATAGGCAACGGGTAAATACGGTGAGCGTGGCGCGGCTATTAAGAGGTGGAAAAGGCAGGTTTTTTTCCTCTTTTTTATTTTGCCCTATACACAAGTCATTATACAGGAAAGAACTCTTCGGTTTTGTACATTTTGTTGTCAGTCTGTAAAAGTGGAGTAATACTCTGACAACATCGTTCCCAGCAGCGATCTGGAAGTAAGAGATGCATCCAGGCACCTTCCCCATGCTGTTCCCATTCAATTTGAGCACTGTTTCCATCCAATTCAGTGATTTTCCTGCCTCCCCAGCCCTCCTGTTAGCGTCTTCCGGAAAAATGCTCGAGTTTCCCTTTGACTTCCATTATATTCGGTACTTGAGTTGAGCCCGTCTGAGCGTCTGACCTGCTCAATTCGAATAACGAGCACTCGAACATTTTAGCGCTCAATCATCACTAAACACTACTACTCGTAGTGCAACTGTGGTGGACACTGGTCAAACAACCCTCAGTTATTTCACAACCCTGAGAATAGTCAAGAGACTCTCCCAACCGTCACTACAGTCCCACCTCCATCTATTGGCAATTTGATAACGCAACTGTTATATACAAGACAGGCAGCAATAAATCTTTTGCTCTAACCCAAGAGATATAGTAGCATTTTCCTCCACAACTGCAGAAGATATTCGCAAAGCTGGACAACTATATCAGAGAGGTACAGATCAGAGAATTCTGTCACCTCCTAAAGACCAGCGCAAATAATTGCTGCATTCTCCTACAGATAATCCAATAAAACAAAAATAGAGAATCTAAACTCAAATGGATTCTTTGATATTGAGATGGTCAGAGGCTCTAAATGAGGAGTAGGTGGACAGCGACCTTTTTAAAACCTTCCCAGCATCGAGCAACCCCGCATCAGAGATCACCCAGCAAGGTTGGCTGCTATTAACAAATACAATAATTCTCAGCAAAAATGTGCTACTTCAAATGCTGAGCTGAGACAACTATCTGACTTGCCCCTGGGCCGTGGGATACTCAGGGCCGGGCCTCTGGATGCAGATGGGGAGTAGTAGTGGCGACCCGGTCCCGTGCTCAGGGTGTCAGGCTTAAAGGGGAACCGTCTTTTGTTATATGTATGGGAAGTTCCGACTACGCCACCCGTGGATTGCAGTCAGGGATAACCGCAGCTGCAGTGCAGACCGCTGGGGCAGATGTAAGTGTGCAGCACGGAGTAGTATAACTCCCCACGGGAGGAGTGTAGCCCCAGGGCAGTGTAAGTGGATGATGGAGGGGATGATTCCGATCGCAATAGCCAGGAAACGGAGGCCCCTTGAACAGTTCAGAGTCTTTATTGGAACAGGTGAGACGACCCAAAAACAGTCCCGGCTATGAGGGGGCCTGGATGTCTGAGAACAAGTGGGAAGCCCTCCTGGTCAAGGTGAGGGTGAAGGCCTACTGTGCTCTCTGCACTCTTTCTGGCTATTTCCCTCCTCGTGGTGTAACAGCCCACGTTCCTGAGCTCGCCGTGTCTTCTCGCCCGTATGGCTTGCAACTTGGGTCCCTTTCTACTCTTGACCTGGTGCAACTTTGCTGGTCCCTTCTGCTGTGGCGGAACCTCCGGGCTTCTTAGGCCAAGGGACATACAATCCCCTGCGGGCTGGTTATTTGCTGTAGGACTTGGAATTCTGACAGCCTCGGACACCAAAGTCCGGTAGATCAGTTTCTCTCTCAGCCAGGACAGGCTCACCTCGCCTTCCGTCCCTGGCTCGTGGCTCCTCTACTGCCACATGACCTCCTCAGCTACAGCTCAACTGACTCTCCCTTCTCTGGGACGCCTCTCGCTTCAGAGACAGGTCGTCCAGCTCTCTCTAACCCTGCCCCCATTTCCAGCTTTTATAGGGGCAGCCTGCTCCCCCTACTGGCCTGGGACAGGATGTGCTGCATGCTAATGGTCCCTGACCAGAGAACCTCCCTCCTGCTCTCAGACAAAGCTTTATTATACATTTGTGGCATCCAGGCCAGGGTGACACATTCCCCCCTAGTAAAACTTAGTACTCCGGGACTAAGCTTAAAACAAGAGTAATATGCATGACCATAAAAACATTATTAGGCAAGTAAAAGCAAACGACGCACAGGTTGAGTTCTTAAGGTCACAGTGTGGTCTGTGACCAGGTGTCCATCTCACCAACAACAACGGGGAGCTCAAACCAGGTGGGAGTCTGCCGTAGCCCCAAGTCTTTGACAGTCCTTGTTCCTTCCGTTGGTTAAGCTCCAAACATATTTACAGGAAAGTCTCGGTTACTCACAGTTCATAACCTGTTAGTCCATGTATTAACTGAAAGAAACTGAGAAAAAGCGTAGTTACTGGTCATGCAATTACATTTTAAACAATTCAACATTTTGCAGGCTATTTACATTTGCTATCACACCCTACACTCTCCAGCGAGCTGGTATTTGCCCTTTAGTGCTCCGGGTTGACCTACGTAACCAACTGTCTGGTGGTGGTCTAACCTGGCTTTTCTCACTAGCGCTCGGGGTGCAGTCATTGGCTAGATTTACAGGCAGGGCAGGCAGCTGTCTGCGGGTCCTTTGGCTTACCGCAGGCATGGCAGGCTCATTGTCAGCAGAGGGTTGATTCTCCTGGGCTGCTGGTACAGGCTCTTCTGCCTCTGGGGCTGCTTGTTCTTCTTCCCCTTCCTGCTCTAGTGTAGGTTGTTGCTGAATTAGTTGCAGGAAATGTAGGACGGGTACCACTATGGCATTGTTTATTCGAGTCCAGGACTGAGGGAACTCCCCAAGAACTGTGCTGATCATCTCTTCCTTGTCCTCTGCGGGTTCAAGGTCACTTTGATCCTCTTCTGCACTTTGTAGTTGCTCGGGGCACCTTTTTAGGTGATCTCTGGAGACGGTACTAGTGGTTTCTCCTCCATCCTTGGTGATCACGCACACCTTCGGGTTGTCGTGATCAGACTGCAGTTCTGTGTAGGGTTCCCTTTCCCACTGGTCGTCCAGCTTGTGTAGCCTTCTCTATCGCTTCAGGACCTGCTCACCAGGTTCTAGGGGACCAGCAGGGGCGTGTTGGTTGAAGAGTCTCTCTTGCCTTTCTCTCACCTGGGCCAGGCTCTTCTTCACACTCTCCTGTACCTTCTTCTACTGCAGTCGCCTTTCCGTATCCCAGTCCGCATCTGGGGAGGTGTCCTCGGGTGTTAGGACTCCCATCTCCAGGTCTATGGGCAGCTTACCTGGTTTGGCTCGCATCAGGTAAGCCGGGGTGCAGTTTGTAGCATTCACCGGGATATGATTGTATAAGTCTATCAGGTCCAGCAGTTTTTCTGGCCACAGGCTGCGTTCCTCCAGGGGCAACGTCTTCAGGAGATCAATGACTATATTGTTCATTTTCTCACACATCCCGTTGGTTTGTGGGTGGTAAGGCGTTGTCCGAATCTTCTTACAGCCATAGAGGTTGCAGAACTCTTGGAAGATTTCAGCCTCGAACGCTGGACCCTGGTCTGTCAGGACCTGTTCCGGATACCCGTGTGGGAGGCAGAAATATTGCTGGAAGGCTCTGGCCGCCATTTGAGCTGTCAAGTCTTTTACAGGGACCACCACTAGAAATCGGGAATAGTGGTTCACGATTGTCAGGGCATAAACGTATCCTGACCGGCTTGGAGCCAATTTGACGTGGTCCAGAGCTACCAGCTCAAGAGGCTGCTTGGTGACAATGGGCCTCAAGGGTGTCTTCTGGCTGGTGCGGTCCTTCCTCCTTAGATTACAAGGGCCACAGTCTTTGCATCACTTCTCTACAGCCCCTCTCATGCCGATCCAGAAAAACCATCCTCTTAGCAGGAACTCCAGTTTCTTCCAGCCGAAGTGCCCCACTCTGTCATGGTAAGCCTCCAGGACCATAGCTGCATCTCGCCTTGGGACCACGACTTGCCAGGTCAGCTCATGAATCCGGTGGTTGACGAGTCTCCTGCACAGCTTACCTTCATAGAGGAACAGCCTGCTCTTCTCTTTCCATAGCTGCTTGGCTTCCTCTGGAGCATCCGGATCTAGACGGGCATCTTCCCGGGTCTGCAGGTCTTTCACCATGCGGATTGCAGGGTCACTATCTTGGGTCTCGGCTTGATCATGATGGTTGTTAAGTCTTCCTCCTTCACGCGGTGGGAGTATTGAGTTGCTCCATACTGGTGAAACGCAGGGAGTTCTACCTCCTCCAGCTCTTCTGGGTCTTCGCCTCCGTCAGGTAAGTGAAGCATTCTTGATAGGGTGTCAGCATTGGCATTGGTTCTGCCTGCCCGGTACTTGATCGTGAAGTCATAATTCGAGAGTCGCGCCATCCACCGCTGCTCTAGGGCACCTAGTCTTGCATTGTCCAGGTGTGTCAACGGGTTGTTGTCCGTGTACACGGTGAACTTTGCGGAGGCCAGGTAATGCTTAAACCGTTCTGTGACGGCCCACACCACTGCCAAGAATTCTAGCTTGAAGGAGCTGTAATTCTCCAGGTTTCTTTCAGTGGGCCTCAGCTTCCGGCTGGCATATGCGATCACCCTTTCTCTGCCCTGTTGGTTTTGTGACAGTACAGCTCCCAGCCCCACATTACTGGCGTCTGTGTGGAGGATAAAAGGCTGGCCATAATCGGGGTAGGCCAGGATCTCATCCCCCGTGAGGGCCATCTTCAACTGGCGGAAGGACTCCTCTTCCGGCTTGTCCCACTTGAAGGGTGGTTTTGACTTCTGGATTTGGATTGACCTATCAGGAGGTCCTGCATTCGAGCTGCCATCTTAGTGAACCCGGGGATGAACCTTCGGTAGTAGCCCACCAACCCGAGGAACTGCCTCAATTCTTTGATGTTTGAGGGGCTTGGCCAGCTCTTGATTACTGTGACTTTGTCAGGGTCGGGGGCTACTCCTTCTGCACTCACCACGTGCCCTAGGTACTGGACCTTCGGTTTCAACAGGTGACACTTTGATGGTTTCACCTTCAGGCCATAGCCTGCCAGGGCTTCGAACACCTCTGCCAGGTGTTTTAGATGGTCCTCGTAGGTCTTCGAATAGACGATCACGTCGTCCAGGTAAAGTAGGACCGTCTCGAAGTTTCGGTGCCCTAGACAGCATTCCATCAGCCTCTGGAAGGTCCCTGGTGCGTTGCAGAGCCCGAAGGGCATACAGTTGAATTCGCTCAATCCCATCGGGGTGGTGAAGGCGGTCTTCTCCTTGTCAGCCTCTGCCACAGGAACCTGCCAGTACCCGCTAGTAAGGTCCAACGTAGAGAAGATGTTAGCTGATTTTAGGGCTGCCAAAGACTTCTCTATCCTAGGTAACGGGTACGCGTCTTTATGAGTGATACGGTTGATTTGTCTATAGTCCACGCACATTCTCATGGTACCGTCTTTCTTTTTTACCAGAACCAAGGGGGCTGCCCAGGGGCTACAGCTATCTCTAATGACCCCAGCTTCTTTCATTTCTCTCAGCATGCCCTTTGCGTTCTGATAATGTGCAGGGGGTACAGGTCTGTGTCTCTCTTTTATTGGTGGGTGGCTTCCCGTGGGGATATGGTGTTCTACTCCCTTTACTCGGCCGAAGTCTAGCGGGTGCTTACTAAAAATTCTCTCGTACTCCTGAACCACCCGGTAGACTCCTTGTTTTTGGTGCAGGGGAGTGGAGTCAGCACCCAAATGGAGTTTCTGGCACCAGTCCTCCTTTTGTTTCTGGGAGCCATTACCCTCCGCCTGTGGAGATGGGGGCAACGGTTCCACGGCCCTGATAGCTTTGTGTTCAACAGCAAACAGTTTGGCAAGTGTAGCGTACCTGGGTAAGTGTACCTCCCTCTCCTCAATGTTGAGGATGCGAACGGGCACCCTCCCATGACGGACATCAACCACCCCCCGGGCTGTCAAAATGGTGGGCCTGCTGTCGGAGTACACGGGTTCTACCATGGCTTGGTAGTCTCTGACTCTCAACCCGATTGCAGTCCGACACCAGATCATCATTTCACTTTTGGGAGGCATGGAAATGGGGAATGGGTCACTCATTCTTACGCTACCGATCTCACCACTAGACAGTTCTACCTGCTGCCACCTCATCAGAGCCTTTATCTCTTTGTTGAGGACTCTGTTGGCTGGAACTAGCATTCACCGCCACCTGCTGTAAAATTACAATTATCTCTGAAAGACAATTTTCAATCATGTTAGTACCCACAGTTATTTTAGGGTGACTTTCACGACGGTCAATGTCCACAATAATCACCCCCTGTGCTGACAGTTCAACTTTACCAATCTTAATGGTCATCTCTTTGAACCCCATCTGCGGCACGGGCAAGCCATTACTGGCGATGATGCTCAAGTCATTGTCTGGATACCGTGTTATATCAGCATCAGTCCAATACTGCTTAAAAAGTACATAAGGGATAGTAGTTACTTGCGACCCGGTATCCAGCAAGGCACTCATGGGGATACCGTCCAGCACCACGGGTAAAACCGGGCACCCCCCAACGTACTTATTACGCCAATTGTAAGGGCCTGGTGATCTTATGCCTGGGGTTTGGCCCTCTGCCCCAGGTTGGACCCGTTTAAATTACAGTACCTGGAAATGTGTCCGGGCTGGCTGCATCGATGGCAAATGGGCTGTCCATCCTCTGCGTAGCGGTCTGTGGGCCTCCCTCGGAACGACGGGGTTCTCCTCTGTCGACGCCACGGGACATCCTCCGGACTTGAAGCCAACTCGATGGGTCTTGACGGGTCCACTTGTAACGCCTGGACAGTCCTGGTCAACGCCGCGACGCTCCTGGTCAGCTCCTGGACTTGGTGGTGCAGATCTTTCGACGGGGCTTGGTTCAGGGCCTGTGCATCGGCCCCCACAGAGTCCATAGAAGAGGGCGCTGCCTCCTGGTGATAGGTGAGAGCAGGGCGCCGGGGGTTTATAGCGCCACTTAGTGCAGGTTCACGGAGCACCCTTATTGCCCTGTCCTTGAATTGGGCAAAGGTTAGACCAGGGTTTTGAAAGAACATGAGGCGCAGCTGGGTTCTGTGGGCACTAGACAGCAGACCTTCTATGAACTGTTCTGTTAGTAGCTTATCTGTATCCTGCACGCTGACAGGGTCAGCTTGTTTGATGGCTCTCAAGGCTTCCTGCAAATTTAGGGCATAGTCTCTGATGCTGTCCTGTGCCCGCTGTTTACAGCCATAGAACCGCATTTTGATCTCTGCTGAGGTACGGGTGTCAAAGGTACTCCGCAGCTGGGTCAGAATGTCCCTTACAGTCCTTTTCTCCTCATCTGACCATGATTTCACTTCCCGCTGGGCTGCGCCGGTTAACTGCCCCGTCAGAATGCTCACTTTCTGTTCTTCTGTCAGGGGATAAACTTTAAATAGACTGTGTAGTCTTTTTTTAAAGTCAGTTAAGGTATGGGATTCCCCTGAGTATTGGGGCAGCCAGGCTGCTCCGGGGATGTAGGGCATGGAGAACGGCATCACCGCTGCTGCAGCCACGCTGGTGGTAGAAGGTCCCTCCGCGTCCGTCATCTTCCTCCCCCCTAGTTAAGCGTGGCCTACCTTCCGTTGATCCTCTTCCGTAGGCCGCGGCTCAGCTGGTGCTGCTCCGGGCGAGGACCTTGCGTCGCGTCCTGGTGACGTCAGCGTCGCTCTCACTCTTTCCAGGACCTTGCGCAGCGTCGGTGTGTAGGGCGTGGCTTCGGGTCTCGCGCGGTTTGGACGTCCACGCCTCTCTTCTTCCTGCGCGGCGTCCTAAAGATGGCGTCCAATGGCGGGAACACGGCTGAGGATGGCGGGAAACGGATGAAGATGGCGGGAAATGGCTCCGGATGGCGGGAAACCTCTTTTTCAGGTAAGTATGAAGTCTTTTCTAGGCATGCAATACCCGTTTGTGGCGAGTTGGTCACAATCCTGCCGACTACGCCAGAAAGCTGACTCGCCCCCTGGGCCGTGGGATACTCAGGGCCGGGCCTCTGGATGCGGACGGGGAGTAGTAGTGGCGACTCGGTCTCGTGCTCAGGGTGTCAGGCTTAAAGGGGAACCGTCTTTTGTTATATGTATGGGAAGTTCCGACTACGCCACCCGTGGATTGCGGTCAGGGATAACCGCCGCTGCAGTGCAGACCGCTGGGGCAGATGTAAGTGTGCAGCACTGAGTAGTATAACTCCCCACGGGAGGAGTGTAGCCCCAGGGCAGTGTAAGTGGATGATGGAGGGGATGATTCCGATCGCAATAGCCAGAAAAAGGAGGCCTCTTGAACAGTTCAGGGTCTTTATTGGAACAGGTGAGACGACCCAAAAACAGTACCGGCTATGAGGGGGCCTGGATGTCTGAGAACAAGTGGGAAGCCCTCCTGGTCAGGGTGAGGGTGAAGGCCTACCGTGCTCTCTGCGCTCTTTCTGGCTATTTCCCTCCTCGTGGTGTAACAGCCCACGTTCCTGAGTTCGCCGTGTCTTCTCGCCCGTATGGCTTGCAACTTGGGTCCCTTTCTACTCTTGGCCTGGTGCAACTTTGCTGGTCCCTTCTGCTGTGGCGGAACCTCTGGGCTTCTTAGGCCAAGGGACATACAATCCCCTGCGGGCTGGTTATTTGCTGTAAGACTTGGAATCCTAACAGCCTCGGACACCAAAGTCCGGTAGATCAGTTTCTCTCTCAGCCAGAACAGGCTCACCTCGCCTTCCGTCCCTGGCTCGTGGCTCTTCTACTGCCACACGACCTCCTCAGCTACAGCTCAACTGACTCTCCCTTCTCTGGGATGCCTCTCGCTTCAGAGACAGGTCGTCCAGCTCTCTCTAACCCTGCCCCCATTTCCAGCATTTATAGGGGCAGCCTGCTCCCCCTATTGGCCTGGGACAGGATGTGCAGCATGCTAATGGTCCCTGACCAGAGAACCTCCCTCCTGCTCTCAGACACAGCTTTATTATACATTTGTGGCATCCAGGCCAGGGTGACACATATCCATGGCTGGCACCATCTTTCCACCCCATTTTCCTACTTCTCTCCAGTGGATATGGCAGTTGCAACATCAGAATGAGAGCTCACGTTGACCAGCTCTTCCTACAAGTGCCATAATTCCTCTGTACTAGTGAAGTGATACAAGCGTGGCCTCATCCACCTGGGATGGAGGCAAGAAAAAATCCTCTATTATTTTCAAAACTATAATGTTATTTTTAGAATATTCTTGGAAATATTTAGTTTCTCATTTAGTTTCTTATTGTCTGATAAATTAATTATTTTATATATTTTTCCTTTTTTTTCTCCACAGATAAGGAGCAGTGTTGAGCGAGCATGCTCGACACTACTCGGTACTCGCCCGAGCATCAAGCTACTCGGTATGTTCGGCGAGCACCGAGCATTTCCGGGTTACTCGGGCGGGAGCTTGTGTCTCCGCCCTGCACGTTTGGCGCTCTTTACAGAGCCAATGAACATGCAGGGATTGCCAGCCAGTCACTGTAATGCCGCAGCCATGTTGGTTGTGGGCATTACATTGATTGGCTGGCCGCACAGCGTCACCTCGAGTATTTAAAACCGGGCGCCGCCATCTAGGACACAGACGGCTGGGATCAGACAGTGTAGGGACAGCGCTGCTGATTTAGGGAGAGATATATACTGCGAAATAGTTAATGTAGGGTCTGTAAAGGCTGCCAGATCAACCAAACAGTCCTTCTCAGGACTAATATCCATCCCAGATATCAGGCAGGCAGGCTGTATAGGAGACGCAGTGGTTATACCAGCAAACGCTGCATTACAGTCCTGTGTGCTCCTGTTGCTGAAATTGCTGGACTTAGCTCCAGGTCTCGGGGGCCAGGAAAAATCCTTTTTTTTCATCTAAATCCTCTTTTTTTTTTTTTCCTCCTTCACACTGTACAAATACCCATCTTATTAACCTTTTGGTGCCCCCCCCCCTCAAAAAAAAGAAAAAAAAAAAAGAAGTGTGTCTGTGACAGTTCAGACACAAATATATTTTTTTAAAAGAGTCTGGTGTAGGCCAGAGAAATAGAAGTGTGGTTTTGCAGTTCCACGGTTCAAACCTCTGTATTATCCACTTTTGGGCCATTTTTACCTTAAAAAAAACAGTTTGAGTGTGTCGCTCACTGTTCAGCGGCAAATATATCTATTTTAAAAAGTCTGGTATACACCAGTAAATTATAACTGTGTTTTTTCCGTTCCACGGTAAAAAATCTCTATTATCCTACTTTTGGCATCTTTTACCGTAAAAAAAAACAGTAATAGTGTCTCCCTGATTGTTCAGACACAAATATATTTGTTGAAAATAGTCTGGTGTAGGCCCGAGAAATAGAAGTGTGGTTTTGCCGTTCCACGGTAAAAAATCTCTATTATCCAGCTTTTGGTATTTTTTCTGTAAAGAAAAACAGTAATAGTGTCTCCTGATTGTTCAGACACCAATATATCTGTTTAAAAGAGTCTGGTATACACCAGTAAATTATAACTGTGGTTTTGCCGTTCCACGATGAAAAATCTCTATTATCCTGCTTTTGGCATTTTTTGCCGCAAAGACAAACAGTAATAGTGCCTCCTGATTGTTCAGACACAAATATATCTGTTGAAAATAGTTTGGTGCAGGCCCGAGAAATGGAACTGTGGTTTTGCAGTTCCACGGGTCAAATCTCTGTATTATCCTGCTTTTGGCATCTTTTGCCGTAAAGAAAAACAGTAATAGTGTCTCCTGATTGTTCAGACACAAATATATCTGTTTAAAAGAGTCTGGTATACACCAGTAAATTATAACTGTGGTTTTGCCGTCCCAAGGTAAAAAATCTCTATTATCCAAGCTTTTGGTATTTTTTCCGTAAAGAAAAACAGTAATAGTATCTCCTGATTGTTCAGACACCAATATATCTGTTTAAAATAGTCTGGTGTAGGCCCGAGAAATAGAACTGTGGTTTTGCAGTTCCACAGTAAAAAATCTCTATTATCCAGCTTTTGGTATTTTTTCCGTAAAGAAAAACAGTAATAGTG
Organism: Phyllobates terribilis; assembly: GCF_046119375.1. Classification (NCBI taxonomy): domain Eukaryota; kingdom Metazoa; phylum Chordata; class Amphibia; order Anura; family Dendrobatidae; genus Phyllobates; species Phyllobates terribilis. The sequence continues at coordinate 12,179,052 of NW_027362797.1, read as the reverse complement.
TCTCCTGATTGTTCAGACACCAATATATGTGTTTAAAAGAGTCTGGTATACACCAGTAAATTATAGCTGTGGTTTTGCTGTTCCACGGTAAAAAATCTCTATTATCCTGCCTTTGGCATTTTTTGCCATAAAAAAAAAATGTAGTAGTGTCTCCCTGATTGTTCAGACACAAATATATTTGTTGAAAATATTCTGGTGTAGGCCAGAGAAATAGAACTGTGGTTTTGCAGTTCCACGATTCAAACCTCTTTGTTATCCACTTTTGGGCCATTTTTACCTAAAAAAAAAAAACAGTATACCCCAGTAAACAATAACTGTGGTTTTGCCATTCCACGGTAAAAAGTCTCTATTATTCAGCTTTTGGTATTTTTTCCGTAAAGAAAAACAGTAATAGTTTCTCCCTGATTGTTCAGATTGTTTAAAAGAGTCGGGTGTAGGCCAGAGAAATAGAACTGTGGTTTTCCTCTTCCACGGTTCTAATCTACTTTTTATTACCCTTTTTCTATTGATAGTGCGAGTGTAAGCTATAGTACTTCCTTTACAATGGGCAAGGCGCATGGCAAGGGACGTGTAACTGGACGTTCTGGTGATGGTGCGTGCAGAGGACGGGGCTGTGGCCAAGGTGAAAATGTGCCACAACCAACAGCCACATCTTCTCGCTCCCAGTTCTTTACTGAATTACTAGGGAAGCACACAACACCACTATTGCGAACTGATCAGTGTGAACAGGTTATTAATTGGATAGCAGATAATACTTCCAGTTACCTGGGCACCACCACCTCCGGTCTGTCTTCCACACGGTCAAATCTTAGTAGCCGTGAGTCTCGACCGCATACTCCTCCTCACCCTGATGCTCCTTTCTCCCACCATGCCGAGTGTCGTCAGACAGCAACTGATCCCACAGTTGGACACTCTGAAGAGCTGTTCACTGGTCCATTTCCATATTTGGGCCCCTCGCCTGCTCCGCTTGAAGTGGTGGAAGAGGAGATCCCATGGCCAAATATTTGAACAGCCACGGCCACAGGAAGGCGACGCTGGTAATTTGTCACAAGAGGTGGACGATGATGAGACACAATTGCCACGAAGTGAGGAGGAGGACCGTGGTGCGGAAGTGGAAGAGGAGGAGGTGGTGGATGATCTAGTAACTGACCCAACATGGCAGGAGGACACGCAGAGCGAGGCCAGCAGCACATAAGGGGAGGGAGGCAGAGTACCCTAACACACCGCCCGGATAATACCGCCATACAGTGCTAAATAACACACCGCCCAGATAATACTGCCATATAGAGCTAAATAGCACACCGCCCAGATAATACCGCCATACAATGCTAAAGAACACACCGCCCGGATAATACCGCCATACAGTGCTAAATAACACACCGCCCGGATAATACCGCCATACAGAGCTAAATAACACACCGCCCGGATAATACCGCCATACAGAGCTAAATAACACACCGCCCAGGTAATACTGCCATACAGAGCTAAATAAGTTGAGCCGCGCGTGTACGAGATATACGGAGCGGATCCGCGCGTGTACGAGGTGTACGGAGCGGAGCCGCGCGTGTACGAGGTGTACGGAGCGGAGCCGCATGTGTACGAGTGTGCGGAGCGGAGCTGTGTGTACGATGTGTACGGAGCAGAGCCGCGCGTGTACGAGGTGTGCGGAGCAGAGCGGAGCCGCGCGTGTACGAGGTGTACGGAGCGGAGCCGCACGTGTACGAGGTGTACAGAGCGGAGTGGATCCGTGCGTGTACGGAGCAGAGCCGCGTGTGTGCGAGGTGTACGGAGCGGAGCTACGCGTGTACGAGGTGTGCGGAGCGGAGCGGATCCGCGCATGTACGAGGTGTACGGAGCGGAGCCGCGCGTGTACGAGGTGTACAGAGAGGAGCCGCGAGTGTACGAGGTGTACGGAGCGGATTCGCGCGTGTACGAGGTGTACGGAACGGAGCCGCACGTGTACGAGGTGTACGGAGTGGAGCAGAGCGAGTACGAGGTGTACGGAGCGGAGCCGCGCGTGTACGAGGTGTACGGAGTGGAGCAGAGCGGCACGTGTACGAGGTGTACGGAGCGGATCTGCGCGTGTACGACGTGTACGGAGCGGATCAGCGCGTGTACAAGGTGTACGGAGCGGATCAGCGCGTGTACAAGGTGTACGGAGCTGAGACGCGAGTGTACCAGTTGTGCGGAGCAGAGCGGAGCCGCGCGAGTACAAGGTGTACGGGGCAGAGCGTGTACGAGGTGTACAGAGCGGAGCCGCGCGTGTACGAGGTGTACAGAGAGGAGCCGCACGTGTACGAAGTGTGCGGAGCAGAATGGAGCCGCGCGTACACGAGGTGTACGGAGCGGAGCCGCGCATATACGAGGTGTACGGAGTGGAGCCGAGCGTGTACGAGATGTATGGAGCGGAGACAAGCCTGTATACGAGGCGTACGGAGCGGAGCCACGCGTATTCGTGGTGTACAGAGCGGATCCACGCGTGTACGATGTGTGCGGAGCAGAGCGTGTACGAGGTGTGTGGAGCGGAGCCGCACGTGTTCGTGGTGTACGGAGCGGATCCGCGCGTGTACGAGCGTGCGGAGCGGAGCCGCGTGTGTACGAGCGTGCGGAGCGGACCTGCGTGTACGAGGTGTACGGAGCGGAGTCACGCGTGTACGAGGTGTGCGGAGCAGAGCGGAGCCGCGCATGTACGAAGTGTACGGAGCGGAGCCACGCGTGTACGAGGTGTACGGAGCGGAGCTGCACGTGTACGAGGTGTGTGGAGCAGAGCAGAGCCGCGCGTGTACGAGGTGTGCGGAGCAGAGCGGAGCCGCGCGTGTACAAGGTGTACGGAGCAGAGCGTGTACGAGGTGTACGGAGCGGAGCCGCGCGTGTACGAGGTGTACGGAGCGGAGCCGCGCGTGTACGAAGTGTTCGGAGCAGAATGGAGCCGCTCGTACACGAGGTGTACGGAGCGGAGCCGCGCGTATACAAGGTGTATGGAGCGGAGCCGCGCGTATAAGAGGTGTACGGAGCGGAGCCGCGCGTATAAGAGGTGTACGGAGCGGAGCCGCGCGTATACGAGGTGTACGGAGCGGAGCCGCGCGTGTACGAGGTGTACGGAGCGGAGCCGCGCGTATACGAGGTGTACGGAGCGGAGCCGAGCGTGTACAAGATGTACGGAGCGGAGACAAGCCTGTATACGAGGTGTACGGAGCGGAGCCACGCGTGTTCGTGGTGTACAGAGCGGATCCACGCGTGTACGAGGTGTGCGGAGCAGAGCGGAGACGCGCGTATATGAGGTGTGCGGAGCCGAGTGTGTACGAGGTGTGCGGAGCGGAGCCGCACGTGTTCGTGGTGTACGGAGCGGATTCGCGCGTGTACGAGGTATACGGAGCGGAGCAGCGTGTGTACGAGGTGTACGAAGCGGAGCCGCGTGTGTACGAGATGTACAGAGCGGAGCGGATCCCACGCGTGTACGAGGTGTGCGGAGTGGAGACATGTGTGTACGAGGTGTACGGAGCGGAGCCGCGCGTGTACGAGCTGTACGGAGTGGAGCGGATCCCACGTGTGTACGAGGTGTACGGAGCGTATTCGCGTGTGTACGAGGTGTGCGGAGCGGAGCCGCACGTGTAAGAGGTGTACGGAGCGGATCCGTGCGTGTACGAGGTGTACGGAGCGGAGCCGCGGGTGTACGAGTGTGCGGAGCGGAGCTGCGTGTACGAGGTGTACGGAGCGGAGCCGCGCGTGTACGAGGTGTACGGAGCAGAGCGGATCCGCGCATGTACGGGGTGTACGGAGCGGAGCCGCGCGTGTACGAGGTGTACGGAGCGGAGCCGCACGTGTACGAGGTGTGTGGAGCAGAGCAGAGCCACGCGTGTACGAGGTGTGCGGAGCAGAGCGGATCCACGCGTGTACGAGGTGTGCGGAGCAGAGCGGATCCACGCGTGTACGAGGTGTACGGAGCAGAGCCGCACGTGTACAAGGTGTACAGAGCAGAGCCGCGTGTGTGCGAGGTGTGCGGAGAGGATCCGCGTGTGTACGAGGTGTACGGTGCGGAGCCGTGCGTGTATGAGATGTATGGAGCAGAGAAGCGCGTGTACGAGGTGTATGGAGCAGAGCCGAGCGTGTACGAGAAATACGGAGCGGAGCCGCGCGTGTTCGAGGTGTACGACGCGGAGCCGCACGTGTTCGAGGTGTACGACGCGGAGCCGCACGTGTTCGAGGTGTACGACGCGGAGCCGCGCATGTACGAGGTGTACAGAGCGGAGCGGATCCGTGCGTGTACGGAGCAGAGCCGCGTGTGTACGAGGTGTACGGAGAAGAGCCACGCATGTACGAGGTGTGCGGAGCGGAGCCGCACGTGTACGAGGTGTACAGAGCGGAGCCGCACGTGTACGAGGTGTACAGAGCGGAGCCGCACGTTTACGAGGTGTACGGAGCTGAGCCGCGCGTGTACCAGTTGTGCGGAGCAGAGCGGAGCCGCGCAAGTACAAGGTGTATGGAGCGGAGCGTGTGCGAGGTGTACGGAGCGGAGCCACGCGTGTACGAGGTGTACGGAGTGGAGCAGAGCGTGTACGAGGTGTACGGAGCGGAGACGCGCGTGTACGAGGTGTACGGAGCGGAGCCAAGCGTGTACGGAGCGGAGACACGCGTGTACGAGGTGTACGGAGCGGAGCCGCACGTGTACGAGGTGTACGGAAGGGAGCCCAGCGTGTGTACGAGGTGTACGGAGCAGATCTACGCGTGTACGAGGTGTACGGAGCGGAGCCGTGCGTGTATTAGGTGTACGAAGCGGAGACAAGCGTGTACGAGTTGTGCGGAGCAGAGTGGAGACGCGCATGTACGAGGTGCATGGAGCTGAGCCGCGCGTGTACGAGGTGTGCGGAGCAGAATGGCGCCGCGCGTACACGAGGTGTACGGAGCGAAGCCGCGCGTGTACGAGGTGTACGGAGCGGAGCCGCGCGTGTACGAGGTGTACGGAGCGGAGCCACGCATGTTCGTGGTGTACAGAGCGGATTTGCGCGTGTACGAAGTGTACGGAGCGGAGCCGAGCGTGTACGAGGTGTGTGGAACAGAGCCATGCGTGTACGAGGTGTGCGGAGCGGAGCCGCGCGTGTTCGTGGTGTACAGAGCAAATTCGCGCGTGTAAGAGGTGTACGGAGCGGAGCCGCGCGTGTAAGAGGTGTACGGAGCGGAGCCGCGCGTGTAAGAGGTGTGCGGAGCAGAATAGAGCCGCGCGTATGCGAGGTGTACGGAGCGGAGACTCGCGTGTACGAGGTGTGCGGAGCGAAGCCGAGCGTGTACAAGGTGTACGGAGCGGAGACACGCGTCTACGAGGTGTGCGGAGCGGAGACACGCGTCTACGAGGTGTGCGGAGCGGAGACACGCGTCTACGAGGTGTGCGGAGCGGAGACACGCGTCTACGAGGTGTGCGGAGCGGAGCCGGGCGTGTTCGTTGTGTACGGAGCGGATCCGCACGTGTACGAGGTATACGGAGCGGAGCCGCGCGTGTATGAGGTGTGCGGAGCTGCGCGTATGCGAGGTGTACGGAGCGGAGCCGCGCGTGTACGAGGTGCACGGAACGGAGCCGCGCGTGTAAGAGGTGTACGGAGTGGAGCAGAGCGTGTACGAGGTGTACGGAGCGGAGCCGTGCGTGTACGAGGTGTACGGAGCGGATCTGCGCGTGTACGAGGTGTACGGAGCGGATCAGCACGTGTATGAGGTGTACGGAGCTGAGACGCGCATGTACCAGTTGTGCGGAGCAGAGCGGAGCCGCGCGAGTACAAGGTGTACGGAGCGGAGCGTGTACGAGGTGTACGAAGCGTAGCCGCGCGTGTACGAGCTGTACGGAGTGGAGCAGAGCGTGTACGAGGTGTACGGAGCGGAGACGCGCGTGTACGAGGTGTAAGGAGCGGAGCCAAGCGTGTACGGAGCGGAGACACGCGTGTACGAGGTGTACGGAGCGGAGCCGCGCGTGTACGAGGTGTGCGGAGCAGGGCGGAGCTGCGCGTGTATGAGGTGTGCGGAGCAGAGCGGCGCGTGTACAAGGTGTACAGAGAGGAGCCGCGTGTGTACGAGGTGTACGGAGCGGAGCCGCGCGTGTTCGAGGTGTACGGAGCGGAGTTGCGCATGTACGAGGTGTACGGAGCGGAGTGGATCCGTGCGTGTACGAGGTGTACAGAGCGGAGCCGCGCGTGTACGAGGTGTACAGAGCAGAGACGGGTGTGTACAAGGTGTACAGAGCGGAGCCGCGCGTGTACGAGGTGTACGGAGCGGAGCCACGCGTGTACGAGGTGTGCGGAGCAGAGCGGAGCTGCGCGTGTACGAGGTGTACGGAGCAGAGCCGTACGTGTATGAGGTGTACGGAGCAGAAAAGCGCGTGTACGAGGTGTACGGAGCGGAGCGTAGTCGCGCATGTACGAGGTGTACGGAGCGGAGTGGATCCGTGCGTGTACGAGGTGTACGGAGCGGATCCGCACGTGTACGAGGTGTACGGAGCGGAGCCGCGCGTGTATGAGGTGTACGGAGCAGAGCTGCGCGTGTACAAGTGTACAGAGCGGAGCCGCGTGTGTACGAGGTATACAGAGTGGAGCCACGCGTGTACGAGGTGTGTGGAGCAGAGCGGAGCCGCGCGTATACGAGGTGAACGGAGCGGAGCCGTGCGTGTATGAGGTGTACAGAGCAGAGAAGCGCGTGTACGAGGTGTACGGAGCAGAGCTGAGCATGTACGAGATGTACGGAGCGGAGCCGCGCGTGTTCGAGGTGTACGGAGCGGAGCCGCGCATGTACAAGGTGTACGGAGCGGAGTGGATCCGTGCGTGTACGAAGTGTATGGAGCGGATCCGCGTGTGTACGAGGTGTACGGAGCAGAGCCGCACGTGTACGAGGTGTACGGAGCGGAGCCGCGCGTGTATGAGGTGTACGGAGCGGAGCCGCGCGTGTACGAGGTGTACGGAGCAGAGCCACGCGTGTACGAGGTGTACGGAGCAGAGCCACGCGTGTACGAGGTGTACGGAGCAGAGCCACGCGTGTACGAGGTGTACGGAGCAGAGCCTCACGTGTACGAGGTGTACGGAGCGGAGCCGCATGTGTACGAGGTGTACGGAGCGGAGCAGAGTGGCGCATGCACGAGGTGTACGGAGCAGATCTACGTGTGTACGAGGTGTACGGAATGGAGCCGTGCGTGTATGAGGTGTACGAAGCGGAGACGAGCGTGTATGAGTTGTGCGGAGCAGAGTGGAGCCGCGCAAGTACAAGGTGTACGGAGCGGAGACGCAGATGTACGAGGTGTATGGAGCTGAGCCGCGCGTGTACGAGGTGTTCGGAGCGGAGCCGCGCGTGTACGAGGTGTACGGAGCGGAGCCGCGCGTGTACGAGGTGTACGGAGCGGAGCCGCGCGTGTACGAGGTGTACGGAGCGGAGCCGCGCGTGTACGAGGTGTACAGAGCGGATTTGCGCGTGTACGAGGTGTACGGAGCGGAGCCGCGCGTGTACGAGGTGTGCGGAACAGAGCTACGCGTGTACGAGGTGTGCGGAATAGAGCCGCGCGTGTTCGTGGTGTACAGAGCAGATTCGCGCGTGTACGAGGTGTACGGAGTGGAGCCGCGCGTGTACGAGGTGTGCGGAGCAGAATGGAGCCGCGCGTATGCGAGGTGTACGGAGCGGAGACGCGCATGTACGAGGTGTGCGGAACAGAGCTACGCGTGTACGAGGTGTGCGGAATAGAGCCGCGCGTGTTCGTGGTGTACAGAGCAGATTCGCGCGTGTACGAGGTGTACGGAGTGGAGCCGCGCGTGTACGAGGTGTGCGGAGCAGAATGGAGCCGCGCGTATGCGAGGTGTACGGAGCGGAGACGCGTGTGTACGAGGTGTGCGGAGCGGAGCCGAGCGTGTACAAGGTGTACGGAGCGGAGACACGCGTATGCGAGGTGTGCGGAGCGGAGACGCGCGTGTACGAGGTGTGCGGAGCGGAGACGCGCGTGTACGAGGTGTACGGAGCGGAGACGCGCGTGTACGAGGTGTGCGGAGCGGAGACGCGCGTGTACGAGGTGTGCGGAGCGGAGACGCGCGTGTACGAGGTGTGCGGAGCGGAGACGCGCGTGTACGAGGTGTGCGGAGCGGAGACGCGCGTGTATGAGGTGTGCGGAGCGGAGCCGCGCGTTTATGGAGTAGAGCGGGTGTATGAGGTATTTTTGTTTTTGGTTATTTATTTTACCTTATACACAAGTCTTTACCCTGGAGAGGATGTGTTCAGTCACAGGAAAACCGTTTCAGTTTCGTTTTTGAACGTTTTATTGTGAGCCCGTAAAAGTGGCTTAATACCTCTGACCACGTTGTTGACAGCAGTGACCTGGGGGTCAGAAATGCTTCCTGGGGTGATGCCCATGCTGTCCCCATGTCATTTGAGCACTGTCACTATCGTTTTGGGCACCTTTTAGGCTTTCAACAGACTGCCGGGGCAAAAATGCTCGGGTCTCCCATAGACTTACATTGGGCTCGTTGCTCGGGTCGAGCACCCGAGTATCATGGCGAGCTCGGCCCGAGCTTCGAGCACCCGAGCATTTTAGTGCTCGCTCAACACTAATAAGGAGACAATGAGTGTCTGTGTTCATCACCATCAATTAACAGGAAACATTCAGAATCAACCTATTCCAAGTCTAACAATGGTTTCAACATGTATTTGTTGATACCTTTTTTCAGTCTTCTACCAGAGGCTGGCACCATCTTTCCACCTCCTGACCGTGTACGGCCAACCCGGGTTCCATTGTTCACATTCCCCCTCCCCTTTTCACCCATGCCAAATAAAACACTGCACCTGTAATTTTCTCTTTGGATAAATTTGGCCACAGCGGCCGTTTTATTAACAAACAACAATATTAACATATAAACATTATAATAACAAGGGTAAGGGTTCTTGGAGTTAAAAAAAATGATCTGGCATAAACCAAACAGTACTTGAACCACCATGTTACCCTCAGCCGTACCACACCAGCTCAAGGGCACCAAAAGCTCCCAGGGTAAAACCCCGTCCAGAGCCCCCAAAACCAAAATGCCAGATCACCCCACTTAATCAAGCCAATGCCAGTAACTTGATAATCTCCTTTTTTACCGACACTTCCGTGCCAACTCCAAGAACCCGAACCCCCCCCCCCCCCGCCACAAACGAACAGCCCTGACCACCTCAGGCTCGTGAGCGCCCCAACACCACCAAAGCCCTTTCAATCCCCCCCTGTATGGCCAGTGCCCATAAATCGATGCCTATATCATTCAAATGCACGCCATCCTTTGCCCAAAATTCTCCAACTCCCACTTCCAGATCAAGATGCCGTACGCTTACTCCCCCATTCCTGTTAACAAAAGCTGATATGGCTCTGTTCAACTTTATACGTGCCCTATTAATTCCCTTCAATGATCTGGCCTCCATCCATGTTTTTCTGGGCACCACCTCAGACCAAACAGTCAACACCTCAGGAAACGATGTCCATAGCCTTAAAAGATCAATTTTAATGTCCCTCATCAATTCCCTGACCGGTCGAGCCCCCAAATCATTCCCTCCCATGTGCAGCACTAAAATATCCGGTGCCCGATCCAAACGAGCTGCTTTATGGAACTCTGGCAGTACTCTTCTCCACACCATCCCTCGGAAACCCAACCACCGAACCACGGCTTGCTCTCGGCTGAAGCCCAATTGCCTACCGTCGGGCCTCACGTCCTCCCGCAGCGCCCCCCAGTGGACAAAAGAGTGCCCCATAATCCACACTAACAACGGGACTCCACCTGCAACAAGACAACCAAAAATATTTAAATCCAAAAGATAATTACATTAGACCGAATGCCTAATTCCTTACATAAGACAGGTATCGATCGGAACTCCATCTCCCAATGCGTTTTATCACTTCCTTGCCTAACCCCAAACCATCCGCTTCCGACGACGCGCCAATTCTGAAGGAATGTGACCCATATACCTCAGGGCTAAGGCCCAACTCAGCAATACCCTTCTTAAACACTGCTATAAACTGGAAACGCGATAAAAATTCACCATTTTCATGACACAATAATGGGCCCTTCCTCCCTGAGCAAACCTGCCAGTAAGCCATTAAACATGTCCTAGGACAAACCAAAGATCCCTTAACCTCACCTAAGACCACACGTTTTCCTCTGCCCAATTGATCTGTCTTCCCCCGCCTTATCCAAAATTCAATGCCCCCATTTCAACCGCTCATATCCTCAGCAAACAAACCCCCAACCTTATTCCTGCTTGGTGCCACCAATTCACCTATCCTCAGTGCACCAAAAAATGCCAATGCAAAAGCCAATCTAAACAATGTGGCCTCAAAAAATGAACAACAAATCCTATCCATTACCAAACCCAAACGTTCCAAGATACTAAAGGTTACCGGCCTACGTTTATCCAACACTTTACCTCCTCTCCTAAAGCCCTTCAAAGTTTGCTTCACCAAAAAGGCCTTCGTAACATCCTTCGTACCCAGCAATTTAAAACCAAATGCTAATCCTGCCACAAACTTGCCAACTTTTGAAACAGACCATCCGCTCTCCGCCGCCCTTCCCAGCAGAAACAACACAGCCGTCTCTCTATCTACCTCACTCTCCACTCCACCCCACTCCCGAATCCAACTTTGCCATACTCGCCACGATGCCTCGTATGATGCCCAGGTCTGCCTTGTGATAGACTCTTGTATTAACAGTCCCGCTCCTCCATAACCATCTGCCACAACCGCGAAGGGCATTCTTGACCCACGTCCTCTGCCTCTGGTGCTAGTGCCCGAAAACGATCCCACTGAAAACGAGACAAGGCATCTGCTATGGAATTTTTTACACCTGGCACAAGGACTGCTGTAATCCAAGCGTTCAACTTAAGCAACAAAGTACAAGTTCCCTCAGCAACCTAATTACAGGCGGCGACGAGGCCGACAAACTGTTGATGACCGATACCACTCCCATGTTATCGCAGTGAAACCGAATTCTCCTGTTGGCAAAACACTCCCCCCAAATATTCACCGCCACAACAATAGGAAACAACTCCAAAAATGCCAAGTTCCTCGTAAGACCCCTCTCTTTCCACATATTCGGCCACTCACCTACACTCCGCCGTCCTTTCCAGTATGCCCCATAACCAGCACCTCCTGCAGCATCCGTAAATATCTCACAATCATAACTGTTCAAAAACTCCTCCTGTATTAACGATCTTACGTTATAATTTTGCAGAAACAACTTCCAAACTTTCAGATCCTCCTTGTGTTGTTTATTTAAGCGAATAAAATGATGCGAAGCCCGCACTCCTGCTGTCGCTCCAGCCAACCTGCGACAAAATATTCTTCCCATTGGCATAATCCTGCCCACAAAATTCAAACGCCCTAACAGTGACTGTAACTCTTTCAGTGTCACCTTGCGCAATCTCCGGATCCTATCGCCCTCCTGTTTAAGCAAAATCAATTTATCATCTGGTAACCGACACTCCATCCTTTCAGTATCAATTACAATGTCCAGGAAACTTAGGGTTGTGCAAGGGCCTTCCGTCTTTTCTACTGCCAAAGGTACGCCAAAATGCTCTGCCACCCACTCCATAGTACCTAACAAATTCCTACACAACAATGATTGCGGGGGACCTATAAACAAGAAGTCGTCCAAATAATGAATGACCGACTTCACAGAAGCCAGGTCCTTCACTACCCATTCTAAAAAACTACTGAAAGTTTCAAACAAAGAACACGAAATTGAACAACCCATTGGCAAACATCTATCAACATAATACTCCCCTTCCCAAAAACATCCCAACAACGGGATGCTATCCGGGTGAACTGGCAACAACCTAAAAGCAGACTCAATATCAGTCTTAGCTAGCAACGAGCCTGGCCCATACCTCCGTACCCATTGTGCCGCCGCATCAAAAGATGTATATTGGACCGAACACAACTCCTGCGCAATGCCATCATTCACTGAAAGCCCTTTAGGGTATGACAAATGCTGAATCAAGCGAAACTTATTCACCTCTTTCTTGGGCACAACTCCTAACGGTGAAATAATCACCTTGATGCTAGGCAATTCCTGAAACGGTCCCGCCATCCTGCCCAATTCAACCTCTTTAGCTAACTTCGTCTTAACCACCTCTGGATAACGGTGAGCCAACATTAAATTTTTAACCGAAAAAGGAACTACATGATCAGGAGCTGGTATTCTAAAACCATCCAAAAACCCATCCTCAATAACTTTAGCCTTCAACTGATCCGGATACCTATTTAGAAAGGGGGCCATCGCGTGAACCCTCACCGGAGTAACCCCCTTGACCGGTAACCACCAACGGCTTTCCTTTTCCTCTCTTAAAGCATTTTGATGCTCGATGTGAACTTCCATTACAATGGGAGCACACATGCTTGAATTTACAGGAGTTCCCGTACTTGCATTGGCCATCATTAAATTGCCAGCAAGTTCCCGCTTCCTTTTTAATGTTTTGCGCCCCCTGACTACCTCCCCCATGTCCCGCTGATTGATTCCCGCTACTGTTGTTCCCCGTGAAAGGACTGCCCATACCTCACTGGAGCCATAACCCTCAACCACAACCCAATGTCTTTCTGATCCCATCTGATCTCCGGTCGGACTGCTTTTCTCTGCCGAAATTGCTCATCATATCTTAACCACGCCTGACCCCCGTAAGTCCACTGGGCCTCCCCGAAAGCATCAAGGTAGCAGAATAAGCCTGAGCAATTATCAGGAGCTTTCTCCCCAATAACACTAGCCAATATTGCGAAAGCCTGTAACCAATTTACAAACGTCTGAGGAATCAACCTCCACCTACGCTTCTCCTCCTCCTCTTTTCTACTCTCATCCCTTTTTCCCTTATCCAGGTTAAACTTTTCCAATGGAAGAAGGGAAAAAATCTCTACGTACTCATCCCGCCAAATTTTTTCCTTTACCTCTTTGTTTAGGTGTGCCCCCAACGGCCCCTCAAAGCACACATAAACTTCCCCTTTTGCCCTATCGTCCAGTCTTACATTATCCGCCTTGTCCTTCTCTGTCTGCACACAAACCGATACCCCAGAAGGTATAATATCTGCACTGACCCCCAACCTGCCCATCTCGCTTCCCACCTGCAAAGACACCGGTTGACTAGGCTCCCACGTCGCTGCCGCGGGTGCCAATCCACCCTGATTAACTCCCCCCACTATCTATTCTAGCTAAAAATTGCAACATATTAAACAAAATGTCTCTAAGACCCATTATATCTGACCCGCAACCTCCCCTAATATTTTGCCCGCTGGGCCCCGCCGACTGCCTATCAACTCCCTCATACAGTAATGACCCAGCGGGCGACAAACAAGACATAGAAGCAAACTCACCCAGCTGCGCAGGTGCTGTGTCCCTGCCAGCCGAAATTCCTGTGTCCTGCCGACACCTGGATTCACCTCTATCCTCCCCACTCTCTGATCCGTCCGACTCCTGCTGCAGCGCAAGGCCCGCGCCCCTGGCCTCCTCGTCACCAGGGGGGACCTGAGCACTCGCCGCCGTCTCCGCTGCTCATCCTCCGTCAATCCTGGCTCTGGTCCTTCCTGCCGTCTGTGACCTTCCTTGATTTCCAGACCCCGACTCTCGTGTCCGGCCTGTCGCGTTCCAATGCTTTCTTCTCTGAACTGACCGTTTCTCACCCCACCCTTTCTGCTTTATCTACCCCCCCCCTCAAATGCCCGCCCTTCAACCTATATCCAATCCCTATCCTTTTAAGTTCAAATTACACCCTCCTGTCCCCTCCCGGTCATTTGGGGCTTCCATCTAGGTTCCTTGCCTCCAGCCCCCTTCTTTCTTTTTCTTTATTCATAGCAGATATGTCAGTTACAATGTCAGAATGTTCACGCACGCTGAATAGATCCTCATAGAAGTCCCATAATTCCTCTGTGCTGCTGACGTGGTACAGGTGTAGCTTCACCTGTCACTATAGCTTTCCCGCTCCACACAGTTATGGATGACGTTGTCCCGGCTTCATTCAGAAACATCTCCCATGTCATAGTAAAAAAAAAAAAAAAGCTTGGTTCACTTATTGGCCCATGTGAACAGGTGGCAATTAGTGATGAGCGAGTACTAAAATGCTCAAGTCGAGCAAATTGGAATACTCGGGTGCTCGATTCGAGCAACAAGCCCAATGTAAGTCTATGGGAAACTCGAGCATTTTTCCGGCGCCCCCACCCCCCCATCGGAGATCAGCAGAGGGCCTAAAAATTGCCCAAATCGATGGGAACAGTGCTCAAATGACATAGGAACATCATGGGGAAGACCGATGGAAGCATCTCTGATTCCCAGGTCACTGTTGTGAACAATATTGTCAGAGGTATTACACCACTTTTACGGACTCACAATACGTGTATGTGCCCACGATGCAGATTTGAAGTAGAAATTTCCTCAGCGTTTCTGCATCTCCATGGCAGAAAGAACGCATGCGGATTTTACATGCGTTTATGCATGCGTTTTTTTCAAACGGTTTTCCAAGCGATTTTGAGCATCACTTGGAAAAGGGCTTGGCAAGTTGGTCACACAATATAAATCCATGCAACTGGCATGGATTTATATTGTGTGACCAACTTATGAGGAGATTTCTGCTTCAAATCGTGCATCTAGTGTAAAGAATTAAAAAGTAAAAAGAGAAAAAAAAAAAAAACTTATACTCACCTCTCCGTCGGCCCCCGGTCTCCTCCTGGTGGCGATCCTCTCTTCTTGGCGGCCCGCGGTGTACTGCCAGGACCTGCAGTGACGTAATTTAGTCAGCTGATGGTCACGCGACCGCTGACGTCAGCGGTCAGCTGATGGTTACGTGACCATCAGCTGACTAAATGACATCACCGCAGGTTCTATCAATACACCGCGGGCCGCCAAGGAGAGAAGATCGCCGCCGGGGGCCGACGGAGGGATGAGTATGAATATTTTCTTTTATTTTTCACTTTATAATTCTTTTTTAACTTGCAGGTACGTTGGTACCCAGGTCAGATGAGAGTCTCCTCTTCTCCCATCCCGGGTACCATCCGCGCATTGAACCGCATAACATCCGCATGTATACTTGTATACATGTGGATTTTATGCGGTTCAATGGAAGTCAATGGGCGCGATTTCGCCGCGAAATAGGGCCCAAATTGGTTGTGCTGCGGATTTTTCCGCAATGATAATGAAACATGGTACTGCTACTGCATTGCTATGCTTTAAAACTGTGATCAGAGCTGTGAAAGTCCCATAAGGGGACTAAGTAAAAAGAAAAAAATAAATTTTTTAAAACTTAAATAATAAAAAAAATCTATATATTTATTGTGCATATAAACAAATATTTTTATGAAAAAATACAAATCAAACAGAAAAAGTACACATATCTGGTATCGCTGCGTCCGGAATGACCCACCCTATAAAAATGTTCCATTAGTTAACCCCTTCAGTGAACACTGTAAAAAAACAAACAAAAAAAACTAAGCACAAAAAATCATCATACTGCAGAACAAAAAGTGTAATAATAAAATGAAATCATATGTAAACAAAAATGGTAGCGCTGAAAATGTCATCTTGTCCTGCAAAAAACAAGCTGCTATACAGCTCCATCAGCGGAAAAATAATAAAAAGTTACAGCTCTCAGAATAAAGCGATGCAAAAATAATTATTTTTTCTATAAAATAGTTTTTATTGTGTAAAAGCGCCAAAACATAAAAAAAATATATAAATGTGGTATCGCTGTAATCGTACTGACCCGAAGAAGCTGCCTTATTAATTTTACTACACGTGGAGCAGCAATACAGCATAAGAAAAAAAAACAATTCCTGAATTGCTGGTTTTTGTTCATTCTACCTCCCAAAAACATCAGAATAGAAACTGATAAAAAAACAATAATGGTACCAATAAAAATGTCAACTTGTCCCGCAAAAAACAAGCCCTCACATGAGTGTTGGCAGAAATATAAAAAAGTATAGCTCTCAAATATCAACCTGTTGTTGATTTGTTCATTCGGTTTCCCAAATATTGCAGATCTCCGTAAGACTCGACTCACATTTATCCTGCGCTCTGTGCTGAGCGCTTACACTGGGGTTTCCATGTAAAACTTTGAAATAGGTGATTCAGACGGAACCCCGGGTGGAAGATTCCCTATAATGAGGCAGATGCAGGCACTGTGGACGCCATCTGGTCTATCATCCCACGGTGTCCGTCTTTTTAGGCGTGCATAAAAGTGCCGTCGGCCACAGTTTTGTGCACCTCTGAAAAAAAAGACAAAGCTGAACAGATGCTAGATGGAGTCCAGAGTAACTCTGCTGCCTCATTATGGTGAAAGCATCCCTAGGGGGTTTCATCTGAATCATGTCACTTGGAAATTTAAATGGAAACGCCGATACAAGTGCTCAGCGTAGAGCGCTGGAAAAATGTAATTCAAAATGTTATGTAAAATGTTCCTAACAAAAGCTTCAAATCAATCCACAAAAAAAGCCCCCACTCAGGTCTGTCATCTGTCAATGGAAATATAGGGGCTTCCACGTTACTGGTAGCACAAAGGCTCTGGAAAAGTAAAATGGCTCCTCACCCCCCAAAAGAAATTCAGCAAATTCTGCGCTCCCAAATCCAAATGCGCCTCTCCCTTCTGAGCTTTACAGTCTCCCTAAATCACATTTAGCGTCCACATGTTTGACATTTCTGTAGTGATTACAGCCCGCCTAATTTATGGGTGCATGTCTCCAGAAGCACAAGCTGGGCACTACAACGTACTGTGGACTACAACATACTGGGGACCACAACGTACTGATCACTACAACAGAAGTTTGCAATTTTCACTGAGCAACATCCAATGCTGCTTGTTTCTGGAAAACACACATGTAGTCAAAAAGGTGACTACATCTTTAAATAAATTCCCAGAGGGGTATAATTTCCAAAATGGGGTCACTTGAGGAGGTACTCTGCTCTTCTAGCACTCAGGGGCTCTGTATATGGTGTCGGCGAACTATGCTAGGAAAATCTATACTCTAGGAGGCAAATAGCGCTCCGTCCCTCCTGAGTCTCGCCGTATGGCTAAGCACAGGGACGTACATAGAAGTCATGGGACCCCATAGCAGAAGTTCTAATTGGGCCCTACCCACCCAAAAAAATAAATAAATACTTGTCAGGGTCACAGAAAAGAGCATTTCTCACAACTTTGCAGCCTTTTGTTAGGATTTGAACCTGTGACCCATTGCTTGCTAGTCTGATCCTTTGCTGTGGAGTTATTCGGAACTTGTTTAACTCCTGCCTGAAACCATATGAACTTCGTCTGGGATAGAGATCATCACCTGCCCTGCTGATTGTTCCCGCCCTGATTGAGATTGATTGGACCTGCTATATATACCTGGCCCTGTGCAGCTTCCTGTTGCTGAGTATTGTGGTGCTCAGTCTAACTGAGTGAAGCATTATCTGAGCTCCTGATTTGGAAGGTGTTCTGCTGGCGCCTTCCTGCTTCTTGTGAAGACTCTGCTGTTCCTACCTCGAACTTCTATTGCCTAAACGAACCTGGTGCTCGTGTGTGATCCCGGCCGGCCCTTGCTCGGGCGGGCCCCTGCATCTGCTGACATAGTGAACTACCACCGCCATATACTGCATCTGCTGACATGGTGAACTACTACCGCCATATACTGCATCTGCTGACATAGTGAACTACTACCGCCATATACTGCATCTGCTGACAAGGTGAACTACTACCGCCATATACTGCATCTGCTGACAAGGTGAACTACTACCGCCATATACTGCATATGCTGACAAGGTGAACTACTACCGCCATATACTGCATCCCCAGAAGTCTTCCCACGGTCAGGTCACCTGTACACATCTGCTCCGGCCACTGACCTCCAGTCCAGTATCGCCAGTAACGTGACAGAATACTCAGCCTCTCAAAAATGGAGGCCGCTGGGGCAGAAACTATGGAGACACGTGTCAGAAAACTGCAGGGTGCAATATCCAGTCTGCACACCGAACAGATGAATGGAAAATCACGGGTAGACGCATTTATTGTACAGAGCGATCATAATGTTCAGAATCGCCAACAAGCTATCCAAGATCTGCAGAATGCGGTACAAGTGTTGACTGCTCGAATTACACAGCTAGAAGGACAAGCTCCCATCTCGGCGTTTGCCAAGCCGCCCAAGCTACCACCTTTTCGTTTTGGCGGTGATCGAGACAAATTTCGTGGATTTTTGAATCAATGCTACCTGTTCGATACACATGCTAATCAGTTCCCGACCGATAGGTCAAAGGTGTTATGCATCATTATGCTGTTAACCCACAAAGCGATCGCTTGGGCTAATCCTCTGATTGAGACTTGGGACGCACGTTTAGACAATTTGAATGAGTTTATTCGAGCGATGCAGCAGATGTTTGATGACCCAAATCGTGCAGCTACAGCTGAATCAACGTTGCTGGCATTACGGCAAGGCAAACGTCCTGTCGCAGAGTATGCTATGGAGTATAGGAGGTGGGCCGTCGACACCGAATGGAATAATGCAGCAAAGGTAACTTTCTTTAAAAGAGGACTTTCTAGTGCAGTAAAGGACGAACTTGCCCGTGGAGAGACCCCTTCGGATCTGGATGATTTTATCAAGCATTGCATCCGGGTTGACACCCGTCTGTCTGAACGATGACAAGAGAAGTGGACCTCCATGAATCGTTCAACTAACTCGTATAACTCCTCCCTGCCATCGGTCACTAAAGAAGGGCCTAGCCGAAATTTCCCAGATACAGAATTAGAGCCAATGCAAGTGGATGCGATCCAGAGACGAGCGAGTGCAGAACGAAGAGAACAGAGATTTAAAGAGAATCTATGTTTGTACTGCGGGGAAGCAGGACATTTTCTCATTAACTGTCCAAGTCGTCCCACAAACCGTTCAAGGAAAATGGTGGCGGCCATAATGGATCCTGATTCTTCCGACGAGGAGTCTTTCATCTCAGAAACTGATTACGCTAAAGATGAGATCCAGTCCATATCATCCATAGCTCCACATACCAGGAAGGAGAGCCGAGAATCCCATTGTTTTGTAACTATCAAACTGAAGGTTAACTCCCAGTGGATCACCGCATCAGCCATGATCGACTCTGGGGCCAGTGGGACTTTCATGGATTCTGCATTTGCTCAAAAACATGGCATAGATGTGCAGAAAAGACGTTCACCTATTGTGATGGAGACGGTCGATGGATCTCCACTGAATTCAGGGCCAGTGGATCATGAGACAGGACTTTTGGAGATCTATATTGAGCCGCAGCATCGCGAGATGTTGACATTCCTAATTATTTCTTCTCCACATTTTCCCAGCATTTTAGGTCTGCCCTGGTTGCAGAAGCAAAACCCTATCATCGATTGGGAGATAAAAAAGATTAGTTTCCCCGAAAAGGAAGTTCAGGCGGAGGTTCCAAGTGAGTCCACATTAGAAGCAGCTCAGAATCCAGAATTGCCTCAGCTACCAGTGGTGTATGAAGATTTCCTAGATGTCTGTGACAAGAGGGGAGCGGATACACTTCCCCCACATCGACCGTACAATTGCCCAATAGAGCTATTCCCAGGGGCAGCTATACCATTTGGAACTATCTACCCTCTAGCGAGTCCTGAACTGAAGGCTCTCAAAGAATTTATTGCTGAAAATCTAAGCAAAAAATTCATCCGTCCATCATCCTCGCCCGCTGGAGCCCCTATATTCTTCTTTAAAAAGAAGGATGGAGCACTACGGCCAGTAGTGGACTACAGGGAGCTTAATAAAGTCACGGTCAAAAATCGTTATCCCCTACCGTTGATCCCGGAACTCCTAGAAAAAGTGCAAAGTGCGAAAATCTTCACTAAGTTAGATTTACGTGGGGCATATAATTTAGTATGTATAAAACCTGGGGATGAATGGAAGACGGCTTTTCGTACCCGATATGGACACTTTGAGAGTCTAGTGATGCCCTTCGGACTTTGCAATGCTCCAGCTACTTTCCAGCACCTGGCAAATGATATTTTCCGAGACCTGTTGGACCAGTTCATGGTCGTTTATCTAGATGACATCCTGAGAATTCGTTATATATTAAATTAGAAAAATGTGAATTCCATCAAGAAGAGATCCAGTTCTTGGGATACATAATTTCACCTCAAGGATTACGGATGGATGCTAAGAAAACGCAAGCTATCACCGAGTGGCCTATCCCTAAAAATGTGAAAGAAGTTCAGCATTTTGTGAGGTTCGCCAACTTTTACAGACGTTTTGTCAAGAATTTTTCAGAAATCGTGGCACCCATCACGCAACTAACAAAAAAAGGAGCAAAATTCATCTGAACCCCCCAAGCGCAAGAAGCATTCTCTCATTTAAAAATGAAATTCACGACGACTCCCATACTACGCCATCCTGACCCTGAATTGGCTTTTATCGTCGAGGTGGATGCTTCAGACTGTGCGGTCGGTGCTATCCTCTCTCAGAGGAC
Organism: Phyllobates terribilis; assembly: GCF_046119375.1. Lineage (NCBI taxonomy): Eukaryota > Metazoa > Chordata > Amphibia > Anura > Dendrobatidae > Phyllobates > Phyllobates terribilis. Next base: position 12,158,626 of record NW_027362797.1, on the reverse strand, counting down.
AGGGGAAAAGAAGTTGCTGCATCCCTGCGCATTTTTCTCACAACGTATGTCTTTAGCCAAAAAAAAACTATGACGTGGTAAATAAAGAATTGCTCGCCATCATATCAGCATTCAAAGAGTGGAGACATCATCTCCAGGGGGCTGCACAACAAATTCTGGTGTTGACCGATCATCGCAATCTAGAGTTTATCAGGTCTGCAAAATGCCTCTCTCCTCGGCAGACCCGTTGGAGTCTGTTTTTGAATCAATTCAATTTTGTAATTTCATACCGACCAGGCACCCGTAACAAGAAAGCAGACGCATTATCCCGAATGTTTTCAAGTGAGGCTAACCTCGTAACAACACCCAAACCCATTGTGGCAGATACTAAGATCTTGGGAGTAATACATGATGGAGATTTGCTGGAAGATTTGAAAGCAGCATACGAAACAGACTCGTTTCTATCACGTCCATCAGAGGACGTGCATCTGTTTTTTAAAAATCAAGTATGGACCGATGGTCGACGACTATATGTGCAAGAAGCAGCTCGATTAAAAGTTCTACAACTAGTGCATGATTCTAAAGTTGCAGGGCACAAAGGGGTACAGAAAACGCAGGAATTTTTGTCACGTTTCTTTTGGTGGCCGAACTTTCAAGAAGACGTGAAGAAGTACGTTAATTCCTGTGACATCTGTGCCAGATATAAGACTCCACGTGCATCTCCTATGGGACTATTGCAGCCTCTCGCCATCCCAACTCGACCATGGGGATCGATTTCAATGGACTTTATAGTAGACCTACCAGACTCGAAGGGAAAAACATCCATTCTGGTAGTAGTGGATCGACTTACGAAAGCAGCGCATTTTATCCCGTGTTCAGGTCTGCCTTCAGCAAAAGATACAGCTGATCTGATAATTTGCAATGTTTTTCGCCTCCACGGAGTGCCGGATGAAGTCGTCTCAGATCGAGGTGTGCAATTTACATCTAAATTCTGGCGCAGTTTATGCTCAGCGCTAGACATCAAGGTACGATTGTCAACCGCTTATCATCCGCAATCTAACGGTCATACAGAACGTACGAATCAGACGCTGGAGCAGTATCTTCGTTGTTATATTTGCCATCTGCAAGACGACTGGGTAGATCTGTTGCCATTTGCGGAATTTTCATATAACAATTCACAGAATGCCTCTACGAAATAGACGCATTTTTTGCAAATCTTGGATATCACCCAAACATCCTTCCCAAGAATCCTGTGTCACCATTAATACCAGCAGTCGCAGAAAGAATCTCTCTTCTACAGAAAAATCTGAATGTTCTGAAAGACACATTAAGGGAAGCTCAGGAGAAATATAAAAAAAACTGCCGACAAGTATCGTAGACCCACTCCCACGTTTAGGATTGGAGATCGAGTGTGGTTATCCACTAAGAATTTGAAATTGAAGATTCCTTCTCCTAAATTAGGACAAAAGTTTGTGGGACCATACAAAATCAGTAAGATTGTGAGTCCATTGGCTGTACGTCTACAGCTACCAACATCAATGAAGATTCATCCCGTGTTTCACGTGTCTTTGTTGAAAGCCGCCACAGCCAATCCATTTCCAGAACGTTCCCCTCCGCCTCCCGATGCAATTGAAGTGGACGGACAGGAGCAGTTTGTGGTGGAAAAGATCTTAGATTCCCGAATACACAGAAATTGTTTACAATACTTAACCCTCCGTCACATACAATATCGGTTCTAACGAGTTCACATACAATGTGACTGTCAGGCGCAGGCTAGAAAAATACCTATAATATCTAATGTTTGCAATTTCAGTGCTCTAAAAGTGATCCGTAACCTTCATAGGGATGTAATAAAAGAGACTACACATAATCAGGGGCAAAAAAAAAACATTTACTTAACATAAAACTAATAACTCTGAAATACAAACATTTCAAAACTCCCGCCAAATAGTCCCCAGTTCGACTGTGTCAAAAAACTCTACAAAGAAAATTTATGGAAACAAACTCAATTTTAAGGTACCTTAAGTACTATTAAACACATATTCAATCAGAATTAGATCCTGAAGTTTCCCCAGAAAAATTACACTTGCAGAGCAAAGAGCAAGAATTACACATCATTTTTGCATGTCAGGCAGATTGCATTATGAAATTTGTGACATTCATAATTAGAAAGCCTTCTGATTCCGCTTTCCGTGGTGCAGGTGGTGCATCTCCTTCTTTTGGGAGGTGGTGCAGGTGGTGAATTTTCACTATCATCTTCTGGGCGGAATCTTTTGAGCTGAACTTTAAGGCGAGCCGGGATACCGATTGTTTTCATACTTCTCCTGCGTAGCTCTCCAAGCACTAGTTCATGGGCCAATTTTTTCAGATAGAATCGTCTACGGAGTGGTTCAAGCTTGTTTTCAGGGTAAATGACTTGTGAATTTATACCACCCAAATTCAACATAGCAAAAAATATGACCATTGGCCAGCGCTTGGTGTTTCTGCTGACGTTGAAAGTTGAGCACATCTGATCAGCTGTATCAACACCCCCTTTGGTTGCATTATAAAATGTAATTATCTCCGGGTTTTTTTGTGCCTCAGTCTCAGGATCGATGGCATCATCATCATGAAGTGTTGATAGAAGAAGTACAATTTTTTTTGCTTGTGGTACATAGGAAACCAAAACCTTTCCATTATGGAATGCAAACATACTGCAGTACTGTTGTCTCCCTTTCACACTTACAAACTGTGTAGGCAATTCTTTTTTATTTTTTCTTACAGTTCCGACATATGAAAGCTTCTGCATTTTCAGATAATCAATCAGATCACAATTTGAAAACCAATTGTCAGCTGTTATATTGCGACCCGATCCAAATAAGGGCTCAGCCAGTCTTTTTACAACATCACTGGGTTTGTTGCTGACACAGTAAGGACCTTCTGGTTGTTTTCCTGCATAAACTTCCAGGTTGTAAGTGTAGGTCTTACTGGCATCAACAAGGGCATACATTTTTATTCCATATTTGTTAGGCTTTGATGGAATATATTGATGAAAGGCACATTTACCACGAAAACCAGGGAGCATTTCGTCAATAGTGAGATTCTCCCCAGGGCAATAGCTTTTTTTTACAGTTTTCAACAAATTTTTGGAATATATCACGAATTGGAGCAAGTCGGTCATGTGTTTTACGTTCGGTTCGGGTAGTTCTGTCGTCAAACCGAAGGCAACTGTTAGAACCTTGCTCTTAGGTTTTTTCCTTTGCTGGTCACATGACCTTGTTGGCCTATTTAATCCTGCTCCGCCCTTCTGGCTTTGCTGGACTTCATTGTATATCTACTTTCTAGCTAGCCTGTGCTCTGTATCTAACTCTGTTAGTTTGCTTGGTCTACGGACCTCTATGTTCTATATATTTTGTTTGTTCGTCTGTCTGCTACTATTTCTGTTAGGAGGTGTCCATTTTCCTCCCAGTCCTTAGTACTTGTAGGGATTCCTCCCCCACATCTATAGGTCTCCGTACAGACTAGCTTAGGACTTTAGCAGGTCTGATCGCAGGATCAGGTCCCCTGTTACATCGTAGGGATTCAGCTGAGTTCTATCGTAGGGACAGATCTCCTCTCTTTCCTTAGCTCTGGTAGCAGAACATAACAGTAAGTCCAGCCTGCAAATTCTCTAAGGAAAGATTTTTCTGTTCCATCATGGTGTCGGTTCAGGATTTGGCTCATCGCCTGCAGGGACTCTCTCTGGAGGTGGCCGAGCTCCGTCAGCACGTGAGTAACTGTCCTGGAGCACATTTCTTGGAGCCTAAGGTATGTTTGCCGGATTTATTTTTTGGTGAACACCGAGAATTTTTTTCATTTAAAAATGCTTGCTTATTGTATTTTCGTTTGAGACCCAAGTCCTCTGGGGATGAATCCCAGCGCATAGGGTTCATAATGTCACTTTTGCGCAAAGAGCCTCAGGAGTGGGCCTTTTCTTTGCAACCTAGTGATACATGCTTCAGATCAGTGGATAGTTTTTTTTCTGCTTTGGGGCTATTATATGATGATCCTGACCGTGTCGCATCAGCTGAGACTGAGTTAAGACGTTTGAGACAAGGATCAGGTAATGTGGAAAAATATTGTACTCATTTCCGTCGATGGTCTACTCAAACAGGGTGGAACGATTCTGCTCTGAAAAGTCTATTTCTTGCTGGGCTCAATGAAAGGGTTAAAGACCTGCTAATTGCTTATCCTACACCTGAAGATTTGCAACAGGCTATGCAATTAGCTATACGGGTGGATAGAAGACTGCGTGCAAGGGTTAATGAGAGCAAATCCTCTGCTATGTCAGTTTCTGGTTATAAGAATGTGTGTACTAACAGTGGTGAACCGATGGAGATTAGATCGGTGGCACCTTGCTCTCAAGAAAAAGACCGTAGACTTTTTGAAGGCTTGTGTTTCTATTGCGGAAAATCTGGTCATTTGATTAAAGGCTGTGAGCTTCGTATGAAGAAAGAAAAAAAAATGGTCAGTCATGCCCGTATTGCCTGTTTAAATTCCAAGGGTGTATTTTTAGCTGCTTCCACGATTGCTCAGGAAAAATTAATGGAATTTCGGGTGTTTGTCGATTGTGGGTCTACTCTGAATGTAATTGATGGGGGATTCTTGGAAAGACTCAATTTAAAACCCGAACCTTTATCATCCCCCATTGCTGTGGTTTCTGTGGATGGTTCCCCTTTGAAGAATATTACTCTCAAGGTCTGTGAATTTCCCCTCACTATTAATGGTGTTCACCATGAGAAATTGGATTTGGTAGTGTTGAATAACTTGCCTTCTCCAGTAATATTGGGATTGCCCTGGTTAAAATTTCACAATCCTGTACTGGATTGGTCTACCAATGAAATTAAATCTTGGAGCCATAAATGTTATGACAAGTGTTGTAACGGGCGTATTGCAGCTTTGGATAGGGGAGAATTGCCTGTTCCTATTCAGGATTTTTGGAGAGTTTTTTCTGAGAAGGAATCGCAGGTTTTGCCTCCCCATAGAGACTATGATTGTTCTATTGAATTTGTCCCTGGAGCGACTCTTCCTAAAAGTCGTTTATTTAACCTTACTATTCCTGAGAGGAAGGCTTTGGAGGAATACATACAGACAAGTTTGGCCGCCGGTCACATTAGGCCCTCTAAGTCTCCTGTGGCGGTTGGATTTTTTTTGTAAAAAAAAAGGACGGCGGTTTACGTCCTTGTCTGGATTTTCGTGAGATTAACAAAATTACTGTACGCAATCCTTACCCACTGCCATTGATTCCTGATCTGTTTAACCAGTTAATGGGGGCCAAGTGGTTCTCTAAAATTGACCTTAAGGGGGCATACAATCTGTTGCGCATGAAGGAGGGTGACGAATGGAAGACTGCTTTTAACACTCCTGTGGGTCATTTTGAGAATCTGGTTATGCCTTTTGGTCTTACTAATGCTCCTGCATTTTTTCAGAATCTTATTAATGACATCCTTAGACCTTTGATCGGCAAAAATGTGGTTGTGTATTTGGATGACATTTTGATTTATTCGCCGGATCTGGAGTCTCATTGGCGGAGCGTACGTGAGGTATTACAGTTGTTAATGGACAATTCGCTTTTTGCTAAGCTGGAGAAATGCGAGTTCGCTGTACAGAGAATTAGTTTTTTGGGTTACATTATCTCCAGCGAAGGTTTTGAGATGGACCCGGTTAAAGTTCAAGCTGTACAGGAATGGCCTAGGCCTATTGGTTTGAAATCGATACAGAGGTTTTTAGGTTTCGCCAATTATTACAGAAAATTCATAAAAAATTTTTCTAGTATTGTCAAACCTCTGACCGATCTCACCAGGAAAGGTGCTGATGCGGTTCAGTGGTCTTCTGAGGCTATTGAAGCTTTTGTGTATCTCAAGGAGAGGTTCACCTCTGCTCCCATCCTTATGCAGCCTGATGTGACTAAGCCGTTTTTGGTTGAGGTTGATGCTTCCTCTGTGGGGGTTGGCGCAGTATTGTCTCAGGATAACGGGGATGGATTACATCCCTGTGCCTTTTTTTCAAAAAAATTTTCGGAGACTGAACTGAATTACGATATTGGTAATCGGGAATTATTGGCTATTAAACTCGCATTTGAACACTGGCGCCACTTCTTGGAAGGTGCGGAATTTCCCGTTCAGGTTCTTACGGATCATAAAAATCTGATATATCTTGATGCTGCCAAGCGCCTGAATGCCCGTCAGGCTAGGTGGGCACTGTTTTTCTCGCGGTTTAATTTCTCCGTTACTTACATCCCTGGTACTAAGAATGTTAAGGCGGATGCCTTGTCTCGCAGTTTTTCTCCCATAGTCGGTGCTGAGAAAGAGGAGAACATTTTCAAGAAGGTGTTGTGATAGCTGCTTTGGACTCCGTTTTGGAAGATGAGATTCTTAAAGCACAGGAGAATGCCCCATCTAACACTCCTCATGGGAGGTTGTTTGTGCCTGGGACCTTTAGGAGAGATTTGTTTGTTGAGTGTCACGAATCTCGGTTGGCAGGTCATCCCGGAATCTCTGAGACCAAGAGACTGGTGGGTCGCAGTTTTTGGTGGCCTGGATGGCAGAAGGAAGTCATTAAGTGGGTGCGTCAACGTACTATATGTGCTAGATCTAAGTCCTCTCATACTCCTGCTGCGGGGTTGCTTTGTCCTTTGGAGGTTCCTAGTGCTCCTTGGACACATTTGGCTATGGACTTTATAACTGACCTTCCCCCCTCTGAGGGTTTTACTGTCATCTGGGTGGTCGTGGACCGTTTTAGCAAGATGTGTCACTTGGTTCCCTTCGTCAAACTGCCCTGCGCTAAAACTCTCGCTAAGGCCTTTGTCAAGGAAATTGTCAGACTTCATGGCGTTCCTACTGACATTGTTTCTGATAGGGGTCCTCAGTTCGTGGCTCGTTTTTGGCGTGCCTTTTGTGACAGGTTGGGAGTTCATTTATCGTTCTCGTCCGGATATCATCCTGAATCTAATGGCCAGACAGAAAGGAAAAACCAGGATGTTGAGCAGTTCTTGCGTTGTTTTGTGGCAGACAATCAAGAGGGGTGGTCTGAGTTTCTGCCACTTGCTGAATTTGCTCTGAACAATCATACATCTTCTTCTGCTGGTTGTTCGCCTTTTTTTTGTTGTTCTGGGAGACATCCGTCGTTTGGGTCGTTCTCCAAGTTGGGATGTGCCATGCCTGAGGAGGAGAATTTTTCCGGTGATTTGGAGAGAGTTTGGACGGATGTGCGTGGTAATCTTCAGGAGGCCAACAGAAAATCTAAAGACTACTTTGATAGGAAACGACAGGAGGTTTTGTTCGCTGTTGGTGACATGGTTTGGTTGTCCTCTAGGAATCTGCGGTTGAGGATTCCTTCTAAGAAATTGGGTCCCAAGTTTGTAGGGCCCTTTAAGGTGCTTCAGGTTGTCAACCAATCTGCTGTTAGGTTGGAGGTTCCTACCTCCTGGAGAATTAATCCGGTATTTCATGTCTCTCTGTTAAAAAAAAGCTGTTGTGTCGGATGGTGATGCCTCTGCCTCTGTTCCTCCGGTGGTGGAGGACGGGGAATATGAAATTTCTCGCATCCTTAACTCTAGACGGTATAGAGGTAGTTTGCAGTATCTTGTGGCCTGGAAAGGTTTCGGACCCGAGGATAACTCTTGGGTGAGGTCAGATGATGTTTCCGCGTCCAGACTTATCAGAGCGTTTCACAGGAGATTTCCTGATAAGCCTGGTCCTAGGGGATCCGGAGGATCCTCTTAGAAGGGGGTGTACTGTTAGAACCTTGCTCTTAGGTTTTTTCCTTTGCTGGTCACATGACCTTGTTGGCCTATTTAATCCTGCTCCGCCCTTCTGGCTTTGCTGGACTTCATTGTATAACTACTTTCTAGCTAGCCTGTGCTCTGTATCTAACTCTGTTAGTTTGCTTGGTCTACGGACCTCTATGTTCTATATATTTTGTTTGTTCGTCTGTCTGCTACTATTTCTGTTAGGAGGTGTCCATTTTCCTCCCAGTCCTTAGTACTTGTAGGGATTCCTCCCCCACATCTATAGGTCTCCGTACAGACTAGCTTAGGACTTTAGCAGGTCTGATCGCAGGATCAGGTCCCCTGTTACATCGTAGGGATTCAGCTGAGTTCTATCGTAGGGACAGATCTCCTCTCTTTCCTTAGCTCTGGTAGCAGAACATAACAGCAACGAATTAGAAGCTTGAATCTGTTTATGGACATAACAAGGCCAAATTTTTCAACTCCATCCCCATCTTTACTCCAAACTTTGTCTATTTGCCCTATAAGCTCCTGCAAGGTATACTAATCCAAAAAAGCACCCAGTTCTATTTCATCTGTGGCCTTGATGGTTCTGTTGCAGATGAACTTGTCCTTTATAATGTCTATATATTGGTTGGTATATGTGACAATAGAGTCCAGAATGTCATCGAATAAACTATTCCAGCATTCAACTGCAGTTTTTGCATTACTTGTAGTTCCTATAACTGCAGGAAGGTGAGTAATAATGTTTTGAGGTTCCCTACGTTTTTTCTGGAGTGGCTTCTTGTTCCATTGTTTTTTTTTATCTTTTCCCATATAATAAGATTCTACATCTTCATCCTCATCACTGTCACCATCTGACTCTGTTTCAGAATCCACTTCACATACTTCCACCTCATCATGAGAATCAATCTCACTTTCCTCTCCTAAATCCTCATTCAGTGTGGGGTCTGCATCATCTAACAGCATATTTGTTACTTTCTCAACATCAAGGTTTTTTGATAAATTGTACATTTTCCTCTCCATTTCAGCAGATAATCTGAAGCAAGAGAAGGAATATGTGTTAGGGAACTACTGTATATGCCTGAGCAGCACACTTTCTTTTTTAATCTGCCTTATTTCTATGAAATATCCTCACACTTTGTGCTATACATTCATAAAACAAGCTAAATAAACAATTGTGATGAATAAAAACATAAAATACCAACCTTATTGAGTGTGACGTGTTCACATACAATGAGCCTGAGAGATTAGTGCAGTTATATCTGTCCTCCTGAAGCTCTGCAATCCAACTGTGGTATGAGGTTTCACAGAGCTGCTAGAGACAGGAGACTACCTGGAGGGAGGGGATTTCCACACAATCTGGTGAGGAAGGAGAAATGAAAGTAAAAGAGATGTGCCTGTCAGGCCTATTGTATGTGACGGAGGGTTAATCAAATGGCAGGGCTACGACACGGAAGAAAATTCATGGGAACCAGTAAGCAACGTCAATGCTCCCCATTTGATTAGACAATTTCATCAGCGGTATCCTGCAAAGCCTGGGCAAATTGCATCCAGAGGCCGCCGTTAAGAGGGGAGTATTGTTAGGATTTGAACCTGTGACCCATTGCTTGCTAGTCTGATCCTTTGCTGTGGAGCTATTCGGAACTTGTTTAACTCCTGCCTGAAATCATATGAACTTCGTCTGGGATAGAGATCATCACCTGCCCTTCTGATTGTTCCCGCCCTGATTGAGATTGATTGGACCTGCTATATATACCTGGCCCTGTGCAGCTTCCTGTTGCTGAGTATTGTGGTGCTCAGTCTAACTAAGTGAAGCATTATCTGAGCTCCTGATTTGGAAGGTGTTCTGCTGGCTCCTTCCTGCTTCTTGTGAAAACTCTGCCGTTCCTACCTCGAACTTCTATTGCCTAAACGAACCTGGTGCTCGTGTGTGATCCCGGCCAGCCCTTGCTCGGGCGGGCCCCTACATCTGCTGACATAGTGAACTACCACCGCCATATACTGCATCTGCTGACATAGTGAACTTCTACCGCCATATACTGCATCTGCTGACAAGGTGAACTACTACCGCCATATACTGCATCTGCTGACAAGGTGAACTACTACCACCATATACTGCATCTGCTGACATGGTGAACTACTACTGCCATATACTGCATCTGCTGACATGGTGAACTACTACCGCCATATACTGCATCTGCTGACAAGGTGAACTACTACCACCATATACTGCATCTGCTGACAAGGTGAACTACTACCACCATATACTGCATCTGCTGACAGGGTGAACTACTACCGCCATATACTGCGTCCCCAGAAGTCTTCCCACGGTCAGGTCACCTGTACACATCTGCTCCGGCCACTGACCTCCAGTCCAGTATCGCCAGTAACATGACACCTTTACAAAATAATTCTACTACTGCTGAAGTCCTAGACTTCTCTTTCATTGCCCCCATAAAGTATAATGCCAACAAAAGTGCCCCCATATATATAGTATTCTGCACTCCCCATAGTCCTCCATATAGTATAATTCAATCCCCATAGTCCTCCATATAGTATAATGCACTCCCTATGGTCCTCCATATAATACAATGTACTCCATCCACATGGTCCTCCATAAAATATAATGCACCCCACATGGTCCTGCATAGAATATCATGCATTCCCCAACCTCTTCCATAGAATATAATGCACCCCCCATAGTCCTCCATAGAATATAATGCTATTCCCTTGGTCCTCCATATAGTATTATGCTCTCCCCATTCTCCTCCATACAACATAATGTACTCCCCATCATCCTTCATCTAATATAATGCACTCACCATGGTCCTCCATAGAAAATAATGCACCCCCCACGGTTCTCCATAGAATATAATGTTACACGCACGCTGCTAGGTTCAGATAAGGGCTTCATGAATTCTTTGGAATCCTGGGGGAACCATTACTCAGGGCAACCATAGGCTGCAGCTTCTCTCAGGCACACGATAGATTCAATTGCTGACCAGACAGATCTGACAAGAGTCTTTTTCAACAGTTTAACAGTGGAATTTAATCTGATTCAGTGTAATTCAGGGATATTACAGCAACAATCTTCAATAAAGTACAGTCTGAATTTCTTGAGCAACCAGCTCCAGTAACAATACCGTAGTTTCTTCACAAGGCACAGTATTACAGACTCTTCAGTAGCACAATTCAGCATAGATTAGATCTCTTAGAAGCACACTTCTATGCATACCCAAACACAGGCTTTTCCTTCACAAGGACACAATAGTACACAGCATTCTTTATCCTGCATGGAGATGGAGGGGGGAGGGTTTGATGAGGGAGATGATCCCTGTGACACAATTTATTTCAGTCCTTATCTTCCTGCCCAATAAAACTCTGCACTGTTAGTTCAGGGAGTTTATCTGACCTGTGTTTAATTTCTCTCCTGATCTGAATCCTGTTCAGTTGCCTTCTGTCAGATACAGATAACATGCCACCTTTCTCTTCGGCTTCAGCCAGACTACAATAAAAAGTTCCCCACAATCCCCCTGGGACTCTGCTAAAACAATCCCTATCTCCGGTGACTGTGTTAAACTCTCTAGTTGCTGGATACTTTTGGAGCAAAACACTTCCTATCTCCGGTGCTTGTGCTATTTGTAACAGTTGCTGGATGATTTGGAAGCAACAGCACTACTTCTGCATGTTACAATAATGCCCTATAATGCTCAAGGTCCTCAATAGAATATCATGCTCTCCCCATGGTCCTCTATAGAATATAATGCTCTCCCCATGGTCCTTTATAGAATATAATGCTCTCCCCTTGGTCCTCCATAGAATAGCATCCTCTCCACGTGGTCCTCCATAGAATATTATGCTCTCCCCATAGTCATCAATAGAATATCATTCACTCCCTATGATCCTACATAGAATATATTGTACTCCTCATGGTCCTTCCTAGAATATAATGCATTCCACCATGGTCCTCCATAGAATATAATGCTCTCCAATTGGTCAGCCATATAATATAATGCCCCTCTCCTCATCCTCCTCCATACAACATAAGGCACTCCCCATCATTCCACCTAATATAGTGCACTCCCCATGGTACTCCATAGAATACAATGCTGTCCCCATGGTTCTTCATAGAATATAATGCACCCCCCATGGTCCTCCATTGAATATCATGTACTCCCCATGGTCCTCCATAGAATAAAATGCGCACCCTATAGTCCTCCATAGAATATAATGCACCTCTCCCAATGGTCCTCCATAGAATATCATGCACTCCCCATGGTCCTCCATAGAATATAATGCTGTTCCCATGGTCTTCCATAGAATATAATGCTCTCTAATTGGTCAGCCATATAATATAATGCCCTCCTCATGGTCCTTCATAGAATATAATTATTTCCCCTTGGTCCTCCATAGAATATAATGCTGTCCCCATGGTCTTCCATAGAATATAATGCTCTCCAATTGGTCAGCCATATAATATAATGCCCCTCTCCCCATGCTCCTCCATACAACTCCCCATCATCCTCCATTTAATATAATGCACTCACCATGGTACTACATAGAATATAATGCACTCCCCATGGTCCTCCATAGAATATAATGCACTCCCCATGGTCCTCCATAGAATATAATGCTCTCCCCATGGCCCTTCATAGAATATAATGCTCTACCCATGGTCCTTCATAGGATATCATCCACTCCCCATGGTCCTCCATAGAATATAATGCGCCCCCCATGGTCCTCCATAGAATATCATGTACTCCCCATGGTCCCCCATAGAATAAAATGCGCTACCTACAGTCCTCCATACAATATAATGCACCTCTCCCAATGGTCCTCAATAGAATATCATGCACTCCCCATGGTCCTTCATTGAATATAATGTACTTCACATGGTCCTCCATAGAATATAAGGCACCCTTCATGGTCCTCCATAGAATATAATGTGCTCCCCATTGTCCTCCATAGAATATAATGCACTCCCCATGATTCTCCATAGAATATAATGCACTCCCCATGGTCCCCCATAGAATATAATGCACTCCCCATGGTCCCCCATAGAATATAATGCACTCCCCATGGTCCCCCATAGAATATCATGCACTCCATATGGTCCTACATAGAATATATTGTACTCCTCATGGTCCTTGGTAAAATATCATGCACTCTCCCATGGTTCTCCATAGTAAAAGGAATTCATAGGAAAAGTTGTAGTGTAATAGTATGTAACATATAGCAATAATTTTACTAATACTAGTGATCATAGAGTGCATAGTGCAGGGGTTTTAAAAGGGCGCCAAAAGATATCACGGCCCACAAAGTGACGCATACTTCATTCACCGCGATGCCAGCTGGCGTCCTTGTCATGTGATCACATTCTTGGATGGTGCCAGTAGGAGATGTGGATGTGTTCTGTGTGGTTGATGTGTAGCTTGTCCCAATGTTGATCGCAGTGATACGTTCTTTAATTCCAGTGGGTCCAAGACCTACAAGATTGAGAAGCGTATCACTTGCACTACAAAAAAGGTTATTTATTTTGCCACCTGTCCATGTGGACTTATCTATGTGGGCTTGACCACTCGACAATTTAAGATGCGTATTTGTGATCATGTATTGGGTATTGATGCAGCATCTGACTACACGGATACATCCACACTCAAGACCATACCAAGTCACTTTAATTTACATCACAAATTTGACAGTTCTCTCCTCACAATTGGAGGGATTGACTCTATTGTACCCAACAGACGTGGAGGTAAAACTAGTCCGAGATTGGCGCAGTTAGAATCTCGCTGGATTTGGAAGCTCAATACACTACATCCCAGCAGACTGAATGAAAATATTAACTTTGCATCCTTTCTGTGATTGATTACCCATCATTGTGGCTTTAGTTCTTATCTGCTTGTATTTGTCCACATGGTTGTTGCAAGTGTTCTTATCCGATTTTAATAAATTTTATTTGCTTACTTGTTTTCTTTTTATACTCTAGCGTTCCTTATTTACGTTATCCTCATTTATATATGCATATATATGTGTTATAGTGACTGTACTACTATCTATGCTATGGGTCTGCCAGTTTGTTTTTTGCTGTGCCTGACATTAGGTCTACAATATTACACCATATAAAAACATTGATACATTGTTAGTCCTATGCGGAGTTTCATTGGTGATTATGTGCTTTCAATTGTAAACACTATGTACAACCAGTTATGTAACTTTGTTATTGCTAGGTGTTTACAGATTTATAGCTTTGTTGTAGTATTGATGAGGACGTGGCTATTGCACTATACAAGTGTCATATATACAGGTGCATCTCACAAAATTAAATATCATCAAAAAGTTAATTTATTTCAGTTCTTCAATACAAAAAGTGAAACTCATATTAAATAAAGTCATTACAAACAGAGTGATCTATTTCAAGTGTTTATTTCTGTTAATGTTGATGATTATGGCTTACAGCCAATGAAAACACAAAAGTTATTATCTCAGCAAATTAGAATACTTTCTAACAGCTTGAAAAATGTTTTTAAAATCTGAAACGTTGGCCTATTGAAATGCATGTTCAGTAAATGCACTCAATACTTGGTCGGGGCTCCTTTTGCATCAATTACTGCATCAATGCGGCGTGGCATGGAGGCGATCAGCCTGTGGCACTGCTGAGGTGTTATGGAAGCCCAGGTTGCTTTGATAGCAGCCTTCAGCTCGTCTGCATTGTTGGGTCTGGTGTCTCTCATCTTCCTCTTGACAATACCTCATAGATTCTCTATGGGGTTAAGGTCAGGAGAGTTTGCTGGCCAATCAAGCACAGTGATACTCTTGTTTTTAAACCAGATATTGGTACTTTTGGCAATGTGGACAGGTGCCAAGTCCTGCTGGAGAATGAAATTTCCATCTCCATAAAGCTTGTCGGTAGAGGGAAGCATGAAGTGCTCTAAAATTTCCTGGTAGATGGCTGCGCTGACTTTGTTCTTGATAAAAGACAGTGGACCTACACCAGCAGATGACATGGCTCCCCAAACCATCACTGATTGTGGGAACTTCACACTAGACCTCAAGCAGCTTGGATTGTGGCCTCTCCACTTTTCCTCCAGACTCTGGGACCTTGATTTCCACATGAAAATTGGAACTTTGGGACCTTGTGGAGTGTGTCAGTAGTGTGTCAGTTACCTTCTGGACATCTGTCAAGTCAGCAGTCTTACCCATGATTGTGGAGGCTATTGAAACAGACTAAGGGACCTTTTTAAATGCTTAGGAAGCCTTTGCAGGTGTTTTTTGTTAATTATTCTAGTTTACTGAGATAATGACTTTTGTGTTTTCATTGGCTGTAAGCCATAATCATCATTAACAGAAATAAACACTTGAAATAGATCACTCTGTAATGACTGTATATAATATATGAGTTTCACTTTTTGTACCTGTATATATGAGTCAATGTTAACATATGGACATGGTTTTATTTTATACCTTCCTTGCAGTCTACATGCTATATCTATATGATCTAGATATTTGAATGGTTATGGTGTTGTGGCCAGACTGCCCTTTCTGTATTTTGATTATGCCCATATTGTGATTTCAATGTTCATATTTACCTGTGTCAGTCATTGTGTGCATATTCTTGGAATGGGATTCTTTGTTATCCATCGCGACCCTGTACGCATGTGCGCTATACTTCCGCGGTCCCTGCCGGCTCTCTGTGCCGTCTGACTTCGGGTCATGTGGTTCCCATGTGATCGTGGCGTCTTGCCGTCACATGACGCTGGCTATCATACCAGTTGACATGGTGACGCATGCGTCACTTCCTGGGCCGCGATGTCATTTGGTGCCCTTTTTAAACCCCTGCACTATACACTCTGTATGCCCCCTGACGAAGGGAGTTCGAAACTCGTGTTGGGACAGCCGTACTGTTGTTGGAGACTTGCTGCCTTCCGTTTACACCAGTGTGTTATGAATACTTATCCCAATGTGGAATTTACCTTCTAGATAGGCTACGAATAGTACTATTAGGCTGTGTCTGGATTGGGTAGTGCCATATGTTGGACAGTAAGGACATGCCAAATACTTAGTTTTATATATATAGACCATATGATTTGTTACTTATTGGCACAGTCCTATTACGGAAGGGTTTTAGCATGGTATACATGGTATGAATTGACATCATTATGAATAATGTCTCCACTGCTGCATGTCCTTTTTGTATATAACCATTTGCACTGTGCACTTTGTTCCTACCATTACCTGTTAATAGATATTTATTTAATACAAAAATTCTTATATTTTATGAATATGCATTTAGGCCTATGATTGTTAGAACTCTCCTGTTAGGTTTTTTCTATCTTGCTGGTCACATGACTTTGTTTGCCTATTTAATCCTGCTCCGCCCTCCTGGCCTTGCTGGACTTCATTGTAATTTCTACTCTTAAGTTAGCCTGGTGCTTAGCTACCTTTCTCAGTCAGTTTAGCTTGGTCTTCGGACCTTTATGTTCTATGTTGTGTGTTTGTCTTTTACTGCTACAATTTCTGCTAGGAGGTGCCCAACTTTATCCCAGTCCCTAGTTCTTGTAGGGATCCCTCCCTTGCATCTATAGGTCTTCGTGCAGACTAGCCGAGGACTTTAGCGGGTCTGATCGCAGGATCAGGTTCCCCGTTACATCGTACTGGTCCCCATAAAATGCTCCATACAGGATACTGGTCCCCATATAACGCTCCATACAGAATACTGGTCCCCATATAACGCTCTATACAGGATACTGGCCTCCATAAAATGCTCCATCCAGAATACTGGCCCCCAAATAACACTCCATCCAGAATACTGACCCCCATATAACGCTCCATACAGAATACTGACCCCCATATAACGCTCTGTCGTCACTACATTCTTGGTCTTCTATCCTTTGGATTACGATATCGGAGAGAAGAAGACACAGGACAGGATGTTTGTGTCTAAACATACTCTAACCTTTATTACAAAACACAGGGCTAATATACACCCTGAAGGCAGGAAACGGATTTGCCATATATGGTTCGATTATACAGTTTAGCTGAACAAGCGAAAAAAAGCTAGTTTCTGTATGCTTTAAAATATTTAATTAGACTTATCTGGTTAGCAAGGCCATTTTATCTTCTTGCAAGAACACATTATTGCTACAAGATGAAATATCTGGCCAGGGAGTACATGTTATCTTTTTAGCAAGGACATGCTATTGATACAAGAAGGAACATTTCAGCTTGCTGTTTTTTTTTTACCTAAAATAACTGTCAGACTTGTATAGCATAGATGGGGCCTTTAAACTTGAGGGACTCCATCTTCTGCTATAACAGCTCCATGCAAGATGTTCCCCCCCTTTTAATGCCCCTTGCAGGATGTCACCCCCCCTCCCTTATAATGTCCCATGCAGGATGTCACCCCCCCCTCCCTTATAATGCCCCATGCAGGATGTCACACCCCCTCCCCTCCCTTATAATGCCCCATGCAGGATGTCACCACCCAACCATATAATGCCCCATGCCCCCATACATGAAAAAAAAAAATCAAATACTCACCTCACTTCTCACTTGCTGCTGCTCCAGACTCCAGCGTCGCCCATGTCTTCCTGCTCTGCGCTGTGACAGCTCAGGAGAGAGCGTGCACGGTGTAAAGACATCACCGTGCCCTCTGACCTGAGACGTCACAGTCAGAGGACGCGGAAGACGCTGCGGAGGCACGGGGAGAGGTAAGTATTGTGCCGGCTGCTGGGGCCCTGAGCAAGCGGGGGGGTGGCGGGCGCTGACACCGCTCTTCTCCGCTCACGGGTTCCATAGCGTGGTGGGTGCCCAATGGCGAGTGGGCCCCTCCTCCTGCTCAGGGCCCCGGCACTTGCCCAGGTGCGCCGGGTGCTTAAGCCGGCCCTGGTCAGAGGTATTAAGCCACGTTTGCAGGCTCACAATAAAACGTTCAAAAACGAAACTGAAACTGTTTTCCTGTGAAATATGTTAAGGAACATCCTTTCCAGGGTAAAGACTTGTGTATAAGGTAAAATAAAAAAACAAAAACAAAAATACTCCTCCACACCTTGGTCTATGTTCACAAGTAGCATTTTTTATGTGTTTTTGTATTGCTTTCAACCGTGACAAATGCATTCACCGGGAAATGTCATTTTAACATTTTACAACCTTATCTGGCCATGTGCTGTGTGACACATGCATACAGTACTGAAAAGACATGGGAACAGCATAGGGAAGACCCCTGGAAGCATCTCTGACACCCAGGTCACTGCCTAAAAGTGTGCCCATCAGAAGTGATCCTTGCCGCATCAGAAGATGCAGACTTGCAATTATCCCCATGCAAGTCCTTGTCCCAGGGCAGTGTTCAATTATACCTCCCCCATTCCTTGTAATGCAAGCGCAAATATGCAGCCAACCACCCACCCACCCGCAGGCTGCAATACCATACTGCTAGCTTGCACCTGAAATGGGGCCTTTTCGTTTGGAGGAGGCCGAAGCTGGCCACTACCTCATGGCTGCTTCGGCAGCGAGGTCTCCATACTCTGTCCCCAGCCGCCACTATTTGTCCCGGTAACCTTCCCCACACTTTTCTTAGCCTGGCCTGCTTTAGGGCAGCATTGGACGAGCCCACCAGACAACCAGACTCCTCTGGTGGGCCCTGGCTTCTCCATCAGAGTGCCATGGTGAGGAGCATGATGATGATGATAGAAGTTAGCATCTGCTTTGTTTACTTGGAATGCAAGCGTAAGTGTGCAGCCTGCCACCCACCCACCCCCAGGCTGCAATACCATACTGCTAGCTTGCTTGCACTTGAAATGAGGCCTTTTAGGCTTGTGGAGGCAGACGCCGGCCACCATGTCATGGCTGCATCGGCGGCTAGGTATCCATACTCAGTCCCCAGCCGCCGGGTGTCCATACTCGGTCCCCAGCCGCCCCTATTTGTCCCGGTGCGCCTTATACACAAGCGCGCATACCAAAACATTACCTGTGCCCTCCCCAGTGCATTTAGTGGGAAGGACAGCCTATTCTGCTGTAGTGTGTGCACGCCAACCCCCTGTTCATGGCACATGCGAAGATGCCTCCCGCCCTGTACCTGTCGTTGCAGACTTGCAACTATCCCCTTTCAAGTCCTTGTCCCAGGGCAGTGTTCAATCGTACCTCCCCTATTCCTTGCAATTCCACCCACCAACCGCCAGGCTGCAATACCATACTGCTTGCTTGCTTGCACTTGAAATTGGGCCTTTTAGGCATGTGGAGGCGGAATCTGGCCACCACGTCATGGCTGCGTCGGCGGCCTGGTATCCATATTCAGTCCCCGGCGGCCGGGTGTCCACGCTTGGTCCCCAGCCGCCAGGGGGCGGCCGGGTGTCCAGTCCCCAGCCACCCCCAGGCGGTCGGGTGCCCACACACGGTCCCCAGCCACCTGGGGGCGGCCGCGTGTCCATAAACGGTCCCCAGCCACACCTATTTGTCCCGGTGTGCATTATACACAAGCGCACATACCAAAACATTACCTGTGCCCTCCCCAGTGCATTTAGTGGGAAGGACAGCCTAACCACAAACACGTGGACAAGTGAATGTGGCCAGGGATGGTCCATCTCACTGACGCCTTCACACTGGGTTAATATTGTGGAAGCTGGGACACAGTTGGACACTGGGATGCAACACGTCCTCCAGACATAGAGGATTGCGGGTCCTGGGCCAATCAGGCTTCAACACAAAGTTCAGAAGGTAGACAGCTGCAGATCATGAGGCCATCCATCTCCTTAGCTTTCTGATCCTTGGAATGCAAACGCATGTATGTAGTAGTGGCTAGGCCTGAGGTGGTCAGCGTTTTGGCGCATATCCTACCTCCTCCGAGGATTGCTGGATGTTTTCCTGCTACTATCCCAGTTCTATGACTCCCGTTAAAACAAAGCTTCAGGTGATGAATGATGGATGAGGTGGTGGCAAAGGAGAAAGAGCAGGAGGAACAGGGACCATTCACATCAATATCAGGCCAGTCAACCACACGTTTTGTAGGATATGTTTCTGTACCAAAAGGAGCGGTTCGGCTACACAGTTATAGGGCATACAGTGAGTGCAATGCCTACCAAAAATTTCGAGGTACTCCAATGCCCCTTGGAAGTGACATGGAGGTCAGAAGGCCTTAACTAAACCATTTTTTCCATTTATAGCAACTGGGTCTCCTGTCCACTGTTGGCCTAAGCAGTGAATGGAAGGCTTTATGAGGAACTGCAATGCCTCTTGGAACAGACATGGATTAAAGCGAACTAAAAACCTTCTACCCATTATTGGGGAGTGGGTCTCCCTTAGTGTTCGTCTATGCATTGAAAAGCAAAAGCTGACTAAAATTAGGAGGAAATGCAATGCCCGTTGGAAGAGTCGTGGAGGTTAGAGGTACAGTAATTAAAAACAACATTTCAATGCTCTTTGGAAGAGTTGTGGAGTTCAGAGTGGTTTAACAAGACGGTTTTAATGCCCCTTGGAAGAGACGTGGAGGTCGCAGTAGCTTAACAATATGGTTGTAATGCCCCTTGGAAGAGTGGTGGAGGTTACAGTGGAATAAAAAGACAATATCAATGCCCCTTGGCAGAGTGGTGGAGGTTACAGTGGAATAAAAAGGCAATATCAATGCCCCGTGGAAGAGACGTGAGGTCACAGTAGCTTAACAAGACTGTTTTAATGCCCCTTGGAGAGTGGTGGAGGTCGCAGTGGAATAAAAAGACAATATCAATGACCCTTGGAAGAGACGTAGAGGTCACAGTAGCTTAACAAGACGATTTTAATGCCCCTTACAAGAGCCATGCAGTACAGCATATTAAAAACATTATTCCCATTATTGGGGGGTGGGTCTCCCATAGTCTTTGCCTTTGCCTTCCAAGCAAAAGCTGCCAAAAATTAGGACAGAGGAACTTGCAATGCCCCTTAAAAGAGCCATGCAGTACAGCATATTAAAAACATTATTCCCATTATTGGGTGTAATGCACACGATCGGACTGACTGGCGTGTGCGTGTTTAGTGGTTCCACTGTGCCATGAATCGGAGAGTGCCTGGAGGGGCGTAACTAAGTATCTGCCCGATCCGACCAAGGTTGCACGACGGCATACGACGCCAGTGCACCAGGGAGGAACCGAGCAGAGGGACCAGGGTCTACTCCAGGTCAGACTCCGGAAATGGCTGTTGACCCACACCGGGGAATACAGGAACAGGCAGACTAGAGCGCAGGCTGGGTAGGGTCCAGTACAGACTGGGAGACAAATTCAGAGCCGCAGATGCGGTAAACAGAGTAAAGCGAAACCGCAGGTGCGGTAGACAAGGTTGAGCGGAGCAGAACCGCAGACGCGGTAGACAAGGCTGAGCGGAGCAGAACCGCAGACGCGCTAGACAAGGCTGAGCAGAGCAGAACCGCAGACGCGGTAGACAAGGCTGAGCAGAGCAGAACCGCAGACGCGGTAGACAAGGCTGAGCAGAGCAAAACCGCAGACGCGGTAGACAAAGCTGAGCAAAGCGAAAGCGCAGACGCGGTGGACAGGCCTGAGCAAAGCGAAAGCGCAGACGTGGTGGACAGGGCTGAGCAAAGCGAAAGCGCAGACGTGGTGGACAGGGCTGAGCAAAGCGAAACCGCAGACGCGGTGGACAGGGCAGAGCGGGCAAGAACCGCCGGAGCGGTAAGCAAGGCAGAGCAGAGGGGACAGGGCTCTGTTCACACGGAACAGACTGGAAGGGAAAGGCAGAACCAGGTACACACAGGATACTTGCAATGAAGTAGCGAGTGGACTCTAAACTCACAAACGGGAGTACAGAGACAACGAGTAGGAGATAGGTACGGGATCAGATTCTGCAGGAAAAGGGAAGGTACGGACATAGAGAAAAACAGGAAACAGGCTAGGAGAGTATTCAGACAAGAACAGACACAGCAGCAAGATACAGGATCGGGTCTAGGTATGCGGCCCCTAGATGGCGTAATGAACAGGCTAGGAGCGTGTACACACAGGCCTGGAAATACAGCCTCCAGGATAGGCAGGACACAGTTCAGACACGGGAACTGATACCGAAGGCAGGAAACATAAACGGGACCTGGCATATCAGTGACCAGAAGCCAACTGACAGAACGCAATGCTCAGGCAGGGTTTCTTGGGAAGAGCTGGGTTAAATACCAGGTGACAGACAGCAATAGGCTGAGGACGCACAAGGGGTGTGTCTGCAGCAGGTGCAAGAAACAGGAAGTGATCGGGCGCCGCCCTTAAGCAGCAAAAACAGAGGCAAGCAAACAGCATGGAGGGAAGCCAGGCTAGCAGACTGGACTGGAGATCAAGTGCGCGCTCTTGCACAGTGGGAGATGGACCACTATGCAAGGACGCTGCCAGGTATGTTACATTGGGGAGTGGGTCTCCCATAGTCTTTGCCTATGCCTTCCAAGCAAAAGCTGCCAAGAATTAGGACAGAGGAACTTGCAATACCCCTTACAAGAGCCATGCAGAACTACATATTAAAAACATTATTCCCATTATTGGGGAGTGGGTCTCCCACAGTCTTTGACTATGCCTTCCAAGCAAAAGCTGCCAAAAAATAGGATGGAGGAACTTGCAATGCTGGCAACACGGACCATGGTCATCCTGGTGATATAGTAGTGGTGGAGGCTGAGGATAAGGAGAAGAGCAAAAAACAGCCGAAATGAGGAAGCGTATACCCATGTGCAGGTGTGAAGCGGTGCATGGGAATACACCTCCGAAATAACACAGTGGATTTGACTTTATGTTACTCTGCTGTCATTTGGTGGTGATGAGAAGTCTGGCCCAATCCAGCCCTTGTTCATTTTGATAAGGGTCAGCTTGTCAGCATTGTCAGTTGACAGGCGAGTGCGCTTATCAGTTATAATTCCCCCAGCGGCACTAAAAACACGCTCCGATAACACGCTAGTGGCAGGGAAGGCCAGGACCTCCAAGGCGTACAGAGCGAGTTCATTCCAAGTGTCCAGCTTGGATACCCAATAATTAAAAGGCACAGAGGAATCACGGAGGACGCTGGTACAGTCGGCAAGGTATTCCCCCTCACCATCTTTTGAAACTTTCCACTCCTTGTGAGAGTACCCCGCGCCTCAGGGCCTGTAAGCTGGGCGGGTCTCAGAAAACTGTCCCAGAATGTTAACAGTGTTCCCCTGCCTCTGCTGGATTGGAGTTGTGTCTCTCTTGCCTGTATGCCTTGGTTGGGCAACGAACTGTGACCTATGCCGCTAGCGTGTTCAGATGGGAATTTTTTTTAACAGTTCTGCAGCAAGGGTCTTCTGGTACTGCCCCATTTTTGTAGACCTCTCCACCTCAGGAATAAGAGAGTGAAAGTTCTCCTTGTAGCGGGGGTCTAAAAGTGTCACCAACCAGTAACGACTGTCACCCAACATTTTGACAATGTGAGGGTCACGGTTAAGGCAGCGTAGCATAAAGTCAGCCATGCGTGCCAGACTGGTAACGGGCAAGACGTCCGTGTCCTCACCAAGATGACGACTGACCATGCACTCCTCCTCCTCCCACCTGTCCTCAGGCCACCCACGCTGAACCGACGGTATGACAGTTGTACAGGTACTACTGTCTGCAGCGCATGATACCAGCTCCTGTTCTTCCTCCTCCTCCTCCTCCTCCTCTCCCTCATTGTCCCCCAATGCACATTGGGATGAGATGAGGCTGGGCTGTGTGTAATTGCCCGCTATGGCTTCTTGATCCATCTCATCATACTCTGGCTGTAATGCCTCCTCTTTAATTCTCTGCAGACAGCGTTGCAAAAGACAGACAAGTGGGATGCTGACGCTAATGATGGCGTCATCGCCACTCACCATCTTGGTGGACTCCTTAAAGTTTTGTCAAGATGGTACATATGTCAGACATCCAAGTCCACTCCTGAGGTCTTATGTGTGGAGTCTGACCTGAATATCGACGGCCTTGTTGCAGATGGTACTCCACAACTGCTCTCTTCTGCTCACAAATCCTTTGCAACATGTGGAGGGTAGAGTTCCAACGTGTGGGGACATCACACACCAGTCGGTGTGCCGGAAGCTGCAAACGCTACTGCAACATAGCAAGGACGGCGGAAGCTGTAGCCGACTTCCGAAAATGAGCTGACAGGCGCCGTACTTTGACGAGCAGATCTGGCAACTCGGGGTACGATTTAAGAAACCACTGAACCACGATGTTAAGCACATGAGCCAGGCATGGTACGTTCGTGATCTCTCCTCGCCTCAGAGCCGCCACCAGGTTATGGCCATTGTCACACATGACCATGCCTGGATGTAGGTTCAGCGGTCTCAGCCACAGATCTGCCTGCTCTTTCACAGCTGTCCACAACTCACAAGCAGTGTGAGGTTTATCACCTAAGCTTATGAGTTTCAGCACAGCCTGTTGCCGCTTGGCGGAGGCAGTACTGCAGTGCTTCCAGCTTGTAACTGATGTGGTGATATCTGAGATGGAGGCTGAACATGAGGAGGAGGAGGATGATGCGCAGGAGCTGTACACTGTGGGGGGGAACTCTGACTGACATAGGGCCCACAATCCTCGGTGTGAGGAGGATGTGTTCCGTCCCAAGGTCCGACTGGGTCCCGGCTTCCACTATGTTTAACCAGCGTGCCGTCAGGGAGATGTACCGTCCCTGGCCACAAGCACTTGTCCACGTGTCCGTTGTCAGGTGGACTCTCCCAGTAACTGCATTGTTGAGGGGACGGCAGATGTTTTGGGGCACGTGCTTGTGTAGTGTGGGGATGGCACACCAGGTAAAATAGTGTCGGCTGGGGACCAAGTACCGAGGGACGGCCACTGCCATAAGGTTGCGGAAGGATTCCGTCTCCACCAGCCTAAAAGGCAGCATTTCCAATGCAAGCAGTCGTGAAATGTGCGAATTTAGGACTGTGGCCTGTGGGGCGTTGCCTGCGAATTTGTGCTTTCGTTCAAAGGTCTGGGATATGGACAATTGAACGCTGCGGTGGGAGGTGGATGTGGACATTGATGCTGTTTCTTGAGAAACTGCCATAACAAGTGAAGACTGAGAGAAGGGGGCATCTTTGCATGCAGTATGGACAGGGGATTGCCTTGCACGCGCAACAGCGGAAGAAGCAGTGGTGACACCCGCTGACACTGGTCGTGGAGCCTCGGGTTCGCCCAACAAAGTCGGGTGCTTTGCTGACATGTGCCTGATCATGCTGGTGGTGGTCAGGCTGGTAGTTTTGTCACCCCTGCTGATGCTGGCCTGGCAGGTGGTACAAATGGCCTTTTTGGAGTTATCAGCAGAGTCTTTAAGAAAATTCCAGACTCTGGAAGACCTATTGGTTGTACCGGCAACGTCCCTCATGTTGGTGTTACGGGGAATGCATGCCCGCCTTCTGTTTGCGGCCACCACACTGCTTCCTCCTGCCTGTTTAGGTACTCTGCCTCCCTCCCCCTGTGTGCTGCTGGCCTCGCTCTGCGTGTCCTCCTGCCACGTTGGGTCAGTTACTAGATCATCCACCACCTCCTCCACTTCCACTTCTGCACCACGATCCTCCTCCTCACTTCGTGGCAATTGTGTCTCATCATCGTCCACCTCTTGTGACAAATTGCCAGCGTCACCTTCCTGTGGCCCTGGCTGTTCAAATATTTGCCCATCGCTACATGGGATCTCCTCTTCCACCACTTCAAGCGGAGCAGGCGAGGGGCCCAAATATGGAAATGGACCAGTGAACAGCTCTTCAGAGTGTCCAACTGTGGGATCAGTTGCTGTCTGACGACACTCGGCATTGTGGGAGGAAGGAGCATCAGGGTGAGGAGGAGTATGCGGTCGAGCCTCATGGCTACTAAGACTTGACCGTGTGGAAGACAGACCGGAGGTGGTGGTGCCCAGGTGACTTGAAGTATTATCTGCTATCCAATTAATAACCTGTTCACACTGATCAGTTTGCAATAGTGTTGTTGTGTGCTTCCATAGTAGTTCGGTCAAGAACTGGGAGCGAGAAGATATGGCTGTTGGTTGTGGCACATTTTCACCTTGGCCACGGCCCTGTCCTCTGCACGCACCATCACCAACACGTCCAGTTCCACGTCCCTTGCCACGTGCCTTGCCCATTGTAAATGAAGTAAAAAATAGCTTACACTCGCACTATCAATGGCAAAAGGGTAATATAAAGGAGATTAGAACCGTGGAAGAGGAAAACCACAGTTCTATTTCTCTGGCCTACACCAAAATCTTTTAAACAGATATATTTGTGTCTGAACAGTCAGCGAGACACTCAAACTGTTTTTTTTTATGGAAAAAAGGCAAAAATGTGGATAAAACAGAGATTTGAACCGTGGAACTGCAAATCCACAGTTCTAGCTATCTGGCCGAAAGCAGACTCTTTTAAACAGATATATTAGTGTCTGAACATTCACAGACACACTCAATTTTTTTTTTTTTTTTGGGGGGGGGATACCAAAAGCTTAATAAGACTGGTATTTGTGCAGTCTGACTGAGGAAAAAAAAAAAAGAGGATTTAGATGAAAAAAAAAGGATTTTTCCTGGCCCCTGAGACCTGGGGCTAAGTTTAGCAATTTGAGCAGCATTACAGTACACAGGACTGTAATGCAGTGTTTGTTGGCATAACCACTGCGTCTCCTATACAGCCTGCCAGATATCTGGGATGGATATTAGTTGTCAGAAGGACTGTTTGGTTGATTTTGCAGGCTTTAAAGACCCTACACTAAGTATTTCGCAGTATAAATCTCTCCCTAGCTCAGCAGCACTCTCCCTACACTGTCTGATCTGGAGCGACTGTCCAAGATGGCGGCGCCCGGTTTTAAATACTCGAGGTGATGCTGTGCGGCCAGCCAATCACTGTAATGCCCACAACCAACATGGCTGCGGCATTACAGTGACTGGATGGCAATCCCTGCATGTTCATTGGCTCTGTAAAGAGCGCCAAATATGCAGGGCGGAGACCCGAGCTCCCGCCAAAGTAACCCGAAAATACTCGGTGATCGCCGAACATCCCGAGTAGTGAGATGCTCAGGCGAGTGCCGAGCAGTGTCGAGCATGCTCGCTCAACACTACTGGTTACCCATTCACCACAGAATACAATACAAACTCATCTCTCTCACCCAGTTCTGCACTGCCCTATATCTCATCCCTCATTTCTATCTATCGCCCCTCCCATGCCCTCTGTTCTGCTACTGATCTAAAACTAACATCCTCCTTAGTCCGAACCTCAAACCTCCGTCTCCAAGACTTCTCTCGTGCCGCCCCAGTTTTCCGGAATGCACTGCCCCAAACGATCCGACTGATATCTAGCCCCATGTCTTCAAACGTGCTTTAAAAAGACATTTGTTTAGATAAGCCTATCACCTCAACTCATCAACCTAACTCTCCCCTGTCCCCTCCTAAATGTTAATCTTAATCTGCCCCTGCATATTCATCTGTCTCCACATCCTCCATACACCAAATACCACACGGTAACTGCACATAGACAGACAGATACTGGCTGATGACCATGTTCTACCTATTGTGTCCCCCCTTTTTCATATAGATTGTAAGCTTGCGAGCAGGGTCCTCAACCCTCCTGTAACTGTTGAAATGTGATACATTGTATTGTTTATATTGTCTGTATATGTCATCACTCCCTACTTAATTGTAAAGTGCTGTGGAATATGTTGGCGCTATATAAATAAAAATTATTATTATAAGAAGAATGATTACCTTTCAAGTGTACCAAAATAAAAACAATTACGTATAAAAAGATAAAGAAGTTCATCCTCAGTTTCAGGTGACTGATGATCTCTTGGCTATTTTTCACTTACGGTAATAAGGGAAAGTTAAGAGGTTTTATAACGTGGAAAATTCACATACAGCACTAGAATAATAATAGCAAACAGCCATTTTTGAACAAAATTTTTTTACTACAGCATAAATTTTAGAGGAAAAAAAGAGATAAAACTTACAACACACAGAAGAAACATCATACATTTAATAACAAATAACGCCCCCTGAGTAATCATGCCCCCTGAGGAAGAAAGGGCGAAATGCGTATTGCGGCGTCGGGGATCTCACTCCAGTCCATATACACACGTTAGTGCAGCTAACTGGTATGTTTATGTGGATAGAGCGATGGATCTTCTGTGAGGGTTTCTACTGTTGTCTCCTCCTCGCTACGGTGTTTATTATAAACACATCCATTTGTCTCCTTTAATTTGACTTAATGGTCAGAGGATACACATATGTATAGTGAGGGACATTGCCATATTTTACTTACACAATACTCTTACTTACAGTTACTTACACAATAAGTTCTGATGTATCCTGAGCCCTTATATACTGGTCAATTTATTAACTAATATTGCAATACATTCTAATTATATGTCTGGCATTTAACATTAAAATTTATCTTTGATTTACGAGGGTCAGTCAATAAGTAATGCCTCCTATTTTTTTTCTCCTTTAATAAGGTAGTTATGTTAAATATTCGAATTTGGTACAATTCCTCAAACCTTCTTCTCCAATGCACAGCAATTGCAACTTCCTGCACCAACAGGTGGCAGGACTGTATCCGTTTACAAAATGGCTGACATCGATGTTCATATTAGACAACGTTCTCTGATTGAATTCTTGCATGCAGAAGGTGAAACGCCTATTCGAATTCATGAGAGACTGAAAAATGTGTCCGGTGATGCAACAGTGGATGTCAGTACTGTTAGACGATGGGTTCGTCGCTATAACACAGCTGAAGGGCCATCACCGTTGGCTGACAAAATGCGGAGTGGCAGGCCAGTAACCGCAGTGACTCCAAGCAACATTCAGCAAGTTGATGACATCATTCGTGGTGACCTTCCATCTGTTCGGGCTAAAACAAGCTCATCGTGGGATTCACTTTGAGGATGAGGAGGCCGTGAAAAAGTCAGTGCGTCAATGGCTTAGGAAGCAAGACCATGCTTTTTACCATGCTGGAATACATGCCCTTGTTAAACGGTGGACCAAGACTGTGGAAATGGATGGAGATTATATTGAAAAGTGACAAATTAATCGTTAAAGTTGTGGTTTTCAACCTATGTAATTGCATTTGAATTTCTTGCCAATTAAAAGGAGAAAAAAAATAGGAGGCATTACTTATTGACTGACTCTCGTATATGCACTTGGCACTTTGTAATGCATTGTGGTTGGATTAATCATGGCTGTCAGATCAATTGATGCAAATATGAATGATTTGTATATATGCTATTTATTTTGATTTATATGTATTTACTAGTGATGAGCAAACGTGCTCGCCACTACTCTGTACTCGCCCGAGCATGACTGTGCTCGACAAGCTCAGCGCTCGGCGAGTATTTCTGGGGTTGCTCGGCATGAGCTCGGGACCCCGCCCTGCATGTTTGGTGCTCTTTAGAGAGCCAATAAGCATGTAGGAATTGCCTGCCACGCACTGTAATGCCGTAGCCATGTTAGTTGTGGGCATTGCAGTGATTGGCTGGCCGCATAACGTCATCGGGTCTATATAAGACATGGCACTGCTATACTCGTCACAGTCTACCCCAGAAACAGGCAGAGTAGGGATAGCTGAAGCTGAGTCAGGGAGAGATTTGCTTGTTTTTAGTTAGTATACGTATTCCACAGCATATACATATATCCCTCTGAACTAACAGTCCTTCTGAGGAGGACTAAACCAGCTGCATATATTCAGTGGTGAATGGTAATAGCAGGAGTTAGGAGGCAGGCAGGGTTTGTGGCAGACTGAAGTGCATATAGCACATTCTGTCTGCTGCTGCTGTTGTTACAGATATTTGTAGACATAGCCCCTGATATCTTGGGCCATGTCTACAGGGCTATTTTTTTTATCTTAATCCTGGTTATTTGCTTAAAAAGCAAGGCAGGCCGTGTATGTGGCAGACTGCAGTGCATACTGCACAAGAGGGTCCATTGCACGTTCTGACTGATCCTGCTATTATAGATATTTGTAAACATAGCCCCAGATATCAGGGACCAGGGCTAAATTTTTTTTATCTTAATCCTGATTATTATAGTACACCATTTTTCTGCTCCATTTGCTTGTTAGCACTGCAGAATACAGCAAGATCTTTTCCATATTACAGCGATAAAAATCCAGAAATTTGAACTGAACGTGGAAAATATTGGCCTCTATTTCCATTTTGTTGCAGTGTGTTGATGAAGCTATTCACACGAAGTCTCTGTGAAGAATAGTATTACTAAACTACAGGCCCACTTTTAAAAACTGTGGTTCTCCGTCAGACGTATCACATATAACTGCGTTCCAAAATCAGCCATTTCTGGCTTCCATTTCCATTTTGTTGCAGTGTGTCGGTGAAGCTATTCACATGAGGTCGCTGTGAAGAATAGTATTAGTAAACTACAGGCCCGCCACTTAAAACCGTGGTTCTCCTTCAGAAGTATCACATATAACTGCGTTCCAAAATCAGCCATTTCTGGATTTCATTTCCATTTTGTTGCAGTGTGTCAGTGAAGCTATTCACACGAGGTCGCTGTGAAGAATAGTATTAGTAAACTACAGGCCCGCTTTTTAAAACCGTGGCTCTCTGTCAGACGTATCATATAACTGCGGTTCAAATTCAGCCATTTGTAGTGAACGTGGAAAATATTGTCCTCCATTTAAAATGGGCAAGGTGCGTGTTAAGGGACGGGGAAGTGGACGTGATGGTGATGGTGCATACAGAGGTCGAGGCCGAGGCCATGGGAAAGCTGAAATTGTGCCACAACAAACACCCACATCATGTCGCTCGACCTTCCTGTCCCAGGGGACCGCAGAACACCACTATTGAACACAGAGCAGTGTCAAAAGGTTGTTGGTTGGATAGCAGATAATGCTTCCAGTCACTTTGCCACCACCACTACCCTGTCTTCCACATGGTCAAGTCTCAGTAGCTGTGAGTCTGGACCGCATATTCCTCACCCTGACCCTCCTTCCTCCCACCATGCCGAGTTCCCAGAGTCAACTGATCCCACACTTGGACACCCAGAAGAGCTGTTCACTTTTCCATTTATAGATTCAGGCCACTAGCCCGGCCGGCTTCAAGCAGGTGAAGAGGAGAACCCGTGTAGCGATGCCCAAATATTTGAGCAGCCATGGTCACACAAAGGCAATGGTGGGAAAGTGCAATTACTGTCACAAGAGGTGGATGATGATAAGACACATTTGCCAAAAAGTCAGGAGGAGGGCCAGGGTGCGTAAGTGGAAGACGAGGTGGTGGATGATATAGTAACTGACCCAACCTGGCATGCGGACATGCAGGGCGAGGACAGCAGCACACAGGGGGAGGGAGGCATAGCACCACATCAGGCAGGAAGAAGCAGTGTAGTGGCCGCAGACACAAGGTGGGAAAGCGCTCCCCGTAACGCCAACATGACAAAAGTTGCCAGCACAACTGTTAGGTCTTCCTGAGTCTGGTTGTTTTTTAAAGACTCTGCAGATACCCCTACTGATGCTGGCCTGGCAGATGGTGCAAATGGCCTTTTTGGGGTTAGCAGCCTGACCACCACCAGCATGATCAGGCACATGGCAGCAAAGCACCCGACTAAGATGGCTGAACCCCAGGGTCCAGCAACAGTGTCTGCGGGTGACACCACTGCTTCTTCTGCTGTTGTGCGTGCACGCCAATCACCCGTCCATGGCGCATGCGAAGATACCTCTCGCCCTGCACCTGTCGTTGCACACTCTCAACTAGCACATCAGCAAGCACGTTCACGTCCCTGTCCCAGTGCAGCGTTCAGTTGTCCCTACCCCAGTTCTTGGAGCGCAAGCGCAAATACGCAACCAATGCCCCATGGGCACAGTACTAAATTCACACATTTTGCGAATGCTTGCGCTCGAAATGTTGCCTTTTAGGCTCTTGAAGACGGAAGCTTTTCGCAACCTGATGGCGGTGGACGTCCCTCGGTACTCGGTCCCCAGCCGCCACTATTTCTCCCATTGTGCCGTCCCCACATTACACACGTACTATTCCTGGCCCATGTGCTTGTGTTTCAGCGGATTCTCAAAACCTACCCAGATCTGCCAGATCTGCTTGTCAAAGTACACCGCATGTGTGTCCATTTTAGAAAGTCAGCTAGAGCTTCCGCCACCCTTGTCGTGCTTCAGCAGTGTTTGCAGCTTGCAGCTCACCAACTGGTGTGCGATGTCCCCTCGCATTGGAACTCTGCATTGCAGATGTTGGGAAATATTTGTGAGCAGTAGAGGGCAGCTTTTGGCTACCAGCATCAACAAGGCAGTCAGTATTCAGGGCAGACTCCACACATAAGACCTCGGGAGTGGACATGGATGTCAGACATCTGTACCATCCTCCAAAATTTTGAGGACTCCACCAAGATGGTGAGCGGCGATGACACCATAATTAGCGTTACTATCCCTTTTCTCTGTCTTCTGAAACGCTGTCTGCTCACAATTAATGAGGATGCATTGCAGGCAGAGAATGATGAGATGGAGCAAGGAACCATACAGGATGATTCCACACAGCCCAGCCGCATCTCATTCCAAAGTGGATTGGGTGATACTGAGGAAGAGGAGGAGGATGAGCAAGAACAGGAGCTAGTTTCCTGCGCTATAGATGGTACTACCTGCACAACTGTCATACCGCCTGTTCAGCATGGATGGCCTGAGGACAGGGAGGAGGAAGAGGATGAGGAGGAGAGCGTGGTCAGTCGTCCTCTTGGTGAGGACACGGAAATCTTGCCACTTTGCAGTCTGGCACACATGGCTGAGTTTATGTTACGCTGTCTTTTCCGTGACCCTCACATTGTCCAAATTTTGAGTGACAGTCATTACTGGTTGGTGACACTTCTAGACACATGGTACAAGGAGACCTTTCTATCTCTTATTCCCGCGCCTGACAGGCTTAATAAAATGGGGCAGTACCAGAAGGCCCTTGTTGCGAAATTATTAAAAAAATTCCCATCTGAAAACCCTGGCAGCAGAGGTCACAGTTCATTGGACAACCAAGGAGTACAGGCGAGAGACACAAATCCAATCCAGCAGAGGAAGGGGAACACTGTCAAAGTTCTGGGACAGTTTTCTCAGACCCTCCCATTGCACAGGCCCTGAGGCGTGGGGTACTCTCACAAGGATGGAAAAGTTTCAGAAGATGCTGAGGGAGTACCTTGCCGACCGTACCAATGTCCTCTGTGATTCCTCTGTACCTTATAATTATTGGGTATCCAAGCTGGACACGTGGCATGAACTGGCTCTCTACGCCTTGGAGGTCCTGGCCTGCCCTTCCGCTAACGTTTTGTCACAGTGGGTTTAGTGCCGCTGGTGGAATTATAACAGAAAGGCGCATCCGCCTGTCAACGGAAAATGCTGACAGGCTGACTCTTCTAAAAATGAACAAGGGCTGGATTGGGCCAGACTTCTCAACACCACCGAATGATAGCAGCGTAACAAACTCAAATACAGTGTCTTTTTTTGGGGAGGTCTAACTCTATTCCCATGCACCTCTGTCTTCACACCCAGACATGGGTTATACGCTTCCTGATATTGTCTATTTGGTCTTGTCCTCTTCCTTCTCCTCATCCTCATCCTCCACCACCATATCTACCATATCAACATATCTATGTCTCTTGCAAGGGGCATTGGAGAGCCTCCAAATTTTTGGCAGCCATTGCATTCACTGCATAGGCAGACAGTATGGGAGACCCACATCCTAATAATGGGAACATTTTTTTCAGGAGGCCCTCCTCTACATCTCTTGCAAGGGGCATTGGAGTGCCTCCAAATTTTTGCCAGCCGTTGCATTTACTGCATACCCTATAACTGTATAGCAGAACCGCTCCTTTCTAATGGGAACATGTCGTTACTGTGGCCCACCTCTATGTGTCTTAAAATTGTTTTTGTAGGGGGGTATATACAGTACAGACCAAAAGTGGACACACCTTCTCATTTAAAGATTTTTCTGTATTTTCATGACTTTGAAAATTGTACATTCACACTGAAGGCATCAAAACTATGAATTAACACATGTGGAATTATATACTTAACAAAAAAGTGTGAAACAACTGAAAATATGTCTTATATTCTAGGTTCTTCAAAGTAGCCACCTTTTTCTTTGATGACTGCTTTGCACACTCTTTGCATTCTCTTGATGAGCTTCAAGAGGTAGTCACCGGAAATGGTTTTCACTTCACAGGTGTGCCCTGTCAGGTTTAATAAGTGGGATTTCTTGCCTTATAAATGGGGTTGGGACCATCAGTTGTGTTGTGCAGAAGTCTGGTGGATACACAGCTGATAGTCCTCCTGAATAGACTGTTAGAATTTGTATTATGGCAAGAAAAAAGCAGCTAAGTAAAAAAAAACGAGTGGCTATCATTACTTTAAGAAATGAAGGTCAGTCAATGCGAAAAATTGGGAAAACTTTGAAAGTGTCCCCAAGTGCAGTTGCAAAAAACATAAATCGCTACAAAGAAACTGGCTCACTTGAGGACCACCCCAGGAAAAGAGGACCAAGAGTCACCTCTGCTTCTGAGGATAAGATTATCCGAGTCACCAGCCTCAGAAATCGCATGTTAACAGCAGCTCAGATTAGAGACCAGGTCAATGTCACACAGAGTTCTATAGCAGCAGACACATCTCTAAAACAACTGTTAAGAGGAGACTTTGTGCAGCAGGCCTTCATGGTAAAATAGCTGCTAGGAAACCACTGCTAAGGACAGGCAACAAGCAGAAGAGACTTGTTTGGGCTAAAGAACACAAGGAATGGACATTAGACCAGTGTAAATCTGTGCTTTGGTCTGATGAGTCCAAATTTGAGATCTTTGGTTTCAACCACCATGTCTTTGTGCGATGCAGAAAAGGTGAACGGATGGACTCTACATGCCTGGTTTCCACCGTGAAGCATGGAGGAGCAGGTGTGATGGTGTGGGGGTGCTTTGCTGGTGACACTGTTGGGGATTTATTCAAAATTGAAGGCATACTGAACCAGCATGGCTACCACAGCATCTTGCAGCGGTATGCTATTCCATCCGGTTTGCATTTAGTTGGACCATCATTTTATTTTTCAACAGGACAATGACCCCAAACACACCTCCAGGCTGTGTAAGGGCTATTTGACCAAGAAGTAGAGTGATGGGGTGCTACGCCAAATGACCTGGCCTCCACAGTCACCAGACCTGAACCCAATTGAGATGGTTTGGGGTGAGCTGGACCGCAGAGTGAAGGCAAAAGGGCCAACAAGTGCTAAGCATCTCTGGGAACTCCTTCAAGATTGTTGGAAGACCATTTCCGGTGACTACCTCTTGAAGCTCTTCAAGAGAATGCCAAGAGTGTGCAAAGCAGTCATCAAAGCAAAAGGTGGCTACTTTGAAGAACCTAGATTATAAGACATATTTTCAGTTGTTTCACATTTTTTGTTAACTATATAATTCCACATGTGTTAATTCATAGTTTTGATGCCTTCAGTGTGAATGTACAATTTTCATAGTCATGAAAATACAGAAAAATCTTTAAATGAGAAGGTGTGTCCAAACTTTTGGTCTGTACTGTATGTCTGAATGAATGGTGCAGCCGCACATCCCTTATATGTCTCTTCTGTTGGGTATGTGACTTAGGGGTTCCTTTGGTTATCATAAAATCTATGGCACTAATAATAACAATAAGGGTCTTTTTTGGCGTTCCTAGTATATTTTTCTATCTTTCCTCATACGCCTATTTATATATGGCCATTGGCCCTATTACGCCACATTTATTATTTTTTGCCATTTTTTGCCACTTGTTGAGATCTGGACACCTCGATCCGGTGTCTAGTGTGTCAGAGTGCATGATCATGATGCTGCCTCACACACTGACCCAATGAATTGCACCACCTCATGGGTCAGTGTGTCGGACATGCCCTGCTTCCACATACATACCTGCAATAATGCAGGGACGTGGTCACGTGCACCTAGATAGGGCGCGTTCCCGCGCATGCGCATAACCCAGACGCTGGATGGATGCGTCCCGGAAATACTTACCTCTCTCCTTCCGGTTCTGCACATCTGATTCTAATGCGCTCGCGCTGGGACAACATGGCGGCTGCATCGGATGGTGATTTTCGCATCTGGGACCAGCCTGGGTAATTACTAAATTTTCTTTTAGATATAAATAAGAGACCAGCTCAGCTGCTCTAATACCACACCTCTCCCCTGTTGAAGCCACAGCGTTAGTGGCGATACACGTGGGGTTGTGGTCCTTCTGACCCCCTTGATATACACGGGTACATTTTTACCCCAGCTTACAGGTCGTATTTTAGGAGTCTCTAAATATTGGCATGGGGACGTTTAATCCCTCTCCTACGTCTTCCCTTTTCTTGGGTAAAATTGTGGCTATTTACCACTATGAATTTTGATAACACTGCTTTTATTTAAATGAATGTATATAATATAGTGGTGCGGTTATTGTTACCATAAACTGTTTGGTGCCTATGTGGAGCCCTGCTGCGCATTGATGCCACAGAACCCAGAAGGGTGCATGGATTGACTTCTCCACAAGAGGCCGTCACTACATTCATACACCTCCACCTTCCACCTCAGACCAGCAAAGGGAGCCGGTTAGGGACATATATAGGGAAGGTGGAGCTAGGCAGCTCAGTTGAGTTCTCAGTCAGTGTTCAGTTTCAGTTCAGTCAGTCAGCTCAGAGTGAGCAGAGAGCGTGCCGACGCTCAGAGAGCGGTGAAGACGCAGCACGCCAGCCGCCAAGTAGTGAGGGCCCTGAGTGTGGTCGACGGCGAGAGGAAAAGGAGAGTGGAACTAAGGGGGCAGAGGAGCATAGTAAGCTCACCCCGATATATATATACCGGACACCGGGTCCGCGCCTACAGGGACTCCTTATACCCAGTAGGAACCACCGGAACCCCTGGAGAACTACAGGTCCCAGGTTCACCAAATGCTGATTGCAGAACCAGGGCTAGGAGTCACAGAGGTCCCAGCGTCCAGGGAGAGTGATCTCCAAAGAGAAGGCCCTACCACCAGGATAGCAGGTGCAGAGAGAGACAGTAACCAAGCTAGGCCCAGCTCCAGCCAGGCCAGAAGCTTAGAGAGTAAAGCAACGGATCAGGAGGCCCTATACCCGCTCACTGGGTAGAGTCCAGAAGTGCGCCCTTCACCTGGAGTACCCTGGACCGTGCCTGCAGCATCACCAGTAAAGGTACTGAAGCTTACCCCCGTGTGAGTGTCCGTCCTTCCTCCGGGACCGTCCTGCCGTCTCTCCCCTGCACCACCATCCAGTACATTCCCCACGCTGCCCTGAGGCCCGCTCCACCTGTGGGGAGCCATTCCATCACAAGCTGCCCTACCATCTGCCTCAGAGGACTGTTGCAGCGCTGGTGATCCTCACCAGACACCACAGGTGGAGTCACAAATAATCCCAACAACCCCATATAATAAAAGTATTCCCCCATTTAACTAACCGCCCTGGGTCACGGACCGGGCCAGCCACCGTGATATCCCCCGGCAACTAGAGGCCCGGCTGCCGAGTCACCTAAAATAGGAGAAGGATTTATTTATTTGGTCACAGGGACCTACATGGGTCTACATAAATAAGCTGGGTGCAAGTATTGATGTTACATATCTATTGGTGATGTTTGTACACATATAGGGTTTTTTTTGACCACTGTTATATTCAAATGTGGTACTATTGATGTATTTAAGCGTTATGCTTTTTAAATGTTTTTAACTTTTTGCATGTTTGTCCGGCCCTTATGAATTAATAAAATCATGTTGGTATACATTTAGTGCTCCCTGTCTTTCCATGCATACCACTTTCCTTCCTTTTTTTGCGTGCTACTTGTTCTGGCTTGGGTATGTGACGGGTTGAGCAACATCTTATCTTACTGATGGTGCCCTCCTTTTTGCTTCTTTCATTGTAAATAGTTCAGAACCCACTGTTTACTTTCAAGCGGCAGAGAGGTCAAGAATAGAGATGAGCGAAACCGAACGTAAAAGTTTGGGGTTCATACCGGACAGGTACTGTCGTTTTAATGTTCGGAGTTCCAAGGAAGTCCATTAGAGAGAGAGAGAGAGAAGAAATTTTTATTTCCCAGATCCAAAGTTCAGGTTTCCATTGTTTTCAATGGGGTTTGGGTTCTGGTTCAAGTTGAGGTACAGTTCTGGTACCCGATCCAAACTTTGGACTAAAGTTTGGGTTGGGTACTAGAACCCGAACTTCCATGGGTCCTCTCATCCCTATTCAAGAATCCTTCTCCGACTTTGGCTTCTCCTATGTCCTAAGGAAGTTTGATGTTCTGGAGATGAAGAAACTGGGGCTGCAGCTGTTGCTCCACATTCATCCTAGACATCACCAGTGGTTGTAGTATTAGACAGGGATGGGCCAGGCACTTCTTCCTCCTCATTTACATTTTCCTCAAGATTATCTTAAGTGCTTTTAAGAAATGTCAATATGAAAATTGGCTTATTATTAAACAAAATCTGTAAAAATATTAATTCCTGATGGAGGATGGTGCACTCCTTATGGTTGTCTTTTTGAAGCAGTGGCATGGTTGTGCCACTGGTGTGAACTGTGTGCTCTCTCCGATACTGCAAGCAGAGGCAGGGTTGTCCCTACAACATCAGAGGAGAACAGGGCATGGAACCTGCCAAGATCTAGCAATTCAGCCAGCTTCATAGCAGTGCTTGAAAGCTGTAGAGCAAGGAGCTTGTAAGCACTGCTCTCCTTGCTTAAGAGACTTCCAGCGCTGATGAACTTCAGAAGTGGCCAGTCTCCAATGATATCCAATGACCATAAACATAGGGTCTCTTATTTGTTTTGAGCCAGTGTGAATTTCATGGACCTCGTCTAAACTTCTCCCTACAGCTCCTCCACTTCTGTGATCGAGCTCGGATGCGAAGAGCTCCAACAACTACTCAACCAATGCACAGTCATGATATCCCTCACAAATGCTCTCTCACAATTCGGTCCTATTATGAACAAGAAAAATTAAGCGGTCTATATCCAGCTTTGACATGATTGATGAATGCTGACAGCACATATTCTAACTACTATCAAAACAAGAAATGCAAATATACTGCTAAAAGGGAATTTTCCAGGTATAGCCTAGAAACCAGACAGAAAAATGGACAGCACATGGATGAAAAATACAGTACAGACCAAAAGTTTGGACACACCTTCTCATTTAAAGATTTTTCTGTATTTTCATGACTTTGAAAATTGTACATTCACCCTGAAGGCATCAAAACTATGAATTAACACATGTGGAATTATATACTTAACAAAAAAGTGTGAAACAACTGAAAATATGTCTTATATTCTAGGTTCTTCAAAGTAGCCACCTTTTGATTTGATGACTGCTTTGCACACTCTTGGCATTCTCTTGATGAGCTTCAAGAGGTAGTCACCAGAAATGGTTTTCACTTCACAGATGTGCCCTGTCAGGTTTAATAAGTGGGATTTCTTACCTTATAAATGGGGTTGGGACCATCAGTTGTGTTGATCCCCGACTCACATTAAAAATGGACATATCTCCATTTTTTTTGGACTGAATTGTCTGCCCCTCCCTTCCAAAATAAGACATGTAAACAGCACTACAGACTGTAATGGATACATGTTCTATCCATAAAAAACAAGGATAAAACACATATGTGAAAAATAGATGTCTGGATGAGGCCCAAAACTGTTGGCACCCTTGAAATTGTTCCAGAAAATGAAGTATTACTCCCAGAAAATTATTGCAATTACACAATTTGTTGTGCACATATTTGTTTCCTTTGTGTATTGGAACAACACAAAAAAAACTGAGAAAAAAATGGCAAATTGGACATTTCACACTAAACCCCAAAAATGTGCCAGACAAAATTGTTGGCACCCACAACTTAATATTTGGTTGCACACCTACCACCTTGTAATCAGCCAGTGGGCCTGTATCTAGGGCTACAGATACTCACTGTGCTGTTTAGTGACATGGTGTGTACCGCACTCAACATGGACCAGAGGAAGCAAAGGAAAGAGTTGTCTCAGGAGATTAGAAAGAAAATTATAGACAAGCATGTTAAAGGTAAAGGTTATAAGACCATCTGCAAGCAGCTTGATGTTCCTGTGACTACAGTTGTACATATTATTTAGAAATTTAAGATCCATGGGACTGTAGCCAACCTCCCTGTATGTGGCCGCAGGAGGAAAATTAATGACAAATCAAAGAAACGGATAATACGAATGGTAACAAAAGAGCCCAGGATAACTTCTAAAGAGATTAAAGGTGAACTTCAAGCTCAAGGAACATCAGTGTCAGATCGCACCATCCGTCGTTGTTTGATCCAAAGTGGACTTCATGGGAGATGACCAAGGAGAACACCATTGTTGAAAAAAATCATAAAAAAAGCCAGACTAGAATTTGCCAAACTACATCTTGGTAAGCCACAAAGCTTCTGGGAGAATGTCCTATGGACAGATGAGACAAAAATGGAAGTTTTTGGCAAGGCACATCAGCTCTATGTTCACAGATGGAAAAATGAAGCATATCAAGAAAAGAACACTGTCCCTACTGTGAAACATGG
Source organism: Phyllobates terribilis (assembly GCF_046119375.1). Taxonomy (NCBI): domain Eukaryota; kingdom Metazoa; phylum Chordata; class Amphibia; order Anura; family Dendrobatidae; genus Phyllobates; species Phyllobates terribilis. The sequence goes on along the minus strand of NW_027362797.1, from coordinate 12,118,427 downwards.
AGGAGGCTCGGTTATGTTCTGGGGCTACTTTGCTGCATCTGGAACAGCGTGTCTTGAATCTGTGCAGGGTACAATGAAATTTCAAGACTATCAAGGGATTCTAGAGAGAAATGTGCTGCCCAGTGTCAGAAAGCTTGGTCTCAGTCGCAGAGCATTGGTCTTGTAACTAGATAATGACCCAAAACACACAGCTAAAAACACCCAAGAATGGCTAAGAGGAAAACATTGGACTATTCTGAAGTGACCTTCTATGAACCCTGACCTAAATCCTATTAAGCATCTTTGGAAAGAGCTGAAACATGCCATCTGGAAAAGGCAACCTTCAGACAACTGGAGCAGTTTGCTCATGAGGAGTGGGCCAAAATACCTGTCGAGAGGTGCAGAAGTCTCATTGACAGTTACAGGAATCGTTTGATTGCAGTGATTGCCTCAAAAGGTTGTTCAACAAAATATTAAAGTTAAGGGTACCATCATTTCTGTCCAGGCCTATTTCATGAATTTAATTTTTTTAAAAAAATCTGTGGAAGCAGGGCTGAAAAGCAATGTCTGACTTTCATTTGTTCATTTTCATAGATTTTTAATTTATTACTTTTGTCAGATTCAAGTTATTTCTGTGACCATTGTGGGTTTTTATTTCATTAAACGAGGGGTACCAACAATTTTAACCACGTGTGTATGTCTCTGTGTCAGCAGTGGAGTGTTCCTGGGTCTCCTGCCATAGGGTTTCATTTAATTCAAATGTCAACGGATAGTTTGCGCTGACACTGATGAACCCTGAACCTGCAGGACTGCTTGAATTTCTTTGGAACTTGATTGGGGCTGCTTATTTACCATCCAGACTATCCTGCATTCTAACCTTTCATCAACTTTTCTTTGCCGTCCACAACCAGGGAGATTCGCTACAGTGCCATGGGTTGTAAACTTCTTGATGATATTGCACACAGTGGACAAAGGAACATCAAGATCTCTGCAGGTGGACTTGTAAACTTGAGATTGTTAATATTTTTAAATAATTTTGGTTCTCAAGTCCTCAGACAGTTCTCTTCTCTTCTTTTTGTTCCCCATGCTTAGTGTGGCACACACAGCCACGCAATACAATGATTGAATCAACTTCTCCCCTTTTTATCTGGTTTCAGTCACTACGGTTACTAGCCACAGATGAGTTTGAATGAGCATCACATGCTTGAAACCTAGTTGTTTACGCACATTTTTTTGAAAGGCGCCAACAATATTGCCCAGTCCATTTTTGGGGTTTAGTGTGAAATTATGTCCAATTTGCCTTTTCTTCTCTGGTTTTTTTTTGTGTTGTTCCAATACACACAATAAACATGTGTATAACAAAACATGTGTAATTGCAATAATTTTCTGGGAGAAATACCTCATTCTCTGGAACAATTTCAAGGGTGCCATGACTGTATCTTTGAAAGACAAAAAAAGGGGGTGGGGTGGAAAAGCGCAGTGCTTGTGTGAACCTGTATGGAAGTAGAATATACGTGCAGATACAGTGGTCTGCTCACCTGAGTGGGTTGTGCAGACCGCACAACCCAGGTTAAACAGCTACTGGCACTGATAGCGCTGCCACGATGCCTTCAGTGTCTCCTCTGGATTAGCAGATGGAGCTTCCAATCATGTGATTCCGGGTGGGGTCACATGGGTGATGACATCATCGCAGGTACTACAGGTCCTGCAGCTGAAATTGTATCCAGTTCTCTGCAGCCTCCAGCCACAACTCCCAAGGGAAAAGTGAACAGTGTGCAAATTGAAGTGGTCAGTGGGACGCTAGAAAATTGGATAAGGCGCTGGAAAAGGATAAAACAAACCTCTTTATTGAAGCTCTAATGCCCACAATGCGTTTCTGCAGCGGTCCGCTGCCTTCATCAGGTGGAGATAATAAATTGGACTTTATTGAAGGTTTGTGTACTGTAAAACGGGCCGTCATTACTGCGTCATAGAGAAATTGAGCTGCGTCACAGAGCCGGGAGAGAGTCGCGGTTGCGCGGCTAAAGAAGCGTGAGGATAGCCACGCCATTTTTGTTTTTTTGTTTGTCCTTTTTCTTCTTCGCTCTGCCGGAGATTGACGAAGGGGAGTGGCTGATTCTGAAAAGACTCTAAGTGCTCGACCTTTTCTCATAGAGTCACCGATTACCGAAGGAGTTGATTGTAGCGGCTGGCAACGATTAACTAGGGGGGCACCGTCATGAGTGAAACAGATGATGTCCGAGACCTTGATGGAGGGGACGCCCAAGACGCAGCAGCAGCCGATTCCTCAGCTGGAGAAGGAGCCGCAGCATCTGAAGCGATGGCCCTGATAATGCCAATTGCCTTGCCGTACGTACCGGGGGCCAAATGGTTACCGACGTATGAAGGTAAACCCGGTACCTTAGCAGCTTTCAAACGTAAAATGTGTGCGGTGCTGGACATGTATGCAATGACAGGAAAATGAGGCGTCCTGCTGCGCATTGGTGCCACAGATCCTAGAGGGGTGCATGGACGGATTCCTCCACAAAAGGCCCTCATAGCATTCACACACCTCCACCTTCCACCTCAGACCACCAGAGGGAGCCCGTTAGGGATATAAATAGGGAAGGTGGAGCTAGGCAGTGCAGTCTAGAGAACAGTTTCCTCAGGGGACAGAGGTAGTTCCAGTCCCTCTAGAGAGAGTTCAGACTCAAAGCTCAGACTATTGAGCCAACGGCCGACGCCATAAGAACGGTGAAGAGTAGCGAGGCCTACTGCCAGTGTGAAGCCAAGTGAGGGCCCCGAGCGGCCAAAGGCAAGAGGAGTGAGCGAGCTACATAGGGGGCAGAGGAGCTTAACCAGCTCACCCCACAAGCATTTACCGGACACCGGGTCCGCGTCTGCAGGGATTCCTAAGGACCGGCAGAAACAACCGGAACCCCTGGCAAACTATATGTCCCAGGAACACCAGAAGCTGACCGTTATCCCAGGGTCAGGAGTCACTGAGGCCCAAGAGACCAGGGAGTGTGATCTCCAACAGAAGGCCCTACCACCAGGTCAGCCGCTGCAAGACAGAGACCAAGTTAGGCCTAGCTTCAGGCAGGTCATAAACTTATCAGGAAAAGGCAAGAAACAGGAGGCCCCACACCCGCTCACTGGGGTGAGTCCTGAAATGCACCCTTCACCCTACAGTGCCCTGGATCGTGCCTGAAACACCACCAGTAAAGGTACTGAAGTGAACTGTTGTGAGTGTGCCTATTCTTCTTCTGACCCGGCTGGGTCCCCTCTGTCCTGCATTCCCTCTCCTACGCTGCCCTGAGGCCCCGCTCCACCTGTGGGGAGCCGCGCCAACTAAGCTGCCTGACCACCGGCCTCAGAGGACTGTAGCAGCGCTGGTGGTCCACACCAGACACCACGGGTGGCGTCACGAACTTTCCCCTATCCCACTTACTTTCCCCCTTTTTCTTTTTAAGAGTGACCCCAGGGTACGGGCCCGGGAGCCGGCCACCGCGACATCCCCCAAAACTAACAGCAAGGCCCGGGCGCCGAGTCATCCCCAACACCCTGGGCGCGTCAATAGCAGCGAGTCTCCGTTGTGCAGGGACAATTAATAGGTGCAGCGGAGCTAGAAGCTGAGACTTGGAGCGATGCTGATGGAGACTCTATAGAAAATGTGTTTGATAAGCTCAAAGCTGCTTTTGAAAAATGCACACAGTCTGAACTAAGGATGCTATTCTACCAATGCAAGCAGAGACCGCAAGATACCATCAGAGACTTTGCCCTACGTTTACAAGCGGCACTCCGGTCCATAAAACAGGTAGATCCAGCAAGTGTGCAAGATGAAGATAAATTGCTTGCAGAACAGTTTATGAATGGGTTGAGATCAGACTTTCATCGTCAGCAGGTGCACATGTGGGTCCTAGATCATCCAGATGTGGATTTTAATACCTTAAAGGACCGTGCTATAACTGTGCTACGAGACCCATTACCTACAAAACCTGCAATCATATCCTGGCAGGTTAATACCTCTCACATGAACTTAGAGTCTAAACCTAAAGACTCTGTAAAATCGGTAGGACAAGCTGTCGTACCCGAATCTGCTGATGACCTACGTAATCAAGTGTTACAACTAACCAAAAACATGGACTACGTGCTAAAACTCTTGCAAGCCAGGCCGGAGGCACAACCACCAAGCAAAATCCAGTTAGCTGAATCACCTGAGGATGTTCAGTGGATGAGGAGAAAGCTCATGTTGCCCGTGCAGGGGACCAGCGCACCATTCCGACGCAGAGCCACCGACCACACGGATTCTTCAGGACAACCCGTTTGCCCTTGTTGCAACAAACTGGGCCACTTTGCAAGAAGATGTCGTTTAAACCCGAGATTCCTGGGTCCCAGGGCCAACCCCCAGGAATAAAACAGCAGGGCCCATATGACAGGCGTGTGTATGTGGGAGGCCGCCCGTACGTCAACATTACGCTAGAAGGAATCCCCACATCGGCCCTATTGGACACTGGGTCACAAGTCACCACCATCCCACATATCCTTTACAAGCAATTTTGGTCTGATGCTGATCTTAGCCCCCCAGACTCTAGTCTTGTCATTTTAGCAGCTAATGGTCAACCACTGAATCAGGTGGGGTTTAGAGAGGTGACAATAAAGCTGGGGAGGGTGAAGATGAGATGCCAGGGGTTATGTGTGGTAGAAGATGACCCCAATAACAAATGTCCTTACATGGTGCTTGGTACTAATGTGATTGAAAACTGCCTTGAAGAAGTGCTGTTTTAACTCCAACAGATTACAGAGACTGCTGGCATTGGGCAGAGGAGAGTCCTACAAAGAGAAATCCGTGCCTTAATTCACAAGCAACAGGTAAATCTGTCTTGAGGGGAGATTGGCAGTGCGCGGGTAACGGACCCGTTTCCCATTGTATTACCACCAAACAGTGAAATGATGATATGGTGTCGAGCAGCTATGGGTATCAGAAGAAAGGAATACCAGGCAATTGTAGAACAGGTATATTCAGAGCATAGACCTACACTGCTGACAGCTAGAGGGGTGGTGGATGTAGGCAGGGGAAGAGTACCAATCCGTGTGTTGAATTGTGGTGAGGAAGAAGTGAAACTACCCCGGTATGCTACTGTAGCAAAGCTGTACACTGTCAGTAATAACAACATACAGACACTAGAGCCCTTGCCCCCGTCAAGTCAGGCGGAGGACAACAACCCCAAGGGACAGCTGGAGGAGTGGTGTCAGTGTGTCACCCCAGGCCTGGATGCCACAAATACTAAAGGCTGTGTCTGAGAGCAGGAGGGAGGTTCCCTGGTCAGGGACAATTAGCATACAGCACCTCCTGTCCCAGGCCAGTAGGGGGAGCTGGCTGCCCCTATAAAAGCTGTAACTGAGGGCAGGGTTAGGGAGAACTGGACGACCTAGCTCAGGACTGAGACTAGTCCCAGAGAAGTAGGGACAGTTCAGCTGTAGCCAAGGAGTCCGTGAGGCAGAGGAGAAGCTGCGAGCCAGGGACAGAGGCGACGAGAGCCGGTCCTGGATGAGAGAACTACACTACCGGACATTGGGGTCCGAGGCTGTCAGGGTTGTAAGCCCAGCAGCAGAGTAACCAACCCGGGAGGGATTTCAGGTCCCTTGGCCTAAGAAGCCTGGAGGCTCCGCCACACAGAGGGACCAGTACAGCACGGAGAAGCAAAAGTTACCTAAGGCCCGAGTCGCAAGCCATACAGGCGAAGTACACGGCCAGCTCAGGAACGTGGGCTATTACACCACGAAAAGGGGGATAGTCAGCAAGGGCAGAGAGAGAACGGTAGGCCTTCACACTCACCCTGACCAGTGGGGCTCGCCCGAATGCTCTCAGACACCCAGGCCCATTCCTACCCAGTACTCCTGTTGGGTCAATAGTAATACCTACAATAAAGACCCTGGACTGTTTGAAGCGGACTCTGAACTCTTATTACTGCGGCCTGCACTATCACCCCCAGCATTCACCTACACTGCCCTGAGGCTACACTCTTCCCGTGGGGAGTTGTCCTACCCCTGTGCTGCACACCAACATCAGCCTCAGTGGTCTGCCTCGCAGCGGCGGTCATTCCTGACCGCAATCCACAGGTGACGTAGTCGGACATTCAAAAACACTGATAAATAGGCTGCCACAATTTGGTCTGACCACCCTGAGCCATGGGATCGGGTTGCCACTACTACCCCCAGCATCGCATAGAAGCCCGGTTCCGGGTACCCCATGGCCCAGGGGGCGAGTCAGCTTTGGCGTAGTCGGCAGGATTGTGACCAACCCGCCACAAACTGGTATTGCGTGCCTGAAAAAGACTTTATACTTACCTGAGTGAAGTTTCCCGCCATGCGTAGCCATTGCCCGCCATCTTCAGCCGTTTCCCGCCATCCTCAGTCGCTTTCCCGCCATCGGGCGCCATCTTCATGACGCCGCGCGGGAAGAAGAGGGGCGTGGACGTCCAAACCGCGCGAGACCCGAAGCACCGCCCTCCTCACCGACGCTGCGCAAGGTCCTGGAAGGAGAGAAAGAGACGCTGACGTCACCAGGACGCGACGCAAGTCCTCGCCCGGAGCAGCACCAGCGGAGCCGCAGCCTACGAAAGAGGAACAATGGAAGGTAGGCCACGGTTAACTAGGGGGAAGGAAGATGTCGGACGCGAAGGGACCTTCTACCACCAGCGTGGCGGCAGCAGCGGTGATGCCGTTCTCCATGCCCTACATCCCCGGAGCGGCCTGGCTGCCCCAATACTCAGGGGAATCCCATACATTAACTGACTTTAAGGAAAGACTGCACAGTTTATTTAAAGTTTATCCCCTGACAAAAGAACAGAAAGTGAGCATTCTGACGGGGCAGCTAACCGGTGCAGCCCAGCGGGAAGTGAAATCATGGTCAGATGAGGAGAAAAGGACTGTAAAGGACATTCTGACCCAGCTGCGGAGTACCTTTGATACCCGTACCTCAGCTGAAATTAAAATGCAGTTCTACGGATGTAAGCAACGGGCACAAGACAGCATTAGAGACTATGCCCTAAACTTGCAAGAAGCCTTGAGAGCAATCAAACAAGCTGACCCTGACAGCGTGCAGGATACAGATAAGCTATTAACTGAACAGTTCATAGAAGGTCTGCTGTCTAGTGCCCACAGAACCCAGCTGCGCCTCATGGCCTTTCAGAACCCTGGCCTGACCTTTGCCCAGTTTAAGGATAGGGCCATCCGGGTGCTCCGAGAACCCGCGCCAGGTGGCGCTATAGCTTCCCGGCGCCCTGCCATCACTTACCACCAGGGGGCAGCGCCCTATCCCGCAGACCTTGTGGGGGCTGATGCGCAGGCCCTAAATCCATCCCCGCCTGCAAACCTGCACCATCAGGTCCAAGAACTAACAAACCGTGTCGCTGTATTGACCAGGACCGTACAGTCGTTACAGATGGACCCATCAGGACCAATCAAGCTGGCTTCAAGTCCGGAGGATGTCCCGTGGCGTCGACAGAGGAGGATCCCGTCTTTCAGAGGGAGGCCCGCCGACCGTTACACTGAGGATGGACAGCCGATTTGCCGCCGTTGCAGCCAGCCGGGACACATAGCCAGGTACTGTACTTTAAATGGGTCCGACCTGGGGCAGAGGGCCAATCCCCAGGCATAAGGTCATCAGGCCCGTATAATTGGCGTGATAAGTACGTAGGGGGACGCCCGGTTTTACCCGTAGTGCTGGACGGTATCCCCATGAGAGCACTGCTGGACACCGGGTCCCAAGTGACTACCATCCCCTATGTACTTTTCAAGCAGTACTGGAGTGACACTGACATAACCCGCTATCCAGACAGTGACTTGAGCATCATCGCCAGCAATGGTCAACCCGTGCCGCAGGTGGGGTTCAGAGAGATGACCATCAAGATTGGTAAAGTTGAACTGCCGGCACAGAGAGTGATCATTGTGGACATTGACCGTCGAGAAAGTCACCCTAAAATAACCTTGTGTACTAACGCGATTGAAAATTGTCTTTCAGAAGTGATTGTAATTTTGCAGCAGGTGGCGATGAATGCGAGCTCCAGCCAACAGAGGGTCCTCCAGAAAGAGACAAGAGCCCTGATGAGACGGCAACAGGTAGAACTGTCTGGTGGTGAGATCGGTAGCGCGAGGATGAGCGACCCGTTCCCCATTGCCATGCCTCCCAAAAGTGAAATGATGATCTGGTGTCGGACTGCAATCGGGTTAAGAGGGAGAGACTACCAAGCCTTGGTAGAACCCGTGTACTCAGACAGCAGGCCCACCATTTTGACAGCCCGGGGGGTGGTTGATGTCCGTCATAGAAGGGTGCCCGTCCGGATCTTAAACATTGGGGAAAGGGAAGTACACTTGCCCCGGTACGCTACATTAGCCAAATTGTTTGCTGTCGAACACAATGCTCTCAGGGTCGTGGAACCCTTGCCTCCATCTCCACCGGTGGAGGGTAATGGCTCCCAGAAACCTAAGGAGGACTGGTGCCAGAAACTCCACGTGGGTGCTGACTCCACTCCCTTGCACCAAAAACAAGGAGTCTAGCACTCGCTAGACTTCGGCAGGGTGAAAGGGGTAGAACACCACATCCCCACGGGGAGCCACCCACCAATAAAAGAGAGATACAGACCTGTACCCCCTGCACATTATCAGAACGCAAAGGGCATGCTGAGAGAAATGAAAGAAGCCGGGGTCATTAGAGATAGCTGTAGCCCCTGGGCAGCCCCCTTGGTTCTGGTAAAAAAGAAAGATGGTACCATGAGAATGTGCGTGGACTATAGACAAGTCAATCATATCACCCATAAAGACGCGTACCCGTTACCTAGGATAGAGAAGTCTTTAGCCGCACTAAAATCAGTTAATTTCTTCTCTACTTTGGACCTTACTTGCGGGTACTGGCAGGTTCCTGTGGCACAGGCTGACAAGAAGACCGCCTTCACCACCCCGATGGAATTGAGTGAATTCAACTGTATGCCATTCGGGCTCTGCAATGCACCCGGGACCTTCCAGAGGCTGATGGAATGCTGTCTAGGGCACCGAAACTTCGAGACGGTCCTACTTTACCTGGACGACGTGATTGTCTTTTCGAAGACTTACGAGGACCTTCTAAAGCACCTGGCCGAGGTGTTCGAAGCCCTGGCAGGCTATGGCCTGAAAGTGAAGCCCTCAAAGTGTCACCTGTTATAACCGAAGGTACAGTACCTAGGGCACGTGGTGAGTGCTGAGGGAGTAGCCCCCGACCCCGACAAGGTTACAGCCATCAAGAGCTGGCCAAGCCCCTCTAACATCAAAGAAGTGAGGCAATTCCTCGTTTTGGTAGGCTACTACCGAAGGTTCATCCCCGGGTTCACTAAGATGGCAGCTCCAATGCAGGACCTCCTGATAGGTCAGTCTAAATCCAGAAGTCACAAGCCACCCTTCAAGTGGGACAAGCCGGAAGAGGAGTCCTTCCGCCAGTTGAAGATGGCCCTCGCGGGGGATGAGATCCTGGCCTACCCCGATTATGGCCAGCCTTTATCCTCCACACAGACACCAGTAATGTGGGGCTAGGAGCCGTACTGTCCCAAAACCAACAGGGCAGAGAAAGGGTGATCGCGTACGCCAGCCGGAAGCTGAGTCCCACTGAAAAGAACCCGGAGAATTACATCTCCTTCAAGCTAGAATTCTTGGTGGAGGTGTGGGCCGTCACAGAACAGTTTAAACATTACCTGGCCTCCGCAACGTTCACGGACAACAACCCGTTGACACACCTGGACAATGCAAGACTTGGTGCCCTAGAACAGCGGTAGATGGCCCGGCTATCAAATTATGACTTCACAATCAAATACCGGGCAGGCAGAACCAATGCCAATGCAGACGCTCTATCAAGAATGCCCCACCTAACCGAAGGAGAAGAAGACTCGGGAGAGCTGGAGGAAGTAGAGCTCCCTGCGTTCCACCGGTATGGGGCCACTCAGTATTCTCACCGGGTAAGAGACAAAGATCTAACCACCGTCATGTTCAACCCCTTACCACACCACGGCTGGGCTGAAACGCAAGATAGTGACCCTGCAGTTCGCCTGGTGAAAGACCTGTTAACCCAGGCAGACGCTAGCCCTGGCACGGACGCTCCAGAGGAAGCCAAGCAGTTATGGAAGGAGAAAAGCAGGCTATTCCTCTACGAAGGTAAGCTGTGCCGAAGGCTGGTCAACCATCGGACGCACGAGCTGACCTGGCAAGTAGTGGTCCCGAGACAGGATGCAGCAATGGTCCTGGAGGCCTACCATGACAGAGCGGGACACTTCGGGTGGAAGACACCGGAGTTCCTACCGAGAGAGCGGTTCTACTGGATCGGTATGAGAGGGGCCATAGAGAAGTGGAGCAGGGACTGCGGCCCATGTCACCTCAGAAGGAAGGACCATACCAGCCAGAAGACACCCTTGAGGCCCATCGTCACCAGGCAGCCTCTTGAGCTGGTAGCTCTGGACCACGTGAAACTGGCTCCAAGCCGGTCGGGCTACGTCTATGCCCTGACAATAGTGGACCACTATTCCCGGTTCCTGGTGGTGGTTCCTGTTAAAGACTTGACAGCCCAAACAGCGGCCAGAGTCTTCCAACAACACTTCTGCCGTCCATACGGGTATCCAGAACAGGTCTTGACAGATCAAGGTCCAGCGTTTGAGGCGGAAGACTTCCAGGAGTTTTGCAACCTCTACGGCTGTAGGAAGATTCGGACAACGCCTTACCACCCGCAAACCAACAGGCTGTGTGAGAAAATGAACAATATCGTCATCGATCTCCTCAAGACGTTGCCCCTGAAAGAACGCAGCCTGTGGCCGGAGAAGCTGCCAGACCTGATAGACTTGTACAACCATATCCCGGTGAATGCTACCAACTGCACCCTGGCTTACCTGATGCAAGCAAGACCAGGTAAGCTGCCTATGGACCTGGAGATGGGAGTCCTGACACCCGAGGACACCTCCCCAGATGCGGACTGGGATACGGAACGGCGGCTACAGTACAAGAAGGTACAGGAGAGTGTGGAGTGGAGTCTGGCTCAAGCGAGAGAAAAGCAACCAACACGCCCCTGCTGGTCCCCTGGAACCTGGTGAGCAGGTCCTGAAGTGGAAGAGAAGGCTTCACAAGCTAGATGACCAGTGGGAGAGCGACCCGTACACAGTACTGCCATCCAACCACGACAACCCTAAAGTATGTGTAATTACCAAGGATGGAGGAGAAACCACTAGCACTGTCTCCAGAGACCACCTAAAACGATGCCCCGAGCAACTGCAGAATCCAAGTGAAGATCAAGATGACCTTGAGCCAGCAGTGGACAAGGAGCAAATGGTCAGCACCATTCTCGGAGAGTTCCCCCGGTCCTGGACTCAGATAAACGATGCCATAGTGGTACCCATCCTACACTTCCTTCAACTTACCCAGCAGGAGCCTACAGGAGAGCAGGAAGAACAAGAAGAACAAGCAGCTCCGGAGGCAGAAGAACCCATGCCAGCAGCCCAGGAGAGTCAACCCTCTGCTGACAGTGAGCCTGCCATGCCTGCGGTAAGCCAAAGGACCCGCAGACAGCTTCCTGCCCTGCCTGTAAACCCAGCTAGTAGCTGTACCCTAAATGCTAGTGGGGAAAGCCAGGTTAGACCACCACCAGACAGTGAGTTACGCAGGTCAACCCGGAGCACTAGAGGTCAAATACCAGCTCGCTGGAGGATCTAAATGCACAGTGTATATATTTAATGTTTTATGTTTGTACCCTGGTTATTAATGATGTGTTTCCAGTTTCCCTAGATACAATGGACTGACAGGTTATGGACTGTGAATAACCAGAACTACCATGTAGATAGTTGCACTTGGTGCCCTCTTGTGAAGATGGCCACAGAAGAAAAACCTGTCCCTTGGCCTAAGAAGCCTGGAGGCTCCGCCACACAGAGGGACCAGTACAGCAAAAGGTACCTAAGGCCCGAGTCGCAAGCCATACAGGCGAAGTACACGGCCAGCTCAGGGACGTGGGCTATTACACCACGAAAGGGGGGATAGTCAGCAAGGGCAGAGAGAGAACGGTAGGCCTTCACACTCACCCTGACCAGTGGGGCTCGCCCGAATGCTCTCAGACACCCAGGCCCATTCCTACCCAGTACTCCTGTTGGGTCAATAGTAATACCTACAATAAAGACCCTGGACTGTTTGAAGCGGACTCTGAACTCTTATTACTGCGGCCTGCACTATCACCCCCAGCATTCACCTACACTGCCCTGAGGCTACACTCTTCCCGTGGTGAGTTGTCCTACCCCTGTGCTGCACACCAACATCAGCCTCAGTGGTCTGCCTTGCAGCGGCGGTCATTCCTGACCGCAATCCACGAGTGGCGTAGTCGGACATTCAAACTTAGTCCTGTTTAGTTTTGCTATCTTAGGTGTTTAGCAAGCTCAAGGTTTCTCATGACATATCATCCTATCCAAGGGCCCCTTTAAGGTGGCATGCCACTCTGCCTCTTCATTGAGGTCCAGGTCGCGCTAATCTCTGTCCCCTTAGTCTCCTTTTGGTAGCTCACCCAACAGCAGCACTGCTCACAGACACTTCTTGCTGCTACTTAAAATATACATATATGTATTTGTAACTTAAACCATGTGTCTTTTAGTACCCTTTTTTAATCAATTTCTATAAATAATTGTGTAACTTTAGAAAGTCATTGCATCACTTATCGTACTTACAGTTGGGAAAAAAAGTATTTAGTCAGCCACTAATTGTGCAAGTTCTCCAACTTAAAAAGATGAGAGAGGCCTGTATTTGACATCATAGGTAGACCTCAACTATGAGAGACAAAATGAGAAAGCAAATTCTGAAAACCACATTGTCTGATTTGGAAAGAAACGGTTTTCAAATTTTGGTGGAAAATAAGTATTTGGTCAATTACAAATAAGCAAGATTTCTGTCTCTCACAGACCTGTAACTTCTTCTTTAAGAGGCTCCTCTGTCTTCCACTCATTACCTGTAGTACTGGCACCTGTTTGAACTAGTTATCAGTATAAAAGACACCTGTCCGCAACCTCAAACAGTCACACTCCAAACTCCACTATGGTGAAGACAAAAGAGCTGTCGGAGGACACCAGAAACAAAATTGCACCAGGCTGGGAATGTTAGAACCCTCCTGTTTGCTTTTTCCCATCTTGTGTTTTGCGGTCACGAGACTTTATATTCTAGCTCCGCCCTTTTGGCTGTGCTGGACTTCTGTGTTTGACTGTTTCTCTAGCCAGGTGCTTCTATGCCTTTCTCTGTCAGTTCATTTGGTCCTTCTAGGACCTCTAGTACTTTTTTGTCTGTTTGTCTTTTTGTGTTCTGCAACAACTTCTCTGTTTAGGAGGTGTCACATTTTTGTCCCAGTCCTTAGTTCTTTTAAGGACCCCTCCCCTTATGCTATAGGTCTTCGTTCAGACTAGCCGAGGACTAAGGCGGGTCTATTCGCTAGGAACAGGCAGCTCACTACATCGTAGGGAGTCAGCTTAGTTTTACTGTAGGGACAGTTTTCCCTGGTCTTTCCTTAGTACATGTTGCAGATCATAACAAGGAAGACTGAATCTGCAATAGGCAATCAGCTTGGTGTGAAGAAATCAACTGTGGGAGCAATAATTAGAAAATGGAAGACATACAATACCACAGATAATCTCCCTCGATCTGGGGCTCCACACAAGATCTTACCCCGTGGGCTCAAAATGATCTTAAGAACGGTGAGCAAAAATCCCAGAACCACACAGGGGGACCTAGTGAATGACCTGCAGAGAGTTGGGACCAACGTTACACAGGCTGCTGTGACGCCCAGCTGCGCTTGGTATCACAGATCCTAGAAGGGTGTATTGAAGGATTCCTCCACAAGAGGCCCCTATAACCGTTCCCACATCTCCACCTTCCACCTCAGACCAGCAGAGGGAGCCCGTTAGGGATATAAAAGGGAAGGTGGAGCCAGGCAGCAGTGAGTTGTGAGTAGTGTTGAGCCACCCCCGTAGTGTTCGAGTTCGGTTCGTCGAACACCCGTATGTTCGCCGAACTGTTCATCGAACACCTTCGAACACCGTTAAAACCAATGGCAGGCAAACAAAAACACATAGAAACACATAGAAAACATGTTCAAAGGTGTCCAAAAGCTGATAAACTGCTCAGAAGACACAACAAACACATGGAGAAGTGACAAGTACATATAGTCATGCGAAAAGAAAAGCGGTGGAGGAGTAAAAGGAGGGGGAAACACAGATATAGGCATATCATGCCCTTCTAAAACCAAAAAACTGCAAAGCCGACACGGCCAATCCGTTCCTGCCCGTACGACCTCCGTGTCGCCGGGTTTGTGCCAGAGCCGCGGTGGACCCTGACGGCCAGCCCCCCTCTCCCAATACTGGTGCCTGTCCGCTGGTGGGTCGAGCGAGCCCCCCTGCGGTGGAGGCAGGTCTAATCTTTTTAATTTAAATTGTCTCTCTAATTTGAATGAGTACACTTTAAATCCTTTTACAAGGATCTATTGGAGGGCAAGTCTCATGCCAGCAGCCGCGTAATTCCAGCTCCAGTAGCGTCCACTAAAGCAAATGCAGTTAAAAAGCTGTTATAAGGATCGAGCTTGGCGGTCCACCGCAAGGCGTCCTACTGCCAGTCCCAGCCCCTGTGCCTTGGGGTGCCTCCCCGAAGCTCTTCACTGAGTGTCCCGGGGGCCCGAACCATTTCCTTTGAAAAAATTAAGTGTCCAAACTACAGGTGGTGTAGCTTGCTTAACAGCTGGGATAATCCGCTGACTAGCAGACACTGCTATTAGGCACAAAGTATTTCCTGGGCTAGATGCAGTTAAAAATTTGTAATTAGATACTCTCGTTGGATGCTGAGAAAGCATTCCATAGAGTCTCCTGGCACGCCATATATTATGCTCTTAAAAAGCTTGGGGTAGGGGTCTAGGGGACCCTTTTATAGGCAAAATCACGGCCCTGTATCGCAATACGTCACCTAGGCTGAAGATAGATGGAACATTTTCATCACCTTTCATAATCACCAATGGGGCAAGGCAGGGATGTCCTCTGTCCCCTCTCTTATACATCCTAGTGACGGAGCACCTGCTCTCATCAATTTGCCATAACCAATATTAGGTGGATTGAGGTGGGAGGCACCGAGTACAAGTGCTCTGCATTTGCTGATGATGTCCTAGTATATATCACTCAATCACATATATCCATCCCTGCTGTTATGGCTGAAATAGATCACTTTGTTACATGGTCAAATTTTAAAATCAATGCAGCGAAGTCTGAGGCCCTCGATGTCTCCCTCCCCAAATCCATACAGGATTCCATCCAGTCCAACTTTCCCTTTGCCTGGCCCTCACAGGGTATCAAATACTTAGGAATTCGTATTCATAGAGACCTCTCCCGTCTATGTTATCTTCATTTTGGGCCCTTTATTGAACAACTCCATACAGACCACGGTTGGCAAGTTAGAACTGTAAGATTCACTACGTGAACCACTGGTGTTTTGTGGAAAAGCACATGTACACTGTGTTCCAAATTATTATGCAAAAAAGTGTTTAGGAGTGATAAGGTAAGAATCTTTTTGTTTGTCAGTTAAACTCATTGATGGTGATGTGTGTCAGGGCTCTTTATATCACTGTAAGCAATTGCAGACACCTGTGCTAATTAGTTTGGCAGGTGTGTCCAATGAAAGGCAAGACTACTTAAGAAGGCTGTCCCACATTATTAAGCAGCCTACATTTTCTGCCAAAATGGGAAAGAAAAAGGATGTGTCAGCTGCTGAGAAGCAACAAATTGTGGAGTGTTTAGGTCAAGGCATGACTACAATCAACATTCCCAAGACACTTCATCCTGATCATCGCACAATGAAGAAGTATGTAGCTGATTCACAGTACACACGTGTGCGTGCTGATAAGGGAAAATTGAGGACTCTTTCCTACAGGCAATTACGTCAGGTTAAAAGAGCAGCGGCAAAAAAGCCTTGTCATAGCAGCAGACAAGTTTTTGAAGCTGCTGGTGCCTCCAACGTCCCCCGAACAACAAGATGCAGGGTCCTTCAGAGGTTTGCAGCTGTGCATATGCCATCCTGTCGACCTCCTCTATCCACTTCACACAAGCAGAAACGGCTCCAGTGGGCCAAACAATACATGAAGACTGACTTCAAAACTGTTTTGTTCACCGATGAGTGCCGTGCAACGCTCGATGGTCCAGATGGATGGAGTGGAGGATGGCTGGTTGATGGACACCCCATGCAAACACGGCTACGGCGCCAACAAGGGGGAGGTGGAGTAATGTTTTGGGCTGGAATCATGGGGATTGTCGGCCCCTTTAGGATCCCTGACGAGGCAAAGATGAACTCCATAATGTATGTGGTGTTTCTCAAACAGCACTTCCTGCCATGGTTCAAGAAGAAGAACCGTGTATTCCGCAGCAAGATCATTTTCATGCATGATAATGCCCGGTCTCATGCTGCACATAACACATCTGCATCTCTGGCTGATATGGGCATAAAAGGGGACAAACTTATGGTGTGACCCCCATGCTCCCCTGATCTTAACCCCATTGAGAACCTCTGGAGCATCATCAAAAGGAGTGTCTATGATGGCGGGAGGCAGTTCACATCTAATCAACAGCTCTGGGAGGGTATTCTGTCCTCATGCAAAACAATTGAAGCAGAAACCATCCAAAACCTGACAAATTCAATGGACGAGAGAGTTCAGAAGCTCCTTTCGAACAAGGGGTCCTATGTGCAAATGTAACATCACCTAGAATAAAGTTTTGAGTTGAAAACTGTTTGATTTCAGTTTCTAATAACCTGCTAATGCTTATAATTTCAAAAATGACCATTTTTTTGTTCTCTATTAAAATGAAAAGGTTGATCGAAGAGTGTGGGGGATCTAAGTGTGTGGCAACCCAGTAGTCAGGATTATTTTGAATTCTGACAATCTGAGGATCATGTTGCAGGTAGTGCAGCAAGAAGGCACTCATGTGTCTTGCGCATCTAGGAGCTCCAAAATTATTTTCCGGGCTAGATGCAGCTAAAAATTATTATTGATTTGAAATCTGGTGGAGTTTAGTATAGATGGCCTAATAGAATCAGTACTGCTAACTGCTACAAGGCCCAAATTATTTTCCAGCCTAGATACAGATAAACATGATTAGCAATTTGAAAGCTTAAAATGGTTGGTGAAGTGATTTTAACAAATCGTCAAGCTTTTACTCTCCCCAGGATGACACAGGGGTAGAAAAGTCCTTTCGGATCCATAATTTGGTCATCTTTATGAACGGGAGTCTGTCTACATTATCAGTGGAGAGCTGCGTGCGCTTATCTGTCAGCACACCACCAGCAGCGCTGAACACACGTTCAGACAGAACGCTGGCTGCGGGGCATGACAAGATCTCCAAGGCGTAAGTGGCGAGCTCCGGCCATTTATCCAGATTGGAAGCCCAAAAAGAGCAAGGGTCCAGGGACACAGTCATGGCTTCAATGTTTACTTGGAGATACTCCTGTACCATCGTCTCTAGGCGCTGACTATGTGTCAGACTTCTTGTCTCCTGTGGCCTTGCAAAGCATGGGCTAAAAAAGTGGTGAAATGATTCCGCAAAATTGATGTTACCAGCAGATACTGTGTTTCTGTTACGGTTTGAGTGCTGAACACTCGACGGTCCCACGGTTGGCAAGTTGGAACTGTGAGATTCACTACGTGCACCACTAGTGTTTTGGGGAAAAGCACATGTAAGATTCTGCAACAGTCTCTGCTGATACTCCTGCATGTGTGCATCTCTTTCTATGGCAGGAATAATTTCTGAAAATTTACTTTTGTACCGGGGATCTAACAGTGTGGCAACCCAGTAGTCAGGATTATTTCTAATTCTCACAATTCGAGGTTCATGTTGCAGGTAGCGCAGCAAGAAGGCACTCATGTGTCTTGCGCATCCAGGAGCACCAAGTCCCTGTTGTGTTGGTGGCGAGGTAACAATCATGCTTCCTTCCTCTGCCCTCTCCCCCCCCAACCTCGCACAACAGAAAAGTGATCAAGGTCTCCCTCATCTGATGAGTCTTCCATCAGTTCGTCCTCCACTTCTTCCTGGGCTCCTGCACCTTCCTCACTAGTTTGGCTGCTACCATGCGCCCTGGTAAAACCATCTCCCCCATCCTCACATGCCTGCCGCCTTGGTGCTGCCGATCGTCTGGACCTTGCAGATGTTAGCCCTTCCGCATACAACTCCTCCTCCTCTACTTCCTCCACCTCCTCTTGTGCCACCACCTGACTCCGAATTCTGTTTAACATGTGCTCCAGCATGTAAATCACCGGAATAGTCATGCTGACAATGGCATCGTCAGCATTAAACATCTTGGTCGCCATTTCAAAACTGTGCAGAAGGGTGCATAGGTCCCTGATCTGAGCCCACTCCTCCAGCGTGATTTGCCCCACCTCTGGATCTCGTTGGCCCAGGCTATACGTCAGAACGTATTGCTCCAGGGCTTGTCGGTGCTGCCACAGTCGCTGCAACATGTGCAGAGTTGAATTCCACCGGGTAGGCACATCGCATTTTAGCCAGTGAAGTGGCAGGCCCAATGACTTCTGTAGAGATGTAAGTCGCTGAGCTGCGGGATGCGAATGGCAGAAGTGAGCACACAGCGACCGTGCCCTCTGCAGAAGGCCATCTAGTCCGGGATAGTGGGTTAAAATTTGCTGGACAACCAGGTTCAACACGTGAGCCATACAAGGCACGTGTGTGACATTGCCCCGGCGAAGGGCCGCACCCAGGTTTGCAGCATTGTCGCACACGGCCTACCCTGGTTGCAGGTCCAGTGGAGACAACCATTCATGAAACTGGTTCTCCAGAGCTGACCACAACTCCTCAGCTGTGTGACTCACATTTCCCAGACATTTCAAAGTAAAAACCGCCTGATGACGTTGAGCCCTGCTGCCAGCATAGTAAGGAGGTGTGCAGGATCCCTTCTGCACAGTTAGAAAGCTTGTGGCATGACCAGACAGGCTTTTGGTGCAGGTGGAGGACCGAGAGGAGGTTGAGGAGGCAGAAGCAGTGGAGGAACTTCGAGATAAAGAGGATTGACGCACAACTCGTGAGGACGGCAAGACATGGACAGCAGCCCCTTGTCTTGCTGTCACCATAGTTACCCAGTGCCCAGTCAGCAACATGTAACGCCCCTGTCCATGCCTACTCGTCCAAGTGTCTGTGGTGAAATGCACCCTGTCACACACAGTTTCTCAAAGAAGCGGTGATGTTGTGTGCGACATGCTGGTGGAGCGCAGGCACACCTTTCTTTAAGAAGTAGTGCCGACTGGGCATCTGGTACTGGGGCACTGCGACGGGCATAAGGTCTCGAAAATCCTCTGTGTCCACCAGGCGGAAAGGCAGCATTTCTGTAGCTAAGAGCTTGCAGATGGTGAAATTCAACCTCTTAGCTTTCTCATGGCTAGGAGGAAATGGTCTTTTACTTGTCCACATCTGAGGGACCGAGGGCTTGCTGTTGTGCTTAGACAGGGTTGAGATGGGTGTACCCGGCAAACTGCCGGTCTGTGAGGAAGATGCAGGCGGACATGTTAGGTTGCCTTGATCCAAAGGTGGTGCTATCGATGTCGGACAGCGCTCAACACCAGCTGGTGTTTCCACCTCCAAAGAAAATGATGACCTGCCAATCACGCTGGCTGTTGTGGGTAAAGAGGTGGCAGGTCTGCGTCCCAAAACAGGTGTGACTGCTGTCCCTCCCAGTCACAGAGGATGAAGAGGCCGCGGATGCACAAGATGTGGCAGACAGTGGTTGGCCCGGCCGGTAAGGCCGCATTATAGCACAGTGAGCTTCCCACTGCAACTTATGCTTCATATCCATGTGCCGGTTCATGCATGTAGTACTCAAACTATGTATTTTTTGGCCTCTACTTAGCTTTTGCTGACAAATGGTACAGATAACACGAGTTGGGTCATCCTTATCCATCTGAAAAAATGCCCAGGCTATGCAAGGCATAGCACCCATGCGACCTGAAGAGCCACCACGACTTGTGGTCAGAGGCAGAGTTGTGTTTGAGGATGCAGTTGTTGACGTGCTTCCAGTACTACGTCTCTGTCCAGGAAGGCGTAACCTAACCTCGTCGTCACTAGCATCCTCCTCCACCTCCTCTGCTGACCTAATCGACTGGCTGACTGTGGGTTGACAGTAAGTGGGATCTCCAACCTCGTCATCATCACCCTGTGTGTTATCACACCCGTCGTCCTCAGAGCCAACCTCTTCCTGCCCTGACCGAAAAGTCAAGTTGTCGCTCCAATCAGGTATTTGAGTCTCAACATCGTCTTCCTCATTGTCTCCACCAACAGGAGTTACTGTTTGGGAACGAGGGTCTACACTATGGTCAGAACCTTCTGCGTCTGGTCCTGGATCCGACTCAAAGATTCTGGGCATCAGTGCAGATCATTTCTTCGTCTGGATTCACAGAAGCTCTGGAGCCGACCTCTGATTCCCAGGCTATAGTATGAGTAAACAGCTGTGCAGACTCAACCATCTGTGTTACCCCATACTCAGACGGGCAGCTGGAGACTTGGGAGCTGTGAGGAAGCAAGTGCCATTGGGGTGACACCTCTGAGGACTGGAGTATTTGTGATGTTGAAGTTGATGTGGAGGAGAGCCCACTTAAAGGAGCACTTGATATCCGTTGAAGCACCTGCTGTTTTTGTGCCTCATCTGGAATTTTTAGCGATTGGCGTGGCCGTAAGAAAGGGATCTTATCACATTGTCCGCTAAAAGAAGTAGACATTTTAGTTTGGCTGGAAGATGGTCTTTATTCTGCAGATGTTACTGTTGCTTTAACACCTACCCCACGGACACAACCTTTTTTTCCCTTCCCAACACGCCTATTCCCCTTTCCACCAGCAGCAGGCCTTTTCCACTCATTTTGGTGGTTAACTAATTGACAACTCTGGAGTTGTTTGCACAAAAAACAATGGATGGGAACCGAGCAGAGCTGAGTACCAAACTGTGGTATTAGCCCAAAAGTATTGGCTGGGTTAGATGCAGAAAAAAAATATATTGAATTTGCAACCTGGTGGAGGTTAGTATAGATGGACTAATAGAACAAGTCCCACACACTGCTACAAGCCAAAATATTTTTTCAGAGCTAGATGCAGAAAAAAATATATTGAATTTGCAACCTGGTGGAGGTTAGTATAGATGGACTAATAGAACAAGTCCCACACACTGCTACAAGCCAAAATATTTTTTCAGAGCTAGATGCAGATAAAAATTATATTGAATTTGCTACCTGGTGGAGGTCAGTATAGATAGACTAATAGAATGATGCTATGCCCAAAAGGTTTTACTTCACTAGGTGCAGTAAAAAAATGTGTATTCTATACACAGGGGGTGTAGCTTGCAACACAGATAGGCTACTCCATTGACTAACACACACTGCAAGAGGCCAAAAAGGATTTGCTTTGCTAGATTTAGCCAAATGCTGTGAAAAAAACTTGAACAGCACTGACAGACCTGCCTGGCAAAGAGTGATAGGAACTGATGTAACCTAGCCCTGAAAAGGACTGCAATTACAATTAGTCTTTACTCCCAACCTATCTATTTAAGAGCACAGACCTGCCTGATAAAAGTCGTAGGAAATGATGTAACCTAGTCCTCAAAAGGACTGCAATCACAACTATTCCCTACTCCCAAGCTATCTGTAGATTTGTGCGAAAATTGTCTTGAAATTAACAAAGTATAGCGCACACAGCAACAGCGGTGCCGTCTAACACGCAGCTGCAGCAGTGAGAAAATGGTGGCGACGTGGAAAATGGCTTGGTCTTATAGGGCAAGGACATGTGACATACACTGCCAATGACACATGCCCTTGCTTGTGTGAAAAAAAGCAGTTTGCTCCGTGTGTGCGCTGCTGATAGGCTGACAGATTGCACCTCCCCACTGTAAATGCAGGAAAGAGAAAAAAAAATGGAGATCTTCATTATTCCTGCAGAGATCTATCCCCTGCCCCTCCCCCCGCTGTACACTCAAACTGCGTATTAACATTAATTTTGATCATTACTGAGAAAAAATCCAGTTATGATTTTGGTGCACGAACAGTTATCGAACATAACCTCGAACAGCCGAATTTTTTTCAAATCGTGCGTGTTCGCCGAAAGGCTCGAACACCGCCCAAAACAGCTCGAATTTGAGATTGGCGAACAGTTCGAGTCGAACACCTCTCATCTCTAGTTGTGAGTCTATTCTGGTTTAGCAGTGAGTCCAGTGCAGTCTGAGAAGAGTTACCTCAGAGGACAAAAGCCTGTTCCAGCTCCTGCAATTGCTATCCTGCAGTGGAGCTTATCCAGATCAAGACTCAGTCTTACAACCCAGTAAGATATAACTGGAATCCCTGGAGAACTACAAGTCCCAGGATCGCTAAAGTGCTGATACGTAACAGAGCCAGGAGACACATAGGCCCGCAGCTAAGGTGCGTGTACTCCAAGAGAAGGCCCTACCACAAGGTCAGCCAACGCAGGACAGAGACAAAGTTAGGCCTAGCTCCAGGCAGGTCAGAAACTTACTACGCAGAGGCAAGAGACAGGAGGCCCAAAACCCGCTTATTGGGGAAGATCCTGACATGCACCCTTCACCCTACAGTGCTCAGGAACGTGCCTGAATTCCATCAGTAAAAGGTACTGAAGTGACTACCGTGTCTATTCCTGTTCTTGCTCTGACCCGGCTGGGTCTCGTCTGTCCTGCATTCCCCGTCCGCACGCTGCCCTGAGGCCTAGCTCCACCTGTGGGGAGCTATACCATCCAGCTGCCTTATCACCGGCCTCAGTGGACTGCGCAGTGCTGGTGATCCTCACCAGAAGCCACAGGTGGTGTCACAAACTTTCATAAACTTAAACTTCATAAATCGCCAACCCTTTTTAAAAGGAGGGACTCCAGGGTATGGGCCCGGGAGCCGACCACTGCGACATCCCCAAGGCAAAGTCCCGGGTACAGAGTCTTCCCGTTCCCCTGGGTGAGTCACTACCATCAGTAACAAACTACGCCGCCAGGGACTCAGATCCTGCAGTGCCAGACGTGTCCCCCTGCTTAAGACATTACACGTCCGGACCCATCTGAAGTTTGCTAGAGAGCATTTGGATGATCCAGAAGAATATTGGGAGAATGTCATATAGTCAGATGAAACCAAAGTAGAACTGTTTCGTAGAAACACAACTTGTCGTGTTTGGAGGAGAAAGAATGCATCCAAAGAACACCATACCTACTGTAAAACATGGGAGTGACAACATCATGCTTTAGGGCTGTTTCTCTGCCAAGGGACAAGAATGACTGATCCGTGTACATGAAATAATGAATGGGGCCATGTATCTTGAGATTTTGAGTTCAAACCTCCTTCCATCAGCAAGGGTATTGAAGATGAAATGTGGCTGGGTCTTTCAGCATGACAATGATCTCAAGCACACCTCCAGGGCAACGGAGTGGCTTCTTAAGAAGCATTTCAAGGTCCTGGAGTGGCCTAGCCAGTCTCCAGATCTAAACCCTATAGAAAACCTTTGGAGGGAGGTGAAAGTCCGTGTTGCCCAGCGACAGCCCCAAAACATCACTGCTCTAGAAGAGATCTGCATAGAGGAATGGGCCAACATACCAGCAACAGTGTGTGCCAACCTTGTGAAGACTTACAGAAAACGTTTGACCTCTGTCATCGCCAACAAAGAATATATAACAAAGTATTGAGATGAATTTTTGTAATTGAACATATACTTATTTTCCACCAAAATTTGAAAACAATTTCTTTCCAAATCAGACAATGTGATTTTCAGGATTTGTTTTCTCATTTTGTCTCTCATA
This sequence comes from Phyllobates terribilis, assembly GCF_046119375.1. Taxonomy (NCBI): domain Eukaryota; kingdom Metazoa; phylum Chordata; class Amphibia; order Anura; family Dendrobatidae; genus Phyllobates; species Phyllobates terribilis. The sequence goes on along the minus strand of NW_027362797.1, from coordinate 12,094,628 downwards.
GTTGAGGTCTACCTATAATGTTAATTACAGGCCTCTCTCATCTTTTTAAGTGGGAGAACTTGCACAATTGGTGGCTGACTAAATACATTTTTTCCCCACTGTATGCCCAGTTATCTTGTATTACATCCCAGATCTACATTCAAAATGATTTATGCTTCAAACCCCACATTTTCCTGAATAACTACCACATACTCACCTTTTTATGTAGATTAATTCTATATATAACTTTTAAATGAAAATGTAAGGTGACTTACCCTTGAAGACAATGTAGTTATATATGCAATTAATCAGCTGGATTGCTGTGCTAAATACTTAAACCAGAGGCTGTATAAAGTAGGCTCAAGAATATCTATCAATCAAACATTGAAAGCACTCCAAAGTATGGTGGTAAATAAGTCAGCATTCGTGTATAAATCAGGAATGGTCTATGAATTAGCAATGGTGTATAAATCGGCAGTGGTGTATAAATTGTCAGCAGTGTATACACCAGCAGTGGCTTATAAATCGGAAGTGGTTTACAAATCAGCAGTTGTGTAGAAATCAGCAGTGGTCTATGAATCTGTACTGGTGTATAAATCAGCAGTGGTGTATAAATCAGCAGTGGTGTATAAATCAGCAGTAGTGTATAAATCAGCAGAGGTCTATGAATCAGCAGTGCTGTATAAATCGGCAGTGGTGTATAAATCAGCAATGGGGAATCATAGATTCATAGAAAGGTAGAGTTGGAAAGGACCTCCAGGATCATGTCCAACCCCCTGCTCAATGCAAGATTCACTAAACCATCTCGGACAAATATCTGTCCAGCCTTTGTTTGAAGACTTCCATTGAAGGAGAACTCACCACCTCTCGTGGCAGCGTGTTCCACTCATTGACCACCCTCACTGTCAAAAAGTTTTTTTCTAATATCTAATCTGTATCTTCTCCCTTTCAGTTTCATTCCATTGCTTCTCGTGTTTCTATATGCAAATGAGAACAAGTATGATCCCTCTACACTGTGACATCCCTTCCGATATTTGTAGATAACTATTAAGTCTCCTCAAAGCCTTCTTTTTTTGCAAGCTAACATTCCTAGATCCTTTAACCGTTCCTCATAGGAACCATCGTGGTAGCTTTTCTCTGAACTTGCTCCAGTTTTTCAATGTCCTTTTAAAAATGTGGTGCCCAGAACTGGACACAGTATTCCAGATGAGGTCTGACCAAGAAGGAGTCGAGGGGGATAATTACTTCACGTGATCTAGACTGTATGCTTCTCTCAATACATCCCAGAACTAGGTTTCCCTTTTTTGCTGCTGCATCACACTGTTGACTCATGTGCAGTCTATGATCTATTAGTATACCCAAGTATTTTTTACATATGCTGTTGCTTAGTTCTTTTCCTCCCATTCTGTAGATGAAATTTTCGTTTTCTTACCCAGATGTAGAATCTTGCATTTCTCGCTGTTAAATATCATTCTATTAGTTGCTGCCCATTGTTCAAGCTTATCTAGATCCTTCTTAATCCGTTCTCTGCCTTCTCTAGTGCTAACTAGATTTGCATCGTCTGCAAATTTGATTAGTTTACCTTTACTTCCCTTATCTATATAATTTATAAAAATGTTGAATACTAGGGCCAAGACGAAGCCTTGTGGTACCCTTGAAACACTCTTCCAATTGGATTTGCAACCATTTATTACCACTCTTTGATTATGATCACTGAGCCACCTAAAGGTAGCCTTGTCAATCCCATACTTGGTCATTTTTTTAATAGGGATATCATGAGATTCTTTATCAAATGCTTTGCAGAAGTCGAGATATACTATATCTACCACATTTCCCTGATCCACCCCGTCAGAGATTCCATCATAGAAGGAAATTAGATTAGTCTGGCTGACTTGTTTGCTACAAACCCATGCTGGCTCGGTTAATTACTGTATTCTTATCTGAGTACTTACATACACGCTGTTTCATAATTTGTTCACAGACCTTTTCTGGTATAGAAGTAAGGCTCACTGGCCTGTAATTTCCTGGCTCCATCTTTTTTGGTTTCTGAAGATTGGGACAACATTTGCCCTTCTCCAATCTTCTGGGACTTCTCCTGTTTTCCAGGAATTTTCAAAGATTCTGGCTAGTGGTTCTGCAATTTCCTCTGCTATCTCTTTCAGTACCCTAGGATGTAATTCATCTGGACCAGGAGATTTAAATTCATTTAAAATTAGCCAAGTGTTTAGTCTCCATCTCCCTGTTTATAGATTTTGTGGATTCTTTTACTCATTTCATAGCACAGTGAAGATCAGTCGATGTTACATTTGCTTTATTAGAGAACACAGATGCAAAATAGGAATTGATGGATCCAGCTATACCCAAAGATCTTAAGACTCACGGCAACTCTTCACTCTTTCCACAATACACCGGAAATAAGCAAATTACCCTCCTCGAGCTTCAATTCCTGGTTTGGAATAAATGAGTAGTGATGTATAAATCAGAAGTGGTCGAAGAATCAGCAGTGGTGTATAATCTCGACAGTGGTGCATAAATCGACAGTGGTTTTACTCACCATGTGACATGTGATGTTTTAATTCACAAATATGCCTAAGGCTATGTGCCCACGATGCAGAAATGAAGCAGAAAATTTCTGCAGCATTTCTGCATCTCCCTGGCAGAAAAAACGCATGCAGATTGTGCATGCGTTTTTCCTGCAGAATACATGCGGAATACATGCGGATCTACATGCGCTAACGCATGTGTTTCCGCATGCGGACTCACAAGCACTTTCCAGGCGATAGCGTCACTTGGAAAGTGCTTGACAACTAGGTCACACTGTATAAATCCATGCAAACTGCATGGATTTATACAGTGTGACCGTAAAAATAAAAAGCTATACTTACCTCCGATGCCGCCGCGTGTGCTGTCTCGCTCCTTCCTGGCTTGCCGGCATCTCGCGAGACCAAAATTAATGAACATGCTGCGGATTTATGAGCGCAGCATGTGCATTGACATTGCGGAATGCCATTGGGGACCATGGGGTGCGGATTACCATGCGTTTTTGATGCGTTTCCGCTGCGGAAATTCCGCAGCTGAAACGCATGAAAAACGCATCGTGTGCACGCAGCCTTAGTCTTTCTCCAGCAATGACAAAGACTTCGACATATTTGGGAGTTGAAGCATCGCATCACATGCAACAAGGATGAATAAACCACTGCTGATTTTTTTTACCACTATACTTTGGAGCACTGCCAATTTTTGGATGATTGATAGGGATTCTTGGTTAAAAATATTTGCTTTCAAAGGCTCAGACATATTTAGTCGAAACATCACATGTCACATGGATAAATAAACCAATGCTGAATTTCTACCACCATTCTTTGGAAAGCTGTGTTTTTTTGGATTATACGCAGGAGGATTTTGAAAGGTAAGCAGCGGTATTCAAATCTTGTCAATACTTAAAGGGAACCTAACAGCAGAATTGAGACCTATAAACTAATTGAAGGGCTGCTTTTGTCCTTTAATGGTGATTACAGACAATCCCAATTGTGTGGAACAAGTTCACAGTATATCGCGATTCTCACCTTTTCAAAGATAATTTTTCGCACATTCTTGTGAATTGGACTAGTCCAAGATGCGTCCAGATTGAAAGCAGTGCTGTGCTGAGCACTCTCCAGGGTAAGTGTAGCACCCTGAGGATTCGGCTGCTACAGGAGTATTGCACCTCAACCCAGAGGTGTGATATTCCACTCCCGGACAAGGATGGAGTGTGGAGCTGAGCTCGGTAGGCTGCATGCACTACACACATCCCATTTCCGGGGAACAGGCCGACGGTACTCCCACTTAGAAATGTGCAGGTACGACCGAGTCTGTTCCTGGCTGGAGTGGGAGGGGGGTGGTACATCCCATGTAGTGTAGGGGCAGATAGGGGGAGCAGCCTGGGTAAAGATAGGAGCTCATTGGGTGCTGGTCACCTGAGCTCACACATAGAGGGTGTATATAAGGTGGGCACCAACTAAGATCAGGGTCAGATGCAGAGGATCAGATGCAGAGAGTCAGTCAGCTGCAGAGAACAAGTCAGGAGCAGAGGAGAGAAGAAAGACAAAGACCCAGAGTGAGAGAGGAGAAAAGAGAGAGACCCAGAGCACAGAAGAGAAGGACTCTGAGATCCCAACTAAAAGCACCGGGTGAAGAGTCGGCATCAGGGTACCGGAACCCAAGCTGGTGGGGGTAAAAACATTCCCCAGCCAGAGACCGGAGACCGTGGGCAGCGTCTGCCACGGTCACCCATCACATCCACCCCGAAGGCACACCACATGAAGGGTCAGGGAACCCAGGGCCAAGGGTGTCCCAACAGAAGGCCCGAGGGAGCTGGACCTAGGTGGATTACCGGTGGGGACGGCCAGAGAACGGGACAGAAAGAGAGCTCAGGGCCACGCTCCGGACTTGTTTGGGGGTTGGCTGGATCCAGGACCTGGTGGACGCAGCACGACTCGGGTGGTCACTAGCAGCTGGAGTGACCAGTACAACATCTGCAGTAAGTAAACACCCTTAACTGCACAACCCGACTCTGTCTTCACTGCCGTCTGCACTACACCACCACAACCCCCATCCTCTGCGCCTGTCCCCTCTGAGGCTATACCCCTCCCGTTGGGGGTTATCCCACCAAGCTGCGCACCCACCATCAGCCTCAGCGGACCCTGCTGCAGCGGCGGCCACAGTGACCGCATCACAACGGGTGGCGTAGTCGACACAAAAGAACTCTTAATAACATCTGTAGGACTGCCACATAACACTGAGCTTGACGCCCTGGGCACGGGCCGGGTCACAGCCGCTCGGAGACTACAACCCCCCATCTGATCCGGTGCCGGGTATTCCCCTCAAAAAGGAATATGTCCCAGGGGGCGCGTCAACTCTGGCGCAGTCGGCAGGATTACGTGCCCGCAGCACCCGGGTACTGCGTGCCTGAAGAAAAGTGCAAGTTTACCTCAGAAAGAAGTCTCCCGCCGGTTCCGGAGGGTCCACGCCATCGGACTCCATCACCAGTCGTTTCCCGCCGATTGTCCGCCATTTCCAGCTTGTTCCCGCCATCTGCAGAGTTTCCCGCCACTGGGCGACGCTTCCCGCCAAAACCGCAGATTTCCCGCCTTGGAAGAGCAGCGGACGCCATTATGGGCGTGCCAAAGGAGGGCAAGAGGCCACCTCCCATCGTGGGCCAGGACAGAAAATGGCGCCAAAAGTGGAAACCGCCCCCACCAACAGAGACTGTGATGCTGGAGGTGTCTGTCAGCGTGAAAGAACTACCCCTGGAGCTGACAGTCACCGAGTTGCCCCGGGACCGCCCTCGAAGTGGGAGGAGACGAAAGAAAAGAACGAAGATGGGTGCCGCCTGGAGCAGTCTGGAGCGAGCGCACCCGGAGACAAGAAGTCTGGAGAGGAGTAGCAGAGAAGCTCACCCGGAGATGTCCAGAGAGCAGAGCAGCACCGGCCCGCTGGCCAGGAGCCTGCTGGAAGAAGAGCAGAGCAGCACCGACCCGTTGGTCAGGAGCCTGCTGGACACCACGACCCCACTAGGCCTAGTGGAGGTCCTTGCACAGCTCCCCCGAGACCGGGAGTGTGCGCAGACTGCCCTGGAGGGCCTCGCACGGAGGATGGCCCGGGTACAGCGCGAGATATTGGCGGAATGGAGCCGGGAGATGGCCCAGCAAGCTGAAACCAAGACCCGGAGCACGCCAGCCGAGATGAGGAAGGAGACCGCCTCCGAGGATGGCGCGGGAGGACCCAAGGCCGGAGACGGCGCCGAGGAGGGAGCCGAACGCATGGAGGCAGGTAAAGGGGACGCCTATACCCCAAGCCGTGACACCGCTTACCTGCCCCAGCTCCCCGTCGCAGAGCCCGAAAGTCCCCCTGCTGTGCCCGAAAACGCCATGTCACCGACGCAGACTAGGCCCCAACCGGAAGCCGCCGCCGCGACCCCTGTGACGTCACACGCCTCGACCCCGAGCGTGACCAAGCAGGAAGTTCCACCAGCCTGGTCGCAGGGCCTAGAATTCCCGGGCGCCGCAACACCAACAGCGCCCCCTACCTCCGCGGAGCCTCCGGCCTGGCCGCAAGGCCAGGTAGCCCAGGGTGCCGCCGTATTAACGGTGCCCTTCACCTTCCAGGTGCCCCAGGCCTGGCCGCAAGGCCTGGGCAATCCGGGCGCCACCACCACCGCGCCCGTGCCCGTAAAACCAAGGGTGCCACACCTGGGGGAGGACTTGTTCAGCCAGCTCACATGGCCGGACGGGTCTGAAGTAACAACCAGCTGTAAGCAAAGAGCAGGAGGAAGACGCCGTTGAGTGCGGCAGAGAAGTGATGTAAATAGTTACCCGACCGGGTACCAAAGAAACTGTTGATACTTATATATAGTCCCCATTGGGACCAGCTGAGTGAACTGTTCACCCGTTAACCCCTTAATCCCACAGGCTGAGGACTGTGAGCAGCCATTCCCTTTCCCTCCCTACCTGGCCGAGGACTGAGAGCGGCCAACTTACCCTGTATATAGTTGCGCTTCCTAAAGCGCCCCCTACCGGTTTTATAGAAAACCAGTTTTTCTAAGAGACTGTCGCACTTTTCCCGGACACACGTTGCACAGTGTCCGGAGGAGGAGGAACCAGGAGCCTGAGACGACGAGAATGTTTATATGAAAAGTTTTATATATATAATGTTTTATATGTTTTATTATGTTTATATGAAAATTTTGTATGTTTTTGGTGTTTTTGTCTTTACAGCCCGAGGACGTGCTGTGATTTACCAGGGGGGAATGTAGCACCCTGAGGATTTGGCTGCTACAGGAGTATTGCACCTCAACCCAGAGGTGTGATATTCCACTCCCGGACAAGGATGGAGTGTGGAGCTGAGCTCGGTAGGCTGCATGCACTACACACATCCCATTTCCGGGGAACAGGCCGACGGTACTCCCACTTAGAAATGTGCAGGTACGACCGAGTCTGTTCCTGGCTGGAGTGGGAGGGGGGTGGTACATCCCATGTAGTGTAGGGGCAGATAGGGGGAGCAGCCTGGGTAAAGATAGGAGCTCATTGGGTGCTGGTCACCTGAGCTCACACATAGAGGGTGTATATAAGGTGGGCACCAACTAAGATCAGGGTCAGATGCAGAGGATCAGATGCAGAGAGTCAGTCAGCTGCAGAGAACAAGTCAGGAGCAGAGGAGAGAAGAAAGACAAAGACCCAGAGTGAGAGAGGAGAAAAGAGAGAGACCCAGAGCACAGAAGAGAAGGACTCTGAGATCCCAACTAAAAGCACCGGGTGAAGAGTCGGCATCAGGGTACCGGAACCCAAGCTGGTGGGGGTAAAAACATTCCCCAGCCAGAGACCGGAGACCGTGGGCAGCGTCTGCCACGGTCACCCATCACATCCACCCCGAAGGCACACCACATGAAGGGTCAGGGAACCCAGGGCCAAGGGTGTCCCAACAGAAGGCCCGAGGGAGCTGGACCTAGGTGGATTACCGGTGGGGACGGCCAGAGAACGGGACAGAAAGAGAGCTCAGGGCCACGCTCCGGACTTGTTTGGGGGTTGGCTGGATCCAGGACCTGGTGGACGCAGCACGACTCGGGTGGTCACTAGCAGCTGGAGTGACCAGTACAACATCTGCAGTAAGTAAACACCCTTAACTGCACAACCCGACTCTGTCTTCACTGCCGTCTGCACTACACCACCACAACCCCCATCCTCTGCGCCTGTCCCCTCTGAGGCTATACCCCTCCCGTTGGGGGTTATCCCACCAAGCTGCGCACCCACCATCAGCCTCAGCGGACCCTGCTGCAGCGGCGGCCACAGTGACCGCATCACAACGGGTGGCGTAGTCGACACAAAAGAACTCTTAATAACATCTGTAGGACTGCCACATAACACTGAGCTTGACGCCCTGGGCACGGGCCGGGTCACAGCCGCTCGGAGACTACAACCCCCCATCTGATCCGGTGCCGGGTATTCCCCTCAAAAAGGAATATGTCCCAGGGGGCGCGTCATAAGCATGTATGATAGACTGGAGTTTGTGGCTGTTACTGGGGAATAAGTGCACAAACGACAGATTTAACTTACATGCTCTAAGTTGTAATGTTCAGGATACAGTTTTCTGGGAGGACAGTGTAAGGGCGACTCAGGGATCGGACCACAGCTCAGTGGGCATGATACGGACAGGTTGGATAGGACTGGCCCGCACATAGCAGAAATTTCAGACTAGTCCAATTCACAAGAATATGCGAAGAACAATCTTTGAAAAGGCAAGTATTGCAAAATTCTGTGAATTTGCCCACACAATAGTTTTGCCTGTAATAACCATTTAAAGACAAATGCAACTAGATAATTAGTTTATAGGTTTCAATCCCGCTGTCAGGTTCCCTATAAGAAAGTATGAACTAGGTTTGATTACCTCTGATCACACAGCTTTCCAAAGTACAGTAGTAAAAAAATCAGCATTGGTTTTTACCCATGTGACATGCAATGTTTCGACCTCTAAGCATGTCTGAGCCTGGAAAGCAGGCAGTATGATGTACACGCATTGGGAGACAGTTTCCTTTGTATTGTGTAGTTATGAATAAGTCATTGAGAAACATCTAAAATGCTTTGAAATTACAAATAAAAGACAATAATCTAATGCAAGTAGTCGACAAAACGCAGGCTCTGGTATAAATATTACATTGCTTTACTGCTCTGGTTTAGCAATGCCAGCAGACAACAAATTGCAGACTCCGGTATAAATATTACATGGTTTTACTGCTATGGCTTAGCACAGCTACAAAAAGATCAAATATTAGAGACCGTCTTACTAACTCTTTTCTGTCTTTGAGATATGTGTCACGTTGAGTGTTTCCTATTATGACACTGCAGCTAGATGATTTTGTTTTTCTAATTAAAATAATTCACTTAAATATCGCTATTTTATTGACTGCGTGCTTACAGTAGTTAAAGATGACCCATCATTTACTCATAAAAAATGGAGTTTATTTGTCTTGTAAAAATCTTTGAGCTCCCCTGAATCTACCACTTTTTTTTTTTTATTTTGCGATGTATGACTAAATTGCAGAGATATTCACATTTCTTGCTTTTGGAGTGCAATATGTGAAATCTCTGCTTGCAGTTCTTCAGAATCAGAATCTTCTCTGGATTTGCTCTTTCACTTCTCCCTCCCAATTCTGGCTCAGTGGCGTCTAAGAGTACTAGACATCTAGGTCAGCAATGCTGTGCAATACTGAAAAAGCAGTGGAATCAGAGAAGCTCAGGGCTTTTTTTTTTACAAGTTATTTAACTCATTTTTTAGCAAGTGACAAGAACTTTTTAGAGATTTGTGGATGTTTTGAGATTCAAATTCGCCTGCTTCACCAAATTTTCCCCCAAAATTTGATTTGTGGCAAATACATTCTCGTGAATCTCAATACTGGAAAGCTTTTAATTGCTCAGAAAATACAAGTGGGGAAAAGAGAGAGAGAGTGGAACCCACTGACCTTAAGAGCTTACACATACTGTAGTAGGTGCTTCAGTAGGAAAGCAATGCTGATTTTGTTGTTTTAAAGCAGATCAAGATGTTCAGCCACTTTACTACAAAATTGGACAACCACTTTAAGTTGTTCACAGGTGTATGATTTTTAAACTTTTTTTTCTTAAGAAACAGTATAGTAAAGCTGGTCATATACATGTCATAGCTGTCAACTGAATGTTCGTTTGGCTGAACAGTCTTGCAACTCCCCCATATACATACACCAAAAAAATGACACATACACACGCGGTCAAAATTGTTGGTACCCCTCGTTTAATGAAAGAAAATCCCACAATGGTCACAGAAATAACTTGAATCTGACAAAAGAAATAAATTAAAAATCTATGAAAATGAACAAATGAAAGTCAGACATTGCTTTTCAAGCCTGCTTCCACAGAATTTAAAAAAAAATTAAACTCATGAAATAGGCCTCATCAGAAATGATGGTACCCCTAAAAATAATGTGACAAAAGGGACACGTTAAATCTAGTTGTGTCCACTAATTAGCATCACAGGTGTCTACAATCTTGTAATCAGTCGGTGGGCCGGTATATAAGGCTACAGATACTCACTGTGCTGTTTGGTGACATGCTGTGTACAACACTCAACATGGACCAGAGGAAGCAAAGTAAAGAGTAGTCTCAGGAGATTAGAAAGAAAATTATAGACAAGCAAGTTAAAGGTTATAAGACCATCTCCAAGCAGCTTGATGTTCCTGTGACTACAGTTGCACATATTATTCAGAAAATTAACATCCATGGGACTGTAGCCAACCTCCCTGGACGTTGCCGCAGGAGGAAAATTGATGACAAATCAAAGAGACGGATAATATGAATATTAACAAAAGAGCTCAGGATAACTTCTAAAGAGATTAAAGGTGAACTTCAAGCTCAATGAACATCAGTGTCAGATCGCACCATCCGTCATTGTTTGATTCAAAGTAAACTTCATGGGAGACGACCAAGGAGAACACCATTGTTGAAAACAAATCATAAAAAAGCCAGACTGGAATTTGCCAAACTACATATTGACAAGCCACAAAGCCTCTGGGAGAACGTCCTGTGGACAGATGAGACAAAAATGGAAGTTTATGGCAAGGCACATCAGCTCTATGTTCACAGATGGAAAAATGAAGCATATCAAGAAAAGAACACTGTCCCTACTGTGAAACATGGAGGAGGCTCGGTTATGTTCTGGGGCTTCTTTGCTGCATCTGGCACAGGGTGTCTTGAATCTGTGCAGGGTACAATGAAATCTCAAGACTATCAAGGGAAAGAGAGAAATGTGCTGTCCAGTGTCAGAAAGCTTGGTCTCAGTCGCAGGTCATGGGTCTTGCAACAGGATAATGACCCAAAACACACAGCTAAAAACACCCAAGAATGGCTAAAAGGAAAACATTGGACTATTCTGAAGTGGCCTTCTATGAGCCCTGACCTAAATCCTATTGAGCATCTTTGGAAAGAGCTGAAACATTCAACCTTCAAACACGAGACAACTGGAGTAGTTTGGTCATGAGGAGTGGGCCAAAATACCTGTCGAGAGGTGCAGAAGTCTCATTGACAGTTACAGGAATCATTTGATTGCAGTGATTGCCTCAAAAGGTTATTCAACAAAATTTTAAGTTAAGAGTACCGTCATTTCTGTCCAGGCCTATTTCATGAGTTTAATTTTTTTTTAAATTCTGTGGAAGCAGGGTTTAAAAGCAATGTCTGACTTTCATTTGTTCATTTTCATAGATTTTTAATTTATTCGGCCACGCCTCCTGCATTCACCATCTTCCACCCGACGGGCAGCTGCTTGCACTGCGCCGCGCCCTCCTTAGGTATGCACCTCCCACTCCAGGCTGGATCCTAGCTGCAGGGCACATCCTTCTTGTGGCCGACACCCTTGGGGGCTGGACACATTTTCGCGCTCTCGGGCGCCATCCACGCCCATGATAGGTGGTCTTTCTTCTTCTCTTCACCGCCGCCGTTGCCATCTGGGAGTCCATGCTTCTGACCGCCATCTTGGGCCGCATGTATTGAGGCGCCCTCTCATCTGTGCCACGGGTCTTTTCCTCGCATGAAGAGAGCGGGGTGGAGCTCGCATCCTGCCGACTACGCCATATGTAACGGGACTCAGGGTGGTAGTCATGGGAGAGGATCACTTCTTTCACACCCCGGCCCACTACAGGAAATAGTGTACTGTGTGGCTGCATGTGCAACGATGCTTTGAGATCTGAGATCTCCACAATCCCTGTTAATGCGTTGGCTGCAGAACTGTCCCGTTTAACCCTCTCAGTCAAAAAGCCAAACCAACTGTTATAAACAGTGTTCTTTTTATGCACAGTCAAACAGGTGAACATAGAGTAACAGGTTATGCATTCTTCATCACTTGCCACACAGTATTCAGGCTCCATTCTCAGAGTTACAGTCTGCACTTTGTTTCTGGCAACAGGTACGGCACAGTAGTGAGGAGAGATCTTAAATGCCTGCATTTTCTTAGGGGTAGAGTCATACGGGTCCACGTGTGTCGCTATGCCCTGATCCCCTGTGTCCTTGCTTATATCAGTCCCAGGGGCCGCTCGTAGAGACGTGCTCCCTGTTTCAGTACCCACAGCAGGGCGATGCCTTGTCCCAAGGTCCCTTTCTCGCTGGACAGTACGTTTCCTGGACTTCTAAGCTTTGCTCCTTCAGGTTTCCCCACTTGCCTGCGTCGTCCTGTTGCCTCTGTAACTAGATCCTTGTCCTCATGAGCCTTGTAGTTCCACACCAGGAACAATGTCTTTCCTCTTTCTCTTACTTTTTCTAGACTGACTAAAATGGATCCCTTCTCCCAGAAGCCACAAAGCTCCCTCCCACTATGGGCTGTACTTCTAATTAACCCTCAAACTGTCTGTGTATCTGATGTCTGTATCTGGGCAGATTTCACCTACACTCTGTACCAGAGTGAAAAGAAAGAGTGACATCTTGTGGCCTCCGGTCAACACTGCAGTCCAAAGGGAAATAACCATTAAATACATAGCAGTAACATGCATGTAAAATACATTCAACCAACAGAAATATCAGAGGAGTGAGATGCCATCCTCACCACCCTTACAGTGTGTTTAGAACCAATGTAGCTGGATACGGATGGAACCACCACACTAATAGGAGAAATCAGGAAAAATGATCAATTAGCAAAAAAGGACAATGTATGAGGCAGTGACGCACACTGAGCGCACTACAACCAGACGTGGCTGAAGCACACACTACAGGGTGAGCTGCACTCACACACACAGACCTTGCAGACAGCGGTGAACAGCACAGAGAACTGTGCACTAGCGCTGCAAGGCACAGCGATTTATAAAGTAGCTTGGGTAAAGCAGAATACAGCAAATAGGTAGATTAAACAGTCCCTCAGAACAACAGCGTCCTATCCCTAACTGAATTCACAGCAGAGTGAGCTCAAAATGGCGGCGGCGGCTTTTATAGTGCATCATAACATCATTTCAGCAGCCAATCACAGCCATGCCATTAGTCAACATGCCTACATGCCTAACAGGATGTGCCCACACTTAGGATCCTCATTGGCTGAATAAAATGAAACTGGCTCATTGCATTATGGGAACTTCCGATTCCGGTATACGATATTCTAAAAGTATTGGAATTAAGTATCGGAATTCCGATACCGCGAATATCGGCCGATACCCGATATTTCAGTATCGGAATGCTCAACACTACTCAGGAGCAATTGTACAACTGTAACATACCTGGCGGCGTCCTTGCATGGTGGTCCATCTCCCACTGTGCAAGAGAGCGCACTTGATCTCCTGTCCAGAATGTCTCTCTGGCTTCCCTCCATGCTGTCTGTTTGTGTCTGTCTCTGCTGCTTAAGGGCGGCGCCCGATCACTTCCTGCTTTTTGTACCTGCTGTGGGTCACGCCCCTTGTGCGTCCTCAGCCTATTGCTGTCTGACACTTGGTATATAGCTCAGCAGCTCCCTTCTATCCCGGCCTGAGCATAGTGTTTTCCTTCAGTGTGTGCTTGCACTCTGAAGGTGCCAGGTCCCGTCTTTGTTCCTTGTCTGCCTTTCCTGGAGGCTGTATTTCCAGGCTTGTCTGAACTGTGTCCTGTATGTCTCCTGCTTTGCGGTATTAGTTCCCGTGTCTGAACTAAGTCCTGTATGTCTCCTGCTTTGCGGTATCAGCTACCGTGTCTGAACTGTGTCCTGTATGTCTCCTGCTTTGCGGTGTTAGTTCCCGTGTCTGAACTAGTCCTGTATGTCTCCTGCTTTTCGGTATTAGTTCCCGTGTCTGAACTGAGTCCTTTCTGTGTATCTTGTCTGTCCTGTCTGAACACGCTCCTAGCCTGTTCCTCCCGCCTTCTAGGGGCCGATTACCTAGACCCGCTCCTGTATTTTGTCTGTCCTGTCTGAACACGCTCCTAGCCTGTTCCTCCCGCCTTCTAGGGGCCGATTACCTAGACCCGCTCCTGTATTTTGTCTGTCCTGTCTGAACACGCTCCTAGCCTGTTCCTCCCGCCTTCTAGGGGCCGATTACCTAGACCCGCTCCTGTATTTTGTCTGTCCTGTCTGAACTCGCTCCTTGCCTGTTCGTCCTGCCTCTCTGGGGGCAGTATTCCCAGACCCGCTCCTGTATCCCGCTGCAGTGTCGGTCTCCTCCGTACACTCAGTTCCAGTCTGAACTCTCTCCTATCCTTTACCTGTTTTGCCTCTATGTCCGTTCCCTTCCTTTTTCTGCAGAGTCTGAACTCGTACCTAACTCCTGCCTGTTGTCTCTGTACTCCCGTTTGTGAGTTTGTGGTCCACTCGCTACTTCACTGCAAGTACCCTGTGGGTGTCTGGCTCTGTCTTTCCCTTCCTGTCTGTTCCGTGTGAACAGAGTCCTGTCCTGCCCTGCTTCTGCCCGCTGCTCCGGCAGTCCTGTCCTGCCCTGCTTCTGCCCGCTGCTCCGGCAGTCCTGTCCTGCCCTGCTTCTGCCCGCTGCTCCGGCAGTCCTGTCCTGCCCTGCTTCTCCCCGCTGCTCCGGCAGTCCTGTCCTGCCCTGCTTCTGCCCGCTGCTCCGGCAGTCCTGTCCTGCCCTGCTTCTGCCCGCTGCTCCGGCAGTCCTGTCCTGCCCTGCTTCTGCCCGCTGCTCCGGCAGTCCTGTCCTGCCCTGCTTCTGCCCGCTGCTCCGGCAGTCCTGTCCTGCCCTGCTTCTGCCCGCTGCTCCGGCAGTCCTGTCCTGCCCTGCTTCTGCCCGCTGCTCTGGCGGTCCTGTCCTGCCCTGCCTGTACCCCTCTGCCTGTAATGTTCCTGAGTCCCAGTGTGTACTGGGTCCTATCCTGCCTGTATTGTTCCTGAGTCCCAGTGTGTACTGGGCCCTATCCTGCCTGTATTGTTCCTGAGTCCCGGTGTGTACTGGGTTCTATCCCGCCTGTGTTCCTACCTGCTAGTGCCTCCCTGTCTGCACTCTAGCTGTGCTTGCCTTTACCCCCCTGCCTGCATACCCGCCTGCCTGCATACCAGTCGTGCCTGCCTATACCCTCCAGTCTGTGTGCCAGCCTACCAGCCTGTTCCTGTATTCCCCTGTGTGGGTCAACAGCCGTGTCCGGGGTCTGTCCTGGAGTAGCACCTGGTCCCTCTGCTCGGTTCCTCCTTGGTGCACTGGCGTCGTATGCCGTCGTGCGACCCTGGTCGGATCGGGTGAATACTTAGTCACGCCCCTCCAGGCATACACTCTCCGGCACGGTCCAGTGGAATCACTACCAATCACACGCACACGCCGCTTAGCCCGGGCGTGTGCATAACAGCATGCTCAGGCCCTGGTTCCCGTTGAGCCCCACGGCCTTCGCCCTCTGAGAAGTTTTCCAGCGAATATATGCATTAAAATAAATAAATAAATTTTTTTTCCCTTAGCTGAGTTCCAGGCGAATTACGCACCGTCCAGATGGATCTATCAGCTCTCGTTCCTGCGGATCCGCCACGTTACTATGGGGATCCAAGACAGTGTCGTGCATTTGTGGAGCAATGCATGCTACACTTTAAGGCCTACCCTCTTTATTTTCCTTCCGATTGGGCTAAAGTGGCCTTTATGATGTCTTACCTGGCGGGTGATGCCTTGGAATGGATCAACCCCCTATATGAAACACAGGATCCGATCCTCCGGGACCTAATGGCCTTCCTGGTGGCCTTTCTAATGGTCTTCGATGATCCTAACCCGGAGGCTCCTGCTGAAGCTTCACTTCCCAATATCCCGGAGCAGCCCCAATGGGTAATGTGTGTGGGTAGCGCAATAGTCCTCCAGCCCAATGAGACTACTGCCCACCCAGAATCCTCACAGGGTGACTACGCTTTCCGGAATACTTCTCTCAACCTCAAGAGGCAGTCCAGACGTGCTAGACTTAGAGGCAAGCCGTCACGCCAGGGTCTGTCCTCCCTGAGACCTCCTGACCCCAACCTTGAAGTCCCTACTGAAGCTTCATCTCCCTGTATCCCGGAGAAACCCCAATGGGTAA
Organism: Phyllobates terribilis; assembly: GCF_046119375.1. Classification (NCBI taxonomy): domain Eukaryota; kingdom Metazoa; phylum Chordata; class Amphibia; order Anura; family Dendrobatidae; genus Phyllobates; species Phyllobates terribilis. The sequence continues at coordinate 12,078,648 of NW_027362797.1, read as the reverse complement.
TGTGCGTGGGTAGTGCACCAGTTCTCCTGCCCGAAGAGACTTCTGCCCATCCAGACTCCACACAGGAGAACTTCCTGCACCCGGCATCAGTTGCTTCTCTCTCTTTAACCAGTGTGCATGTCCAAGGATGCTCCAAAGCTGTGGTTACCTCAGAGTCTGTGCACCTCTACTACCTGGCGGAGGATCCCCTGTTGCCTCCAGAATCCTCCGGGATACCTCTCGATGACAAATGGAGAGAGACTTCTCTACACCCGGTACTCAATACTTTGTCCGCTTCGTCCTGTGAGCCTGACAATGGGTACCCCAAAGTGGTAGTTACCCCCGAGTCTCTACACCCCTCCGACCAGGCGGAGGATCTCCAGTTGTCTCCTGAACCCTTCGGGGTGCTACCTGGTAGCGAAAGGACAGAGACTCTCCTATACTCTGTACCTGATACCTCGCTCGCTTCGTCCAGTGAGTCCAACCTAGTGTACTCCGAAGCAGAGGTTACTCCCGAGTCTCTACACCCCTCCGACCAGGCGGAGGACCTCCAGTTGTGTTCAGAACCCTTCGGGGTGCCACCTGGTGGTGAATGGACAGAGACTTTCCTATACTCGGTACCCGATACCTCGCCTGCTTCCTCCAGTGAGTCCGACCTAGTGTACTCTGAAGCAGTTGTTTTCTCTGAGCCTCTGCACTCTTCTGACCCGGCGGAGGACCTCCAGTTGTTTCCTGAATCCTCCGGGGTACCACCAAATAACAAAGAGACAGTGACTTTTCCTCATTATGTACCTGATAACCCGTCTATTTTTTCCTGTGAGCTTGACAAGATGTACCTCGAAGCAGAGATTACCCTCAAATCTCTGTCCCCCTCCAACCCAGTGAACGACTGGTCCTCGAATTCCCTGCGGAAGATTCTGGCAGGCCTGAAGAAGAGGGGGCGTAAGGGGGGAGGTACTGTAACATACCTGGCGGCGTCCTTGCATGGTGGTCCATCTCCCACTGTGCAAGAGAGCGCACTTGATCTCCTGTCCAGAATGTCTCTCTGGCTTCCCTCCATGCTGTCTGTTTGTGTCTGTCTCTGCTGCTTAAGGGCGGCGCCCGATCACTTCCTGCTTTTTGTACCTGCTGTGGGTCACGCCCCTTGTGCGTCCTCAGCCTATTGCTGTCTGACACTTGGTATATAGCTCAGCAGCTCCCTTCTATCCCGGCCTGAGCATAGTGTTTTCCTTCAGTGTGTGCTTGCACTCTGAAGGTGCCAGGTCCCGTCTTTGTTCCTTGTCTGCCTTTCCTGGAGGCTGTATTTCCAGGCTTGTCTGAACTGTGTCCTGTATGTCTCCTGCTTTGCGGTATTAGTTCCCGTGTCTGAACTAAGTCCTGTATGTCTCCTGCTTTGCGGTATCAGCTACCGTGTCTGAACTGTGTCCTGTATGTCTCCTGCTTTGCGGTGTTAGTTCCCGTGTCTGAACTAGTCCTGTATGTCTCCTGCTTTTCGGTATTAGTTCCCGTGTCTGAACTGAGTCCTTTCTGTGTATCTTGTCTGTCCTGTCTGAACACGCTCCTAGCCTGTTCCTCCCGCCTTCTAGGGGCCGATTACCTAGACCCGCTCCTGTATTTTGTCTGTCCTGTCTGAACACGCTCCTAGCCTGTTCCTCCCGCCTTCTAGGGGCCGATTACCTAGACCCGCTCCTGTATTTTGTCTGTCCTGTCTGAACTCGCTCCTTGCCTGTTCGTCCTGCCTCTCTGGGGGCAGTATTCCCAGACCCGCTCCTGTATCCCGCTGCAGTGTCGGTCTCCTCCGTACACTCAGTTCCAGTCTGAACTCTCTCCTATCCTTTACCTGTTTTGCCTCTATGTCCGTTCCCTTCCTTTTTCTGCAGAGTCTGAACTCGTACCTAACTCCTGCCTGTTGTCTCTGTACTCCCGTTTGTGAGTTTGTGGTCCACTCGCTACTTCACTGCAAGTACCCTGTGGGTGTCTGGCTCTGTCTTTCCCTTCCTGTCTGTTCCGTGTGAACAGAGTCCTGTCCTGCCCTGCTTCTGCCCGCTGCTCCGGCAGTCCTGTCCTGCCCTGCTTCTGCCCGCTGCTCCGGCAGTCCTGTCCTGCCCTGCTTCTGCCCGCTGCTCCGGCAGTCCTGTCCTGCCCTGCTTCTCCCCGCTGCTCCGGCAGTCCTGTCCTGCCCTGCTTCTGCCCGCTGCTCCGGCAGTCCTGTCCTGCCCTGCTTCTGCCCGCTGCTCCGGCAGTCCTGTCCTGCCCTGCTTCTGCCCGCTGCTCCGGCAGTCCTGTCCTGCCCTGCTTCTGCCCGCTGCTCCGGCAGTCCTGTCCTGCCCTGCTTCTGCCCGCTGCTCCGGCAGTCCTGTCCTGCCCTGCTTCTGCCCGCTGCTCCGGCAGTCCTGTCCTGCCCTGCTTCTGCCCGCTGCTCTGGCGGTCCTGTCCTGCCCTGCCTGTACCCCTCTGCCTGTATTGTTCCTGAGTCCCAGTGTGTACTGGGTTCTATCCCGCCTGTGTTCCTACCTGCTAGTGCCTCCCTGTCTGCACTCTAGCTGTGCTTGCCTTTACCCCCCTGCCTGCATACCCGCCTGCCTGCATACCAGTCGTGCCTGCCTATACCCTCCAGTCTGTGTGCCAGCCTACCAGCCTGTTCCTGTATTCCCCTGTGTGGGTCAACAGCCGTGTCCGGGGTCTGTCCTGGAGTAGCACCTGGTCCCTCTGCTCGGTTCCTCCTTGGTGCACTGGCGTCGTATGCCGTCGTGCGACCCTGGTCGGATCGGGTGAATACTTAGTCACGCCCCTCCAGGCATACACTCTCCGGCACGGTCCAGTGGAATCACTACCAATCACACGCACACGCCGCTTAGCCCGGGCGTGTGCATAACAACAACAAATTTTGTGGTCCATTTTCTCCTGTTACCCTTGTGAAAATAAAAAAATTGGGGCTAAAAGTACATTTTTGTGGAAAAAAAGTTTGATTTCTTAATTTCAAGGCTCTATGTTATAAACTGTTATGATCTGCAGCAAGTACTAAGGAAAGAAAAGGGAAAACTGTCCCTACAGTAAAACTAAGCTGAATCCCTACGATGTAGCGGGCTGCCTGTTCCTAGCGAACAGACCCGCCTTAGTCCTCGGCTAGTCTGAACGAAGACCTATAGCATAAGGGGAGGGGTCCCTAAAAGAACTAAGGACTGGAACAAAAATGTGACACCTCCTAAACAGAGAAGTTGTTGCAGAACACAAAAAGACAAACAAACAAAAAAGTACTAGAGGTCCCAGAAGGACCAAATGAACTGACAGAGAAAGGCACAGAAGCACCTAGCTAGAGAAACAGTCAAACACTGAAGTCCAAATTAAATAAAAAAGCAGTCTAAATAAAAAAGCGGTCTATAATTTGGACCACTTTCAATCCCGCTTGGGGGTTAGCGGCAGGAGCAGCTTTTAGTCAATCATTCTTAAATCCCACCACTATTAACTTCCCCTTTGGCTGCTCAACTCAGGACCTGCGGTTGGGGGCTGCACTCTCCTAGCTTTCAGGACCTGTGGTGATGCACATCTGATCTGTGGGCGGACAAGTGGCCTTCAATTTTTGAACCCGGAAACGGTGAGCACGAGCGGCGGTCTGCAGCACACGGCACGTGGTGTGCCAAGCTACCTGTACCTTGCGGTGAGACGTGCCTGCTCCTTCCATTTCCACACTAACACCGGAGTTGTGCAGGGGTGCACAACTCCAGCAGGTGAGTGGCCTTTTGTCTGTTTCCATCACATCTACCGATCAAGTCCTTCACATAGCGCGCTTTTTCTCCCTTTCTCTTCCAAACACTGAAGTCCAGCTCAGCCAAAAGGGCGGAGCTGGAATATAAAGGCAGATGGTCACGTGACCACAAAACACAAGATGGAAAAAACAAAACAGGAGGGTTCTAACAAACTTCTATGCACAACGAATGGCATGGGACAAGTTCTCCTGTTACCCTTTTGAAAACGCAAAATTGGGTACTGAAAAACATTTTTATGGGAAAAATGAAATTTCTATCTTTATGGCTCAATGTTATAAACTTCTGTGAAGGCGTTGGGGGTTCAAGGTGTTCATCACATATCTAGATAAGTTCCCTAAGGGGTCTAGTTTCCAAAATGGTGTCACTTGTGGGGGTTTCCACTATTTAGGCACATCAGGGGCTCCCCAAACACGACATGGCGTCCGCTAATTATTCAAGCAAATTTTACATTCAAAAAGTCTAATGGTGCTCCTTCCTTTCCGAACCCTGCCATGCGCCCATACTGTGGTTTTCCCCCACATATGGTGCATCAGCTTACTCAGGAGGAATTGCACAACAAATCTTGTGGTCCATTTTCTCTCGCTACCCTTGTGAAAAAAAAAATTGGGTCTGAAGTAAACATTTTATGAAAAAAAGTTAAATGTTCATTTTTTCCTTCCACGTTGCTTCAGTTCTTGTGAAGCACGTGAAGGGTTAATAAACTTCTTGAATGTGGTTTTGAGCACTTTGAGGGGTGCAGTTTTTAGAATGGTGTCACTTTTGGGTATTTTCTGTCATAAAGGCCCCTCAAAGTGACTTCAAAATGTGATGTGGTCCCTAAGAAAATGGTTTTGTAAATTTTGTTGGAAAAATTAGAAATCGCTGGTCAACTTTCAACCCTTATAACTTCTGAACAAAAAAAAAATTTTGGTTCCAAAATTGTGTTGATGTAAAGTAGACATGTGGGAAATGTTGATTATTAACTATTTTGTGTGACATATCTCTCTGATATAAGGGTATGAAAATTCAAAGTTTGAAAATTGCAAAATTTTCGACAAATTTCCGTTTTGTTTCACAAGTAAACGCAAGTCTTATGGAAAAAATTTTACCACTATCGTGAAGTAAAATACAGTACAGACCAAAAGTTTGGACACACCTTCTCATTTAAAGATTTTTCTGTATTTTCTTGACTATGAAAATTGTACATTCACACTGAAGGCATCAAAACTATGAATTAACACATGTGGAATTATATACTTAACAAAAAAGTGTGAAACAACTGAAAATATGTCTTATATTCTAGGTTCTTCAAAGTAGCCACCTTTTGCTTTGATGACTGCTTTGCACACTCTTGGCATTCTCTTGATGAGCTTCAAGAGGTAGTCACCGGAAATGGTCTTCCAACAATCTTGAAGGAGTTCCCAGAGATGCTTAGCATGGAAAATGGATCAGTTAATTAGCCATTTTCTTTCATTTTTAACAGATCACTTTTTCATACTGGATCCAGTGAGTAAAAACGGATCCGTTACGAATTGCAATCTGTTCCGGTGAGCCTTGACATAGGTCATCTTGATTAAATGCACAGGCCGCGTGCAGAGAATCGCAAGTATTGCTGGTTGCTATGGACAATAGCTGTTTTGTTTGACTGAGCTTACGGAAACTAAGGTGTGTCCTGTGATTAGCATCATAGGTGACTATAAACTTAGCGCTATATCGCTATGTCATCTACAGCCGGGTACAAACATTTTGCATCAGCTGCTATCCAGGCGTCACAGGGAATGTGATCTACAGTCCCCTCACAATCCTGATGAACTAAGTGTTTGTGTATCAAAATGGACAAGGAACATAACTCCTCATAAAGTATCGCTATGCTAATTGTAAGGTTTTGCTACTGTAGGAGTAATAGCTCTAAGGATTAACATTTTTGTGTCCTGTTTTTCTTGGCCATGACAGGGCATGTCCCTGTGCTGAGATAATCTTATATAAAATTATAAAAAAATATAAACATTTCACTGCCTGTTTTTTAAACAAAGTTTCACTTCAAAGAAAGAATCAGCTGTGATCCAGTGCTGTCCTGTCTGTATACTCTTTTGCTTCCTCCCCTGCCCAGGAGCTGTGGTATGATCAGACCATGTTCTGTACACGGTCAGACACGGCAATTACACAGTGCACAGCAGGGGCAAATTTATAAGTTTATCTCAGCACAGGGACATTTTATTTAAACACATCCAATTGTGGAAATTATTATCATTCCAAGATCTATTGATTAATATGAACTTTTGTTCATGGAAAAACCCCTTTAAGGAATTATACATAGGGCAATACATATATCTTTGTCATACTCATTTGATAAAGACACACAAGGTACAGTATGTATATCTAAGTTTTTTTTGTTTGTGGTTCAGTTAAGTGTTTTTTATTGTACAAATAATAAAATTGTGATTTTAGGGAATTTTTAAGTTAGTCCTATTTTGGTGGATTCTCTTGCAGACATATATATTTGTTACCCTTTAATGGAAGACAATTATAAGTGGAAGACATTATAAGTTTATAGGGGCGAGAATGGGGGATATTATAAGTGTATGGGGTACAGAATTGATGACATTAGGTCCATAATTGGGAGATATTATTAGTTTATGGAGTCAGAATTGGGTACTGTCAGGTTTTCCCACAGCAACGACATCAGGGAGATCACGCAATATCTCACCGTGCCGTCACTGTGTCATGGATTTCGTCCGGAATCACGAGCATACGATCCAGACTACTCTCTACTTAGGTATCGGCAAATGACCAGTGAGCGTATGGCGTCACACCTCGGGATTCCAATGCATGGAATACGTGTTTACGCCCTCTGTAGGTCACTGTCAGCTTTACAATAGCTGCCACCATCATCCAGCTTTGAAATATAATACAGGCCTGGGCGAATGCCTGCATTCTGGTAGCGTATGGCTTTGGGGGAGGGAAAGATTACAGGACAAAAGAAACAGAACTATTCAATTTTATGTTTAATCCAAAAGGGAGGCAGTGTTTAGGAAAAATATATACAAGGATTTTACAAAGGAGACATTAAAATACCTAAGCAGTTACACAAAATAATAAGGATTAAGGAAGAAATTTACTATACGATCCCCCATATCTTCTCTTTTTCTGCAGAGTCTGAACTCGTACCTAACTCCTGCTCGTTGTCACTGTACTTCAGTTTGTGAGTTTGTGGTCCACTCGCTACTTCACTGCAAGTACCCTGTGGGTATCTGGTTCTGCCTTTCCCTTCCTGTCTGTTCCGTGTGAACAGAGCCCTGTCCCCTCTGCTCTGCCTTGCTCGCCGCTCCGGTGGTTCTTGCCTGCTCTGCCTTGCTCACCGCTCCAGCGGTTCTTGCCTGCTCTGCCTTTGCTCACTGCTCCAGGTGGTCTCGCTCTGCTCTGACTCTTTGCTCACTGCTCTGGCAGTCTCGCTCTGCTCTGACCCTTTGCTCACTGCTCCGGCAGTCTCGCTCTGCTCTGACCCTTTGCTCACTGCTCCAGCAGTCTCGCTCTGCTCTGACCCTTTGCTCACTGCTCCGGCAGTCTCGCTCTGCTCTGACCCTTTGCTCCCTGCTCCGGCAGTCTCGTCCTGCTCTACTCTCGCTCACCGCTCCAGGCGGTCTCGTCTTGCTCTGCTCTTGCTCGCCGCTCCGGGCGGCCTCACTCTGCTGTGTTTGTCCACCGCATCTGCGGTTCTGTTCCCGAGTCCCAGTCTGTACTGGGTCCTATCCACTCTGTGCTCCAACCTGTCGTACCTGCCAGTACCTCCCTGCCTGCATACCAGTCGTGCTTACCAACATCCACCTGCCTGCATACCGGCCGTACCTGCCAGTACCTCCCTGTTTGCATACCAGTCGTGCTTGCCAGCATCCACCTGTCTGCATACCTGCCGTGTCTGCCTGTACCCACCAGTCTGTGTGCCAGCCTAACCTGCCTGTTCCTGTATTCCCCAGTGTGGGTCAACAGCCGTGTCCGGGGTCTGACCTGGAGTAGCACCTGGTCCCTCTGCTCGGTCCCTCCTTGGTGCACTGGCGTCGTATGCCGTCGTGCGACCTTGGTCGGATCGGGTGGATACTTAGTTACTCCCCTCCAGGCATTCACTCTCCGGTACGGTCCAGTGGAATCACTACATATACACGCACACGCCAGTCAGTCCGGGCGTGTGCATTACACAGAATGGATGACATTACAAGTGTCTAGGGCCAGAATGGGGGATATTACAAGTGTGTAGGGCCAGAATGGGGAACATTTCTAGTGTACGGCGATATAAATTGGGGAATATCAGTATAAGGGGCCACAATGGGGGAAATTATTAGTTTATGGGGTCACATTAATAATGTCTGCAATTGTTGCCTCACACACTAGTAATACCCCAAATTGTCGCCCTATAACTTAAGAATGTATGCGACCACAATTAAGGACATTACAACTGTAGCAGGGCATAAAAGGTGTATGTTACTACTGTATGAGTGCCACTGGTAGGGTCGTTACTGGTGTATTTGGGTGCAAAGATAAACATTACTACTATATGGGGGCACAAAGAAATATTAATATTGTACTTGGTACTACATAAGGGGACATAAGCATTAGTATTGTATGGAGCCACAAAGAGGGATATCACTACTTACGGTATTGTACGTTATTGACAGGTCAGTGGTCGGGTATGACAGCAAACGGCAAGTCAATCAGCCGGGGGAGGATGCAGTTTGGTAGTGAGTACAACGTGAGGCTGAAAAGCTAGAAGTATATTGTCAGGTCCCAATGCACTTCCAGACATCACTTCAAAACACAATTTCTCACTGCTGGATCAATGCTTTGGGTTCATAAAAGGATCAACTGGTGTAGCCTTTAAAGGTCTGCACAATCATATTAATGATTTTGGGGTGACTGAGGGTGGGGAGTAAAGGGTTTCTGACAGATTCCCTTTAAATGTGATTTAATCAGCATTTAGAAGCGTTGGCACACATCAACGCATTTCTTTACTATAGGGAAGAGTTGGTTGCTTCATCCATTATCATATTTGTTTCTTTCATTGTAACAAATGTTTGTTTTACTAGCTTTGACTTCTCTTTTCTCTTTCCATGGAAGTTTTTTGTGGCTTTATATCATACAGAACAGTACTATTTGGCTGCCTGTTCTTCTGCGAAAACACGTGAATGTCAAGGGAATGATTGCCATCGGCCTTGTTCTTTCATCTAGAATGATCCATTGGCACATTCCTCACAATTGTGAAATTTAACTTTTTTTTTTTTAAAGAGAAAGCCTCCATGGTTACTATAAAGAGAAGCAAACAAAAATGAGAAACAAGCATGAATATTTGCACATTTAATAAAATATAACAGTTTAGCAGGAATGACCATCAATATTATCAGTGCCGCAATTTCTTTTATTTGATCACATTCCGGGATGTGGTTAAACATAGCATCCAATGATTGTAGAAGCAGTTTGATTAAAACAAAACAATTGCAAATTTTTGTATGTGGTATGTGTAGGGGTTTTATTTCTTGTTTTGATTTTTTTGTTTTTTTTAGTGGCCCTGTGTTTGCATAGTATTTTTTTTGTTTTATTTTCAGTTAGTCATCAGAAGGTGCTGAGTAGAGATGAGCAGATATTTTGAAATTAGTATTTGCCAACTTCGATGAATTTTGCCCAATAAGTTGATTGGCGGTGAATAAATTTGAGAGAATCTCAATACAGGAAAGCTTGTAATTGCTCAGCAAATACACGTGGAGGAGAAGAGAGAGAGAGAGAGGACCTGGCTGGTATAGCTTACACTCCACAGGAGAGAGAGAAAAAGAGAGCGAGAGGACCCCACTGACCACAAGAGCTTCCATTCTAATGGAGATGGAGGACCCTGCTCACCATTAGAGCTTACACGCTACAGGAGAGAGAGAGGACCACGCTGACCAAGAGAGCTTACACTGTAGTATACAGAAGAGATAGTGGACCCTGCTGATCATAAGAGCTAACACTCTACAGGTGAGAGAGAGAAACTTAGGCGTCACTCACATGAGTGTATAACTTGGACTAGTGCTGTCTGATGTTTATTCCAGGGACAAATAGCCACCTCCAGCCAAAGCCAGAGGCGACCCAATCTTACCCCCAGCGCCTGCCCGAGTTCTCACCCGAGCAAGGCAGTGGGAGCCAAAGACTGTGCTTCCCTCCCGGAAGAGGGAAGCCAACAATGCTCTCCTCCCGAAAGAGGAGAGCCAGGGTGGTTCAGGGGGGAGTGGAACCTGATGGCCACACACTTTCCCCCTAGACCTGCCAAGAGAGGAACCAGTTAGGGAAAAGCATACCGACAAAATCCTAGAAGGACGTGACACAAGTGAATAAGTGCACACACAGTGACAAAAAGATTAAATAAATAGCGAAGGTTTCACAGTATAATACTGCCTGGACCTTCGACCGGGAATTGAAAAATTCCAGATCCTAAGGCCAGAAGGCCCGGAATAAGGGTGTGTGCAAAGAAAGAAAATTTGAAGTGCTTGTGCAAATGTGCCAGAAACTCAAGTGGGGTTCCCAATACCAGTGAGTTAAGGCACCCCAGGGTCACCAATCCTGGGGCACTTCACACTTCGGGCTTTCGATCTTCCCCGGCCCAATGGCGTCGATCCTGGGGGGCCATGCTTTCCACTAGATGACTATATTAGCCACCTGGCGTACTAATAAGGGCCTAAACCCCAGTGTCCATCAATCTGCTAGGGTGGCCGACGGCCAAAGCCGCCTTTTCGAAAGGTACCGAGAAGCGATTACCTGAATTGGTTATAGCCTATTGCTGCACCATAGCCCCAAGAAGGCACCCATTGTAGGGATAGGGACAAAGGCTCCCCTTAGGAAGACATGTTGTTCATCAATAGGCACCTTAAAACCCACAACTATACTGCTTGTTGCAGATGCACCCCACATGTTTTTAATCTGCATAAGTCCACCTATTTTCACACATTCTCCTCTTTTCTCCCCCCTAATGTCCCACGCGCCTCAAAACCGGGAAGGGTGGGGGGTAGAGAGAATAAATAATTAATGAACAAACGAGCAGCGGTCCCCAGTGCTTCCCAGTCTGTAGGCTCCCTACAGACTGAAGTTGGCTGCTGCAGCACTGCCAGATAAAAGCCAGGAGCCCATTATGATACGTGCAATGTCTGTTCCATTCTTCCATTGTCCCATTGTTCCATTGCCCCCTAACAATGAGACAATGGAAAAATGCAAGAATGGAACGGACATTGCACGTGTCATAATGGGTATGTAGGGAGCATACTGGGGACTGCTGCTCGTTTGTTCAATAATTAGTTACCCTCTCTACCCCCCACCCTTCCCGGTCTTGAGGAGCATGGGACATTAGGGGGGAGAGGAGAATGTGTGAAAATAGGTGGACGTATCAGATATTAAACTGATAAGAAAAGATACTACACTTGATCTTAGCCAAAAGGCCGAGAAGCGATTACCTGAATTGGTTTTGGCCTAGAGCTGCACCCTGGCCCAAAGAAGGCACCCATTGTAGGGATAGGGACAAAGACTCCCCTTAGGAAGACATGTTGTTCATCAATAGACACCTTAAAACCCACAAATATACTGCTTGTTGCAGATGCACCCCAAACGTTTTTAATCTGCATAAGTCCACCTATTTTTACACATTCTCCCCCCCCTGCCCAATGTCCTACATGCCTCAAGACCGAGGGGGGGGGGGGTAGAGAGGATAACTAATTAATGAACAAACGAGCAGCTGTCCCCTCCCCCCCCCCGGCTTCCCAGTCTGTAGGCTCCCTACAGACTGAAGCTGGCTGTTGCAGCACTGGCAGATAAAAGCTAGGAGCCCATTATGACACGTGCAATGTCTGTTCCATTCTTCCATTCTTGCATTATTCCATTGCTCCATTGTCCTATTGCTCCATTGCCTCCTAACAACAGCGCTGGAAAAGGATGAAGGTGGCGGCAGGCGAGTATGAGATGGGGAAAGGGGAATCACATTTAACCCCTTTACGACGTGGTGCGTATTAGTACGCACCACGTCGGTACCCCCAGTTCAGCGCGGGCTCCGGCGCTGAGCCCTCACTGAACCGGGCACATGTCAGCTGTATAAATTAGCTGACATGTGCCAGCAACAGCTGCAGGTGGAATCTTGATCCACCCGCGGCTGTTAACCAGTTAAATGCCGCTGTCAATTTCTGACAGCGGCATTTAACTTGCACTTCCCGGAAGCGCGTCATTAGCCCAGCCCATCGATGACCCCGTCACGTGATCGCAGAAGGCCTCTGTGGTTGCCCAGTGGTCGGCGCTCATAGCAAGTGAGCATTTCTGCTGCATATAGGCGATCTGCTCACCACCTGTATGCAGCAGAGGAGATCAAACAACTGCTGCTTCAATAGTCTACTATGGAGACTATTGAAACAAGTAGAAAGTGTAAAAAAAGAAATGTATTTAACAATATTAAAAAAGTATATAAAAGTTTATATCACCCCCCTTTCAGCCCATTCAAAATAAAACAATTGAAAAAAAACCCCACATACACATATTTGGTATTGATGCCTTCAGAATCACCCGATCAATATAAAAAAAGAATTAATCCGATCGGTAAACGGCGTAACGAGAAAAGCATTCTAAACGCCAGAATTAAAGTTTTTTTGGTCGCCACAACATTGCAATAAAATGCAATAACGGGCGATCAAAACATCTGGTAGTGGTCCTGGTCGATTGCGAACCTGAGAAATCTCTGATGGGCAGGGTGCAGGTATGAGTCTTGTATGTATATGGTGGTGAGAAATTCTCCCTTCTCCATGGACGCAATGATGGACCGAAGGGACTCCAAGCGGAAGGGACGTACCCGTACCAGTACATATTTGTTGAGCTGTTTTAGGTCCAGTATGGGCCGTACGCCGCCTCCTTTCTTGGGGACTACGAATAGATTGGAGTAGAACCCTCGGAAGAGCTCGGCCGCGGGGACCAGTAATATGACTCCTGCTTGAAAAAGAAAGGAGACCGCTTGGCGGAAGGCACAAGCCTTGGCTGGCAGCTTTGGGGGAACAGAAGGAAAGAGTCTGTTTGGTAAGTTGGAAGACAGACTTTATGAAAGAGCAAAAGTCAGCCGACAGGTCTTGTCCGACTTTTGCGTCGACCGCAAGTTGTCCCTGCGTGGGGAGCGGTTGCTATTTTGTGCTGGACGCGAGACGGACCAGCCCGAAGAGTTCCGAAAGGATCGGAATAGAGTTTGGTTACGCTTCTTGTAGGTGCGTTTGGGTTTCAGTTGGGGGGAGAGAGGTACTCACCCCCGGTGGCGTTGGATATCATCGTGACCAACTGTTCACCGAAAAGTCAACCACTGAGGTACGGGAGGTGCGTGAGGGACTTCTTTGAGGCTGCGTCTGCTTTCCATTCCCGCAGCCAGAGGATACGCCGAATCGTGATGGCGTTTGATGCTATTCCCGCTGCACCCCTTGCTGAATCCAGAGCTGCATGAAGCATGTAATCTGCTACAACTGCTATTTGAACCGCTTGGTCCGACCGCTCAGGAGCAGATACTTGGAGGCCAGCTTGTAAATTTTTGGGCCCAAACCAGGATGGCCTTAGCAGCCCAAACTGAGGCGAACGCGGGAGCCAGGGAGGCCCCATGCGGCCTCGAAAATTGAACGAGCCATGCGTTCCACCTGCCGGTCTGCTGAATCCCTGAGGGTTGAGCTATCTGGCAGTGAAAGGAGTGACTGTGCTGCTAGTCTAGAGACTGGGGGATCCACTTCGGGTTGATCTGTCCATTCCTTGGTGACCTCCTGTGGGAAGGGGTACCACGCCTCCAGATATTTGCGATTGGTAGAAATGTCCAGCACCCGATGGATGGATGAGATTACGTCCTCAACTAGCGCTGTATTGCTAGGGGGGGGGGGTTGGGATCAGGGAACCTTCAGTTTCCTTGTCCGAGTCGGAATCACAGATGCCTTCCGAATCCTGTGCATCGCTAAGGCATCTCCTGCTGGGTGAAGCGGGGCGGAGGCCTTCTCTGGTCAGGGATCGCTGCGGAGATCTGCATTGTCTGTCCCTGGTAGGGGACGGTCTAGATGACCTGGAACTACGGTGTCTTTCCCTAGAAGGGGATGACCATGTGCTATGGGATGATGCAGATGAACGTGACCTGTGGGTCCGCTTGCGTCCAGATCTAGACGTGGATGTGCCCGGGTCGTCATGTCCCTGAGTCGAGCTTTCCCTTTGCAGGGCAGTGTTCATAGCCGAGGCATGACTCTGCCGAGCCTGAAGCAATGTGGAGGCTAGGTTATCTATAGACTGCGTCATAGATTGTGACCCATCCCGGCATGTCATTAGACACCGAAGCATTGGCAGGGGCTTCCTGGGGCTCTGGCACAGTAGTCTGGGTGCAGTCCTGGCAGTGCGGGTACGTGCTGCCACTGGGGAGGGTATTACTGCAGGCTGTACAGAGTGCATAAAAGCAGTCCTGCCTGGTTCTCTTGGACCTTGAGCCCGGCATAGTGCACTGGGGTGGCTATGCAGAGGGCCCTACAGGGGTGGCTATGCAGAGGAGCCTATAAGGAATAATGGATTCACAGCCGAGGAAGAACTCCAGCTGTGATCTTATCCCACCAGTGTGTCCCTGGGTCCAGCGCCGAAGATCCACAGTCCTGTGCCCCCCTGGAGACTGGCTGGCCTGGTCTGGGTCGGCCGACCAGTAACTGCAGGGTTAATCCCTTATCCTGCAGCAGATAATGGCCGCCGGAGTAAGGTTAAGAAAGAAGGGGGAGCGGAGAGCTGAAAAGGGCGGCAGAGCAGTGTGAAATCGCACCCTTTCAGTCTCGATCCGCCCACTTTATGACACTGTAGAGTGTCATATTTGTCATCCGGGGGGCAGGCGGGAGAGGAGGTGGCGGCCTCGGCTAGGCCGAAGCCGCGGCCTAAATTAGATGCCTGATGCCCAAAGGGGCTGCAGGCCGGCGTGGAAGTCCGGGAGGGGGCCAGATCTGAACCGGGCCCCCCCGGATATAAAGGCAGGATAGCGGTGGGGTATTAGCGGAAGGGGGGGCCCTGTGAAGAGTCCCCCTGAGGCACCATAGAGCTGGTGCTGCCGCAGAGACAGGGCACAGGGAGGCCTGTGCCTCTCATGTCATGCCTGCCTGCACTCCCCCCGGCCCCGACAGGAGCCCGCAGCAGGGCTGGGGTCCCTGGATTCAGGCGCAGTGTGCTGGCTGCTGGGAGCTGCAGAGTGCTGCCTGTACAGGCCCTACCTGAGGCGTTTCAACCTAATACCCCCAGAGGGGGATTAGGGAGGTGATGCTGTCACCATCAGGGGGCTATATCCTCGCCTCGACCTCAACCCAGAAACCAAAAGGAATTGGGGAAGGAGGGGGGTCTCGATTTCGAACCAGCACCCGAGGGGCTGGGGAAGGAGCGACATGGGGAATAGCCATCTCGACTTCGACCGTGCACCCTGTAATAAGGGGCCGAGGAAGGAGCCATGCCAGGAGTCTCGCAGAGACCCACTTTTCTTTATCTGTAATCCCGTCGATGAAAAAGGAGTAAAAGTTTTAGGTGTGCCTCCTATGCGACACTAAGCAAAAACTGGAGATGGCTGACGCCGTCCAGGAGTGTATACTGCAGAGGAGGAGCCACGGTAAATCTTTTTCAGATTATGCATAGTGTTGCCTCCTAGTGGACAGCAGCATAACACTCATGGTCCCGTGTCCCCCAATGAGGCGACAGAGTAAATTAAGTTTTTTTACATTTCACTTTGCATTAATACCTGTGTTGCACCCGAAGGGTTGAAAAAAAAAAATTTACAGCTGTTTTGAAGTATTTGAGTTGTGCGGTTTTTACTATGGTATCATTTTTGGGGAGTTTCCAAAATGTAAAAGCCTCAAAGTCCATTCAAATCTGAATAGGCCCCTAAAGGAACATGTTTTGTTAATTTCTTGAAAAAATGAAAATTTGCTGCTAAACTTTTAACCCTTCTAACATCCTATCAAAATAAAATGATGTTTGAAAAATGATGCAGATATAAAGTAGATATATGGGAAATGTTATCTATTAATTATTTGTACAGCATGACTAACTCGTTTAAGGATATAAGAATTAAAAGTTTGAAATTTGCAAAAAATATTGACCTAAATTTACTACTACTGTATGTACAATGTGTCATGAACAAAACAGTCTCAGAATCACTAAGCTACATTGAAGCATTTCAGAGTTATTACCACAAAGTGACACTGGTCAGATTTCAAAAATTTGGCCTGGTCATTAGGGTCAAAATGGACTCGGTCACTAAGGGTAATGGGAACCAGGAGAAAACACACATGAGCCACTGTTGTAGTATGGCTTCTTTAGAAAGAAAGGACGTATAGTTTCTGTAGTGATCTGAATACAGAGCTCATCTGACAGTTTTCCCAGTGAACTCAAGCCGAATCAGCCCAGTTTCAAAGAAGATATGAATGCAATTATTAAAATTAACTCATTTTTATTTCCAATAATTTGTTAAAAAAATTATACATAAAAACAGGTACTTTCAAAAATCACAAAGTCAAATCTCAATTACAAGCTTGTATTATTATAGTAAGTTGTCTCCTTTAATAAATCGTGTCAAGATACTCTACTCCATTTCTATTGCACTTAATCCCTAGTAATAAAGTGCTGATAAAGTGTTTTTTAATATAAATTAAAACCCCTTACTCAAAAATTCAGAGATAAAAAGTGCAAGTGCAAAAAAGTTTTTCCTCTCTGTGTTGAAAGGTATGTAAATAAATATATTGATGGGTATACAAATATATGAATTTTTGGTTGCATTTTGTATTTTTCAGTAGTGTTGAGCGATACCTTCAGATATCAGGAAATATCGGATCGGATTAGATCGGGCCGATACCCAAAAAGTATCGGATATCGCCGATTCCGATACCGGAAACCAATGCAAGTCAATGGGACACAAATATCGGAATGAAAATAAACCCTTTCTTTCCTTGTAGGTTAATTCTATATGAAGGAAAACAACTAACAATAATGTAGAATGTATTGGGGGAGGTGGTTGCCCAAATCGATGGGAACAGTGCTCACAGTCAAACATGAAAAGCCGGCAATTCAGCAGCGGCATACACCGGTACCCGACAATTTAGAACAGAAAGAATAGAGCATCACACATAGATTAGATAGATAGAAACATGTCAGTCACATATATATGAAGTACAGTGATAGTGTTGGTTACTGTACCTGTCATTTAGTGTTAAAATAAAGGATTTATTAAAAAAAAAATTAAAATTACGGGGAACCCTACGCCAGTCTCTAGCGGAGGTTAAGCTGACAGCTGGGGCAGATGTTTGAAGCCTGGGAAGAGGGTAATACCCACGGAGCTTCCCAGGCTACTAATATCTGCCCCCAACTGAATACCTAGCCTTTACTAGCTATTAAAATGTGAGAACCCCCAAAAAAATGACGTGGGGTCCCCCCTATTTTAATAGCTAGCAAAGGCTAGGCAGACAGCTGGGGGCTGATATTAATAGCCCAGGAAGGGTGCCATGAATATTGGCCCCCTCCCAGGCTAGAAACACCAGCCGTCAGCCGCCCCAGAAATGGCGCATCCATAGGATGAGCCAATTCTGGCACTTAGCCTCGCTCTTCCCACTGCCCTGTAGCGGTGGCAGTGGGGTAATAGGGCTGGGGTTGATGTCAGCTTATAATGCCAGCTGACATCAAGCCCAGGTTAATAATGGAGAGGCGTCTATAAGACACCCCCATTACTAACCCCATAGTCAAAGTTAAAAAAAACACAAACACCCAGAATAAAGTCCTTTAATTGAAATAAACACACAATTCTTTATTGTTCTAAATTAAACCATACTTACCATCACGCCCATTCCAGCTGAAGCCAACGATCTCCTGCAATAAAAGAAAAATAATAAAGCAACATCATCCTTACCTTTTGATGGTTCCCAGGACAGCTCCAGCTCTGCTACATCGAGACGACAGGCAGGACCGCAGCAGAACGCTGCCATCCAGCCCGTCATCCTGCAGACACTGAGAAGCGCAGGCATGCTTGCGCTCCTCAGTGTCTGGCTGTGACGGCATCCAGATGAGCCGACAATGAACTCAGCTCACCTCATGCACGTCACTGACAGCGTGGGAGAATTCTCCTGCGCATGCGGTGAGCGTGAGAGACTCGGCTCATCGGGATGCCGTCACAGCCTGACACTGAGGACTTTATTCTGGGTGTTGTGTTTTTTTTTTTTTTAAATACTTTACTAGAAATTCATGGCAGTCATGTATAATATTGGCGTGACCCCATGAATTTCGGGCTTAGGGCCAGCTGATAATGCCAAGCTGGCCCTAACCCCTTTATTACCCAGTGAGCCACCGCACCAGGGCCCTGGATGAGTTTGGTACAGCGCATCTATGAACGCGCCATTTTCCGGGGTGGCTGCGGACTGCAATTTGCAGCGGGTGGGGCCCAGAAAGCTTGGGCCTCCCTGCGCTGCAGATTCCAGCCCCCAGCTACCTAGTTGTACCTGGCTGGACACAAAAATAGGGCGAAGCCCCACGTATTTTTTTTTTAATTATTTAATGAAATTCATGAAATAATTAAGAAAAAAAGGGCTTCCCTGTATTGTTGTGTCCGGCCAGGTACAAATAGGCAGCTGGGAGTTGGGGGCAGCCTGTTCCTGCCTGCTGTACCTGGCTGGCATACAAAAATATGGCAAAGCCCACGTCAACATTTTTTGGGAAAAATTAATTAAAAAATAAATAATAATTTAGGGACTGCATCTTTATTAACCCCTAAGTGCCAATTCTGGCACTTAGCCTCGCTCTTCCACGCTGCCCTGGTGCGGTGGCAGGGGGTAATAGGGTTGGGGTTCATGTCAGCGCCAGCTGCCATGCAGCCCAGGGAAGCCCAGGTTAGTAATGATGGGCGTCTATAAGACACCCCCACTACTAACCTACAAAGTGTTAAAAAGAAAAAACACACACTACACCCAGAAAAAAATAATTTATTTGAAATAAAACACACCATTTTATTTAATTCTTAGTTTACTAAAAAAAAATAGTTACCTGTCCACGTTCCTGCGCTGATCTCCCATGCACAGCTGTCACATCTGGAGATGGTGAGAGCTGTGCATGGCTGCTGTAAGCTCACACTGCCGGGAACACGTCCGCTCCCGGCAGCGTGAGCCCCTGACTGAGGTCACCGGAGTGCATTCAGTCAGCGCAGCTCCGGAGACCTCCTTTACGGCACTGCTGTACCGTGGGAATTTCTGACCGGAGCAGCGCTGCCTGAACTCCGGCGAACCCGCTTATGCTGTCATTCTAGCGGCGGCAGCGGTTCAGAGCGGTCACATTCTATGTGGCTGCTCTAAACTGGAGATCATCGTGGGACACTCGTGGACTACTACGGAGGGGTAAGGATAAGGTTGTGGTTTATTATTTTATATTTTATTACAGGAGATCGATGGCTTCGGGGAATTAGGTGTCTAGGTGAGTATAGGTGTAGTTTTTTATTTTTTACTTTATTTTAGGTGGCGATCGGCGGGGACAGGTAATGTATAAACTAATTTATTTTAGGTAACCACTGGCCACCAATGACATGTATTTAAAATTTATTGGGGGACCAAAGACAAATATATATGGGGGCATAAAAAAACACGTATAGGGGCAAAAATAACACATGGGGCAGTTTAAATAGCAGGATCAGGCTGATGGGAACTACTGCTCCCATCAAGCTGATCCTGCTGGCACGAGTGGACGCGGGGCAGACATAGGCCGATGGGAGTAGTAGTGTCACATCGGCCTATGTCTACCTGCACGCACACACCCGCAGACATCGCACAGACACCGCGCACACACCAATCATGACGGGCTGATGGTCTGGGAGGTATGGCTGACCTGCGCGGCCGTGGGAAAGTTCATGTGAGTTCATGCAGTCAAGCATGAACTCACATGAACCCTCTGAGGGCACTGCGGCTACTACAAATGAACAGCTGATCGGCATCACCTGATACCTCAGCTGTTCATTTGAAATAACCGGCGGGAAAGCGCAGCACAGAACGGGAAAGCCGGCGGTGAAGTCTTTTCACCTCCGGCTTCCCCGCCCGGGTCTTCGCTCCCCGCTCCTTGGTGCTGCGCTCCCCGCCCGGTCCTAACTTACCATGGGGATGGGAGGTGGCGAGGGGAGCGGAGGATCGGGGTGGGAGGCTGCGGGGAAGCAGTATGGGGCTGTGTGATTGTTTAAAAGCCGGCGGCTTTTTACAGCCCGCCGGCTTTTAAACAATCAGGAGAATTCTCTCATGCTGGGATGGCATTCTGATGACAGGCTGGATCGCAGCTGAGCGCTGCCATCCAGCTTGTCATCCTTCAGAGACACTGCAGAGCGCTGGCATTATGGGAACTTCCGATTCCGGTATTCGATATTGTAAAAGCATCGGAATTTCGATACCGCGAATATCGGCAGATTCCCGATATTTCAGTATCGGAATGCTCAACACTATTTTTCAGACAAGGTAATGTCAAAAAAACAGGGAATAAAACCCAGCAACAAATAGTTAATTTCATGGATAAGGAGCTATGCATATGGAGGCAAATTCATTCAGAGTTCACAGGTAGCAGGCATTCTAAGGGGAGTACTTACATGGCTCAATGTCTAGCTCCTGAAGAGGAGACTGATTGGGGAGATTTATTAAAGGAGACAACTTACTATAATAATACAAGCTTGTAATTGAGATTTGACTTTGCGATTTTTGAAAGTACCGGTTTTTTTATATATAAATTTTTTTTTTTAACAAATTATTGGAAATAAAAACGATTTAATTTTAAGAATTGCATTCATATCTTCCTTGAAACTGGGCTGATTCGGCTTGAGTTTAGTTGTTGATGTTGTATCCTGAATCGGAAGTTGTAATCTACTGACCTCCTTTTTGATATATTAGTTTTCTCAGTGAACAGGACTGAGCAGCCTGCAGTGTATTAGAACTTATGGAGGCTGCAGAAGACAAAATGCAAAACAACTGCAATATTGTTATTTGTTTGCTATCAATGTTTACAATATTCACTTTGTGGTACATAGTTAGGAAATCACCAGTAAATTAAATTAAATGTCTGGAATAATCATCTATTGTAAATTTAAAAAGGGAAAAGATATAGACAAGATGGACCACGGGGTCTTTTTTCTGCCAATTATCTTCTAGGTCCTGGCAGCAGCGGGCAAACAGAATTTTAGCATTTAGGGTTGCACTATCATATAAATTGGGCGAGTGCTATCCAATTGTTTTATTAGATAGCATTCAAACCAATGTTATTCAATAGAGCAGTGGGGGGGGGGGGGCGAAATGACGAATGCAGCTGTGCCGAAACGCGCATCGGGGTGTGTGCCAATGAGGAGTGTGCTATTATCCATAGTGGATGTAAGTAGTTGCTGTGCATTATATACATCAATGTTTTGGCTGTCTGCTTGGTTTCCTTTTGATGTCTTTGATATAGAGGGACATACTGATTTGCCCTTAATACATAACAGTGAGCTATGTGCTCGATATATATTCTCCTGGTATCTTATTGATTTATACTTTTTCTGTTCTATTTAAATCCACTACTACTTTATATGATTCAGCCATTGGCATTAATATGATATTACATAGTATTTAGTGGAATTCTGTTATATTTTTCAGGCACTTGCACTTTAATAATTACCGCACTTTATTTATGTATATACTATATAGCAGCCTACACTGATGGATTCTTGATAAGATTATTCATACCTTGTCTATACTTTGTGATATTTACCGCACCCCCTTCCCTAGTGCCCCTCTACCGCATTGTTCTTACATTTCCCGGTGTTCTGTGATTTATGTTTTCACAGATCAATTGGACCTTGTTTCGCATTGTGTTTCTCTTGTTTTTCAGTTACCATGTTTACTTCGGTGGTCCGCTCTATTTCTTTATAGGTCCATGATTGGGTTAAGATAGAATACTTTACGATATACTTTATACCCGTTTGTTTCTCTCTTTCTCCTCCTATTATTTTATTAAAAAAAAACTTATGGTGCACTGATGGTACAAACTGATGAGTGAACAACAAATAGATTGAAATCGGATCCAGAGAACTGATAAAAATATCTATTTCTTGTATGCAAAAAAAATGAATGAGGCTTTAGGCTGACTTACCAGTAGGGTGCATTAAAAATAAATGACATCTTGCTGGAATCAAGGTCTCGGCCCCTACATCATGCTGCTCTCAGATTAAATAGTAACCACCTGCTGATGGATTCCATTTAACTGTGGAATGTAGTGAATGTAAAATGTTGGCAATGAAAGTACCTAGAATGAAGGGGGAAGGGAGGAATTTAGCCAAATTTGTCATGGTCACTAATGTACATCGTAATAATTAATGGAATTTGTGTATTTCAATATGAGATATATTTTTTCCATGTACAATAGGAAGAGGAACATACAGCTTCTAGAAATGAAGATTGAAGAGGAGAACATGGCCCTGAAAAACATTAGTCTGTCTCTGTAAGTGCTGAGATTTGAGCTAATAAAAGCAAACGTTATAGATAACATAACAATATACATTCTAAGACCATGTTCACACGTTGCATTTTTGCTGCGTTTTTTTCTGCAGGCAAAACCTGCTCTCTTGGCAGTAAAGAAGCTGCTTACAAAAAGCAGGTGTTGCTGTGTTTTTCAGGATCCCAAAGTTCAGCTTTGCTTCCAGCACAGAAGCATGAACACAGGTCACCAATGCAAGACATATGTGAAACCAGACAATCATTTTTGGAAAAAAAAGGTCAATTTGATCAAATTATATAGTGAAAAAAGATTTTTAAATCTGAAAAAATAGTGACTATTCTGAAGAAAAAAGTTCATATGAGTTCATGAAAAAATACACAATTACAAATGTAACAGGGGGGAGGTGAATAGGTCAGGAATAGCTTACCTAAGATGTTGGCAAAACACTGAGTTTGTAAGACACTGTTTACTTTCACACTTTACTCAGCCTTTGAGTTGACCAGGTATTGTTCAATTTCACACCTTGGTCGGCCAATGTTTATTTTACACACATCACTAATTTAATTAAAATGTACTAATCCTAACTGCCATTCTCAGGTGATGAATCATAAAATGTTAGAGTTGGAAGAGACCTCCAGGGTCACCATGTCCAAACCCGTGATCAAGACATTATGGGTTTAAACTTGGGAAAATCATAAAAATAAATGTGTTTCACATACTGCTGTACATGCTTTTTTTTACTGAAAACACAGCAAAACCTGATTCCTGCGTTTTGCTGCGTTTTTGAACTTACTCATTGCTTTCTATGGGGGAAAAACACTGAAAGAAGTGACATGCTGCAGTTTTCAAAAACGCAACAGGTTTTCAATTCAGTCAGGAAAAAAAAACAATGTGTGTGCATGAGATTTCTGAAATCTCAGCTTTTGCTGGTACTGTTACACGCAGCTTAGATTTTGCATAAATTTGCTGAAAAAAAAATGCAGAAAAAACAGAACATGTGAACATAGTCTTACGGGTTTCCTCTACGCTCGCACTATGGACTGTAACTTAGTGTAAAGTTTAACCAAGCAACGCACTAAGTTATATGGAAACTATGACAATTTGACCGAGTGAAACAATAGTTATTGTCAAGATTCAATGAAAAAACCCGCCAACTATGCAGGGACTACAGCACAGCTCTATGTAGGTGATTGGGACAGTGCTGCACCTAAGGCCACGTTCATACGTTCAGTATTTTACATCAGTATTTTACATCAGTATTTGTAAGCCAGAATCAGAGAGTGGAACAATTGGAGGAAAAGTATAATAGAAACACGTCACCACTTCTGTATTTTGTCATCCACTACTAGTCTTGGCTTACAAATACTGATGTAAAATACTGACCAAATACTGAACGTGTGAATGTGGCCTAATACAGACATGGCTGAGAGCACAGTGTTACATAGAATAACTGAGGGGATGCAGCACTAAACCAGCACTGCGGACCGTTCACTCTCAGGAACTGTAGTACTGGTAGTCGGACCCCCACCAAGTTAGAAAGTGGAGTCGTCCCCAGATTTGGTCTTAGAGTAAAATTATAGATTAATGAATATCAATATTACTCACTTATACGGTGGTTATAAGACACACACAGGACTGGTGAATGCCTAGATGTAAACACATTAAAGGGAATCTGCCACCAGGCTATTGCTGCCCCATCTCAGAGCAGCATGATGTAGGGGCAGAGACCCTGATTCCTGAGATGTATCACTTACTGGGTTATTTACAGCAGTTTTGATAAAATCACTGCTTTATCTGTTGCAGATCTACCAGTTCTCTGAATGCTGAGCTCAGAGTAACTCCACCCCCACCACTGACAGCTTTCTGCCTATGCACAGTGTACACAGAAAACTGCCAATCTGTGGTGAGGGCGGGGTTATACAGATATTATCAATATGGAGGACTACATGGAGGGAGGTTTACTAGTCCTTTACTGTTAATCTACTGCTGATAAAACAGCAAGCAGCCCAGTAAGTGACATATCACTGGATTTAGAGTAAAAAATGTGGTGACAGATTCCCTTTAAATCAGAAGTATGTATTGTAATATAGTATATAATGAGTGAGTCATGATACGAGGCCTCATGTATGAAAACTGCTTTCTGTTACATTCCTGAAAAAAAAAGAAGAAAAAGAGATGGCTTTGCTGGTGCCCAGCCATCTAGTACGTACTGTATTTTTCAGATTATAAGACTCACTTTTTCCCCCCTACATTTGGGGGGAAATGGGGGTGTGCCTTATAATTCGAATGTAGTTACCGGGGGGGGGGGGCAGCTTCTGTGGAGCAGGTTCCCAGAAGGCACAGTCGCTACTGCAGGAAGCTGGCGGCGGTGTCAGAAGTGAATTTGGGGAAAAATGGCCGCCAGAGGCGGCACATGCACAGAGTGAGGTCTCGCCTCCTGAGATCTCAATCTGCACATGTGTCGCCTTTGGCGGCCATTTTCCCAAAGTTCACCAGAGTGAAAAGGATGGGAAGTGCGGGGACTCCTCTGACATTTTGTCATTTTGTGAAAACCCGAGGCCCACCGCACCCTCGCATCACTGAATACCCCCTCCTCCCGGCCGGGGGCCCACAGCATCGCCCCACTTCTGACACCGCCGCCAGCCTCCTGCAGCAGTGACCCCGCTCCTCCACAGCCGCCCTCCCCTGGTAAGCTACAGTAAAAGTGGACTATAAGACGCACCACCATTTTATTAAAAAAGATAATATTTATTTTCCTCCCCAAAATTTGGGATGCGTCTTATAATATACCGTATTTTGCTGACTATATCAGAGAACATAGTATTATAAAGTAATATATGTAAAGGAGGATACAAGGGCCCCGAGGGCGGGACGGTTTTGGTCTAGTGCATATATTCTCTGCACTATTCCCTGCCTAGTGCCGCCTAGTGCGCCAATATTATCAAGATCAATTTATTCAGCAGCGCTGCCTGATTTAACGGGATTTATTCTTGGGATACAATATCATCAGGTCGGTGGCAGTCTGAAAAAAATCCGACTACAGCATGCTGCGTATGTAAAAAAAAAAAAAGCCTCTGACCCCCCCCCCCAAAAAAAAGGTAAAGTGAAGAATAACACCACAGGAAAGATGCACCGTTTGGAGGATTTTAAAGGAAACCTGTCATGTCCTCAAATGCTATTAGCCTGTAGATATAGGGTAAATGTGCAGGTTAAGGGCTCGGACACATGAGCGTATATAACACGGCCGAGTGCTGTGTGATACAACATTGCATAGCACTCGGACCGGTGTTATTCCCTGGTACAGCTCAGATCTGCGATTATCTTCTCATGAAGATTCAGCGTGAGAAAACAATAGCATCATTCTGCAACTGCATCCGAGAATCGGATCTCAATCACCCATACAAGTCTATGGGTGCAAAATATCGGACTGCACTCAGATGTCATCCAAATGCAGTGCGATTACCACGGATGCTGGCAATGGAGGAGCCACCAGCTTTCAGTCATAGAGGAGTGTCTGGCACAGCTTCAGTCACCACTCAGTACACAGAGAGCGGCAGATGTAACCACACCCCGACACTGACTGACAGCCGGCTACGCACTGATGCACTTCTGAGCGACCGGTCAGTCAGTGCTGGGGTGCGGTTACAGCCGCCACTTTCAGTGCTGTGAGCCGTGACTGTAACTCCCCCAGGCACGCTTCAATGACTGAAGAAATAAAGTTGATTTTCTCCAGGTGACGCACTTTCAGAATAGCGGCCGGGCACCTTCATAACGCAATTAACAAGTGTTGAGCCACCCCCGTAGTGTTCGAGATCGGTTCGTCGAACACCCGTGTGTTCGCCGAACTGTTCGTCGAACACCTTCGAACACCGTTAAAACCAATGGCAGGCAAACAAAAACACATAGAAACACATAGAAAACACCTTCAAAGGTGTCCAAAAGCTGACAAACTGCTCAGAAGACACAACTAACACATGGAAAAGTGACAAGTACATATAGTCATGCGAAAAGAAAAGAGGTGGAGGAGTAAAAGGAGGGGGAGACACAGATATAGGCATGTCATGCCCTTCTAAAATCCAAAAAGTGAGAAGCCGACACGGCCAGTCCGTTCCTGCCTGTGCCACCTCTGTGTCGCCGGGTTTGTGCCAGAGCCGCGGTGGACCCTGACGGTCAGCCCCCCTATCCCAATACTGGTGCCTGTCCGCTGGTGGGTCGAGGCCCCCCACGGTGGGGTGGGGGGGGGGGGGGGGAGTAACATCTGCAGAAGAAAGACCATCTTCCAGCCAAACTAAGATGTCGACTTCTTTTTGATGCGCCCCCTGGGCCATGTTGTTAGGGATACCCGGAGCCGGATCAGATGGGGGTTGTAGTCTCCGAGTGGCTGTGACCCGGTCCGTGCCCAGGGTGTCAAACTCAGTGTGCGGCAGTCCTTGCAGATGTTCTTAGTGTCGACTACGCCACCCGTTGATTTGCGGTCAAAAGGCCGCCGCTGCAGGATGGTCCGCTGAGGCTGGTGGTGTGTGTGCAGCTGTGGTAGTATAACCCCCAACGGGAGGGGCATAGCCTCAGGGGGTCAGACGTGGAGGATGGTGGTTATGAAGGTGCAGCAAGGAGACTCAGAGGCATGAAATGCAGTTTCAGGGTTTTTACTCACTGGTGTTGCTCGGGTCACTCTGTACAGCAGTGACCACCCAAGCCGTGCTGCGTCCACCAGGTGCGGGACTCGGTCAACTCCCGGGCAATTCTGGAGCGTGGTCCTGAGCTTCTTTCTGACTCTCCCCTCCTCTGGCCGTTCCCACCAGGGATCCACTTATGTCCGGCTCCCTCGGGTCTCTTGTTGGTCAAGCCTCCTCTGGGCTCCCTGACCCTATGCTTGGTGTGCCTTTCTAGTGGATTTGGTGAGGGTCGTGGCAGATCCTGCCCACAACCTCCGGTTCCTGGCTAAGGTTTGCTTTGGCCTCCGCCAGCTTGGGATCCGGTACCCTTTTGCCGACCCTTCACCCTTTTGTCCTTATTCTGGGATCTTGGGGTCCCCTCTCGTCCTGCGCCTCTGGGTCCCTCTTCCTTCTCCTCTCCTGGAGTTACTGCTGACTCACTGACTGACTGACCCTGTCCTAAGATGGTGCCCACCTTATATACTCCCTCTATGTGTGAGCTCAGGTGACCAGCACCCAATGAGCTCCTACATTTACCCAGACTACTCCCCCTATCTGCCCCTACACTACTGGGATGTTCCACCCCCCTCCCACTCCAGCCAGGGACAGACGCTGTCGTACCTGCACATAAACTGGTGGGAGTACCGTTGATCTGTCCCCCGGAAATGGGATGTATGTAGTGCATGCAGCCTACTAGCTCAGTTCCACACTCCATCCTTACCCGGGAGTGGAATACCACACCTCTGGCTTGAGGTGTAATACCCCTGTAGCAGCCGAGTCCTCAGGGTGCTACATTTTCGTGGACAATGTGATACGATCCCATTCTTACGGACACGCCCATCGCTACAAATTCTAGATGAGGCACAAAAACAGCAGGTGCTTCAACGGATATCAAGTGCTCCTTCAAGTGGGCTCTCCACCTCAATTTCAACATCACAAATACTCCAGTCCTCAGAGATGTCACCCCAATCGCACTTGCTTCCTCACAGCTCCCAAGTCTCCAGCTGCCCATCTGAGTATGGGGTAACACAGATGGCTGAGTCTGCCCAGCTGTTTACTCATACTATAGCCTGGGAAACGGAGGTCTGCTCCAGAGCTTCTGTTAATCCAGATGAGGAAATGATCTGATCCGATGCCCAGAATCTTTATAAGTTGGATCCAGGACCAGATGAAGAAGGTTCTGAGCATAATGTAGACCCTTGTTCCCAAACTGTAACTCCTGTTGGTGGAGACCATGATGAAGATGATGATGAGACTCAAATACCTGATTGGAGCGACAACTTGACTTTTCGGTCAGGGCAGGAAGAGGTTGGCTCTGAGGGCGACGGGTGTGATAACACACAGGGTGATGATGACGAGGTTGGAGATCCCACTTACTGTCAACCCACAGTCAGACAGTCGATGAGGTCAGCAGAGGAGGTGGAGGAGGATGTGACTAGCCCTGGGGATGGGGATGACTCGGTACCCGGGCATTTGCCTGGCCTTGGGGATGTCGCGGTGGTCGGCTCCCTGGCCCGTACCCTGGGGTCTCTCTTTAAAAGGGTGGATAATTGTTAATTTTATAAGAGTTCATGACGCCACCTGTGGTATCTGGTGACAAGCACCAGCGCTGCAGCAGTCCACTGAGGCCGGTGATAAGGCAGCTCGATGGTATAGCTCCCCACAGGTGGAGCTAGGTCTCAGGGCAGCGTATGCAGGGGGAATGCAGGACAGGCGAGACCCAGCTGGGTCAGAGCAAGAACGGGAACGGACACGGTAGTCACTTCAGTACCTTTTACTGGTGGAAATTCAGGCACATCCCGGAGCACTGTAGGGTGAAGGGTGCATATCAGGATCCTCCCCAATGAGCGGGTGTAGGGCCTTCTGTTTCTTGCCTCTGCGTAGTAAGTTTCTGACCTGCCTGGAGCTAGGCCTAACTTTGTCTCTGTCCTGCGCTGGCTGACCTTGTGGTAGGGCCTTCTCTTGGAGTTCACGCTCCCAGTATGCGGGGCCTAAGCGTCTCCTGGCTCTGTTACATATCAGCACCTTAGCGATCCTGGGACTTGTAGTTCTCCAGGGATTCTGGTTATGCCTTACTGGGTCATAGAGATCCCGGTAAGCTCGGATCCTGTGTCCGGTAAATGCTTCGGGGTGAGCTGGTTAAGCTCCTCTGCCCCTTATGTACTAACTCGCCACTCGCCTTCGGCCTACTCGGGCCCTCACTAGGCGATACACACTAACGGCAGCTTGCCGCGCTTCACTGATCTTACGGCACCGGCACACCTTAAGCTCTATCTGGGCTCCCTGAATCTAGCAAGCAGGAGCCTCGTGCTCCACTGCTGAACTATTAACTGCGTTCTCTAGACTAGACTGAGCTCCACTGCAGACTGACCTCTCTTAGGCTTCTCTACTGCAGGAACTCTTCAGAGGAACTGAACTGCCTAGCTCCACCTTCCCTATTTATATCCCTAACGGGCTCCCTCTGCTGGTCTGAGGTGGAAGGTGGAGATGTGTGAATGTTTATGGGGGCCTCTTGTGGAGGATTCCATCAATGCACTCTTGTAGGATCTGTGATACCAAGCGCAGCGGGGCATCACAGATGCTATTGACGACGAGGTTAGGTTGCGCCTTCCTGAACAGAGACGGAGTACTGGAAGCACGTCAACAACTGCATCCTCAACCACAACTCTGCCTCTGACCACAAGTCGTAGTGGCTCTTCAGGTCACATGGGCTCTAAGCCTTGCATAGCCTGGGCATTTATTCAGATCGATAAGGATGACCCAACTCGTGTTATCTGTAATATTTGTCAGCAAAAGTTAAGTAGAGGCCAAAAAATACATAGTTTGAGTACTTCATGCATGTACCGTCACATGGATATGAAGCATAAGTTGCAGTGGGAAGCTCACTGTGCTACAATGCAGCCTAGCCGGCTGGGCCAACCACCGTCTGCCCCATCTTGTGCATCTGCAGCCTCTTCATCCTCAGCAGTCACACATGTTTTTGGACGCAGACCTGCCACCTCTTTACCCGCAACAGCCAGTGTGATTGGCAGGTCGTCAGTTCATTGGGAAGTGGAAACACCTGCTAGTGTTGAGCGCTCTCCGACATCGAGAGCACCACCTTTGGATCAAGGCAACCTAACATGTCCGCCTGCATCTTCCTCACAGACCGGCAGTTGCCGGGGACACCCTACTCAACACCGTCTAAGCACAACAGCCAGCCCTCGGTCCCTCAGATGTGGAAAAGTAAAAGACCATTTCCTCCTAGCCATGAGAAAGCTAAGAGGTTGAATTTCACCATCTGCAAGCTGTTGGCTACAGAAATGCTGCCTTTCCACCTGGAGGACACAGAGGATTTTCAAGACCTTATGTCCGTCACAGTGCCCCAGTACCAGATGCCCAGTCGGCACTACTTCTCAAAGAAAGGTGTGCCTGCGCTCCACTAGCATGTCGCACACAACATCACCGCTTCTTTGAGAAACTCTGTGTGTGACAGGGTGCACTTCACCACAGACACTTGGACGAGAAGGCATGGACAGGGGCGTTACATGTCGCTGACTGGGCACTGGGTAACTATGGTGACAGCAGGACAAGGGGCTGCTGTCCAAGTCTTACCGTCCCCACGAGTTGTGTGTTAATCCTCTTTATCTCGAACTTCCTCCACTGCTTCTGTCTCCTCAACCTCCTCTCGGTCCTCCACCTGCACCCAAAGCCTGTCTGGTAATGCCACCTGCTTTCTAACTGCGCAGAAGGAATCCTGCACACCTCCTTACTATGCTGGCAGCAGGGCTCAACGCATCAGTGTTTACTTTGAAATGTCTGGGAAATGTGAGTCACACAGCTGAGGAGTTTTGGTCAGCTCTGGAGACCCAGTTTCATGAAAGGTTGTCTCCACTGGACCTGCAACCAGGGAAGGCCATGTGCGACAATGCTGCAAACCTGGGTGCGGCACTTCGCCGGGGCAATGTCACACACGTGCCTTGTATGGCTCACGTGTTGAACCTGGTTGTCCAGCAATTTTTAGCCCACTATCCCGGACTAGATGGCCTTCTGCAGAGTGCACGGTCGCTGTGTGCTCACTTCCGCCGTTCGCATCCCGCAGTTCAACGACTTACATCTCTACAGAAGTCGTTGGGCCTGCCAGTTCACTGGCTGAAATGCGATGTGCCGACACGGTGGAATTCAACTCTGCACATGTTGCAGCGACTGTGGCAGCACCGACAAGCCCTGGTGCAATACGTTCTGACGTATAGCCTGGGCCAACGAGATCCAGAGGTGGGGCAAATCACGCTGGAGGAGTGGTCTCAGATCAGGGACCTATGCACCCTTCTGCACAGTCTTGAAATGGCGACGAAGATGTTTAGTGCTGACGATGCCATTATCAGCATGACTATTCCGGTGATTTACATGCTGGAGCACATGTTAAACAGAATTCGGAGTCAGGTGGTGGGACAAGAGGAGGTGGAGGAAGTAGAGGAGGAGTCGTATGCGGAAGGGATAACATCTCCAAGGTCCAGATGGTTGGCAGCACCAAGGCGGCAGGCATGGGAGGGTGGGGGAGAGGGATTAACCAGGGCGCATGGTAGCAGCCAAACTGTTGAGGAAGGTGCAGGAGCCGAGGAAGAAGTGGAGGACGAACTGGCAATGGGCATGGAAGACTCATCAGATGAGGGAGACCTTGATCACATTTCTGTTGTGCGAGGTTGGAGGGAGAGGGCATAGGAAGGAAGCATGATTCTTACCTCGCTACCAACACAACAAGGACTTGGTCCTTCTGGATGCGCAAGACACATGAGTGCCTTCTTGCTGCACTACCTGCAACATGACCCCCGGATTGTCAGAATTCGAAGTAATCCCGACTACTGGGTTGCCACACTCTTAGATCCCCGGTACAAAAGTATATTTGCCGAAATAATTCCTGCCATAAAAAGGTATTGACGAATGCAGGAGTATCTGTTGCAGAATCTTACATGTGCTTTTCCACAAAACACCAGTGGTGCACGTAGTGAATCTCACAGGTCTAACTTGCCAACGGTGGGACTGTCGAGTCTTCATCACTCAAACAGTAACAGTAACACAGTAT
This sequence comes from Phyllobates terribilis, assembly GCF_046119375.1. NCBI lineage: Eukaryota > Metazoa > Chordata > Amphibia > Anura > Dendrobatidae > Phyllobates > Phyllobates terribilis. Next base: position 12,046,714 of record NW_027362797.1, on the reverse strand, counting down.
CTGCTGGTAACAGCAATTTTGTGGAATAGTTTCACCACTTTTTTAGACCATCCTTTGCAAGGCCACAGGAGACAAGAAGTCTGACACATAGTCAATGCCTAGAGAGGATGGTACAGGAGAATCTCCAAGTGAACATCGAAGCCATGACTGTGTCACTGGACCCTTGCTCATTTTGGTATTCCAATCTTGAAAAATCGCCGGAGCTCGCCACTCACGCCTTGGAGATCTTGTCATACCATGCAGCCAGCGTTCTCTCTGAACGTGTGTTCAGCGCTGCTGGTGGTGTGCTGACAGATAAGCGCACGCGGCTGTCCACTGAGAATGTAGACAGACTCACGTTCATAAAGATGAACAAATCATGGATCCGCAAGGACATTTCTACCCCTGTGTCATCCTTGGGAGACTAAAAGCTTGGGGATTTGGTAAAATCACCTCACCAACCGTTTTAAGCAACAGTGGGGCAATTGATGCCACTTAACCCTAGAACGCATGACCATAAAAATTTACACCTTCATATACCTGGGGCCTTTTAGGCCCGTGTGCAAATAACATGGAATAACTCAAACTCAAATGACAAACAACTATATACATGAAGAATACCTAGAGTTTCAAAATTCTAACTAAAGCAATCTTGCAGAAAATAGAAAACAATTAACTGGGCGGGCCTGCAAGGCCACAGGTATGCGTTCTAGGGTTAAGTGGTGTCTGTGCCACAATTTTGGGAGTCCCCTTGCTGTGTCTTACGTGACGTTGGCATCATCAATTCCAGGTGGGTTGGGTCGCACCCCCCCCTTTTAACTGTAAGAAACTACATACACTATGGCTTGGGGTAACACAGATGGTTGAGTCTGAAGAGCTGTTTACTCAGAGGTCTGCTCCAAATCTTCAGTGTCTGCTAGTCAGCGTAGAATTTTTAACTGCATCTAGCCTAGGCAATACTTTGGGCGTAGTAGCCCAGCTGCGAAGCAAGCTGCACCGCCTGTGTATCTAATAAGAATTTTTAAATGCATCTAGCCTAGGCAGACTGTGGGGACCCCCAACCAAACCCAGATGCTCAGCCCCCCTACCGCCCCCCTTTCATGGACAACCCAATAATGTAACTCTTACAACTGGATGGGTGAGGATCGGTCACAGCTTTATTAACTCTTTATACTCATTCCATTAGAAAGGCATTTTATTTCTAAAATAATTCAGCTTGTTGCAGCATGCCCTGGGTCCCGACTCTGGCAAGTTGGCCAACAAGTGTAACTCTCCAACATGTCCTTTCTATTTCCAGGCCACGGAGGATCCAGCGTACTCGTATGCAGGACTCTGACCCCCACCCATCACTCTTAACGCTTGTTCCACTCCGTCCTGGAGTCCTGACAGGAATATGTCCAGTCTAATATCTATTAAGTGAACACCGTCGGGCCGTATGAGGCCTGCTTTATCTCCTTCCAGTTGTCGGTGTCGTATCACTACACCGCCTCTGTCTCTTCTAAATTTTGCCATCCGAATATTTATTACCCGCCTTGTCCATTCGATGACCGTGATGTCTCGCGCACCTTGCCATACCGCTATCGGCACAATCTCTGACCATACTATAGCTAATTTTGTGAAAAATTCTCTGAAGCGCTCAGTGTCTAGTTTCATTATTGCCATTAGTTATGCGCTCTTGTGATGACCTAGGTTGTTTCCCCCGGCCTGTATAACTAAGATGACCGGACCTCTTGCCTCTCTCCCTACCTTGATTACCTCCATTAGTACCTGTGGCCATAGCAGGCCTCTAATACCTCTCCAGTTGAAATATGTGTTATGAAACTCTAATTTCCTCCCGCCTGGGCGGACTTTCGCCCTTTTTTGTGCCCAATATATATATACGAGTGGCCTATCACTCACACTGTTGGCTTAGCGTCACCTGTAAAAGAAACAAACCACGTTAGGATAACAAGTCCGGTCTTATGTATCTCGCCAAACACGTGGATCGCCATCTCCCTATCCTCTGAACTTCCGTTTCTGACAGTCCTGCTCTTGCTGCTTCCGTGGCCGCACCTATGCGGAATGAGTGTGTCCCGTAATCTTTGGGGTGGTTCCCTGCCGATGTTATGCATTTATTAAATATAGCTTGGAACAGGTATCTTGATAATGCCGTTCCATCAATGTGTGATACGAAGAAATTACTTTGTGATCTGATGGTTAGATATGTTTTTACTATTGTTACCCGACTCAGTTTTACCGTTTGTGGGTTGTAGAAGTACCCAAGTACCCCTGCCCGCTGGAACCGTTTTCGATTGGTGTATGCGTACACGTATTGCATTATTGGCTATGACTACTTCCTGGTGTAATAAGCGTCCACTGGTGGTAATTTTGGATTGAGGGACTAATTCGCTTATACATAGCACCCCGAAGAAGGCGATCACAAATGCAGTAGACATTAGTGTTGCTTCAAATTGTGAGTGTCATGTTAATGGTGTTAGGGATAAGATGTGAGAAATCAGTTTTAGTGACACGGGACGGGACGTCTACATTCCTGACTTGGCTGACCCCTTTTCCACCCTTTTATGGATTGTCTGATGATGAATCTTTGTCACATCTCCCCAATTCAGTAGTTGGAAGTGAAATGCTACTCCGGTCAGACACCGCTGCGCTGACGCCCCTGATATGCCCCTCATCATTAGCTGGTGGAGAAATTCTATGGTGACTTGTGATCTGGCTTGTTCACATTGGTCAACCCGTCTGCCTGCTACTAGTCATGTCCACTCTTCCCATGCCTTACCGTATGCATGCCACGTTGACGGGGCAACTGACGCTCTGATTAATGGCATCAACTATTCGCCACTAGATCCCATAGGGAGGGTGGGCAACTGTTGTCCGATGGGTGGGCGTTGTGGAAGAGCTCTGTGAAAATCTGCCAATTGAATTGTTATAAAGCATTAGCAGCAGCTTTATACCCCTCAGCATAGTGGCTAGCGCGGACCCATACATTGTGTTTTAGGCACAGGAATACTAGCCTGCGTAGCAGACCTAGCACTGGGAGAGACGATGATGCCATCTTATTAATACAGTGCGCTAGGCTGGTGTTTTGTGTTATGAAGCGTATATTTTTGTTAGCCAGGCACGCGCCCCATATTTCTATTGCTACCACTATTGGGAAAAATTATTTTCAGGGCTAGATGCAGCTAAAAATTATTATTAATTTCAAAGCTGGTGGAGCTTGGTATAGATGGTCTAATACAATGAGTCCCACACACTGCAGGTAGATGCAGAAAAAAATATATTCAGTTTGCAACCTGATGGAGGTCAGTATAGATGGACTAATACAACAAGTCCCACACACAGCTAGAAGTCCAATATTTTTTCAGAGCTAGATGCAGATAAAAATTATATTCAATTTGCAACCTGATGGAGGTCAGTATAGATGGACTACTAGCATCATTCTATGCCCAAAAGATTTTACTTCACTAGGTGCAGTAAAAAAATTGGTATTCTATACACAGGTGGTATATCTTGCAACACAGATTGTGTTAGTCAGTGGAGTAGCCTCTCTGCAATAGGCCAAAAAGGATTAGCTTTGCTAGATTCAGCCAAATGCTGTGAAAAAAACTTGCACAGCACTGGCACAGACCTGCCTGGCAAAAACTGATAGGAACTGATGTAACCTAGTCCTGAAAAGGACTCCAATTACAATTAGTCTTTACTCCCACAATCTATCTATTTAAGAGCACAGACCTGCCTGATAAAAGTCGTAGGAAATGCTGTAACCTAGTCCTTAAAAGGACTGCAATCACAACTATTCCCTACTCCCAAGCTATCTGTATATTTGTGCGAAAATTGGCTTGAAATTAACAAGGTATAGCGCACACAGCAACAGCGGTGCCGTCTAACACGCAGCTGCAGCAGTGAGAAAATGGTGGCGACGGGGAAAGTGGCTTGGTCTTATAGGGCAAGGACATGTGACATACACTGCCAATGACACATGCCCTTGCTTGTGTGAAAAACAGCAGTTCGCTCCGTGTGTGCGCTGCTGATAGGCTGACAGATTGCACCTCCCCACTGCAAATGCGGGAAAGAGAAAAAAAAAATGGAGATCTTCATTGTTCCTGCAGAGATCCATCCCCTGCCCCTCCCCCCACCCCGCTGTACACTCAAACTGCGTATTAACATTAATTTTCATCATTACTGAGAAAAAATCCAGTTATGATTTTGGTGCACGAACAGTTATCGAACATAACCTCGAACAGCCGAATTTTTCTCAAATTGTTCGTGTTCGCCGAACGGCTCGAACACCGCCCAAAACAGCTCGAATTTGAGATTGGCGAACAGTTCGAGTAGAACAACGCTCATCTCTACAATTAACCTGCAGATTAATCCGATATCTGCAGGTAATAGAGTTATAAGACCTTACAGTATAGTCCGAAAAATACTGTCTGCACATGATACACCGTATATCTACTACACAGATACAGTAGTTGCCATTTACTGGGTGTCGCTCATGTATCATATTTTATTGTAAAAAGAAGGCAAAGAGTTTTTATGGGATATAATAAACATTATAGGAATTGTTATTTGAAGAAGAAAAGAAAAATGAGCCAATATCTTAATATCATATACAAATAATGGACAAACCAAAAACAATAATGTTAAAACACCATTAAAAATAGTGGAAAGGTCCACTACATGAGGAGCCCACTACTTAAGAAACCTTCCTATGTTATAATGAATGGTATAAAGTGCACAAGTATGCAGACAAATAGATAAGCCCTCACAGGCTATGGGAAATGTCTGTGGTGGTCACTATTGCACAAACCCAGAGTATTCTGTATAAAGAATACAAAAGAAAATATATATGACGCGCCCCTGGGCCTTCTGTGTCGTGCGGCATCGCGCGCACGGGGGCTTACCCGGAGCCGGATCAGATGGGGGTAGTAGTCTCGTGGCGGTGACCCGGTCCGTGCCCAGGGAGTCAAACTAAGTGGCGAGTCTATTAGCAGTAGGTGTTGGATGACTACGCCACCCGTTGAATGCAGCTTTGGAGCTGCCGCTGCAGAGCAGACCGCTGAGGCCGGTGGAAGGATGGTGCAGCGGGGATGGTATAACCCCCAACGGGAGGGGTATGGCCTCAGGGCAGCAGGTGTAGATGATGGGGGTTGTGATGGTGCGGTAAGGAGGCACAGAGACGTGGGATGCAGTTTCAGGGTTTTTACTCACTGGTGTTGCTTCAGTCACTTCGGCCGGGAGTGACCACCCGAGCCGTGCTGCGTCCACCAGGTACGGGACTCGGCCAACCCCCAGGCAATTCCGGAACGTGGTCCTGAGCTCCCTTCTCTCTCTCTCTCTCTCTCTCCCTCTCTCTCCGGCCATCCCCACCAGGGATCCACCTTTGTCCGGTTCCCTTGGGCCTCTATATGGTAAAACCTTTTAAGGCTTTCCTGACCCTACTCGTGGTGTACCTTCCTGGTGAATGTGGTGAGGGTCGTGGAAAAACTTGACCACGACCTCCGGTTCCTGATTAAGGATGTTTTGCCTCCGTCAGTTTGGGATCCGGTGCCCTCTTCTGCCAACCCTTCACCCTTTTTAGCTCACTCGTGGGATCTCAGGGTTCCCTCTTGGTCTTATGCCTCTGGGCCTTTCTTCCTCTTCCTCTTCCTCTCTGCTTCAGGCCTGGCCCTGGAGCTGGGCCCAGCCGGAGACACAGCTCCCTGTCAGCCCTCCTGGCTGAACTCCTCCTCAGAACTCTCCTGACAGACCCTATCTCTAGATGGTGCCCACCATATATACTCCCTCTATGAGTGAGCCCAGGTGACTAGCACCCAATGGGCTCCTACCTCTATGCCCAGAGCCCCTCCCCTATCTGCCCCTACACTACTGGGATGTTCCTCCCCCCCTCCCACTCCAGCCAGGGACAGACGCTGTCGTACCTGCACATCTAACTGGTGGGAGTACCGTAGTTCTGTCCCCCGGAAATGGGATGAGTGTAGTGCATGCAGCCTTCTGAGCTCAGTCCCACATTCCATCCTTACCCGGGAGTGGAATACCACACCTCTTGTTTGAGGTGCAATACCGCTGTAGCAGCCGAGTCCTCAGGGTGCTACATATATATATATATACATAAAGTGCAGCAACAGGTACCTACGTGCGAATTACTATGGTATCCCTGTGTACAGGGTGATGGGTCAATAAAGTAGAATAGCTGTTGGAAATACACCCTTTCACCTCACACTGAAGAGATAGCCACTCCATAATCACTCATACATTCAATTACGGCGACCAATGCTGCCCCTCACAAAAATAAAGAGCCAATTATGCAACATGACCATAGATAGAGGATACCCAATCAAATCAGCCTGTTAATAGGAAGGTGTAGATAGGACCTCAGTACCCAACGCGTGTCGCCACTCACGGTGGCTTCATCAGGGGAGTTTAAGGTACTTGTGTAGCGCCCCGAGGGTTCGGCCGCTACAGGGGTATTGCACCTCAACCAGAGGTGTGATATTCCACTCCCGGGTAAGGATGGAGTATGGACCAGGGCTCAGTTAGCTGCATACACCACACACACCCCATTTCCGGGGGGACAGCTCGACGGTGCTCCCATTTATATGTTATGTGGGCACAACTGACTATGTCCCTGGCTGGAGTGGGGAGGGGGGAGGAAAACCCAGTGGTGTAGGAGCAGATAGGGGTTGGGTTCTGAGCATAGGTAGGAGCTCATTGGGTGCTGGCCACCTGAGCTCACACACAGAGGAGGAGGTATATAAGGCGGGCACCATCTTAGTTCAGGGTGGAGAACAAGAAAGAGAAGTTGAGAGGAGAGCTGACAGGGAGCTGTGGCTCAGCCTGAGCTCAGCTCCACGAGGCAGGCCTAGGGTGAAGGCCGGAGCCAGAAGGGAGAAGAGGAGAAGGAACGGAACAGAAAGAGAAGGAACCAAGGAGTAGAAAGGCTCAGAGACACGAAGGCAGAAGGGACCCTAAGGACCAGCGTGATATTGGGTGACGGGTCAGGCAAGAGAAGGGTACCGGATCCCAAATTGGTGGCGGTAAATCATCCCTCAGCCAAGAACCTTAGGTCGTGATCATCTATTGGTGCGACCCCCCCGCTAAACCTACTAGGAAGGCACCACATAGGGTCAGGGAGGCAGGTGCCAAGTTCTCCCAGAGAAGGCCCGAGGCAGCTGGACAGAAGTTTGGTTACTGGTGGGGCACGGCCAGAGAAAGGATAGAAGGGAGCTCTGGGCTATACTCCTGAATTGCCTGGGGGTTGACAGAGCCCCGCACCTGGTGGACGCAGCATGGCTTGGGCAGTCATTGCCAGCAGAAGTGACTCAGATAACAACTGTGAGTAAAAGACACTGGACTGCAACACGTTGACTCTGTGTTTCTTACCGTGCCAGCACTAACGGTACTGGGACGCCCTGCACCACAACCCCCACCATTTACACTCACTGCCCTGAGGCTACACTCCTCCCGTGGGGAGTTATACTATTCTCTGCTGCACCCACAACACCAGCCTCAGCGGGCTGCCCCGCAGCGGCGGTTCACCCTGACCGCAATCCACGGGTGGCGCAGTCGGACATTCATAACTATACAAATAGACTGCCACAGCATTTAGTCTGACCATCCTGAGCCACGGGATCGGGTTGCCACCACTACCCCCAACATTGCACTGAAGCCCAGTTCCGGGTGCCCCACGGCTCAGGGGGCGAGTCACTTGTCCACGTGTCATTATACATAAAGCCCAAGAACATATCATTACCGAGAGATCAGCTGTATTCCGGAAGACGCCGGAGCTCCGGGCATCGCAATGCAGGACACGGAGCCGGAGGACCTCCCCTCAGCGCAGGCGCACCATGTGCCTCCAGCGTCATATCTGTATCGTACATTGCTGTCCCTGTGCAGTTTTTTTTTTTTTTGGCACCCATCCCATTTATCCTGTGGGCCTATACACTTTGTGGAGGATTGGTCAATTCAATGTATCCCTATAAACTTCATATGCTGGTGATATGGGCATGTGATTGATGCCCTGCATTTCCGCTTTGCGATGCCCGGAGCTCCGGCGTCTTCCGGAATACAGCTGATCTCTCGGTAATAATATGTTCTTGGGCTTTATGTATAATGACACGTGGACAAGTACCTTAAATTCCCCTGATGAAGCCACCGTGAGTGGCGACACGCGTTGGGTACTGAGGTCCTATCTACACCTTCCTATTAACAGGCTGATTTGATTGGGTATCCTCTATCTATGGTCATGTTGCATAATTGGCTCTTTATTTTTGTGAGGGGCAGCATTGGTCGCCGTAATTGAATGTATGAGTGATTATGGAGTGGCTATCTCTTCAGTGTGAGGTGAAAGGGTGTATTTCCAACAGCTATTCTACTTTATTGACCCATCACCCTGTACACAGGGATACCATAGTAATTCGCACGTAGGTACCTGTTGCTGCACTTTATGTATATATATATATATATTTTCTTTTGTATTCTTTATTTATACAGAATACTTTGGGTTTGTGCAATAGTGACCACCACAGACATTTCCCATAGCCTGTGAGGGCTTATCTATTTGTCTGCATACTTGTGCACTTTATACCATTCATTATAACATAGGAAGGTTTCTTAAGTAGTGGGCTCCTCATGCAGTGGACCTTTCCACTATTTTTAATGGTGTTTTAACATTATTGTTTTTGGTTTGTCCATTATTTGTATATGTGTCAGGAGATATTGAAAATAAACTGATGTAATTTGTATCTAAATAGTTTTTTGATTATTTTTTCTGGTGATCACTGCTTAGGTGCGTGTCCTCTTTCTCTTTCTGAAATTTGCATTGTTAATTTAGGACATATTGCAGGTAGATCCCAGTTATTGGATGGTGTCCTCCTAAAGTGGTAGTTGTAGTCCATTATCTTAATATGACGCCCGTACAAATATATCAGATATTATATATATTAAACAAGAAAGAGGAAGGCCGATCATAAAGTCCCAAATATCAGAGTACGGTGAATAATCTCATTTTTATTATTAATGAACAGGTGATGACAAAGAGAAATAATTAAAAATTTAAAAGCAGGGGCGAATGTCTGAGTAAAAAGTAATAAACGCGCGTCGGGGTGGACGCATGTCTGGCATGCGGGAGGTATTCATTTCAGTGTAAGTTACTTTCTTTTTATTATTTCAAACTTTATTATATAGTTTATCTATACTGGAGGATTTTCATCATTTTGTTTTCCACTCACAGCTGTTTCCATTGCCTTTTTCCTTTACTATCATTGCACAATGTACTAATGTAATATTATTTGTTGGTATTATGCAAGTTCACTCTTTATATTAATTTTTATCAATTATACACCTACATGTCTGTATGATATAATTCTCTATATTAATTGCATTGATTATTTGCATCTTCTACTATTTATTTTATTTATTACTCACTTTGTCAACACGTTTTTTAGTAATTTGTTTCTTGTCTTTATATTTTTTATCCTCCATTTTTGTATTTACACCAATATCCTTCCTCCTTTGTCTTCTCCCGCATGAACTATTAGTTATTACTTTTTACTCAGACATTCGCCCCCGCTTTTACATTTTTAATTATTTCTCTTTGTCATCACCTGTTCATTAATAATAAAAATGAGATTATTCACCGTACTCTGATATTTGGGACTTTATGATCGGCCTTCCTCTTTCTTGTTTGCTATATGTTTTTTCCGATTGCCCATATTTGTCCTTCACTCCGGATGGTCTAATATTGCATATTATTATATATATATACTTATATTATTTACCACCGGAGGTATATCTATGGTTTTCTTGTATTATATTATTATTATATATTAAACATATAGATAAAGTCATCTCACTGCTGGTGGTGAGGATTCCCAGATCGCAGGAACATCTGTCAGGAGACACAGACTTTTACAAATCCAAAATTTCAGTCGAGCAAAGCAAAGATAATGCCATAAAACTTGACATTTATTCCATCATTGATAAAATATGGTTTAAAATTAAGGAGATAATTGATTACTGCAGTAGATTGGTGATGAACCATTTTTGCATTTTGGTTTCATTATAAATTTTGCCCCATTTGGCTTTTACAGGCGCTTTGTTTCCCTGCACATTCAACTTTGATGTGATCTGTGATCATCAATTAGCTGAGAGGAGCTAAAAAAGACAGATTGAGGGTATGTGCCCACGTAGCGTTTTTCAAGCGTATATGCTGCGGAATTTCCGCAGCGTAAATGCTTGTAATCCGCCCCCCATGGTCCCCAAGGGGATTCTGCAAGTTTAATGCCCATGCTGCGGATTTTTCCGCAGCGCTTATGATGCGGGGAAAAATCCACAGCATGTCAATTAATTTTGCGTTTCCGCAAGCGGAATTGCCTTTGCAATGCAAGAAAAAACACAAGGCAATTCCGCGTGTGGAAATCGCACGATAAACAAGTGCGGAATTCCGCATGCGTTTATCCGGGAGAGGACATGCAGAAATGAAGCAGAAATTTTCTGCTTCATTTCTGCAGCGTGGGCACATAGCCAAAGTTACAAACTCTCCCATTGCATTGGACCATTAGAACAAGTTCACTGACAGATTTTCAGTTAACTCATTATGCAGCCAGCAATAGATATTGCAACACAGAAGCTATAGAAGGCAAACTGTGCAAATGCTTTAATGACACCCAATTAGGCTATGTGCCCACGTTGCGGACCTGAAGCATATTTTTTACGCTTCTCCCTGGCGGGAAAATCGCATGCGGATATTACATGCGGTTTTCCCGCCAGGTAGAAGCGTTTGTGAGGCGTCTTTGCATGCATTTCCGCATGCGGGTTATCAAGCACTTCTCCAAGCATCACTTGGAAAAGTGCTTGACAACTTGTTCAGAATGATAAAAAATAAAAAAATAAACTTTATACTCACCTTCTGATGCATTCTCTGCCCCGTCCGGAGTCTTGAGCGGCTCACGCTGTTGTGTGCAGGACCTGCGGTGACGTCATTGAGTCATGTGGTGGGTCACATGACTCAATGACGTGGCAGGTCCTTCAGACAACAGCGCGACGGAGGGAAAACATCAGAAGATAAGTATAAACTTTATTTTATTCTTTTTTTTACAGGTTCTTTGGTACCCAGGTCTGGATGAGAGTCTCCTCTCCTCCAGACTTGGGTACCATCCGCACATTGATTCCGCAGCGCTTCCGCAAAATTAATGAACATGCTGCGGATTTTTGACTGCAGCATATACGCTGCGGAAAAATCCGCAGCATGGGCATTGACATTGCGGAATGCCATTGGGGACCATGGGGTGCGGATCTACATGCGTTTTTCAAGCGTTTACGCTGCGGAAATTCCGCAGCATATACGCTTGAAAAACGCTACGTGGGCACACAGCCTTAGAAACATGATTTTTAGCCACAAATAGATACATTCAAATAAGATAAAAAAATGGTCCCCAAAGGTGGACAACCCCTTTAACCTCTTACCGAGGCACATCACATTAGATGCTCCAATTCTGGCGCTTTGCCCGGCTCTTTCTTATTGCCCTGGTACGGTGGCAATCGTGGTAATGGTTTTTCGGAGTTGTTGTCAGCTGTCTAATGTCCGCTGGCATCAACCCCTGAGGTTAATAATGGAGAGGCGCTTATCAGAGACCCCATTATTAACTCAGTATGTTAACAAAAAAAAACACACCATTTTATTGTAAAACACCCCCCGACCAACTCTAGCCCACAGGTTCACTTTAAACTGTTTTTTTAATTGTTTTTTTTGGCTGATGAGTACAAGACGCAGGTGGGAGTAGATGTGGTTCATAAGGGGAGAATGAGGCTTATCTCTCTGATAAGATATATTACAAAGCTTCTTACATTTGCTCGTACTATTGGGTTTGTGACCATTTAACAAATTGATGTATCTTCCTTGTACAATAGTAAGAAAGAGGGAAAGAAGAAAATAAAATTGCAGAGAATTACTGATCTAATATAAGCAAACCTTATAGATCACAATGATATACCGTGTTTTTCGGACCATAACACGCACCCCGAATTTTGGGTTGAAAAAAGGGAAAAATATTTTTTATAAGATGGGGGTCCATCTTATAGTCTTAATAGGTACCTTACCTGGGGGGCGGTGGAGCAGGGGGTCACAGGAGGCTGGATCCCTCAGGAAGCTGGCAGAAGTGGAGGAATGCTGCGGACCCTGGGTACGAGAAGGCGGTGCTCCAGCAGCGGGGAGTTGCGGTGGTGGTGGAGCAGGATCGTTGTAGCAGGGCCCTCCGTTCCCTCCCTTAGGAACCTGGTGGTGGTAGCAGAAGAGGCGAGATGCTGCGGGGCCGGTGTCTGTGAGGCAGAGCAGTGTGTGCTGCGGCCATCTTCCTGAAGCCGTGATCTACAGGAAAATGGCCGCCCGAGCAGGCGCATGCGCAGACTGGGAGCTTGACGGCCATTTTCCTGTAGATCACAGCTTCAGGAAGGTGGCCGCGGCCACCAGAAAAGCAGCGCACTCCGTTCTGCCTCACCGCCCGACACCAGCCCCGCAGCATCTCACCTCTTCTGCCGCCGCCGGGTTCCTGAGGGAGGGAACGGAGGGCCCTGCTTCCTATGATCCCACTCAACCATCACCACAACTCCCCGGTAAGCTATTTTCGGACCATAAGACGCACCTCTCATTTTCCTTCCAAATTTTCGGGAAAAAAAGAGCGTGTTATGGTCCGAAAAATACGGTAGATGTTTCCTTATCTCAGATGTGTCATTCATTGTATTCAGGAACAGATGATATAAAACCTGTCTGCACATGATACACAGTATACCTATTAAACCAAGGCCCCACTATCAGTATTTGGTCAGTATTTTTTCTCAGGAGTGGGAGCCAAAACCAGGAGTGGGTGATAAATGCAGAATTGGTGACTTGTTTCTATTACACCTTTTCTCTGATTGTTCCTCACCTGGTTTTGGCTCCCACTCCTGAGAAAAAATACTGACAGAATACTGACTAAATACTGATAGTGGGGCCTTGGCTTTACACATATAGTTGCCATTTACTGGGTGTCGCTCATGTATCATATTTTATTGGAAAAAGAAGGCAAAGTGTTTTTATGGGATATAATAAACATAGGAATTGTTATTTGACTTGTAAGAAGAAAAGAAAAATGAGCCAATATCTTAATATGACGCCCGTACAAATATATCAGATATTATTATATATTAAACATATAGATAAAGTCATCTCACCGCTGGTGGTGAGGATTCCCAGATCGCAGGAACATCTGTCAGGAGACACAGACTTTTCAATCCAAAATTTCAGCCGAGCAAAGCAAAGATAATGCCATAAAACTTGATATTTATTCCATCATGGATAAAATATGGTATTAAATACAGGAGATAAGCATCCAGTCCAGGGATTCCGATATAGTCCACCGAATCCGAAGTAGTCCACAAATGGTAACCTGAAAGACATAAAAATAATAAAGAAATAAAAATAATAAACAGTCCCTCATTCACCAATTAATTATTAAAAAAATAATCCCCGCAGGTCGGATGTAATTCATGCCGCTCCCACGACGTCCACCGATTCTATACTGCAATCTATGAAGCGTCATAGGTCACTCCCGGTCATGTCTCATGAGCAATGACGTCTTGTGAGTGATGACCGGGAGGGACCAGATCTGCATTATATATGTTGTAAGGCAGCGCTACTTATTATCCTGGGGGATACTCGCTTTGCTGCGTCAATCACTGCACACCAGCAACTACTTTGCCGTTTTTCACAATCCACAGTTTATTACACGTCATAAACCGTATTTCCCATACAACATGTCCACGAGCCCAAGTGGCAGACTGGCCCACTTGGCTCTAATTACAGCCTCCCGCAAGGTAATAAAACAATGTCCATGAAAATGTCCATAACATAAAGAGTATTACCTTTATCGGCTTTCAGCTGCTTTTAGTCCACCGCCACTGTGACTCTAAGGCTTGACCACACGTGGTCTCCAGCCCTCCACCCTTTAAGGCTTACTGGCATACTACATATATCCAGGCTTAACCTTTCAGGACGCTTGTGTGGCACTCCGAGGCTTACTGGCATCCCCCACACTCTCACAGGGATCCAGGCTTCACCTCCACCGGAGTCCACCAGGCCTCACACGAGCGGTGTTCCCCACACACACAGGGAACAGCCTCGTGCCTCTCACACAGTGCCCACACAGGAGCTCCCAACACATAGGAACTCCTACACACCAGAACACACCCACACAGGAACACACAGGGTTTATATATCTTGCAGCACACATGCACACATCCACAAATAGGACCTTAACTGATGTCAGAGTCATGTGTCCACACCCTCTGAGTGCATAAGGACCTGTGTGATGTCACAGTCATGTGACCAGTCCGTTAAAGGGGGAGGTACATGGTCATTCAAACACACTGAACCATTAAAGGGATGTCTGCTACATCACAATGTATTGTGATTCTTTTATTGTGAGTTGGAAAGTTGCTTTAACCCGATGATGACGGCATGTGGTGGCATCAGGAGCATAGAGCGGCTCAGAAACTGGACCAGGTAGATACTTGCTGCGTTTCACAGCCGTCATCGGCCTATAACAGCTGCAGCGGAGTCAGCTCCACCTGCGGCTGTTTACCTATTTAACCCCTTACCAACATGGTCATTTTCCGTTTTTGTGTTTTGTTTTTTCCCTCTACTTCAAAGTCATAACTTTTTTTACTTTTGCATCGACAGCCATATCAGGGCTTGTTTTTTGCGGGACGACTTGTATATTTGAATAACACTATTCAATTTATCATGTGATGTGTGGGCAGCACGGTGGCTCAGTGGTTAGCACTGCAGTCTTGCAGCACTGGGGTCCTGTGTTCAAATCCTCCCAAGGACAACATCTGCAAGGAGTTTGTATGTTCTCCCGATGTTTCCTCGAGGTTCTCCGTTTTCCTCCCACACTACAAAGACATACTGATAGGGAATGTAGATTGTGAGCCCCAATGGGGACAGAGATAATAATTTTGTATGTAAAGCGCTGCGGAATATGATAGCGCTATATAAGGGACTACGCTGGAGTGCGAAGCCGACACGGCCAGTCCGTTCCTGCCCGTGCGACCTCCGTGTCGCCGGGTTTGTGCCAGAGCCGCGGTGGACCCTGACAGCCAGCCCCCCTCTCCCAATACTGGTGCCTGTCCGCCGGTGGGTCGAACCCCCACGCGGTGGGGGGGGAGTAACATCTGCAGAAGAAAGACCATCTTTCAGCTTACCTAAGATGTCTACATCTTTTCGTGGACAATGTGATACGATCCCTTTCTTACGGACACGCCCATCACTACAGATTCCAGATGAGGCACAAAAACAGCAGGTGCTTCAACGGATATCAAGTGCTCCTTCAAGTGGGCTCTCCTCCACCTCAACTTCAACATCACAAATACTCCAGTCCTCAGAGGTGTCACCCCAATCGCACTTGCTTCCTCACAGCTCCCAAGTCTCCAGCTGCCCGTCTGAGTATGGGGTAACACAGATGGTTGAGTCTGCACAGCTGTTTACTCATACTATAGCCTGGGAAACTGAGGTCTGCTCCAGAGCTTCTGTTAATCCAGACGAGGAAATGATCTGCACTGATGCCCAGAATCTTTGAGTCGGATCCAGGACCAGATGAAGAAGGTTCTGAGCATAATGTAGACCCTCGTTCCCAAACTGTAACTCCTGTTGGTGGAGACAATGATGAAGACGATGATGAGACTCAAATACCTGATTGGAGCGACAACTTGACTTTTCGGTCAGGGCAGGAAGAGGTTGGCTCTGAGGACGACGGGTGTGAGAACACACAGGGTGATGATGACGAGGTTGGAGATCCCACTTACTGTCAACCCACAGTCAGCCAGTCGATGAGGTCAGCAGAGGAGGTGGAGGAGGATGTGACTAGCCCAGGGGATGGGGATGACTCGGTACCCGGGCCTTTGCCTGGCCTTGGGGATGTCGCGGTGGTCGGCTCCCGGGCCCGTACCCTGGGGTCACTCTTTAAAAGGGTGGATAATTGTTAATTTTATAACAGTACGTGACGCCACCTGTGGCATCTGGTGAGAAGCACCAGCGCTGCAGCAGTCCACTGAGGCCGGTGATAAGGCAGCTCGATGGTATAGCTCCCCACAGGTGGATCTAGGCCTCAGAAAAGCGTATGCAGGGGGAATGCAGGACAGACGAGACCCAGCTGGGTCAGAGCAAGAACGGGAACGGACACGGTAGTCACTTCAGTACCTTTTACTGGTGGAAATTCAGGCACATCCCGAAGCACTGTAGGGTGAAGGGTGCATATCAGGATCCTCCCCAATGAGCGGGTGTAGGGCCTCCTGTTTCTTGCCTCTGCGTAGTAAGTTTCTGACCTGCCTGGAGCTAGGCCTAACTTTGTCTCTGTCCTGCGCTGTCTGACCTTGTGGTAGGGCCTTGTCTTGGAGTTCATGCTCCCAGCATGCGGGGCCTAAGCGTCTCCTGGCTCTGTTACGTATCAGCACCATAGCGATCCTGGGACTTGTAGTTCTCCAGGGATTCTGGTTATGCCTTACTGGGTCATAGAGATCCCGGTAAGCTCGGATCCGGTGTCCGGTAAATGCTTTGGGGTGAGCTGGTTAAGCTCCTCTGTCCCTTATGTACTAACTCTCCACTCGCCTTCGACCTACTCGGGCCCTCACTAGGCTATACACACTAACGGCAGCTTGCCGCATTTCACCGATCTTATGGCGCCGGCACACCTTAAGCTCTAAATGGGCTCCCTGAATCTAGCTAGCAGGAGCCTCGTGCTCCACTGCTGAACTATTAACTGAGTTCTCTAGACTAGACTGAGCTCCATTGCAGACTGACCTCTCTTAGGCTTCTCTACTGCAGGAACTCTTCAGAGGAACTGAATTGCCTAGCTTCACCTTCCCTATTTATATCCCTAACGGGCTCCCTCTGCTGGTCTGAGGTGGAAGGTGGAGATGTGTGAATGTTTATGGGGGCCTCTTGTGGAGGATTCCATCAATGCACTTTTCTAGGATCTGTGATACCAAGCTCAGCTGGGCGTCACAGATGCTATTGACGACGAGGTTAGGTTGTGCCTTCCTGGACAGAGACGGAGTACTGGAAGCACGTCAACAGCTGCATCCTCAACCACAACTCTGCCTCTGACCACAAGTCGTAGTAGCTCTTCAGGTCACATGGGCTCTAGGCCTTCCATAGCCTGGGCATTTTTTCAGATCGATAAGGATGACCCAACTCATGTTATCTGTAATATTTGTCACCAAAAGCTAAGTAGAGGCCAAAAAATCCATAGTTTGAGTACTTCATGCATGAACCGTCATATGGATAAGTTGCAGTGGGAAGCTCACTGTGCTACAATGTGGCCTAGCGGGCCGGGCCAACCACCGTCTGCCCCATCTTGTGCATCCGCGGCCTCTTCATCCTCAGCAGTCACACATGTTTTTGGACGCAGACCTGCCACCTCTTTACCCGCAACAGCCAGTGTGATTGGCAGGTCATCATTTCATTTGGAAGTGGAAACACCAGCTGGTGTTGAGCGCTCTCCGACATCGAGAGCACCACCTTTGGATCAAGGCAACCTAACTCTTCCGCCTGCATCTTCCTCACAGACCGGCAGTTTGCCAGGGACACCCTACTCAACCCTATCTAAGCACAACAGCCAGCCCTCGGTCCCTCAGATGTGGACAAGTAAAAGACCATTTCCTCCTAGCCATGACAAAGCTAAGAGGTTGAATTTCACCATCTGCAAGCTGTTGGCTACAGAAATGCTGCCTTTCCGCCTGGTGGACACAGAGGATTTTTGAGACCTTATGTCCGTCGCAGTGCCCCAGTACCAGATGCCCAGTCGGCACTACTTCTCAAAGAAAGGTGTGCCTGCGCTACACCAGCATGTCACACACAACATCACCGCTTCTTTGAGAAACTCTGTGTGTGACAGGGTGCATTTCACCACAGACAATTGGACGAGTAGGCATGGACAGGGGCGTTACATGTCGCTGACTGGGCACTGGGTAACTATGGTGACAGCAGGACAAGGGGCTGCTGTCCAAGTCTTGCTGTCCCCACGAGTTGTACGTCAATCCTCTTTATCTAGAGGTTCCTCCACTGCTTCTGCCTCCTCAACCTCCTCTCGGTCCTCCACCTGCACCCAAAGCCTGTCTGGTAATGCCACCCGCTTTCTAACTGCGCAGAAGGAATCCTGCACACCTCCTTATTATGCTGGCAGCAGGGCTCAACGGCATCAGGCAGTGTTTACTTTGAAATGTCTGGGAAATGTGAGTCACACAGCTGAGGAGTTGTGGTCAGCTCTGGAGAACCAGTTTCATGAATGGTTGAATGGTTGTCTCCACTGGACCTGCAACCAGGGAAGGCCATGTGCGACAATGCTGCAAACCTGGGTGTGGCCCTTCGCCGGGGCAATGTCACACACGTGCCTTGTATGGCTCATGTGTTGAACCTGGCTGTCCAGCAATTTTTAGCCCACTATCCCGGACTAGATGGCCTTCTGCAGAGGGCACGGTCGCTGTGTGCTCACTTCCGCCGTTCGCATCCCGCAGCTCAACGACTTACATCTCTACAGAAGTCGTTGGGCCTGCCAGTTCACCGGCTGAAGTGCGATGTGCCGACACGGTGGAATTCAACTCTGCACATGTTGCAGTGACTGTGGCAGCACCGACAAGCCCTGGTGCAATGCGTTCTGACGTATAGCCTGGGCAAACGAGATCCAGAGGTGGGGCAAATCACGCTGCAGGAGTGGTCTCAGATCAGGGACCTATGAAGTTGACGCGCCCCCTGGGCCGTGGGCTACCCGGAGCCGGGCCGGTAGACGCTGGGGGTTGTAGTCACTGTGGCGGTGACCCGGTCCGTGACCCAGGGCGGTCAATCCAAGGGTAATTTGCATATATGGGTTTTATAATGTCCGACTACGCCACCTGTGGAGTGCGGCCAAAGGGGCCGCCGCTGCGGAACAGTCCTCTGAAGCTGGTGGTTTTGCAGCAATGGTATTATTACTCCCCACAGGAAGAGTGTAGCTTCAGGGCAGTGGGGGTGGATGATGGTGGTTGTAGTGCAGGGAGTCAGTAATGAACACAGAGTCCGTGTGATGCAGTCCCAAGATCTTTACTCACAGTTGTTGCAGTCCAGACTACAGGTACCAGAGCAATCTCCCCCGTCGTGCTGTGCGTACTCAGTGAGGGGCTCAGTCCACCCCCAGATAGCTCCGGAGTACTTTGCAGGACCCCTTCTGTGTGTCCTTTCTCTGGCCTTCTCCCTGCACCTCACACCCAGTGACACTTCTATCCGGTATCCTCGGGCCTTGGCGGGCGACGTGTGTTCCGTCCCCTGGGTCCTATGTGGCTACCTTCTTAGTGAGACTGGTGTGGACTTTGGCCTGCAGTACATGAAATGCTGCAGCCTTCGGTTTCTAGTTGAGCCTTGCTGTTTCTCCGCTAGTTGAGGGACCTGTTCCCCTTATCTGGCCTGACCCCTCTACCTCCTAGTAGAAGCAGGCGTATGGGTGGCCTTCTGCACGGCCCGTACCCCTAGGGTCCCTTCGGTTCCTGGAGCCTTCCTGCTCCCACTCCTCTCTTCTCTCCTTCAGTCCTGGGCCTCCAAGGCTAGGCCCGTCTCCGGAGCAGAGCTCATGCAGAGCCTCTGCTCCTGTCACTTCTCCTCCTCTGACTGGCTTGCTCTTTCTAAGATAGCTTCCTATTTATACTCTCCCTGTCATGTGCTCCCCTAAGCTGCTTTCTCCACCCACACCCACTACATAGGACCCTCCCGCCAGCTAGGGACCTGGGACTGTGCTCTCCCTTAGGAGCAATCTCACCCTACCCTCACTGCGGGTATGTGTTGGATGCAGGTGTTAGGGTCCCGAGCCATACTCCTTCCTTACCTGAGGGTGAGATACCACACCTCTGGGTGAGATGCAGTACCTCTGTGGCGACTGAACCCTCATGGGCGCCACACACCCTTCTGCACAGTTTTGAAATGGCGACGAAGATGTGTAGTGCTGACGATGCCATTATCAACATGACTATTCCGGTGATTTACATGCTGGAGCACACGTTAAACAGAATTCAGAGTCAGGTGGTGGGACAAGAGGAGGTGGAGGAAGTAGAGGAGGAGTCGTATGCGGAAGGGATAACATCTCCAAGGTCCAGACGGTCGGCAGCACCAAGGCGGCAGGCATGGGAGGGTGGGGGAGAGGGATTAACCAGGGCGCATGGTAGCAGCCAAACTGTTGAGGAAGGTGCAGCAGCCGAGGAAGAAGTGGAGGACGAACTGGCGATGGGCATGTAAGACTCATCAGATGAGGGAGACCTTGATCACACTTCTGTTGTGTGAGGTTGCGGGGAAAGGGCAGAGGAAGGAAGCATGATTCTTACCTCGCTACCAACACAACAAGGACTTGGTCCTCCTGGATGCGCAAGACACATGAGTGCCTTCTTGCTGCACTACCTGCAACATGACCCTTGGATTGTCAGAATTCGAAGTAATCCCGGCTACTGGGTTGCCACACTCATAGATCCCTGGTACAAAAGTAAATTTACCGAAATAATTCCTGCCATAGAAAGGGATTCACGCTTGCAGGAGTATCAGCAGAGGCTGTTGCAGAATCTTACATGTGCTTTTCCACAAAACACCAGTGGTGCACGTAGTGAATCTCACAGTTCTAACTTGCAAACCGTGGGACTGTCGAGTTTTCATCACTCAAACCGTAACAGTAACACAGTATCTGCTGGTAACAGCAATTTTGTGGAATCGTTTCACCACTTTTTTAGACCATCCTTTGCAAGGCTACAGGAGACAAGAAGTCGGACACATAGTCAACGCCTAGAGAGGAGTGAACATCGAAGCCATGACTGTGTCACTGGACCCTTGCTCATTTTGGGATTCCAATCTGGAAAAATGGCCGGAGCTCGCCACTCACGCCTTGGAGATCTTGTCATGCCCTGCAGCCAGCGTTCTCTCTGAACGTGTGTTCAGCGCTGCTGGTGGTGTGCTGACAGATAAGCGCACGCGGCTGTCCACTGAGAATGTAGACAGACTCACGTTCATAAAGATGAACAAATCATGGATCCGCAAGGACTTTTCTACCCCTGTGTCATCCTGGGGAGACTAAAAGCTTGAGGTTTTGGTAAAATCATCTCACCAACCGTTTTAAGCAACTCTGGGGCAATTGATGCCACTTAAGTGGTGTCTGTGCCACAATTTTTGGAAAAAATTGAGACTCTTTTTGGAGTCCACTTGCTGTGTTTTACGTGACGTTGGCATCGTCAATTCCAGGTGGGTTGGGTCGCCCCCCCTTTTAACTGTAAGAAACTACATACACTATGGCTTGGGGTAACACAGATGGTTGAGTCTGAAGAGCTGTTTACTCAGAGGTCTGCTCCAAAGCTTCAGTGACTGCTAGTCAGCGTAGAATTTTTAACTGCATCTAGCCTAGGCAATACTTTGGGCGTAGTAGCCCAGCTGCGAAGCAAGCTGCACCGCCTGTGTATCTAATAAGAATTTTTAAATGCATCTAGCCTAGGCAGACTGTGGGGACCCCCAACCAAACCCAGACGCTCAGCCGCCCTACCGCCCCCCTTTCCTTGACAATACAATAATGTAACTCTTACAACTGGATGGGTGAGGATCGGTCACAGCTTTATTAACTCTTTATACTCATTCCATTAGAAAGGCATTTTATTTCTAAAATAATTCAGCTTGTTACAGCATGCCCTGGGTCTCCACACCGGCAAGTTGGCCAACAAGTGTAACTCTCCAATACCTCTCCAGTTGAAATATGTGTTATGAAACTCTAATTTCCTCCCCCCTGGGCGGACTTTCGCCCTTTTTTCTGCCCAATATATATACGAGTGGCCTATCACCCACACTGTTGGCTTAGTGTCACCTGTAAAAGAAACAAACCACGTTAGGATAACAAGTCCGGTCTTATGTATCTCGCCAAACACGTGGATCGCCATCTCCCTATCCTCTGAACTTCCGTTTCTGACAGTCCTGCTCTTGCTGCTTCCGTGGCTGCACCTATGCGGAATGAGTGTGTCCCATAATCTTTGGGGTGGTTCCCTGCCAATGTTATGCATTTATTAAATATAGCTTGGAACTGGTATCTTGTTAATGGCATTCCATCAATGTGTGATAGGAAGAAATTACTTTGTGATCTGATGGTTATATATGTTTTTACTATTGTTACCCGACTCAGTGTACCGTTTGTGGGTTGCAGAAGTACCCAAGTGCCCCTGCCCGCTGGAACCATTTTCGATTGGCGTATGCGTAGACGTATTGCATTATTGGCTATGACTACGTCCTGGTGTAATAAGCCTCCACTGGTGGTAAGTTTGGATTGAGGGACTAATTCGCTTATGCATAGCGCCCCAAAGAAGGTGATCGCAAATGCAGTAGACAGTAGTGTTGCTTCAAATTGTGAGTGTCATGTTAATGGTGTTAGGGATATGATGTGAGAAATCAGTTTTAGTGACACGGGACGGGACGTCTACACTCCTGACTTGGCTGACCCCTTTTCCACCCTTTTATGGATTGTCTGATGATGAATCTCTTTGTCACATCTCCCCAATTCAGTAGTTGGAAGTGAAATGCTACTCCTGTCAGACACCGCTGCGCTGACGCCCCTGATATGCCCATCATCATTAGCTGGTGGAGAAATTCTATGGTGACTTGTAATCTGGCTTGTTCACATTGGTCAACCCGCCTGCCTGCTACTAGTCGTGTCCACTCTTCCCATGCCTTACCGTATGCATGCCACGTAGACGGGGCAACTGACGCTCTGATTAATGGCATCAACTATTCGCCACTAGATCCCATAGGGAGGGTGGGCAACTGTTGCCCGATGGGTGGGCGTTGGGGAGGAGCTCTGTGAAAATCTGCCAATTGAATTGTGATAAAGCGTTAGCAGCAGCTTTAGACCACTCAGCATCGTGGCTAGCTCGGACCCATACATTGTGTTTTAGGCACAGGAATGCTAGCTGGCGTAGTAGGCCTAGCACTGGGGGAGACGATGATGCCATCTTATTAATGCAGTGCGTTAGGCTGGTGTTTTTAGTTATGAAGCGTATATTTTTGTTAGCCAGGCACGCGCCCCATATTTCTATTGCTACCACTATTGGGAAGAAAAATTATTTTCCGGGCTAGAAGCAGCTAAAAATTATTATTAATTTCAAAGCTGGTGGAGCTTAGTATAGATGGCCTAATAGAATGAGTACCACACACTACTACTATGCCCAAAATTATTTTCCAGGCAAGATGCAGCTAAAAATTATTAATTTGAAAACTGGTGGAGCTTGGTATAGATGGCCTAATACAATGAGTACCACACACTGCTACTATGCCCAAAATTATTTTCCAGGCAAGATGCAGCTAAAAATTATTAGTAATTTGAAAGCTGGTGGAGCTTAGTATAGATGGCCTAATAGAATGAGTACCACACACTGCTACTATGCCCAAAATTATTTTACAGGCAAGACTCAGCTAAAAATTATTATTAATTTTAAAGCTGGTGGAGCTTGGTATAGATGGCGTAATACAATGAGTACCACACACTACTACTATGCCCAAAATTATTCTCCAGGCAAGATGCAGCTAAAAATTATTAATTTCAAAACTGGTGGAGCTTGGTATATATGTCTTAATACAATGAGTACCACACACTGCTACTATGCCCAAAATTATTTTCCAGGCAAGATGCAGCTAAAAATTATTAGTAATTTGAAAGCTGGTGGAGCTTAGTATAGATGGCATAATAGAATGAGTACCACACACTGCTAATATGTTCAAAATTATTTTACAGGCAAGATGCAGCTAAAAATTATTACTAATTTCAAAGCTGGTGGAGCTTGGTATAGATGGCCTAATACAATGAGTACCACGCACTGCTACTATGCCCAAAATTATTTTCGAGGCAAGATGCAGCTAAAAATTATTAGTAATTTGAAAGCTGGTGGAGCTTAGTATAGATGGCCTAATAGAATGAGTACCACACACTGCTAATATGCCCAAAATTATTTTACAGGCAAGATGCAGCTAAAAATTATTATTAATTTCAAAGCTGGTGGAGCTTGGTATAGATGGCTTAATACAATGAGTACCACACACTACTACTATGCCCAAAATTATTTTCCAGGCAAGATGCAGCTAAAAATTATTATTAATTTCAAAACTGGTGGAGCTTGGTATAGATGGCCTAATACAATGAGTACCACACACTGCCACTATGCCCAAAATTATTTTCCGAGCTAGATGCAGATAAAAATTATTTGCAATTTGCAAGCTGGTGGAGCTTAGTATAGATGGACTAATAGAATAAGTCCCACACACTGCTACAAGCCCAAAATTATTTTCCGAGCTAGATGCAGATAAAAATTATTAGTAATTTGCAAGCTGGTGGAGCTTAGTATAGATGGCCTAATAGAATGATGCTATGCCCAAAAGGTTTTACTTGGCTAGGTGCAGTAAAAAAAATTGTATTCTATACACAGGTGGTGTAGCTTGCAACACAGATACGCTACTCCACTGACTAACACACACTGCAAGAGGCCAAAAAGGATTTGCTTAGCTAGATTTAGCCAAATGCTGTGAAAAACACTTGCACAGCACTGGCACAGACCTGTCTGGCAAAAAGTCGTAGGAAATGCTGTAACCTAGTCCTCAAAAGGACTGCAATCACGACTATTCTCTACTCCAAAGCTATCTGTATATTTCTGAGAAAATTGGCTTGAAATTAATACTGAAAGTATAGTGCACACAGCAACAGCGGTGCCGTCTAACACGCAGCTGCAGCAGTGAGAAAATGGTGGCGACGGGGAAAATGGCTGGGTCTTATAGGGCAAGGACATGTGACATACACAGCCAATGACACATGCCCATGCTTATGTGAAAAAAAGCACTTCGCTGCGTGTGTGCGCTGCTGATAGACTGACAGATTGCACCTCCCCACTGTAAATGCGGGAAAGAGAAAAAAAAATGGAGATCTTCATTATTTATGCAGATATCCATCCCCTGCCCCTCCCCCCGCCCTGCTGTACACTCAAACTGCGTATTAACATTGATTATCAGCATTACTGTGAAAAAATCCAGTTATGATTTTGGTGCACGAACAGTTATCGAACATAACCTCGAACAGCCGGATTTTTTTCAAATCGTTCGTGTTCGCTGAACGGCTCGAACACCGCCCAAAACAGCTCGGATTTGAGATTCGCGAACAGTTAGAGTCGAACACCGCTCATCTCTAATTTTAACCACACATAAAACACCAAAAAGTCGTCAAAACTAAAGAATATAACTTTGGATGTTGTACCACCCACAAAAAATGCACCAAAAATAAATTGAAATGTCGTATGAGCACTAAAATGGTCTCCATAAAAATGGAAGCTCAGGTCTACAGTTACAAGGCTCAGAAAATGGTGTCACAAACCAATTATTTTTGTTTACAAAGTTTTAAATGATTTTTTACCTCTAAATTCTAAAAAAAATCTTTATAAGTTTGGTATCACCATACTCTGACCTAAAGAATAATACTGCTGGCCATTTTTACCAAATAATACATGTCATAATGAATTGTCTTTTTTTCACCATTTTACCACTTTTGGACTTTTTTTTTCTGTTTTTCAGTACATTATATGGTAAAGTGATTGTTGTCCATCAAAACTAGAATTCGATCTGCTAATTCAAGTCCTGAAATGACTGTAAGCTAAAAAATAAAAGGATATGGATCTTGGAAGAAGGGGAGTAAAAACTGAAGGTTCCAAAATGGAAAATTTCCCAGTCATTAAAGCATTAAATAAGTCTGAGATAGACGTATATCAGAAGTATATAATAACCATGAGGTCTATTTATGCCTCCTGCCTTCTAGGTTTCTTCTGTCCATATACAGTGAGCGCCCTCTAGTGGTAGCTCCACATAGACAAAATTGTATAATTTGTGTGATGTGGACGGAAAATGTTGGCAAAGTATTTTGGATGAAGGTCAAGGGGCAGAATTTGTTCACTAATGCTCTTCAAATTGCTGATATTTCTATACTTACATATGAGATGATAATTATGTTCCATGTACAACAGGAAAGAAATCAAACAAGTGTTACTCGAGAGATTAGAAAGGGAAAAGAAAGAGCTGGATGAGATAGAGAAATCTCTGTAAGTGCTTTTATTCAGGTAGAAATCATATAACCCTGTCTGTACATACTATATAGTCATTTCTCAGTTTAGGAGATGTATAGGACACAAATTAGATACATTTTATTTATTTGACTGTTTAAAATGGTAACAGGAGAAATAGACCATGGCTCAGCATTTGTATATGGCTCCATTAGAAAGACATGAGTTACATATATAAGTATATATGCTTTCTATAGCATACCTCCTGTCTAGGATGCCGGATTTGGGAAGATGTCCCAGGAAGTCGGCACATTTCTTATCTGTATCCTCATAGATACGGCCTATGTTCTCCACGCCTTCTAAGGTCTGGTGCAGAAGACATAGTGATGTCACTAGATCATGCGTGTAGCGTCCAGCCTCATGTAATATATATAATTGTCTTATCCCGTCTGTCTGTCTGTCTGTCTGTCTGTCTGTCCAGGAAATCCCACGTGGCTGATTGGTCAGGCCGCGGCCAATCAGCGACGCGGGATTTCAGAACAAGATGGCGGCCGTTAGCGGCTCACCCTCACACGCTCACCCTCAGACGCTCACCCTCAGACGCTCACGATCAGACGCTCACGCTCAGACTCTCACGCTCAGACTCTCACGCTCAGACGCTCATGCTCACGCTCTGACGCTCACGCTCAGACGCTCACGCTCACACACTCACGCTCTGACGCTCACGCTCTGACGCTCACGCTTGGACGCTCACGCTCTGACGCTCACGCTCTGACGCTCACGCTCACATGCTCACGCTCACGCTCTGATGCTCACGCTCAGACGCTCACGCTCACACACTCACGCTCATGCTCACGCTCTGACGCTCACGCTCGGACGCTCACGCTCGGACGTTCACGCTCACGCTCTGACGCCCACGCTCTGACGCCCACGCTCTGACGCCCACGCTCTGACGCTCACGCTCTGACGATCACGCTCGGACGCTCACGCTCTGAAGCTCACGCTCAGGCTCTGACGCTCACGCTCTGACGCTCACTCTCTGACGCTCACGCTCACGCTCTGACGCTCACGCTCGGACGCTCACGCTCTGACGCTCACGCTCAGGCTATGACGTTCACGCTCTGATGCTCACGCTCATGCTTTGACACTCACGCTAGGACGCTCACGCTCACGCTCGGACGCTCACGCTCGGACGCTCACGCTCATGCTCTGACGCTCACGCTCTGACGCTCACGCTCTGAAGCTCACGCTCGGACGCTCACGTTCTGAAGCTCACGCTCAGGCTCTGACGCTCACGCTCTGACGCTCACGCTCACGCTCTGACGCTCACTCTGACGCTCTGACGCTCACGCTCGGACGCTCACGCTCGGAGGCTCACGCTCGGAGGTTCACGCTCGGACGCTCACGCTCGGACGCTGACACTCACTCTCTGACGCTCACGCTCACGCTCTGACGCTCACGCTCTGACGCTCACGGTCACGCTCTGACGCTCACGCTCATGCTCTGACGCTCATGCTCTGACGCTCATGCTCTGACGCTCACGCTCGGACGCTCATGATCGGACGCTCATGCTCATGCTCTGACGCTCACGCTCGGACGCTCACGCTCTGACTCTCACGCTCACGCTCTGATTCTCACACTCACGCTCTGACGCTCACGCTCGGACGCTCATGCTCTGACGCTGACACTATGACGCTCACGCTCAGGCTCTGATGCTCACGCTCTGACGCTCACGCTCTGACGCTCACCCTCAGATGCTCACCCTCAGACGCTCACGCTCAGACGCTCACGCTCAGATGCTAACGCTCTGACGCTCTGACACTCACGCTCTGACGCTCACGCTCTGACGCTCACGCTCAAGCTCTGACGCTCACGCTCAGACGCTCACGCTCTGACGCTCACCCTCAAGCTCTGACGCTCACGCTCACGCTCTGAAGCTCACGCTCTGACGCTCACGCTCTGACGCTCAGGCTCTGACGCTCAGATGCTCACGCTCTGACGCTCACGCTCAGACGCTCACGCTCTGACGCTCAAGCTCTGATGCTCACACTCACGCTCTGAAGCTCACGCTCGGACGCTCAGGCTCTGACGCTCAGGCTCTGACGCTCAGGCTCTGACGCTCACGCTCTGACGATCACGCTCGGACGCTCACGCTTTGATGCTCATCCTCGGACGCTCACGCTCGGACGCTTACGCTCGGACGCTCAGGCTCTGACGCTCAGGCTCTGACGCTCACGCTCAGGCTCTGACGCTCACGCTCTGACGCTCACGCTCTGACGCTCACGTTCGGACGCTCAAGCTCTGACGCTCACGCTCAGACGCTCACGCTCTGACGCTGACACTATAACGCTAACGCTCTGACGCTCACGCTCGGACGCTCACGCTTGGACGCTCACCCTCAGACGCTCACGCTCAGACGCTCACACTCAGATGCTCACGCTCTGACGCTCATGCTCACTCTCTGACGCTCACGCTCAGACGCTCACGCTCTGATGCTCACGCTCTGATGCTCATGCTCACTCTCTGACGCTCATGCTCGGACGCTCACGCTCTGATGCTCACACTCAGGCTGTGACGCTCAGGCTCTGACGCTCACGCTCAGGCTCTGACGCTCACGCTCTGACGCTCACGCTCGGACGCTCACCCTCAGATGCTCACCCTCAGACGCTCACGCTCAGACGCTCACACTCAGATGCTCACGCGCACGCTCTGACGCTCATGCTCTGACGCTCATGCTCACTCTCTGACGCTCAGGCTCTGACGCTCAGGCTCTGACGCTCACGCTCGGACGCTCACGCTCACGCTCTGACGCTCACGCTCGAACGCTCACGCTCTGACGCTGCCACTATGACGCTCACGCTCAGGCTCTGACGCTCACGCTCTGACGCTCACGCTCGGACGCTCACGCTTGGACGCTCACCCTCAGATGCTCACCCTCACCCTCAGACGCTCACGCTTAGATGCTCACGCGCACTCTCTGACGCTCACGCTCTGACGCTCATGCTCACTCTCTGACGCTCACGCTCAGACGCTCACGCTCTGATGCTCATGCTCTGACGCTCATGCTCACTCTCTGACGCTCACTCTCTGACGCTCACGCTCGGACGCTCACGCTTGGACGCTCACCCTCAGACGCTCACGCTCAGACGCTCACACTCAGATGCTCACTCGCACGCTCTGACGCTCACGCTCTGACGCTCATGCTCACTCTCTGACGCTCACGCTCAGACGCTCACGCTCTGATGCTCACGCTCTGACGCTCATGCTCACTCTCTGACGCTCACGCTCGGACGCTCACGCTCTGACGCTCACGCTCTGACGCTCACACTCAGGCTGTGACGCTCAGGCTCTGACGCTCACGCTCAGGCTCTGACGCTCAGGCTCTGACGCTCACGCTCGGACGCTCACGCTCGGACGCTCACCCTCAGACGCTCACGCTCAGACGCTCACACTCAGATGCTCACGCGCACGCTCTGACGCTCATGCTCTGACGCTCATGCTCACTCTCTGACGCTCACGCTCAGACGCTCACGCTCTGACGCTCACGCTCTGACGCTCACGCTCGGACGCTCAGGCTCTGATGCTCAGGCTCTGACGCTCAGGCTCAGACGCTCACGCTCACGCTCTGACGCTCACGCTCGAACGCTCACGCTCTGACGCTGCCACTATGACGCTCACGCTCAGGCTCTGACGCTCACGCTCTGACGCTCACGCTCGGACGCTCACGCTTGGACGCTCACCCTCAGATGCTCACCCTCACCCTCAGACGCTCACGCTCAGATGCTCACGCGCACGCTCTGACGCTCACGCTCTGACGCTCATGCTCACTTTCTGACGCTCACGCTCGGACGCTCACGCTTGGACGCTCACCCTCAGATGCTCACCCTCACCCTCAGACGCTCACGCTCAGATGCTCACGCGCACGCTCTGACGCTCACGCTCTGACGCTCATGCTCACTTTCTGACGCTCACGCTCAGACGCTCACGCTCTGATGCTCATGCTCTGACGCTCATGCTCACTCTCTGACGCTCACTCTCTGACGCTCACGCTCGGACGCTCACGCTCTGACGCTCACACTCAGGCTGTGACGGTCAGGCTCTGACTCTCACGCTCACGCTCGGACGCTCACGCTCAGACGCTCACGCTCTGACGCTCACGCTCAGACGCTCACGCTCTGACGCTCAAGCTCTGACGCTCAAGCTCACGCTCGGATGCTCAGGCTCTGACGCTCAGGCTCTGACGCTCTGACGCTCACGCTCAGACGCTCACGCTCTGACGCTCACGCTCGGACGCTCACGCTCTGAAGCTCACGCTCTGACGCTCACGCTCGGACGCTCACGCTTTGATGCTCACCATCGGACGCTCACGCTCACACTCGGAGGCTCACGCTCGGATGCTCACGTTCGGACGCTCACGCTCGGACGCTCACGCTCAGGCTCTGACGCTCACACTCTGACGCTCATGCTCGGACGCTCAGGCTCACGCTCTGACGCTCACGCTCTGACGCTCACGTTCTGACGCTCACGCTCATGCTCTGACGCTCACACTCAGACGCTCACGCTCTGACGCTCACGCTCTGACGCTCACGCTCGGACGCTCACGCTCTGACTCTCTCACGCTCTGAGTCTCTCACGCTCTGACGCTCACGCTCTGATGCTCACGCTCTGACTCTCTCACGCTCTGACTCTCTCACGCTCTGACGCTCTCACGCTCTGACGCTCACGCTCTGATGCTCACGCTCTGATGCTCACGCTCTGACGCTCGCGTTCTGACGCTCACGCTCACGCTCTGACGCTCACGCTCTGATGCTCACGCTCTGATGCTCACGCTCTGACGCTCGCGTTCTGACGCTCACGCTCTGACGCTCACGCTCTGACGCTCACGCTCGGATGCTCACGCTCATGCTCTGACGCTCACGCTCGGACGCTCACGCTCTGACGCTCACGCTCTGACGCTCACGCTCAGACGCTCACGCTCTGATGCTCACGCTCGGATGCTCACGCTCATGCTCTGACGCTCACGCTCAGACGCTCACGCTCAGACGCTCACGCTCTGATGCTCACGCTCTGACGCTCACACTCGGACGCTCACACTCGGACGCTCACACTCTGACGCTCACACTCTGACGCTCATGCTCGGACGCTCAGGCTCACGCTCCGACGCTCACGCTCTGACGCTCATGGTCACGCGCTGACACTCACGCTCTGACGCTCTTGCTCAGACGCTCACGCTCGGACGCTCACGCTTTGACGCTCACCCTCGGACGCTCACCCTCGGACGCTCACCCTCGGACGCTCACCCTCAGACGCTCACCCTCAGACGCTCACCCTCAGACGCTCACCCTCACACACTCACCCTCACACGCTCACCCTCACACGCTCACATTCTCATGCTCCCACGCTCACGCTCATGCTCTGACGCTCACGCTCGGACGCTCACGCTCGGACGCTCACGCTCACCTTCTGACGCTCACGCTCGGACGCTCACGCTCACCTTCTGACGCTCACCCTCGGACGCTCACGCTCAGACGCTCTGACGCTCAGGCTCAGG
The DNA here is from genome assembly GCF_046119375.1 of Phyllobates terribilis. Taxonomy (NCBI): domain Eukaryota; kingdom Metazoa; phylum Chordata; class Amphibia; order Anura; family Dendrobatidae; genus Phyllobates; species Phyllobates terribilis. The sequence goes on along the minus strand of NW_027362797.1, from coordinate 12,015,081 downwards.
CTCTGACGCTCACGCTCTGATTCTCACACTCACGTTCTGACGCTCACGTTCTGACGCTCACGTTCTGACGCTCACGCTCTGACGCTCACGCTCTGGCGCTCACGCTCATGCTCTGACGCTCTGACGCTCACGCTCTGATTCTCACGCTCACGCTCTGACGCTCACGTTCTGACGCTCACGCTCACGCTCATGCTCAGACGCTCACGCTCTGACGCTCTTGCTCAGACGCTCACGCTCAGACGCTCACGCTCGGACGCTCACGCTTTGACGCTCACCCTCGGACGCTCACCCTCGGACGCTCACCCTCAGACGCTCACCCTCAGACGCTCACCCTCGGACGCTCACCCTCACATGCTCACCCTCACATGCTCACCCTCACACGCTCACCCTTACACGCTCACATTCTCATGCTCCCACACTCACGCTCTGACGCTCACGCTCACGTTCTGACACTCACGCTCGGATGCTCACGCTCACCTTCTGACGCTCACGCTGGGACGCTCACACTCAGATGCTCTGACGCTCAGACGCTCACGCTCACGCTCAGGCTCTGATGCTCACGCTCAGACGCTCACGCTCTGACGCTCACGCTCTGATTCTCACGCTCACGCTCTGACGCTCACGTTCTGACGCTCACGCTCTGACACTCACGCTCATGCTCTGACGCTCGTGCTCTGACGCTCACGTTCTGACGCTCACGTTCTGACGCTCACGTTCTGACGCTCACGCTTTGAAGCTCACGCTCATGCTCTGACGCTCTGACACTCACGCTCTGACGCTCACGCTCTGATTCTCACGCTCACGTTCTGACGCTCACGTTCTGACGCTCACGCTCTGACGCTCACGCTCACGCTTTGATGCTCACGCTCTCACGCTCACGCTCTCACGCTCACGCTCTGACGCTCACGCTCTGACGCTCACGTTCTGATGCTCACGCTCTGACGCTCACGCTCATGCTCTGACGCTCTGACGCTCAAACGCTTACGCTCTGATGCTCACGCTCTGATTCTCACGCTCACGCTCTGGCGCTCACGCTCAGGCTCAGACGCTCACGCTCTCACGCTCTGATTCTCACGCTCACGCTCTGATGCTCACGTTCTGACGCTCACGCTCTGATGCTCACGCTCATGCTCTGACGCTCAGACGCTCACGCTCTGACGCTCACGCTCTGATTCTCACGCTCACGCTCTGACGCTCACGCTCTGATGCTCACGCTCTGATTCTCACGCTCACGTTCTGACGCTCACGCTCTGACGCTCACGCTCTGATTCTCACGCTCACGCTCTGACGCTCACGTTCTGACGCTCACGCTCGCGCTCTGACACTCACGCTCATGCTCTGACGCTCACGCTCGGACGCTCACGCTCATGCTCTGACGCTCACGCTCGGACGCTGACGCTCTGACGCTCACGCTCGGATGCTCACGCTCTGATGCTCACACTCGAACGCTCACGCTCTGACGCTCACGCTCTGACGCTCACACTCTGAAGCTCATGCTCGGATGCTCAGGCTCACGCTCGGACGCTCACGCTCTGACGCTCACGGTCACGCTCTGACATGCACGCTCAGACGCTCTTGCTCAGACACTCTTGCTCAGACGCTCACGCTCAGACGCTCACGCTCTGGCTCTGACGCTCACGCTCAGACGCTCACGCTCAGACACTCACGCTCAGACACTCACGCTCAGACACTCACGCTCAGACACGCACGCTCACGCTCGGACGCTCACGCTCGGCGCTCACGCTTTGATGCTCACCCTCAGACGCTCACCCTCACCCGCTCACCCTCAGACGCTCACCCTCAGACGCTCACCCTCAGACGCTCACCCTCAGACGCTCACCCTCAGACGCTCACATTCTCACCCTCACACGCTAACATTCTCACGCTCCCACGCTCACCCTCACACGCTCCCACGCTCACCCTCACACCCTTACATTCTCACCCTCCTACGCTCACCCGCTCCCACACTCCCACGCTCACCCTCACACGCTCACCCTGTGCTAGCCGGTCATCTCCCTCACACGCTCACCCTGTGCTAGCCGGTTATCTCCCGGCTGCTCGCAGCAGTAGTACCCCGACCGGTGGCCTCGCTCCCCGGTCCTCCAAAATTCATTAGGGGCCCCAGGGGGATACATTGGGGGGTTAATTTAAAGTAGTGCACAACCCATTTAAACACTGCTTCGCTCATTAGTCGCGCCCGGTCGGACACATACATATTCTAGAATACCCGATGCGTTAGAATCGGGCCACCATCTAGTACATCATAGAATAGAGCAAGCGTGTGGATTCACACTTATCATGGGGACAAGGCATTGTGAGTTTTTTTAGCCATTGCACTATTCTGAGTGTCGTGGGGAGGACACTGGGGAGGGCATTTTGAGGCATTGTTCTGAGTGTGAAGGAGCCCCTTGGGGCATTATACTGTGGAGGCATCATAGTGCGAGGGGCAACATACTGTGTGGGGCTGCAACTTTTTGGAGCATCATGTGTAAGTGCATTGTAGTGTGTGTGTGTAGGGGGTATTATCCTATGGGTGGGAATGCATCACAGGGCTATCATACTGTATGGAGGGACATCGTGGGGGTGTCATACTGTAGAAGTTTTATACTGTGGGAGTGGGGCATATACAGGGGTATTCTACTATGATAGACGACTAAGTACCCTCACTACACATGACCTTCTTTTCGGTCTTTCAAAGTTGGGAGGTATGATGTAGGAATGTGATCTTATAAGAGCAATGGACCTGCTAAATGATCTGGATAAGATGACTGAATGGGCAAACACTTGGCAGATGAGGTTTAATGTAGATAAATGTAGAGTAATGCACCTAGGACGGAGTAATCCTATTGCTGCATATACATTAAATGGGAGTATTCTCGGGACTACAGAGCAGGAGAAGGACTTGGGTATTCTGGTTACAAGTAAGCTGAGCAGCAGAACTCAATGTCAAGCAGCAGCCGCAAAAGCAAGCAAGATTTTAGGGTGTATAAAAAGTATACAAAATCCTGTGATCGTTACGTACTGTTACCCCTCTATAAATCACTTGTGAGGCCACATCTGGAATAAAGGATCCAGTTTTGGGCTCCATGTTTTAAAAAGGATATTCAGAAGTAAGAGTCCGATCAAAGGCGGGCAACTAAATTATTACAAGGGATGGAAGGCCTTTCATATGAGGAGAGGTTGAAAAAGTTGGGTTTGTTTAGATTAGAAAAAAGACACATCAGAGGGGATCTCATTTATAAATATAAGTGTGCTCGATGCAAAGGAATGGAACATGACTTATTCCTTCCAAAGACCATACTAAGGACCAGGGGCACTCATTACAGGTGGAAGAAAGGCGATTCCGGCACTTAAACAGGAAAGGGTTCTTTACAGTCAGAGCAGTAAGACTGTGGAATGCCGACCACAAGAGGTAGTAATGGCTGACACTATAACAGCTTTCAAGAAAGGGCTGTATGATTTCCTCAGAACACATAACATTGTGGGTTGTAGATAATTTAGTGAAAAAACGTATAATTGGCGGAGAAAGGTTGAACTTGATGGACCTAGATCTCATTTCAACCTATAAATGGACCTCACATGTAAACACGAGTGCAGATGAAATAGAAAGTAATTCCCTAAAATCATTCTCATCCCTTCTTTACTTCGTAACATTAAAGTTGAAAAGAAAACCCAAAATGTCACTTTTTTATTGTAGATTTTGAACTTACGCACCAAGTACACCCAGTGGGCGCATTACTCAGCTCCGTGACTAATTCTAACTTTAAGAAACAGTAACTGGATCGGAGTTATATTAAGAAAGCGGATACATAAAGACCGGTGATTTTCGTTGTGGTCTTGATGAGGGACGTGGTGGCGTCAGACGCTCCTGACCCATGATGAGGTGTCTGCCTCTTCATCAATCGGGCATCTGACGAGTGGCATGCAACATTTTGGGAGAAAATTATATCAAAACGCCAAAAGCTGCTAAATATTTGCGCAACTCCAAGTTGTACTAAAATTTTACAATTTATCCCAGAATTCTGGTTAAATTGTTTTGATAAATTCAGGTCTTAGACTGTATCAAAAACTAAAGGGTCCAGTAATAAAACACATTACTTAACCGTCCATCATCCTGAGCTGATGAAAGAAGCTGTAGGGAGAGGAAGCTGTCATTAGATGGGGTGTAGTGTGACTGCAGGGGGCGCCACTGAGTGGTGCGATCTCTCCGATATGTCACCTATGTCACATTATTGTGGCTCTGAGGTCGCTGTCATACATTCGCTGCTGGGAAATATTTATCACTACTTTTCTTTTACAACAGAAGGATCCACAAAATCACAGAAAGACTTTTCGGGCCATCTATTCCCGAAAATAGTATTGAGAGTTCATCCATTGAAACCATCCAGTATGTTTGTTATTTTTGGAAATATAATACTATATGACCAGCGTGATATATAAGGTAGTGTTTCCGCTTGACCCAGTGGTGGAGTACAGTGCTTGTAGTGACCCAGCTATTTATTGCTCATACTCGGGGGTCCAGGGCTTTCTATCACTCACTAGTAGTTGTTTTACACCACAGGCGATCCACCTGGCTGACTAGTGGCTCAGCTTAATAATAGCATACCTGGTTTCTCAGGAATTGCTAATAAAGGGCCTGCTTTGTAAAAAACACTTCTAAAGTGAGTAATAATGACTAGAATATATCATTCATATGGAATATAAACTCTTCTATATCGATCATTTTGGTTCCATTCCCCGAGGGTCTACATGAGAGACCATTCACTGTTGTGGAGGGTTAAACCAATAGGCTGAAGTTAATTCTGCTTATTACTATTACTTAGGGTCAGCGTTATGGGGGTCAAACATCTGTAGCCACTCCATGGCGTGATTGCCAACATCGTTTATTCTCATCCCTTCCATAACCCATACCAGTCACATTTATGTGGTTTTCCAATATATAAAAAATTGGCTGAACAAGAGAAATCCCACAAGGACAGTGATTAGCTGCAGCGGTCACATGGGTAGTCGCTAACTTCAGTGCGGTAGTGCAGGATTTATCATGTGAGAAATGGCTCTATTATTATTTTATACCATTTTCTCCATTTTGGTCCAATTATACAAATTCTAAGCGGTCTTCTGTTTGCTTATGGGGCTGTCCAGTTGGGAAACGCGTTGAGTGATTTGGTTACAATATGTTTAGCGCTGATTGGGGCTTTGTCTTTTAGGCTACAATCACTTTTAATGCCATATATGAGAACTTGCTCTCTACTGTTTGGATTTCTACCTGTGTCCTGATATGCCCCTTCTGTAATTTGACTTAACAACTGTGACCTGTTCCCCTATGCAAAAGATTGTTTGGGTCCATTGGGATAATTCGGGCCAGTCTTTGAGCAGTGACGCCATCTGGGTTTTCTAGGGTGCCAACCTCTACGGTTAGGTAGGATATGTATTAGGGTCAGTTTGGGACCCCACATCGTTAGATGTTACACTTGTAGTTTTCCATAAGGGATCACTACCCGGCCCTGCACTGTGTTGGTTTTAAGTATTGCTCTTTTTAATGAATATCTAATAAAGTATGATTTTATTGGTATATTTTCACTGTGAATATTGATCCTAATCCGCACTGTTACCTGCACATTTACATGAGATTATATATGTTTTATGTATTGTAGAAGCAAAACCACCGAAAATGATGAAAAGGGGAAGACCACCACCCTGATCATGTAAGAGCAGAGATTACTGAGCAAACCTTCTAGATGACATAAGGATAGAGATGATTCCTTTCTACTGTATATATCTGCACAGATAGCGGCCATTTATTGATCACGCATCTTATATGCCAGATTTTTAAGAGGTTTTGGAGGAGTTTTTTCCCTGATGCGTTCTTTGCTGCCTTCTGATTGGACACTGCCATGTTTGGAGAAGTTTCCTTTTGGATCATCTTCAAAGAAATGACATGCAATTTGTTTTTCTAAACCTCTTCAGAGAAAAAAAAAACTAAAAAAATCCTCCTGATATAAAAAGAGTGGATTTCCCATAGAAATGAACTGGAATTGCTTTCCAAGAGTTTCTGAAATAATTTTTGAGGTGAATTTTGGAGAGGATTTTCTTAAAAAGAAACCTTCAAAAAAATGTTATGTGCACATAGTCTTCGTGATGCAACCAATTTTTAGTTTAGGCTATGTGCACACGTTGCGTTTTTGTTGCTTTTTTTCCACAGGCAATACCTGCTCTCTTGGCAGTAAAGAAGATACTTACAAAAAGCAGGTTTTCCTGATTTTTTTTCTGCATTTTTATTGCTGCGTTTTTCTTGTCTCTTCTGCATGTTGATAGAGCTTAGTGGCCCAAAAAAACCATGATGTAACTTCCTTAGGTGTTTGCACAATAAATGCAGCACTTACCCATTGTTTCCTATGGGTGAAAAAACGCTGAAAGAAGTGACATGCTGCAGTTTGCAAAAGCGCAGCAGTTTCCAAATCAGTCAGTAGTTTTTATAAAATACATAAAAAGTTTTGAAAAACTTGTAAGTTTTTTAGGGAATGAAATTAAATCAACAGTAATTTCACCATTGCTTATTGGGATTTATAGTCACAGCATTCACTGTTCAGTATATATTACATGATAACATTATTCTACAAGTCAAGTACAATTACACTGACAAGACTTATTGTTTTGTTTTACAAACTAATATGCACTTCTGAAGTCACATTCTATGTGATTTGTTTTATAATTCATATAGCATATATACTGTATTTTCTGGACTAGATGTATTTTTTTAGCAAGAACAAAATTGTGCTTAACCCTTTCACGGCATGCGCCGTATATGTACAGTGCATGGCATGTCTCCCGCTTTGGTACGGGCTATGGCGATGAGCCCGCACCTTTCCAGACACATTACAGCTGATCTGATCATCACTTAAATATCCTACCCTTGTGCATTAAAGTTAGTGATATTGACCCCTCCACTTCTTTACACCAAAAAGGAAGTGTTAATTATTAGTAAATATTTTCTGTTCTCTAAACCTGGGGTGTGTTTTATAATACAGTAATTTGCGTTCTATAGTCTAAAAAATATGTTATACCTCCTGCCCGAGCACAGGTCAGGGATGTAATTACTAGAGTTAAAAGGCTTCTCGCGGACTATAGCGTTCATGTCCTATCCCTACAATATATAGTTTTGTTTAACCCCTTGCAGACATGGACAATTTCCATTTTTCTATTTCCCTCCCTCTTCTTTAAAGAGTCATAACTTTCTTTTTTCCTGTCCACATATTCTTGTGAGGACTTGTTTTTTGCGGGATGAGTTGTAATTTTGAATGAGACCATTTATTTTACCACAAAGTGTACTGGAAAATGGGAAAAAAAAACAAGTACAGAGAAATTGCAAAAAAACTAATTCTAACATTGTTTTTTGGAATTGTTTTTACGGCAAACATTGTGTGGTAAAAAAATGACCTGCCAATATGATTCTCCTCATCAGTATGATTATGGCGATTCCAAACTTGTAGTTTTTTCATTATTTTAGTGGTGAAAACAAAATCAGATATTTGAAAAATAATTGGGGGGGATTGTGTCGCCATTTCCCAAAACAAATAATGTTTTCATTTTTCGGACTATAGAGCTGTGTGAGGACTTATTGTTTTGGGGGGTGAGACAACGTTTTTATTGATACCATTTTTTGATAGATATGACATTTTCATCACTTCTTACAACTTTCTTACAGTGTTGCGGCAAACAAAAACCACAATTTTGTCATTTTGAGTATTTTTCTGTTTAAGGTGTTTACCAAACAGGTTAATTATTTTTATGCTTTGATAGATTGGACACTTATGGATATAGCGATACCATAGATGTTTATTTTTTATTATCTTTATTTTTAAATGGGGGATAAAGGCATGGATTCAAACTTTTATGCTTTTTTATTTTTATTTCATATTTTTAAAAACTTTTTACTGTATTTGTTAGTCCACTTACGGGACTTGAACATGCGATAGTCTGATCACTTGCACTATACACAGTAATACCACAGTATTACTGCATATAGTAAAAACCACACTCTCTTTTGAAGCCACACCTCAGAGCATGGAGGTCTTCATTGGCGTCCTGCGATCACGTTACAGAGGCGCTGATTGGCGCATATAATGACGCACCACCATGCCAACACGCTATTAATGCCGTTGTCAGAGTGTAACAGCGGCATTTAATAGGGTGACAGTCTCGGCTGTTAGAGGTAGGTTTTGACTGTGTGTCACAGCCATTATCTGTCGGGTATGGGGCGGCCTCACCCCTACACCCGCTACCGACTTGCACGATACATTTATAGTGGATGTCGGTAAAGAGTTAATTGATGGCAGTTTTATTCACTTGAATGGTGCTACTGTCCCAGAACATCAGGAGATCCCCTCATATTTCATGAGTCTTCAGGACATATTTGTTGAGTAAGCGAGTGAACTCAATATCATGGGATCTGGAAATGGAGGATATTTTTCTTAACACTCGTGTTTCTGTAATATGCTGCCTCTAGCTTTAAGATTTAAATTTTCAGTATTCTAAATTTTTACTAACTTATTACAAGCTGGTATAATTCATGGTAGTCAATATGGACTCGGAATCCGTTTTCTATGTCTTCTGTTCTTTGTTTGTGTTTGGGAATTTAAAACCTTATTCCCCAATGACAGTGCTTTACACAATGCTCCAAATCTGTATAATTACAGTAAATATACAGACTAACCTTACAATTTCCTTATTTTTTTCTGCAAAATCGTGCAACATTAAGCCATTGCGTATAGGAATGGTCTCGGCATTAAATTACATCCTGTAGTTAAAGCAAATTATGCAGTAACTTTATTCATTATTAACCAGGATGGTAAGATGTTAAGAATTGCTAATCTGTTACGTAAAGGGGTTGTTTTGTCATGTCACAAGATATTGATTACCTATGCTTAGTATAGATCATCAATATCAGATTAGTGGGTGGTCCAACATCCAGCACCCCCACTGATCAGCTATTATAAGCTCCGGCTTAAGATAAACATACTGAATAGAGTTCCAACGTGATAGTCCCAGTCAAAGTATAGCGATTATCACCAGACAATGCATATCCGGTCTTAGAATAGCTGATCTTTGGGGATAGGTCCTGCGAATAGCTCATCAATATCTTGTGAATGAAATGTGCTTTAACATTATTTGTTATATTTCCACTATATATAGCAAAGAAACCTCCATCTAGCAACAACAACTACCAGCCAATAGCATCTGGCAACCACCACCATCACTAGCCAATACCATCCGGCAGCAAGCAACACCACCAGCCAATACCATCCGGCAACAAGCACCACCACCAGCCAATAACATGCGGCAACAAGTACCACCACCATCCAATACCATCCGGCAGCAAGCACCACCACCAGCCAATACCATCCGGCAACAAACACCACCACCAGCCAATACCATCCGGCAGCAAGCACCATCACCAGCCAATACCATCCGGCAACAAGTACCACCACCAGCTAATAACATCCTCCAACAAGCACCACCACCAGCCAATACCATCTGGCAACAACAACAATCAGTTAATTCCAACTGGCAACAACAACCAACTAATACCATCTGGCAACAAGAACAACATCCAGCTAATACCATCTGGCAACAACAACCAGCTAATACCATCTGGCAACAACAACTAGCTAATACCATCTGGCAACAAAAACAACATCCAGCTAATACCATCTGGCAACAACAACAACCAGCTAATACTATCTGGCAACAACAACAACCAGCTAATACCATCTGGCAACAACAACAACCAGCTAATACCATCTGGCAACAACAACAAAAAGCTAATACCATCTGGCAACAACAACAACCAGCTAATACCATCTGGCAACAACAACAACCAGCTAATACCATCTGGCAACAGCAACAACCAGCTAATACCATCTGGCAACAAAAAACAGCAAAATTCCATCTGGCATCAATTTAAAGAGGTTGCCCGACCCTAAAATCCAATTTTTAAGATTATCTGTGCTCTATTGTAATTTATAATATCCCTATAAAAATTTTTGGTTTCTAACTTTTGTTTGTCCTGAATTTTAATTCATTGCCTGCACCCAGTTTGTTTACATGCTGCTCTCCAGACTAGGCAACTCCCTTTGCTTTTCTAAACTCACAGGCAGAGCTAGAACTGCCTGGCCCAAGTATACAGCACTACCCTCTGCTTATATGAGGCTGGATGATACTAGTGAGTAGGATCACATTGTCAGGGCCGGTTCCAGGTTTTTGTGGGCCCTGGGCGAAAGAGTCTCAGTGGGCCCCTTTAATACATACCACGATTCATGATTCACAGAAAACGCAGAGAAATATATATATATATAGTACAATGCCAAAGATTTCACTTCTTACATAACATGAGCGATGTCTATTGTAAATTCTAAAATAGCACAGAAATCGGCGAATCCTTGCAGCGCACAGTGCAGACTGGATAGTGTAGTCCTCCATACAGTATTATGGGCACCACATAGTCCTCTATACAGTATTATGGACCCCATATATTGCTCCATACAGAATAATAGACCCCATATAATGCTCCATAGAGAATAATGGACCCCATAAAATGCTCCGTGCAGAATAATGGACCTCATAAAATGCTCCATGCGGAATATTGGTCCCCATATAACGCTCCAAGCAGAATACTGGCCCCCATAAAATGCTCCATACAGGATACTGGCCCCCATATAACGCACCATACAGGATACTGGCCCCCATATAACGCTCCATACAGTATACTGGCCCTCATATAACGCTCCATACAGGATACTGGCCCCCATATAACGCTCCATACAGGATACTGGCTCCCATATAATGCTCCATACAGGATACTGGCCCCCATATAATGCTCAATGCAGGCTATGCCCCCACATTATACCCCATGCAGGCTGTACCCCCACATAATGCCCCATGCAGGCTGTGTCCCCCACATAATGCCCCATGCAGGCTGTGTCCCCCACATAATGCCCCATGCAAGTTGTTCCCCCATATAATGCCCCATGCAGGATGTCACCCCCCCCATATAATGCCCCATGAAGGATGTCACCCCCCCAAAATAATGCCTCATGCAGGATGACACCCCCCCATATAGTGACCCATGCAGGATGACACCCCCCCATATAGAGCCCCATGCAGGATGTCACATCCCCCCCATATAATGCCCCATGCCTCCATACATTAAAAAAAAATCAAATACTCACCTCACTTCTCCTCACCTGCTGCCGCTGCTCTGGACTCTTCAGCCATGTTGCCGTCTTCCCGCTCTGTGCTGTGACTGCTCAAGAGAGGGTGCGGTGGAAAGACGTCATCGCGCCCTCTGACCTGAGACGTCACAGTGCAGCAGCCGCGAAAGATGCAGGACCTGCTGCTGAGGCATGGGGAGAGGTAATTATTGTGCCGGGGCCCTGAGCAAGCAGGGGAGTGGGTCCCATAGCGAGCCGGCATGCCCGACAGCGAGTGGGCCCCCCCACCTGCTCAGGGCCCCGGTACTTGCCCGGGTGCTGAGTTCTGACACCAGGCCTGAACATTGTGACCCCTGCTGTAATGTGCAAAGTTACGTTTTTTTTCAATTGCTTGTCACGGTACCTAGGGAACGTAATGTATTGGACCCTATTCACTTTTTTCTACTCCTATGTAATGTAGCAGCAGTTACAATGATTTTGTGCTACACAACCTGTGCCATGGCCAAAGTCACTGTGTATCCAGCATCAGTATATAATACAGTGTAATGTAGAGCCAAATAAAAAGATCCATACGACTCCATGGTTATCAGATCAGGGTCATTCAAAGTTATTGGGTCTGTCAAGAAATAGTGTGTCCTTGTAAATGCCACATACATCCAGGATGCTTGTGTCCCAATACCAGCTGAAGAAGTTTGCAGGACCTTGGTCCGACTACAATAGATCCTGTGATCGGTTGGCTCGAGTCTGTAGATATACATTTCATATATGAGGACAGGTGTGCAGTTATTGCTTTACATATAAAAAAAATAGTAACCATATGATTAGAGATTGATTTAGATACATATTTATAGTGATATACAGCAAAAAATGTCAGCACCCCAGACATGATGGTAAAAAAAATGTTTTTTTCTCAACCATGTATGTGCGACGTTTAATCTCTTTCAGCTGTGAGCCATCAGCATTCACAGTGCAGAAACAAGGTATATATAGGTTACACGCCATAATCAGTGATTAATATACATCAGGAAAGCATAGTGCACATGTGTGTAATCTCCTCATATGTCATAATGAAATAACAAAAATGTATTTTTATTCTGTGCCAGATCACAAGTAGTGTGCATATAATACAAAAAAATACCTTAATTGCACCAACGATAATGTGAGAACACTTGTGTTGTAAGTAAACATTGCTCACCCAGTTGCTGATGTACGGTAAGTAATATACATAGTATGGCGTACCAGGGACGGCATTGCATGTGCTCTAGGCTCAGCTGTGATGTTAGGGATCCCAGATACTCACTGCACCAGGGGTGGAAATATCGCCGGTGCAGCCGGGGGCCCAGAGGTGGAGGGGCCTGGATGCACATGCAGCTGAAATGTAATGTAATGTGCCGCAGGGGACCCACCAGAGCTCTTCACTGCAATACATGCGGGCAGCCAATCAGGAGTCGGCAGCTGACATCTGCGTGCCGGTAACTGGGGGCACATGGCAATGACGTCATGCACCATGGTGGGGACGTAGTATGTCTTGTTACATACCGCCCCTTACATAGCGTATTCTCGTTATTTTTGTTAATCACAGTGATTTCTCTTTTACATAGAGTCCTCTCTTGTTAGATATACAGTTGTGCTCAAAAGTTTACATATCACGGCAGAATTTTTCCTTTCTTGGCCTTGTTTCAGAGAATATGAATGATAACAAAAAACCTTTTTCTCCACTCATGGTTATTGGTTGGGTGAAGCCATTTATTGTCAAAATACTGTGTTTTCTCTTTTTAAATCTTAATGACAACCAAAAACATCCAAATGACCCCGATCAAAAGTTTACATACCCTGGTGATTTTGGCCTGATAACATGCACAGAATTTGACACAAATAGGTTTGAATAGCTACTAAAGGTAACATCCTCACCTGTGACCTGTTTGCTTGTGTTTGTGCATAAAAGCTAAGTGAGTTTCTGGGATCCAGACAGACTCTTGCATTTTTCATCCAGCTACTGACATTTCTGAATTGTGAGTCATGGGGAAAGCAAAAGAATTGTCAACGGATCTATGGGAAAAGGTAGTTGAACTGTATAACACAGGAAAAGTATACAAAAAAATATCCATGGAATTGATAATGTCAGTCTGATAATGTCAGTCAGCAGCGTTCAGACTGTGATTAACAAATGGAAAATAAGGGGCTCTGTGAAAACCAAACCACGGTCAGGTAGACCAACAAAGATTTCGGCCAGGAAAATTGTTCGGGATGCAAAGAAAAACCCACAAATAACATCAGCTGAAATTCAGGACTGTCTAAAAACTAGCGGTGTTCCAACATGACAAAGATCCAAAACACAAGGCCAAGTCGATCTGTCATTGGCTACAGCAGAACAAAGTGAAGGTTCTGGTGTGGCCATCCCAGTCTCCTGACGTAAATATCATTGAGCCACTCTGGGGAGATCTCAAGCGTGCAGTTCATGCTAGACAGCCCAGGAATTTACAGGAACTGGAGGCTTTTTACCATCTGAGAAAATAAAGAACCTCATCAACAACTACCACAAAAGACTTCAAGCTGTCATTGATGTTAGAGGGGCAATACACGTTATTAAGAAGTGGGGTATGTGAACTATTGATCAGGGTCATTTGGATGTTTTTGGTTGTCATTAAAATTTAAAAAGAAAAATCATAGTAGTTTGACAATAAATGGCTTCCCCCAACCAATAACTATGAGTAGAGAAAAAGATTTTTTGTTATCATTCATATTCTCTGAAACAAGGCCAAGAAAGTAAAAATTCTGAAGGGCTATGTAAACTTTTAAACACAACTGTATAATGACTGCGAATGGAGCAGCATCTGACTAGAAGACCGGTCCATCATCCGATTCCAGGGCCGCCATCAGGGCATTACTGCCCTTACTAGTGTATGGAGCCCCAGTGAGGAGGGGGGCCCAGGGGAGGGGATATGGTCATTCGCTCAGTAACTGAACGTGCGTCCTCGGAAATGCTCAAATCTTCCCGTTAACCGCTGCTCTGGTCTATTCTTTTCAGAGTCTTCTGACGCTGACGTCTCAGGGCAGAGGGTGCAATGACGTCACTACAGCGCACCCTCTGTGCTGAGCAGTACAGAGAGCCAGAAGACACTGAGGAGACTGGAGCAGCGGCCAGCGGGCAACGAGGAGTGGTAAATATTTTATTTTTTTTATGTATGGAGCACGACATGGGGCCCATTATACTGTATGGGCAATTGTATACTGTATGGGGCAATATATGGGGTCATTGTATACTGTATGGAGCAATATATGGGGTCATTGTATACTGTATGGAGCAATATATGGGGTCATTTTATACTGTATAGAGCAACATATAGGGCATTATACTGTATGGAGCATTATATGGGGACATTATACTGTATGGAACAATATATGTGGCCATTATATACTGTATGGAGCAATACATGGGGCCAGCAATATATAGGGCCATTATTCTGTATGGAGCAATATATGGGGCCCATTATATACTGTATGGAGCTGTAGCACCCTGAGGATTCGGCTGCTACAGGGGTATTACACCTCAAGCCAGAGGTGTGGTATTCCACTCCCGGGTAAGGATGGAGTGTGGAACTGAGCTCAGTAGGCTGCATGCACTACACACATCCCATTTCCGGGGGACAGACCAATGGTACTCCCACTAGAGAAATGTGCAGGTACGACAGTGTCTGTCCCTGGCTGGAGTGGGAGGGGGGTGGAACATCCCAGTAGTGTAGGGGCAGATAGGGGGAGCAGTCTGGGTAGTGCTAGGAGCTCATTGGGTGCTGGTCACCTGAGCTCACACATAGAGGGAGTATATAAGGGGGGAACCATCTTAGATCAGGGTCTTTGTAGAGGTTTGGTCAGTCAGTCAGAGGAAGAGAGCAGAGGAGAAGAGCAGCTCCAAGGCCCAGAGAGAGAGAGGAGAAAGAAGGACCCAGAGGGGGAGAAGAGAGAACTCCAAGAACCCAGGATTAGATCAGCGGGTGAAGAGTTGGCACAAGGGTACCGGATCCCAAGCTGGTGGAGGGCACTAATCCTCAGCCAGAGACCGGAGGTCGTGGGCAGGATCTGCCACGACCACCCACTAAATCCACCCGGAAGGCAGACCAGGAATAGGGTCAGGGAACCCAGAGACAAGGGTTTACCAACAAGAGGCCCGAGGGAGCCGGACTTAGGTGGATCCCTGGTGGGGAAGGCCAGAGAGAGAAGGAACGTCAGAAAGGGAGCTCAGGATCACGCTCCAGAATTACTTGGGAGTTGGCCGAGTCCAGGACCTGGTGGACGCAGCACGGCTCGGGCGGTCACTCAAGGCCGGAGTGACCAGAACAACAGCAGTAAGTAAAGACCCTGAACTGCACAGCCCGACTCCGAGTCTCATTACCATCCTCCCTGCACCTCCACAACCACCATCCTCTACACCTGACCCCCTGAGGCTATACCCCTCCCGTTGGGGGTTATACTACCTAAGCTGCACACACATATCACCAGCCTCAGTGGACCCTGCTGCAGCGGCGGCCGTATTGACCGCAATTCAACGGGTGGCGTAGTCGACACTAAAGAACATTCAGTAACATCTGTAGGACTGCCACACACTGAGCTTGACACCCTGGGCACGGACCGGGTCACCGCCACTCGGAGACTACAACCCCCATCTGATCCGGATCCGGGTATCCCCCAAACAACACTGGTCCAGGGGGCGCGTCAGAGCAATATATGGGGCAATTATACTGTATGCAGAAATATATGGGGCCATTATATACTGTATGGAGCACTATATGGAGCCCGTAATACTGTATGGAACCGTAATACTGTATGGCACAATATATGGGGCCCGTAATATTGTACGGAGGACTATGTGGTGCCCACAATTCTGTCCAGAGGACTATGTAGAGCCCACAATTCTGTCCAGAGGACTATGTGGTGCCCACAATTCTGTCCGGTGGACAATGTGGTGCCCACAATTCTGTCCGGAGGACAATGTGGTGCCCACAATTCTGTCCGGAGGACAATGTGGTGCCCACAATTCTGTCCGGAGGACAATGTGTTGCCCACAATTCTGTACGGAGGACTATGTGTTGCCCACAATTCAGAACGGAGGACTATGTGGTGCCCACAATTCTGTCCGGAGGACTGTGTGGTGCCCACAATTCTGTCCGGAGGACTATGTGGTGCCCACAATTCTGTCCGGAGGACTATGTGGTGCCCACAATTCTGTCCGGAGGACTATGTGGTGCCCACAATTCTGTTCGGGAGACTATGTGGTGCGCACAATTCAGTACAGGGGACTATGTGGTGCACACAATTCTGTATGGGGGACTATGTGGTGCCCGCAATTCTGTACGGGGGACTATGTGGTCCCCGCAATTCTGTACGGGGGACTATGTGGTGCCCGCAATTCTGTACGGGGGACTATGTGGTGCCCACAATTCTGTACGGAGGTTCTATATGGAGGACTATGTGGTGGCCACAATTCGATGCAGAGGACTATGTGGTGGCCACAATTTGGTGAGGGGGACTATGTGGTGGCCACAATTTGGTGAGGGGGACTATGTGGTGGCCACAATTGGGTGCGGGGGACTATGTGGAGCCCACAATTCTGTCCAGAGGACTATGTAGAGCCCACAATTCTGTCCAGAGGACTATGTAGAGCCCACAATTCTGTCCAGAGGACTATGTGGTGCCCACAATTCTGTCCGGTGGACAATGTGGTGCCCACAATTCTGTCCGGAGGACAATGTGGTGCCCACAATTCTGTCCGGAGGACAATGTGGTGCCCACAATTCTGTCCGGAGGACAATGTGTTGCCCACAATTCTGTACGGAGGACTATGTGGTGCCCACAATTCAGAACGGAGGACTATGTGGTGCCCACAATTCTGTCCGGAGGACTGTGTGGTGCCCACAATTCTGTCCGGAGGACTATCTATGTGGTGCCCACAATTCTGTCCGGAGGACTATGTGGTGCCCACAATTCTGTCCGGAGGACTATGTGGTGCCCACAATTCTGTTCGGGAGACTATGTGGTGCGCACAATTCAGTACAGGGGACTATGTGGTGCACACAATTCTGTATGGGGGACTATGTGGTGCCCGCAATTCTGTACGGGGGACTATGTGGTGCCCGCAATTCTGTACGGGGGACTATGTGGTGCCCGCAATTCTGTACGGGGGACTATGTGGTGCCCACAATTCTGTACGGAGGTTCTATATGGAGGACTATGTGGTGGCCACAATTCGATGCAGGGGACTATGTGGTGGCCACAATTTGGTGAGGGGGACTATGTGGTGGCCACAATTTGGTGAGGGGGACTATGTGGTGGCCACAATTGGGTGCGGGGGACTATGTGGTGGCCATAATTCGGTGCGGGGGACTATGTGGTGGCCACAATTCTGTGCGAAAGACTATGTGGTGCCCACAATTCTGTACAGAAGATTATGTGGTGCCCACAATTCTGTACAGAAGACTATGTAGTGCCCACAATTCTGTACAGAAGACTATACTGTTCGGTCTAAAATGTAGTGCACATAGTGTGCGCTGCAAGGATTCGCCAGTTTCTGAGTCATTGTAGAATTTACAATAGATATCACTCCTGATGTAAGTAGTAAGTTAAATCTTTGGCATTGTACTATACCTTTATTTCTTATCTGTGCATCATTAATCGTGGTATGTGTTAAAGGGGCCCATTGAGACTTTCACCTGGGGCCCACGAAAACCTATAGCTGACCCTGACAGCAACAGTTACCAGCTGCCAACCACCTGGAGGCTAGCAGCTGACATCGGTGCGCACATTGCCGGCGAATTAAGTCACAGCCATGCGGCAGCGTGGCAACGCCTCAAATGGATAAGGAAGAGGACGCAACGGGTCCGTGGTATGGAAAAGCATTTTTTTATTTTTTGATGGGACCAGGATGGTACATCATATGGGGCATATTGGCCAGTTTGGGACATCATATGGGGCCTGGGGGCCAGGATGGGACATCACATGGGGCCAGGATGGGACTTCATATGGGAACTGGGGACCAGGATGGGACATCATATAGGGCCTGGGGGCCAGGATGGGACATCATATGGGGCCCGAGGGCCAGGATGGGACATCATATGGGGCCCGAGGGCCAGGATGGGACATCATATGGGCCCTGGGAACCAGGATGGGATATCATATGGGGCCTGGGGACCAGGATGGGACATCATATCGGGCCTGGGGACCAGGATGGATACACAATGGGTGGAAGAATGAGACACAATGGGGGCCAAGAATGAGACACAATGGGGGCCAGGAATCTGTGGGAGGAAAAAACATAACAAATAAACGACCACTATTTTCCTGCATTTCTACAAAGTACTGTATTTTGGAAGTATGTACACAGTTGCAATCAAAATGATTTAATCACCACTGCATATTAGGTTTATTAGTAAAAATGTACAAACTTTCTGCTGTTTGTGGGAAACAAACAAATGAAACAAACACTATTTACATAGCTCAACACAACTAATATAACAAGTGGTCTCTCCAAATTCATCAAAAAAGATGATTTTTAATGACTATTGCAGTCTCAGAATTATTCATCTCCTTTTTGACAAACATCCTTATTACTTATTTATTTTACTTTCTTTTATAGCTCCATCATATTCCACAGCACTTTACAGATATTATCATGACTGTCCCCATTGGAGCTCACAATCTAGATTCCCTATCAGTATGTCTTTAGAGTGTGGGAAGAAACCGGACCCCAAGGAAACCCACACAAACATGGGGAGAAGATACAAACTCCTTGGACAGGCTATCCGCGTTTCCTCTTTGAAGAAACAAATTCATTTTGTATTATGTCATGTGAATTGTGTCCTGGATCTTGAAAATATTGTGTAATGTGATAAGTGTTAATAGTATTGTGATGTAATATGAATAGTGTAAAGCGATAAATATGTTAATGATGTTGGTAGTGTATATAATTGACCATAGCGTAAGTTAGAGTTAAAAGTTGGGACTAGGCCACAGTAGAAGGGGCTAGTATAAGGGAAAGTGACTACTGCTAGGAAGTCAGATAGGATCGAGATTACAAAGTGAGCGGACTAAAAGGTCCATAGTGAGCAGTGCTGCATTGGAGAGGGACCCTGAATGAGAGGAGACTGAAGGGAAAGGAGAGTGAGATCCTGAGGAAAAGTGACTGATGAGACAGAGTGGCCTCCCGGAGACGGGTCCTTGGAGTGGACGCCTAGCCATGAGACCTTGGGCTTGTAACGCAGAAAGAAATGTCCTTAACGGGACTTTGAGACTGGGACTAATGAAGGGTCCCAAGCAGGAGCTCCAGGGCCACAGCAGTGGAAGAAATAGGATACGGAACTGCTGAACAAGTAGTGGAGGCTTGTTAACCAGGACCGCTGCGTTAAAGCTGGGTTGTGGCGAAGTAGGGAGAAACAGCAGATATAGAAAGCCCTGGAGTATACTACAGAGGAATGATACTGTGTGGAAATTGCTTCATACAGTAAAGGAAACGTCTTTAAGACTTTGTACCCGCTATCCCTTGTTTATAACCCTGATTAAGTTGCCGTTCAGTAGAGTTTACTTTCTAATGATGGCCTCTCTCATTGAACTGTGAAACATCTAGTCCTGGAAAACCAGCAACATTAGCTACATTTGGCCTGCATGGGTGTAAGGATCTCACAGCATAAATCCACACACCCAGCCAGGACCTTCACTTTCATGTAATGTGCCGGGGCGCTGGAGACGAGTGCCTCGCCCACGGCTACTGCTCCACGCTGTGTTACACCACCACGCTGCTAACTCTACTTAGTAGAATTGCAATTGTGATACCCAGCCAGACATAGCTTCTGGTAGCATTCTTGGTGAATCATAACCCATTCATCATGGTCTACAGGTCACTAATTTTCTTGGCTTTCCATGTTGCAACCGCCTTCTTCAAATCCCATCAAAAATTTCTATGGGTTTCAAGTCAGGCGACTGTGAAAGCTACCTCAGAATCTTCCAAGACTTCTTCTGAAACCATGCCTTGGTGGACTTTTGGGATCATTGTCCTGTTGGATAGAATAGTGTAATAATAGAATTGGTGCGAATTGATTTGCAGGACCCAATCAATTGGCCAGGTCAGTAATCTGTGTCTGCTCTAAGGGCGCCCTGAGAACCGCCTCTTGCCTAACGGCATCTTCGGCTCCTCCGGCCTGGCACCACATCATTGTTGAAGTGTGATGTACATGTGATGTCGCACCAGGCCGACTAATCAAAAATAGATCCACCGATGCCAGTGACTCGCCCCCTGGGCCGTGGGGCACGCGGAACCGGGCGATAGGGAGACGTTGGGGGTAGTAGTGGTGGCGGCCCGGTCCCGCGGCTCAGGGTGGTCAGGCCAATGGTAGTCTGCTACGTGCTTAGATAATGTCCGACTACGCCACCCGTGGATTTGCGGTTATTAGGAACCGCCGCTGCTTGAAGACCGCTGGGGCTGATGATGGGTGCAGCTGAGGTGATGTGACTCCCCACGGGAAGAGTGCAGCCCCAGGGCAGTGTAGTGGATGGTGGGAGTGATGGTAGTGAGAGTCCCAGTACCGGTAGTGCCGGAGGAGCGAAAAAGCACACAGACAACGTACTGCAGTCCAGCGTCTTTACTCACGGTTAATATCCAAGTCACTTCAGCTGTCAATGACTGCCCGAGCCGTGCTGCGTCCACCAGGTGTGGGGCTCGGTCAACTCCCAGGCAGTTCAGGAGCATGGCACAGGACCCCCTTTTATCCTTTCTCTGGCCTGCCTCACCAGTGACCCACTTTTGTCCAGCTGCCGCGGACCTGTGCGGTTAAACGTGGGCACCGTCCTCCGCTGTCCTATATGGTGCCTTCCTAGCAGGTTTGATGAGGTGTCGCACCAATATATGATCACGACGACCGGTCTTTGGCTGAGGGTTGTTTCTCCTCCACCAACTTGGGATCCGGTACCCTTAATCTGCCTGACCCTGCACCCTGGATTCTCGTGGGTTCTTAGGGTCCCTTCCACCTTCTTGTTCCTGAGCCCTTCTGTTTCTCTGTCTCTCCTTCTTTGCTGTTCCTTTCTGCTTCTGTTCCTTTCTCTTGGAGCTGAGATGAGCTAGAATCTCAGCTCCCCTTCACCTCCTCCTCGGCCTCTTCTCCAGGCCCACTTCTCCTTCTCCTCTCAGGCCCCGGCCTCTTCCCTAGGCCTGCCTCTGGAGCAGCACTCAGCCTGAGCTGCTGCTCCCTGTCTTCTCCTCTCCACAGAACGAACTGAACGAACCTAGATCTAAGATGGTGCCCACCTTTTATACCTCCTTCTAGCCATGAGCCCAGGTGACCAGCAACCAATGGGCTCCTTCCTACGCTCAGAAACCGCCCCCTATCTGCCCCTACAGCACTGGGTGTTCCACCCCTCCCTCCCCACTCCAGCAGGGACATGGTCGGTCGTGCCTGCACTTCTGTCTAGTGGGAGCACCGTTGAGCTGTCCCTGGGAAATGGGGTGTGTGTGCTGCATGCAGCTAACTGAGCCCTGGTCCATTCTCCATCCTTACCCGGGAGTGGAATACCACACCTCTGGACTGAGGTGCAATACCCCTGTAGCGGCCGAACCCTCGGGGCGCTACACCAGGAGGTAAGAAGTGATATTCAGGCCTCCCATCCAGCAAGCACAGATTACGGACGTGGCCGATGAATTAGACCCTGTGACTTGGTTCGCACCAATTCTAAGACCACGTTCACACGTTCAGTATATGGTCAGTATTTTACCTCAGTATTTATATGCCCAAGCCAGGAGTGGAACAATCAGAGGAAAAGTATAATACAAACACGTCACCACTTCTGTATTTTTCACCCACTACTGGTTTTGGCTTACAAATACTGATGTAAAATACTGACCAAATACTGAACGTATAAATGTGGCCTAAGGTCGTAGACAGACAGCCGTATAACTCAGGTGAGGATCGCATCGCAATATTCGGACTGGCCGTCGGCTCCTGACCTGAGCGTGGCAGCATGTATTTCTCTGCAGCTGTCACGCTCAGGTCAGGAGCCGACAGCCAGTCCGAGGATTGCGATGCGATCTTCACCCGAGTTATATGGCTGCCTGTCTGCACCCTAACGCTCAAGCTTCATCTTCCTCAGGAAGACCCTCCACACGCTGCAGGTTTCCAGTGGCAGAGGAATTGTAACAATCGTGTGGTCATTAAGTGATTTACTACAAATTGAATTCTGTTGTGTTTTTTACCAGTTTTATTTCTGTTGATTTGCATATGTATTACTAGGCTGTTAGTTCTTTTGTTAAAATAATATAGTCAGTGATCGCCAAATGTGAAATTTCACTTCAGATATGTGCACACAGGAGTTTTTGAGGTTGTATTGGAGCAGAGACTGAGAACAGTTGATCGGTGAGGTACTTCGTTCTGGGACACCATGCATCTGATATTGATGACCTATCCTAAGAATAACTTACCAGTATCTTAAGCCTGGAAAACCCCTTCAGATTACTATATATATGTTGTAGGTAGGCAGAGCAAAAACATTGTCTGCTGAGAGCACAGAATTAAAGGTGTAGTCCAGGCATACTGTAGTTACAGTGTTTACAGTCCGCTAGAGCAAAAAAACAGCTGATCGGTGGGGGGCGCTGAGTGTCGAAATCCCACCAATCAGCTGTTCATGACCTATCCTGTAGATAAGTCATCAACACCATAAGCCCAGACTCCTTTACACCTGAGATGAGTGAATGTGCAGTGCCTTAATACTTGTGCCAACTTCATGTCAGCTCACTAGGGACATCTAGTGGTCGCTATCTGAAAGTACATTTACAACTGAAAAATAATCTGTTCGCTATTTTGACTCTCCAAGACCACTATCACTATTAAATGGGTACAAACTCAGGTGTAGTAGTAATAATAAATGTACCTTAGAAACAGAAGTTTTAATATCTCCTGCTTTGTTGCAAATTACTCTAATATCGTAGACTGGATGTTTCTTTAGCAGACGTGTATCGAGCACTGGTGGACACAGGCAGAAAAGGGCCCCTGTGCAAGAACAATATATGGGCCCTTTGCAGTCCAAGAGCTGCTAAAAATGCAAAATTGTACCTGCTTTGGAGGTAGAAATGGGCCCTTTTACCTCTTGGGCCTCTGTGGGGCCGCACAGGTTGCACCAATGATATGTCCGCCCCTGGTATCCAGTGATCTCCTCATAACCCCTCTCCTTTAGGTTAGATTGATGCCTCTGACCTCTCCTGCATCATCCACTGTTATATGCATAAACATCAATCAAATCTAAACAAAAAGGGGTCGCTGCTGAGACCACAGGACATTTGGCTACTAGAGAAACTGTGAAGGCTTTTAAAGGGAATCTGTCATCCCCGGGGACTTATCAGACCTCTAATATAGGCATACAGGTGATAGAAATGTAAGTCTATACATACCTGGATGCCTAATATTAGAGGTCTGCTTGCTTTGAAATGTCTTTTTATTCAGTTAGTTTTCTCATTCTTGAGAGCCGGGGGACGGGAAGAAATCCCAAACTACTTTGCTAATTACAATGTTCCCCCCCTCCCCTGCCCTGTGACGTACAGTCTCGTCTTCCAGATCCCGCGCATGCACAAATCACCTATAACGCAAGGTGCAGTTTTTTTTATTCCGGCTATATTTTTTCCAGCAGTGATCCTTCCAGACATTTAGGCCTCATTCAGAAGTCTGTTTTCCACATACTTGTTTTTAATGGATTACAAAAAATAATAAGAGGAATAATAAAAAGAATCAAAGTGCTGGATAACGATGCAGAGTAGACAGAGTACATAATTTCTCCATCTTCTCCCTTGTCTGAGTCCGTGGTAATTGGACTGCATTCAGATGACATCCGAGTGCAGTTCAATGTTTCACACTGATGTCATACAAGTCCATAGACTAGTTGGCACTGCCCCACAGTATAACATTGGGCAGAGAGCTATCTGATAAAACATCGGACAGCACTCGGCCATGTTAAGCGGTCGTGTGGACGAGCCCTCAGTCTGAGCCTGCCATTGATAATTATGACTTGACACTATAGGTCCCATTATTTTCTTTGTGTTGTCAACCAGACATTTAACAGAACGAGTATTTTTTAAACACATTTATACACAGATCGTTTATCCTTGTAATGATTTAATCCTATTTGTATCTCTATTTATACCCAGCTTTACGCATACAAGGACTCTATCTGTCCCACCCTTTTTTTACTGCATAGATTCATTTATCATCAGGTTTTTAATCTTATGTATTTTTATTTTTAATGATTTATTAATCTTATGTATTTTTAATAATGTTTGTGCTTTTTCACAATATCCCTCCACCCCTCACGACATTTATCAAGGGATGCGGTGATCTTTTTTTTTTACTTAAAAGTAAGTTCAAGAGATAAATACGCGGCACATGGCAAATGGTGAAAATATACATTTTTCCTCAGTTAAGGTTTATTTTTTACAGCATCGACCATTTCATATAAATTACATATTAACTTTATTCTGTGGGTCAGTACAATTAACATAAAATCACCATTTACTTATGTTTTATGATGTCTGCATGAAAATAACACATTTTCAAAAACAAAACAATTTTACATTGCCATATATGGAGAGCCATAACTCTTATTTTTTCTGTTAACAGATTTGTATGAGAACCTATTTTTTTGCGGGACGAGTTGTATTTTTTTATTATTGTTGTTATTTTGGAGTATAGGTGCTGTGAGGACCCGTGGTCTTCCGTGGGGGTAACGCTACTCAGACAACGCAGGGTTAGGGTAAAACAGCGTGGCAATATTTTATTGAACCACAAAGCGGACAATAAACACAAAGAACAGTCCCAGCGAATGCCCAAGATGGTGCAACATTACACAGTCTCACCCTTCCTTCTCCGCCCGCCTGGGATGGAACAGCTGCAACTTTGGAGACTTCCAGGGCCGACTACCTCAACCAGTGGCCCCCCGCTTCTGGTGGGCCCTCACAGAGAGAAGGTAGCGGCAAGCTTAGGAAGCTAGCAGTCCATCGAGGTACAAGGCCACGAGACCCGAGGGTTCCAACCTGGCCTATCCGAGAGTTTCCATGGGGCCAGATGACCAGTGGGTCCCTCCTAGCAACTCCCAATGTCTTCATGGGTACTAAGCAACCGGTGAGTCACTCCTAGCATCCCCAAAACAACATATCCATGGCGCCAGGTGACTTCTTCGTCCTCTCCTGGTCTCCCTAAAAGTATCCATGGTCTCTCTGATGGTTAATTGAGGAGATCCAAATCTTTCCAGTCAGGGCCATATCTTTAGACTAGAATCATGTAGAATACAAATCTGTGTCTCTTTGGATGCCATGCAATCCATCTACTTTCCTGAATGATGTCTCTCATTTTCCTTCTAAGGTCTATCAGAAAGACCTTAGAAGGGAAATGAGAGACATCATTCAGGAAAGTAGATTCTTAAATACACATCCACAGGTTAAGAATTAATGAGTTCACTAGGAGGAATATTTCTGTGTAGGCACATATAAGCGACTGACCAAGGTTAGGGAAGTGGCTTAGTGTAAAATAAAACTGTGGATTGCTACATAGTTTGCGTCACTCTTTCCTAACTTTCAAAGTTGGGAAGTATGCCTCTGTGCCTCCATACCTAATAATGCCCCTTTTGTGCCTCTTTATTATAAGAATGCCCCATTTAATTTGGCAGTACCACAGAGCTCAGTGATTGGCTGCAGCGCAGTTGACATGAAGATGCAGCTGATTAAAAATGTCTGGAGCAGCAAAAAGCAGTGCTGGACCCCGGGTGAGTAAAAGCTCAGTTTGATTGTTTGTTTCCTCATGACCATCGTTGGAGTTCGGCCGTTTAACCCACTGGATGTAATAGAGTCAATAGTGACTGTGTCATTTAGAGGAAATCAAATTATATTTCCTAAAAAAATGTTCATAGTGTGCAAAAGTAGCAAAGCATAAAAAAACTAAACACATCTGGTATCACTGTGAGGTCGGGGCTACACGAGTGTGAAAACAATAGTGAAAAAATTTGGATGATTTTTATCGATTTTGCCATCCGTATGGCATCATTCCTTATTTATAAAAAGATCAGAAATTTGATATAAATTTACAAAAAATTGCAATTTTCAAACTTTTAATGATTATCCCTTTAATCCAGATAGTCATACCACACAAAGCAATAATAAATTACATTTCAATAATGTCTGCTTTCTATCAGCACCATTTGTAAAATGTTTTATTTTGTTAGCATTTTAGAAGGTTTAAAAATGGAGGAGTAATTTTTCATATTTTCAAAGAAATTTACAAAACTTATTTTTATAGGGACCTGTTCAGTTTTGAAATTACTTTGAGGGTCCTATATATTGGAAATCCCCCCAAGAGTGATACCATTTTAAAAACCGCATCCCTGTATTAAAAATTTAATTGCTTTCAGGTGGTTCATTAACCCTTCAGGTGCTTTTCAGGAATTAATGCAAAGTGGCATAACAGGAATGTAAAAGTTTATTTTCACCACCTACATTTTAATAACTTCTGAACAGGCCACTATACGCGGCAGGCTCTAAGGCCGTTATTTGACTGCCATGGCGAACATCAGGACCGCACGATCAAGATCTCAGGGTGCCAATGTAGTTAAAGAGGGAGCCCCCACACTCTGTTAACCATCTAGATGCCGTAGTCACTATTGGCAGCAGAATTTAAGGGGTTAAATGGCCATAATCAGTGCCGACCCTGATCGTGGCTGATGCAGCAAGTTGTTAGCTATAGTGTACAGCTGATAGCTGCAGGATTGTCACCTCTCGGGGGGATGCTAATCTCTTATATCGCAGGTCCGTAAAAAGACGTATTGGTGGTCACTATGGGGTTAAAACAACAGAATTGTTTCTTAATCTGATGTTTTTTTGTCACAATATACACATACACATTATACATACACGTGACCTACACATTATATATATGCATATATACATGACCTTTAGATATACACATGACCTGTACATATATACACTGTATATACACAGGAAAAAATAGAAAAATGCTCCAAAGAACCAAAGGATGAATTAAAACAAGCAAAGTTTATTGCTACATATTAAGAATATGCGGGATACGGGATGAGGTGCCACACACCCCAAAGTAGACAGTCTTAAGTCAAGATACAGGAGGATTAGATGGTATTATGCCGTTTCTCCATTTAGTGGTAAGTTGTGCTCCATTCTGGAGCCACAAATGGGAAACTCGTAAAAATCCTCTGTTCTTCAGCCGGAATTGTCTCGTTCAGGTCTTCACTGCGCGGTGCTGGGATCTGCTGTCTCATGCTGACATTCATGTTCCTTCTTATGATAACTGGAGATGGCGCTTTCCCTGTTTCTATGTCTGTCCAGTTTAGATTTGAAAATAAGGGGTGTTTTCTGATTTTTCCATTAACCCCTAGCCGGACATAATGGTCTTTGCAGAGTAGTTTGGACATAATGTCCACAGCATCGTGGTCAGTGAGGTTTTCATATGATGGTTCAGAGTAGATGACATTTCTCTCAATCTCTTCAGTGGTGTCTCCTGGAAATGGTGAGTCTTGGAAAATCATGTTGTACAATATGACTCCAAAGGCGAACCAATCTACACCTTCATCATAAGCGTCTCCCATGATCATTTCTGGGGCGCCATACCCAGGTGTTCCACTGAAATCTCTGGCATTAAATCTCTTATCAAACTCATAAAGAGATAGTCCAAAATCAGTAATTTTTATGTGGCCGTCACCAGTCAGCAGGATGTTATCGGGTTTTAAGTCCCGGTGAATGATGTCATTGCTGTGCAGGAATTGTAGGCCACAGACGATTTCTGCTGCTATAAAGGTTACAGGTTCCTTCAGGGGAATGGTACTATATATATAGTCATGCAGGTCCCCTCCACTGGCCAGCTCGGTGACAAAATAGGCATGGTTTTCAGTATGAAACGCGGCATGGCAATGAGTTAAGAATCTGCTGTTGTGGCTAAGCTTCAGGACATGGTGCTCAACAAGGCATTCAGGGAAGGAGATTAGGCTTTCCTTCTTTATGATTTTAAGGGCCACACTTTGTTTCCGTATCTTATCCGTGGCCAGTACAACCTTCCCATAACTCCCTTCTCCAAGTATGCCATGGCAGATAAACTTATCCCTGGTGAGAGGGACAGTGGTCTTTATTTTTTTGCTACTGGGGCCACTAAATTCACCTGAGATGTCATCTTGACTGGTGGCTGGATCTTCATGATGTTTCCTTTTTCTCCCAGTTCTCTTCTCTTCTGCTGCACTTTCATTACCTCTCGTGTTAATGATCCTGGTTGGACCCACAGTCTCTCTTTTCCTCTCTCTTGTACTCAGCTTTTGTAGATTGGTATCAGCTTGATTTGTGATGTATCCCACAAACTTGTCACATCTGTTTTGTACAGTGTCTAGGAAGGAAATATTCTGGGTTCCCTCATTGTCAGGTAATATTTGACCATCCTGCCCAGATTTCTTGGAGTCCATCTTCCTTATCTTTGGTGGAGGTTCCTGGTTATTTCCAGTGTCTTCTCCATCTGGTGTTTCTTTCCTTTTTCTCTTTCTTTTCCCTTTAAAGTCCATGTTGCATCAGGCAACAACAGGGCAATTATCCAAAAAACGTATGTAAAATTACTAAATGCAATCCACACGTATATTGTAGTCAAAGCCAACTACAACTAAAGCTCAATGGCTGCAGTCAGTTGTATATGGAACTTTGTGGAATGTGATGTCACTGTGCCGGTGATGTCACACTCACTGTGATGTCAGCAGATGTATGTGAGTGTTCCATCACTGCTGAACGTGAAAGTCTCGGAAGGGGCGGGGCTTAGTCACCAATAGCAACCTGACTAGTCACACTATTATAAAAGAAGAGTTAATGACTTATAAATGACTACCTGGGCAGATCTGGCATTATGCAGACTGGAAAAGCTGGGTAATAACCTCTGTCTAAAATGTGACACATTGTTTCTGTAGGCTAAATATATACAAAAGGAAAATATTAGGAGTGTTATAGAACAACTCTTCATTTTTACATAACACTGGTTCAATTAAATTGATATTAAATAGGTTGCTGTTACAGTAATAAAAATATAAGGCACGAATGTGCTTAAAATAAAAAATGGTGGCATACTCTCCCTACACTGCCCTCGCAAATCAAGCGCAGTCCACTTCGGAGATCGGTGACGACTCCTGAAGTGATGGCTACTTTTTTACAACGTCAGAGAACCAGCGCAGCTAGTGATTGGCTGCAGCTGTCAGTTACCTAGAAAAGTGAGTCCTGCGTTTTTTTCTCTAATGATGTGCTCTTCTAGTGATGATGGGAAGCAGTACGGTATACCACT
Source organism: Phyllobates terribilis (assembly GCF_046119375.1). Lineage (NCBI taxonomy): Eukaryota > Metazoa > Chordata > Amphibia > Anura > Dendrobatidae > Phyllobates > Phyllobates terribilis. The sequence continues at coordinate 11,985,524 of NW_027362797.1, read as the reverse complement.
ATTTGTGAATTACTGGTGGACTTGTTACCACTACTGGAATCTAGGAAAATCCTTCCAGCAAAGAGCCAGCTCACGGTGTAGACAAAACGCATGAAGCTTATACCCAGACCCTCCATATGGCCTCCTTGGCTCTTGTGCACTGGCCTTAAAGGTTTTCTTCACCTCAGGAGCTCACCGTTTCCCTGCTGCCCAGCTTCCTTTTGTGCGGAGGTTGTGGCGTTGTTGTCGGACTGTCTGCTCTTCGTTTCTGCAAGCAAAGTCATCCTTGTCTTACAGCATTGGAGGAGCTGGGTGGTCCTGAACCGGTCCTGATCCAGCAATCCAGCGAGCTTCAGAATTGCTCCTTGCCTAGTAGATTAGTTACTCCTCAGCTATAAGCAATAATACCTAAAAATGACTCCATTCTTGGAGAGGATTTTTAATAACAAGCAAATTGCAAAATTGCTTTTGCTTTTTTCAAGTGCTTTAAAATTGCACCCATTTATGATGAGACACCCCCTTCATAACATAGCTGCTCCTGTGGTAAGAATACGCTGCTCTTCTGTTTTATGTTTTTAAATTGAAAAATCAAACAAAATGAGAACAAGAAATATATCAGAGCAGGGAAATCTAAATACAGTGAAGGGAAGAATTATTCCATCCTTTGCTGTTTTTGTAAGTTTGTCCACTGACAAAGACATGAACAGTCTATAATATTAAGGGTAGGTTAATTTTGATATTGAGAGATAGAATATCCCCCCCAAAAAATCAAGAAAATCACATTGTATAAATTAGATAAATTTATTTTCATTTTGCAGTGAGAAATAAGTATTTAATCCCCTACAAACCATTATGAGTTCTGGCTCCTACAGACCAGTTAGATGCTCCTAATCAACTGGTTACCTGCATTAAAGACAGCTGTCTTACATAGTCGCCTGTAGAAAAGACTCCTGTCCACAGACTCCATTAATCAGTCAGACTCTAACCTCTACAACATGGGCAAGACCAAAGAGCTTTCTAATGATGTCAGGGACAAGATCATAGACCTGCACGAAGCTGGAATGGGCTACAAAACCATAATCATAGAATCATAGAATCATAGAATGGTAGAGTTGGAAGGGACCTCCTGGGTCATCTGGTCCAACCCCCTGCTCAAAGCAGGATTCACTAGATCATCTCAGACAGATGTCTGTCCAGCCTCTGTTTGAAGACGTCCATTGAAGGGGAACTCACCACCTCTCGTGGCAGCCTGTTCCACTCATTAATCACCCTAACTGTCAAAAAGTTTTTTCTAATATCTAATCTGTGTCTCCTCCCATTTAGTTTCATCCCATTGCTTCTAGTCTTTCCTTGTGCAAATGAGAATAAAGATGATCCTTCTACAATGTGACAGCCCTTGACATATTTGTAGACAGCTATTAAGTCTCCTCTCAGTCTTCTTTTTTGCAAGCTAAACATTCCCAAATCCTGCAACCGTTCCTCATAGGACATGGTTTGCAGACCAGTCACCATTCTGGTCGCTCTTCTCTGAACTTGCTCCAGTTTGTCTATGTCTTTTTTAAAATGTGGTGCCCAAAACTGTACACAGTATTCCAGATGAGGTCTGACCAAAGAGGAGTAAAGACCGATAATGACTTCACGTGATCTAGACTGTATGCTTCTGTTAATACATCCCAGAATTGTATTTGCCTTTTTTGCTGCTGCATCACACTGTTGACTCATGTTCAGTCTATGATCTATTAGTATACCTAAGTCTTTTTCACATGTACTGTTGCTTAGCTCTTTTCCTCCCATTCTGTATATGCTTTTTTCATTTTTATTGCCCAGATGTAGTACTTTGCATTTTTCCCTGTTAAAAACCATTCTGTTGGTTGCTGCCCACTGCTCCAGTTTATTTAGGTCTTTTTGAATCCTCTCTCTCTCTTCTCTAGTATTAGCTATCCCTCCTAGCTTTGTGTCATCGGCAAATTTAATCAGTTTACCCTCAATTCCTTCATCTAAATCATTGATAAAGATGTTGAACAATACAGGTCCCAGGACGGAGCCCTGTGGTACCCCACTTGAGACATTCATCCAGCTGGATGTGAAGCCATTTACAACCACCCTTTGAGTTCGATCACTAAGCCAGTTATGAATCCACCTAACAGTTGCCTGGTCCATTGCATACTTGGTCATTTTTTCAATAAGGATGGTGTGAGATACTTTGTCAAATGCTTTGCTGAAGTCAAGATATACTATATCTACAGCATTTCCCTGATCCACCCAGTCAGTGATTCTGTCATAGAAGGAAATTAAGTTAGTCTGACATGACTTGTTAGTTACAAACCCATGCTGACTCTGGTTAATCACTTCATTCTTATCCATGTACTTACATACATGTTGTTTAATAATTTGTTCAAAGATCTTTCCTGGTATAGAAGTCAGACTCACCGGCCTATAGTTCCCTGGGTCCACCTTCTTCCCCTTTTTGAAGATAGGAACAACATTTGCTCTTCTCCAGTCTTCTGGGACTTCTCCTGTTCTCCAAGAATTTTCAAAGATTATGGAGAGTGGTTCTAAAATTTCTTCTACGATCTCCTTCAGTACTCTGGGGTGTAATTCATCTGGACCTGGAGACTTGAACTCATTTATGTTAGCTAAATATTCCCTCACAATCTTTCTGTTTACAGATAACTTGGATTCCTCTATTCCTTTAAAAGGACAGTGAAGATCAGTTGATGTTACATTTTCTTTCTGAGAGAAAACAGATGCAAAATAGGAATTAAAAAGTTCGGCCTTCTCAACATCCTCTCTTACCATTTCTCCATTTTCATCCTGTAAAAATCCTATAGCATCTTTGACTTTTCTTTTACTTTTGACATACCCCCAAAATCCTTTTTTATTGCTTTTGACATCTCTTGCAAGCCTTAATTCATTGTCAGCTTTAGCTACCCTGATACGTGCCCTACAGGAACTGCAGACTGTATTATAATCTTCTTTAGATATGCCTCCCTCTTTCCATTTAATAAACATTTCTTTCTTTCTTTTTAGCATGTGTTTAAGTTCTGTGTTCATCCATCCTGGTTTCCTTAAATGCTTCCCATTCTTCCTACTTTTCGGGATTGTTAACGATTGTGCTTTGAGAATCTCATTTTTAAAAATTTCCCATCCTTCCTGGACATTTTTGTCCTTAAGGACATCCAGCCATTGGATCCCTCCTATTCTCTTTCTGAGTCTCTTAAAATCTGCCTTTCTAAAATCTAACCTTGAAGTTTGAGTCTTCACATGTCTTCCTCCTCTAGTTATCCAAAATTCTATAATAGCATGATCGCTGCCTCCTAGGGTCCCAGCCACCTTTACCTCCTCAACCATTTCCTCCCTGTTTATAAGGATTAGATCCAAAGTAGCAGATCCCCTTGTTTTCTCCCCTACCTTTTGGAAGATAAAGTTGTCAGCAAGAGAGGATAAGAATTTGCTTGACCTGTTAGTTTTACTTGAGAGAGATTCCCAACAAATGTCTGGATAGTTGAAATCTCCCATGACCACTACGTCATATTTTTTGGAGAACTTGGTCATTTGATACATAAAGAGTTCATCCATATCTTCAGCTTGCCCAGGTGGCCTGTAGTAAATGCCTACAATGGTGTCCTTTCCGTTGTTCTCTCCTTGTATTCTTACCCAAACAGTTTCCACAGAACTCCCAGTCTCTGAAGCTTCAATCTCTGTGCAGATATACGCTTTTCTAACATACAATGCAACACCTCCTCCTCGTTTATCAAGTCTGTTTCTTGCAAATAAGTTGTATCCTTTTAGCCTTTTATTCCAGTCATGTGTATCGTCCCACCAAGTTTCAGTGATTCCAATGACATCATATTCCTTTTCCTGCATTAGTAGTTCCAATTCTCCTTGTTTGTTGCCCATGCTTTGTGCATTTGTATAAAAACATTTTAGTTTGTGATTGGTTTCTCTTCCTCCCATATTTTTATTATTTAAATTGTTTTGTCTTTGTTCTTCCTTTCCACTTCCAGTAGCAGAGATCTCAATAGTATTTGTCAGCTGTATGGCTTTTTCTGGCCTTTTGCTTCCCTTCCCACATTGTTCTAGTTTAAAGCTCTTCTGATGAGTGTAGCAAGGCGACTTCCAAATACATGTTTTCCAGTCTTCGTAAGGTGCACCCCATCTCTAGCAAGTAGTCCATCGTATAGGTAATTCATTCCGTGATCCAGAAATCCAAATCCTTGTTGACGGCACCATCGACGTAGCCAGTTGTTCACCTGTAGAATCTTATTCCACCTCATTGTTCCATGGCCATCCACTGGGAGGATGGATGAGAAGACCACCTGCGCTCCCAATTCTTTCACTTTCTTGCCTAAGTCTTCAAAGTCACTGCAGATGGTTTCCAGGTCCTTTCTTGCGGTGTCATTTGTCCCCACATGTATTAGCAGGAATGGGTAGTGATCTGTAGGTCTGAAGAGTCTTGATATCCTGTCCGACACATCTTTAATTTTTGCTCCTGGAAGACAGCACATTTCTCTTGAGGTTATGTCTGGTCTGCAGATAGCGGCCTCTGTTCCTCTTAACAGGGAATCCCCCATGACCACCACTCTCCGTTTTTTCTTCACAACATTCTTCTTTCTCCATCCAGGAGGATTCTGAGGGCTTACAAGGTTATTCATTGCTGGCAAAGTCTTATTTTGCTGTATTTCTTCATGGTTCTCCTGCGTGAGAGCCTGGTACTGGTTCCTGAGCAGTATGGGTGCTGACTGCCTCTCGATCCTCCTGCTTCTGTGGGTCACATGCTTCCATTCCTCTGTTTCATCAGGTGCAGTTCGAATTTCTTCTCTTTCTGAATCATGAAGAGATAATTCTGCTCTGTCTAAGAACTCTTCACCTTCCTTAATGATTTTCAACGTAGTTAACCTCTCTTCTAGATTTCGCAACTTTTCCTCCAACAGGGACACAAGCTTGCATTTCTGGCATGTGAAGTTTGGCTTTTCCACTGGCAAGTCTGTGAACATGTAGCAGGATATGCAGCTCACCAAATGGCTCCTGGACTCTTCCATGTTCTTATTGTTAATGTTCTGAAAACAGTGAAAAAGGCTTAAAAAAAAAGCTTAAAAATGCGCGCTCCTCCCCTGGTTTACCGATGTCCTCTTTTCAGCTCCAACAGCCAAAATCCAGTGTTCTTTGAGCTCGCGGAGACTCTTCACTTACCCCAAAATGCAGTGGGAATATGCAAATTATCTCCTCAGGACTCCTCCCCTGGGAGACGCTGGGAGAGAAGGAGACAACTGTTGGTGCAATGAGTAAAGAAAATGGAAGAAATAGAAAATGACTGTCAATCGACATTGATCTGGAGCATCATGCAAAATCTCACCTCGTGAGGTATCCTTGATGATGAGGAAGGTGAGAGTTAAATTATGCAGATTTAGATCAAAACTGTTCATTTTTACAAGAGGAAAATTAATGAAATACACTGTATTTTAATATGCAATTTCTCCCAAGAACGGCAACATCTTATATGTGGTCATATACCACTTTTTGGACGCAGAAAGATAGGAGCGCCAATCTTGCTGGAATGGTTTTAAAAAGTGGCCAAGAGATATGAGTATAATGTAAAAATTGAAAACTTCGTTAAAAATATATTAGATTTAAAAAGTCATAAATCCAGATTTAGAATGAATCCATAAACTTAGCTCCTGATGCAGCTTCTTGTGCGAAACACAGTAAGTGAGTTGGGCATCCTGTGTCCATGTTGTTGGTGGTTTTATGCTAATCTATATATATAATCGTCTTATCCCGTCTGTCTGTCTGTCTGTCTGTCTTTCTGTCTGTCCTGGAAATCCCGCGTTGCTCATTGGTCCGGCAGCGGCCAATCAGCGCCGCGGGATTTCTGAAAAAAGATGGCGGCCATTAGCGGCTCATCTGGCGAACGGAGGTCAGCGGCGTTGCAGCGGGGAGATGAGCGGCGCTAGCAGCACAACTACCCCGACCGGCGCCGCTGACCTCCATGCGGCTAACTTCGGAAGATCAGCGGCATGGCCAGCTGATCTCCTGACAGCAAGTGTGAACGGAGGACTGGGGAGCGGCGCCGACTGTCGGGATGCTTTTGCTGCGAGCAGTCGCTCATCTTCCGGCTTCTCGCAGCAGAAGGAGCCGCACAGGCAGCGCCGTTCCCCGGTCCTCGCTAATACGGAGCCGCACAAGCAGCGCCGCTCCCGGGCCCACACTAATACGACGCTGATTGGTCGCGGTGGCCGGCCGCGACCAATCAGCGAGATGGGCGGCAAATTTAAACACCGCTCTGCTGATTGGTAGCGGCCGGCTACCGCGACCAATCAGCGAGATGGGCGGCAAATTTAAACGCCGCTCTGCTGATTGGACGCGGTGGCCGGCCGCGACCAATGAGCGAGATGGGCGGCAAATTTAAACACCGCTCTGCTGATTAATCGCGGCCGGCCACCGCGACCAATCAGCGAGATGGGCGGCAAATTTAAACGCCGCTCTGCTGATTGGTCGCGGTGGCCGGCCGCGACCACTCAGCGAGATGGGCGGCAAATTTAAACACCGCTCTGCTGATTAATCGCGGCCGGCCACCGCGACCAATGAGCGAGATGGCCGGCAAATTTAAACGCCGCTGTGCTGATTGGTCGCGGTGGCCGACCGCGACCAATCAGCGAGATGGGCGGCAAATTTAAACGCCGCTTTGCTGATTGGTCGCGGTGGCCGACCGCGACCAATCAGCGAGATGGGCGGCAAATTTAAACGCCGCTTTGCTGATTGGTCGCGGTGGCCGACCGCGACCAATCAGCGAGATGGGCGGCAAATTTAAACGCCGCTTTGCTGATTGGTCGCGGTGGCCGGCCGTGGCCAATCAGCGAGATGGGCGGCAAATTTAAATGCCGCTCTGCTGATTGGTCGCGGTGGCCGACCGCGACCAATCAGCGAGATGGGCGGCAAATTTAAACGCCGCTTTGCTGATTGGTCGCGGTGGCCGACCGCGACCAATCAGCGAGATGGGCGGCAAATTTAAACGCCGCTTTGCTGATTGGTCGCGGTGGCCGACCGCGACCAATCAGCGAGATGGGCGGCAAATTTAAACGCCGCTTTGCTGATTGGTCGCGGTGGCCGACCGCGACCAATCAGCGAGATGGGCGGCAAATTTAAACGCCGCTTTGCTGATTGGTCGCGGTGGCCGGCCGTGGCCAATCAGCGAGATGGGCGGCAAATTTAAATGCCGCTCTGCTGATTGGTCGCAGCCGGCCACCGCGACCAATCAGCAGAGCGGCGTTTAAATTTGCCGCCCATCTCGCACTGCACTCAGATGACATCCGAGTGCAGTTCAATGTTTCACACTGATGTCATACAAGTCCATGGACTTGTATGCAAAATCGGCATGAGAAAAAAAACACTAGTTGGCACTGCCCCACAGTATAACATTGGGCAGAGAGCTATCTGATAAAACATCGGACAGCACTCGGCCATGTTAAGCGGTCGTGTGGACGAGCCCTCAGTCTGAGCCTGCCATTGATAATTATGACTTGACACTATAGGTCCCATTATTTTCTTTGTGTTGTCAACCAGACATTTAACAGAACGAGTATTTTTTAAACACATTTATACACAGATCGTTTATCCTTGTAATGATTTAATCCTATTTGTATCTCTATTTATACCCAGCTTTACGCATACAAGGACTCTATCTGTCCCACCCTTTTTTTACTGCATAGATTCATTTATCATCAGGTTTTTATTTTTAATTATTTTAATCATCTTTTAATCTTATGTATTTTTAATAATGTTTGTGCTTTTTCACAATATCCCTCCACCCCTCACGACATTTATCAAGGGATGCGGTGATCTTTTTTTTTATCTTAAAAGTAAGTTCAAGAGATAAATATGCGGCACATGGCAAATGGTGAAAATATACATTTTTCCCCAGTTAAGGTTTATTTTTTACAGCATTGACCATCTAATATATATAATTGTCTTATCCCATCTGTCTGTCTGTCTATCTGTCTGTCTGTCTGTCTGTCCAGGAAATCCCACGTCACTGATTGGTCAGGCCGCGGCCAATCAGAGTCGCGGGATTTCAGAAAAATATGGCGGCCGTTAGCGGCTCACCCGCACACGCTCACCCTCACCTGCTCACCCTCACACGCTCACCCTCAGACGCTTACCCTCAGACGCTCACCCTCACGCTCTGACGCTCACGCTCGGACGCTCATGTTCTGACGCTTGGACGCTCAAGCTCGGACGCTCACGCTCTCGCGCTGACGCTCACACGCTCTGACACTCACGCTCACGCTCTGACGCTCACGCTCGGACGCTCACGCTCGGACGCTCAAGTTTGGACGCTCACGCTCGGACGCTCACGCTCTGACGCTCACGCTCGGACGCTCACGCTCGGACGCTCAAGTTCGGACGCTCACGCTCGGACGCTCACGCTCGGACGCTCACGCTCAAGTTCGGACGCTCACGCTCTGACGCTCACGCTCGGATGCTCACGCTCGGATGCTCACGCTCGGATGCGCACGCTCACGCTCTGACACTCACGCTCTGACGCTCACGCTCTCACGCTCACGCTCACACGCTCAAGTTCGGACGCTCAAGTTCGGACGCTCACACTCTGACGCTCACACTCTGACGCTCACACTCTGACGCTCACACTCTGACGCTCACACTCTGACGCTCACACTCTGACGCTCACACTCTGACGCTCATGCTCAGGCTCTGACGCTCACGCTCTGATGCTCACGCTCTGACGCTCACGCTCTGACGCTCACGCTCGGATGCTCACGCTCTGACGCTCACGCTCGGATGCTCACGCTCAGGCTCTGACGCTCAGGCTCTGACGCTCACGCTCACGCTCTGACGCTCACGCTCTGACGCTCACGCTCTCGCTCTGACACTCACGCTCGGACACTCACGCTCGGACGCTCAAGCTCACGCTCTGACGCTCATGCTCACGCTCGGACGCTCACGCTCGGACGCTCACGCGGATTTCAGAGAAATATGGAGGCCGTTAGCGGCTCACCCTCACACGCTCACCCTCACTTGCTCACCCTCACACGCTCACGCTCTGACGCTCACACTCTGACGCTCACGCTCGGACACTCAAGCTCGGACGCTCTGACGCTCACGCTCTGACGCTCACGCTCGGACACTGACGCTCACGCTCGGACGCTCACGCTCGGACGCTCAAGCTCGGACGCTCTGACGCTCACGCTCGGACGCTCAAGCTCACGCTCGGATGCTCACGCTCGGGCGCTCACGCTCTGACGCTCACGCTCACGCTCTGACGCTCACACTCGGACACTCACACTCGGACGCTCGCGCTCACGCTCTGACGCTCACACTCGGACGCTCACGCTCGGACGCTCACGCTCGGACGCTCACGCTCATGCTCACGCTCTGACGCTCATGCTCAGGCTCTGACGCTCACGCTCTGACGCTCACGCTCACGCTCTGACACTCAGGCTCTGACGCTCACGCTCTGACGCTCACGCTCAAGCTCAGACGCTCTGAAGTTCACGCTCGGACGCTCTGACGCTCACACTCTGACGCTCACGCTCAGGCTCTGACACTCACGCTCTGACGCTCACGCTCTGACGCTCACGCTCAGGCTCTGACACTCACGCTCTGACGCTCACGCTCTGACGCTCACGCTCAGGCTCTGACGCTCAAGCTCACACTCAGACGCTCACGCTCTGACGCTCACGCTCTGACGCTTATGCTCAGGCTCTGACGCTCACGCTCAAGCTCAGACGCTCTGAAGTTCACGCTCGGACGCTCTGACGCTCACACTCTGACTCTCACGCTCTGACGCTCACGCTCTGACGCTCACGCTCTGACGCTCACGCTCAGGCTCTGACACTCACGCTCTGACGCTCACGCTCTGACGCTCACGCTCAGGCTCTGACGCTCAAGCTCACGCTCAGACGCTCACGCTCTGACGCTCACGCTCTGACGCTTATGCTCAGGCTCTGACGCTCACGCTCTGATTCTCACGCTCACGCTCGGATGCTCACGCTCGGATGCTCACGCTCTAACACTCACGCTCACGCTCGGACGCTCACGTTCAGACGCTCACGTTCAGACGCTCACGCTCTGACGCTCACGCTCGGACGCTCACGCTCGGACGCTCACGCTCGGACGCTCACGCTCTGATGCTCACGCTCTGACGCTCAGCCTCTGACGTTCACGCACTGACGCTCACGCTCGGACGCTCACGCTCGGATGCTCAGGCTCTGACGCTCACGCTCACTCTCTGATGCTCACGCTCTGACGCTCACGCTCTGACGCTCATGCTCTGACGCTCACGCTCTGGCTCACGCTCTGACGCTCACGCTCTGACGCTCACGGTCGGACGCTCACGCTCTGACGCTCACCATCGGACACCCACCCTCACACGCTCACATTCTCACGCTCACAATCACACGCTCCCATGCTCACCCTCACACGCTCACCCTCACACACTCCCACGCTCACCCTCACACGCTCCCACGCTCACCCTCACACGCTCCCACGCTCACCCTCACACGCTCCCACGCTCACCCTCACACTCTCACCCTCACTCGCTCCCACGCTCACCCTGTGCTAGCCGGTCATCTCCCGGCTGCTCGCAGCAGAAGTTCCCCGACCGGCGGCCTCGCTCCCCGGTCCTCCAAAATTCATTAGGGGCCCCGGGAGATACATTGGGGGGTTAATTTAAAGTAGTGCACAACCCATTTAAACACAGCTTCGCTGATTAGTCGCGCCCGGTTGGCCGCATACATATTCTAGGATACCCGATGCGTTAGAATCGGGCCACCATCTAGTTTCATATAAATCACATATTAACTTTACTCTGTGGGTCAGTACAATTAACATAAAATCACCATTTACTTATGTTTTATGATGTCTGCATGAAAATAACACATTTTCAAAAACAAAACAATTTTACATTGCCATATAAGGAGAGCCATAACTCTTATTTTTTCTGTTAACAGATTTGTATGAGAACCTATTTTTTTGCGGGACGAGTTGTATTTTTTGTTATTGTTGTTATTTTGGAGTATAGGTGCTGTGAGGACCTGTGGTCTTCCGTGGGGGTAACAACGCAGGGTGAGGGTAAAACAACGTGACAATATTTTATTGAACCACAAAGCGGACAATAAACACATAGAACAGTCCCGGCAAATGCCCCAGATGGTGCGCAATTACACAGTCTCACCCTTCCTTCTCCACCCGCCTGGGATAGAACAGCTGCAACTTTGGAGACTTCCAGGGCCGACTACCTCAACCAGTGGCCCCCCCCCGCTTCTGGTGGGCCCTCACAGAGAGAAGGTAGCGGCAAGCTTAGGAAGCTAGCTGTCCATCGAGGTACAAGGCCAGGAGACCCGAGGGTCCCAACCTGGCCTCTCCGAGAGTTTCCATGGGGTCAGATGACCAGTGGGTCCCTCCTGGCAACTCCCAATGTCTCCATGGGTTCTAAGCAACCGGTGAGCCCCTCCTAGCAACCCCAAAACAACATATCCATGGCGCCAGGTGGCTTCTTCGTCCTCTCCTGGTCTCCCTAAAAGTATCCATGGTCTCTCTGATGGTTAACTGAGGAGATCTAAATCTTTCCAGTCAGGGCCATATCTTTAGACTAGAATCATGTAGAATACAAATCTGTGTCTCTTTGGATGCCATGCAATCCATCTACTTTCCTGAATGATGTCTCTCATTTTCCTTCTAAGGTCTTTCTGATGTTCCTTGATTCTCTGCCCCAAGTCTTATTCTGTCTCCGAAACACATGCCCCTTGTTAAATACACATCCACAGGTTAAGAATTAGGGATGATATTATTTCACAAGGCTTGAGTATCCACAGCTCATCCCCCCAAGATTGACTGGAAAACACCTTACAATGGTATTTAACATATCTAGAAAACATTCCTTGTTCTAGCTAATCTATTTACATAGTTTGTATCACAGAGGCTCTTGTAAATACATATCGTTGTTTCAGAATCAAAGAACATTCAGGCTTATACAAATAATAGTCTGTGTTAATCAACTAAAGAAGAGCACAGATTAGAGTCAACATAAAAATAAAGGTATGCTTCTCTTGCCATCAGAAAATATGTCTGGCATAATTAAGAATTTATGCTTCATCGTCACAGGTGCCTTTTTGATCGCATTTTTATTCCACTTTTATGTGAGAGAAGGTAACAAAAAAACAGCAATTCTGGCTTTGTTTTTTTCATGTTCTCATTGTACAGAATAAACAACCTATTTATTTTATATTTTGGGTTCTTATGGACACAGTGAGACAAAACATGTATAGTTCATTTATATTTTAGTACTTTTTTGCAATAAAATCACTTATAAAAAATTATGTCCTGTGTATTTGCCAGAAAAGTACAAGATAGGAATACAACTTTAACCCCTTTACGACATAGGGCGTATTAATACGTATCTGTGCCCTGAGCCTTATGGACCAGATACGTATTAATACGCCCTATCTTTAATGCGGCACCGCGACCGAAGTCGCGGTGATAGCATTAAAATTCCGGTGCCATCTTACCTTAGGGTAGATGGTGCCGGCATCTCAGGGGGTGTCGCCGCCCCTTCACACCCACGATCGCTGTGATTGGCTGTTCATTTCTGAACAGCCAATCACAGCATTTCTCACTGTTTCAGGCAATCAGATTGCCGGAAACAGTGATGTGCAGCCTAGGATCGGTGCTCATAAGAGCACCGATCCTAGGCTGTTGCCTAGTAACCCTAGCCCTCTCCCCAAACTGCTAGGATCGGTGCAATCGCCGATCTAATCGATCGCACCGATCACAGCGGGACCGCGCGGTAACAGGGCAGTCGCGGGGCGGTGACCGGCTTGTGACCTGCCTGTCACCTCCCCATGACCCCCTGTGATGTAATAGAAGCCCCAGCCAGCTCTGATTGGAGCGATCGATGATGACATTGATCGCTCCAATCAGAGCACCTGAACACAGGTGACAGGGCGGTCACAGGGCGGTGACCGGCTTGTGACCTACCTGTCACCTCCCTGTGACCCCCTGTGGTGCGTGCCCAGGCCCCAGCCATCTCTGATTGGTGCGATCGATGTCATCATCGATCGCACCAATCAGAGTACCTGACCGGGAGGTGACCAGGTGGTGACCGGCCTGTGACCTGCCTGTCACCACCCTGTCAACCCCCTGTGACACTTGGTGAGGATTTCTACAGAGCAGTCACACTACTGATCTCTCTGTGCTGGGCATTGTAGTGCCACAGAATCTCCTGTTACACTACAAGACCTTTCTCCTACCTACTCCAGTCGCTGCTGCTGCTCCGGCATCCTGCTGCGGTCTCCAGGGTCCTGGATCTCCTGCTCCGGCATCCTGCTGCTGTCTCCAGGTTGCTGGGACTCCAGCTTCGGCATCCTGCTGCTGTCTCCAGGGTCCTGGGTTTCCAGCTCCTTATCCTGCTGCTGCGGATCCTGCTCCAGAGCCGCTTCCAGAACCTGCTGCTGATCCTGCTGAAAGAAGAACAGAGAAGACTTTGGTAAAGTCCATCTCTGTTCTCCCCTCATCCACCCCTCTCCCCCCTCCTTCTCTCCCCCCTCCTTTTAACCCCAATCCTCCTCCCCCCCCCCAGTTTTTTTTTTTTTTCTGCGTCCTGCAGCGGCCGAGCGCTGAGCAGTGTCTATGTCACTGATCAACGTCCGTGCTCGCTGCTTTTCAGGACTTTTTCTTGTCCCTGTCAATTCCCCCCCCCCCCTACCTTTGCACCACATCCACGCACACACCCAACAGCTGCCGAGAGTTGATTGGTGACATAGTTCACCGATCCGCACTCGTGCTTGCTGTTTGCACCACCTACGGTAGTTCCTTTTCTTCTCTTTTTTTTTCCAGAAAAAAAAAGTTCACACCAAGCACACTGACACACACACACACACACACTCTAAATGAAGTACTGACACACACGCACCACATACACAAGAAAAAAAAATGTCCAGCTCATCCCAAACTCGCTATTCAGCGGAGGAGGCATACGCTATTGTTGCCTCCGACACAGACTGACAGCGAGGGCGAGGATCCCACATTTCTTTACTTTTCCGACGCCTCATCGTCCTCCTCTTCCTCCTCCTCCTCAGGTGCTGCTGGACCGCCCCGCAGTTGTCGCAGGAGAGAAGATGTTCCAGCGCCCGCCACTACTGACCCCATATGGACCTCGCCCCCCGAAAATTTTGAGCCACTGATTCCTGATTTCGTGGCGGAATCAGTAATCAAGTTTGACACCACCCGCCTCACAGAAATAGACTTTTTCAAAGTCTTTTTCTCTGAGGATTTTATAAACCTCATGTGGGGCCAAACTAATTTGTATGCTCATCAATTTTTGGACCAAAACTCCTCTTCATCATTTTCTAACTGGTCTACTGTAGACGCAGAAGAAATTATGAAGTTTTGGGGCCTGGTACTTCATATGGGGATCCTGAAAAAAACAGAGGTTCGGCAATACTGGAGTGTTGACGTTTTGTATAACACTCCAGTGTTCCGAATGGTCATGATCCGGACACGTTATGAGGCAATCCACAAGTTCTTGCATTACCAAGATAATGCAAGGTGTCCTGCACGCGATGACCCGAACTTTGATCGTCTTTTCAAAGTTCGGCCGGTCATCGAGCACTTCAACAACAAGTTTGGTGAAGTGTACGTGCCCAGAGGGACATCTGCGTGGATGAGTCCTTAATTTCTTTTAAGGGGCGGCTTGGATTCCAGCAGTACCTGCCCAGTAAAAGGTCCAGGTACGGGATCAAGCTGTATAAACTTTGTGAGAGTACCTCAGGGTACATTCACAAGTTTAGAGTTTATGAAGGGAAGGACTCCCGGATTGAACCCCCTGAATGCCCCCCTGTTCTGGGAGTGAGTGGGAAAATTGTGTGGGACTTGATGCACCCACTGCTGGATAAAGGTTATCACCTGTACTTGGATAACTTTTATACAAGTATCCCGCTCTTCAAGTCCCTCTCTGTGCGAGGTACCGCAGCCTGCGCTACGGACCGCAAAAGTCAGAGAGGTCTCCCAAAGACGCTAATTGGGCAGCTGCTCAGAAGGGGTGAGAGCAGAACCCAATGTACCGACCACATGTTGGTGGTCAAGTACAAGGACAAGAGGGATGTCCTTCTCTTGACCACCATACATGGTGATGGCAGCACCCTCAGCACTGTAAGAGGTTCCACTACACAGGTCTCCAAACCAGACTGTGTAGTGGGGTACAACAAGTACATGGGGGGAGTTGATCTCTCCGATCAAGTCCTCCAGCCGTACAGTGCTTTGAGAAAGGCCAAGGTATGGTATAAGAAGCTGGCCGTGCACATTATTCAGATGGCAATGCACAACGCTTTCCTTCTGTCAAAATGTGCAGGCCAGACTTCTGCGTCGTACCTTCACTTCCAGGAGACAGTTATCAAGGCCCTGATATTTGGCAGTGGTGGCGGAGCGGGCCCCACTACTTCTGGAACTGAAGAACCTCGAATTGTACTGGGCCAGCATTTCCCGGGCCAGATCCCTCACAGCGGAAAAAAAGGTAAGTCACAAAAGGAGTGCCGAGTGTGTTACCGAAGGGGAATACGCAAGGACACCATTTACCAATGTGACACCTGACCCGACAAACCTGGCCTCTGCATGAAAGACTGCTTCAAAAGGTACCATACTTCCATGGACTACTGAATTAATTTCTGACGTATGACAACCTGACGAACACTTCACAGCTGACGTAGTGTTCGTCAGGTTGTCATACTTCAGTTGTGTAGTGTTTGTCAGGTTGTCCTACACAACTGGCGTATAACACTACATTATAAAATTGACAAATCAGGTATCTGTTCCAAAAAGGGGGCGCTTGTTCGGCATTTCCACTGTTTAGGCACATCAGGGGCTCTGAGAACGTGACATGACGCCCGCAGACCATTCCATCAAAGTCTGCATTCCAAAGCGTCACTCCTTCCCTTCCGAGCCCTGACATGCGCCCAAACAGTAGTTTTCTCCAACACATGGGGTATCAGCGTACTCAGTAGAAATTGCACAAAAACTTTTGGGGTCCAATTTCTTCTAGTACCCTCGTGAAAATAAAAACATTGCGGCTAAAAGAGCGTTTTTGTGGAAAAAAAATGATTTTTTTTTCACGGCTCTACGTCATAAACCTTTGAAAAACACTTGGGGGTTCAAAGTGATCACCACACATCTAGATAAGTTCCCTGAGGGGTCAAGTATCCAAAATGGGGTCACTTGTGGGGGAGCTCCAATGTTTAGGCACACAGGGGCTCTCCAAAGGCGACATGGTGTCCGCTAACAAATTGAATGGAAAATCGGCAAAATTGTTAGCGGACACCATGTTGCGTTTGGAGAGCCCCTGTGTGCCTAAACATTGGAGCTCCCCCACAAGTGACCCCATTTTGGAAACTAGACCCCCCAAGGCACCTATCTAGATGCATAGTGAGCACTTGGAACCCCCAGGTGCTTCACAAATTAATCCGTAAAAATAAAGTGGTTTTTTATTCCACTTTTTCATTTTAACGGATTAATTTGTAAAGCACCTGAAGGTTCCAAGTGCTCACTATGCATCTAGATAGATGCCTTGGGGGGTCTAGTTTCCAAAATGGGGTCACTTGTGGGGGAGCTCCAATGTTTAGGCACACAGGGGCTCTCCAAACACAACATGGCGTCCGCTAATTATTCAAGCAAATTTTACAATCAAAAAGTCAAATGGCGCTCCTTCCCTTCCGAGCCGTGCCGTGCACCCAAACAGTGTTTTTTCCCCACAAATGGGGTACCTGCATGCTCAGGGGAAATTGCACAACAAATTTTGGGGTCCATTTTTCTTGTTACCCCTGCAAAAATAAAAAAAAATTGGGTCTAAAGTAACATTTTTGTGAAAAAAAGTTAGATGTTCATTTTATTCTTCCACATTCCAAAAATTCCTGTGAAGCACCTGAAGGGTTAATAAAGTTCTTGAATGTGGTTTTGAGCACCTTGAGAGGTTCAGTTTTTAGAATGGTGTCACTTTTGCGTATTTTCTGTCATAAAGACCTCTCAAAGTGACTTCAAATGTGATGTGGTCCCTAAAAAAATGGTTTTGTAAATTTTGTTGGAAAAATTAGAAATCGCTGGTCAACTTTTAACCCTTATAGCTCCCTAACAAAAAAAAATTTTGGTTCCAAAATTGTGCTGATGTAAAGTAAACATGTGGCAAATGTTATTTATTAACTCTTTTGTGTGACATATCTCTCTGATTTAAGGGCATAAAAATTAAAATTTTGAAAATTGCAAAATTTTCTACATTTTTGCCAAATTTCCATTTTTTTCACAAATAAACGCAAGTGATATCGAAGAAATTTTACCACAATCATGAAGTACAATATGTCACGAAAAAACAGTCTCAGAATCAGGGGGATCCATTGAAGCGTTCCAGAGTAATTACCTCATAAAGTGACAGTGGTCAGAATTGTAAAAATTGGCCTGGTCATTAAAATGCAAACCACCCTCGGGGGTAAAGGGGTTAAAGTGTCAATATAGGTGCTAGTGACGCACCCCCTGGCCATGGGGTACTTGGTAGCCGGGCCAGTCGTTGCTAGGGGAGATGTCACAGTTGCGGTGACCCGGTCCGTGACCCAGGGCGGTCAATAAAAGGGGATATTTGCAGGGGATTTATAGTTTTTATATAATGTTCGTGATGCCACCTGTGGTATGTGGCTAAAGGGAGCCACCGCTGCAGAGCAGATCCTCTGGAGCTATTGATAATGCAGCAGAGTTGGTTTGGCTCTCCACAGGTAGAGCTTAGCTCCAGGGCAGGAAGTGGTGATTTTATTAGATGTTGCTGTGCAGTGTAGTGCAGGGGATGATGGTGCAATAATAATTTGCAGAGACAGTGGGATGCAGTCTTCAGAGTTTTTACTCATGGTTTTAGACTCCAAGTTACCAGGCCAGGGTAACTTCCCACGCCATCCTGTGCTTACTCAGGGAGGGGTTCAGCAAACCCTCAGGTACCTCCAGAGTACATAACAGGACCCCTTCTGTGTGTTCCTTCTGACCGTCTCCCTGCACCTCACACCCAGTGTCCCAAGCCAGTGACCACGGACCTTGTCGGGCGACGTCTTCTCTGTCCCCTGGCTCCTCTATGGCCACCTTTTTGGTGAGTTAGATGTGGCTGTTGGCTGCAGCACCTGAAATGCTGCACCCTCCGGTTATCTAGTTGAGGCTTAAAGAACTCTGCTAGTTTAGGGTCCGGTCCCCTCTCTGCGACCTGATCCTTCTGCTCCTCTGCAGACTCGGGCGCACGGGTGGCATCCGCACTGCCCGTGCCCCTAGGATCCTTTCTACTTTCCTGGAGCCTTTCTCCTGCTTCTCTCTCTCTTCCGTCTGTCCTGGGCCTTTCTCACTGGACCCTCCTCCTGAGCAGAGCTCCTGCAGAGCTCCTGCTCCCCACCCTCTCTCCTCTCTGACTGGACTGGACTCTTTGAAGATGGCTCCCCCTTTTATATCTTCCTAACAAGTGCTCCTCGGTACTTCGTCCTCCACCCACATCCACTACATGGTTCCCCCTTATTTGGTTCCCCGCACTCCAGCCAGGGACAGGGCTCAGCAGGAGAGCGACGCATCTTGCCCCTGCTGGCGGTCTGGAGTAGTGAAGTGTTGGATGCAGGTGTTAGGGTCCCGGGCAGCACGCTATCCTTACCTGAGAGTGAGATACCACACCTCTGGGTGAGATGCAATACCTCTGTGGTGACTGAACCCGCAGGGGCGCCGCACTAGCACGGACCCCGGTATTTACTTTGGGGTCTCAGCTGTATATACCAGCTAACACTCCTTCAAGCACAAGTTCAGCTCCTGAGCCCGCACAATGCGACTGTTTGACTAGTATTATTAAGTTCCACCTGCCTGTGACATAAGACATCAAAGAATGGGAAGGGATTAAAGTAAAAAAAAAAAGGATTAAATGTATTTCACACTATTGCCGATAAAAGCTACAAACCTTGGTGTCTACAGTTATCTGAGCTCCCCCTACCTGGTGACATAATGTCTGACAGTCCTAATTAAAGAAGATTTTAATGACCAGGTTGTGCCTCCTCTTCATACAGTATTCAAACAAAATGGTGGTGCCACTTCCTTATCAACCAGTTGTTTCAGCTGAGACCCCACCTGATGTATACATTTATTTCCATATTCATCACACTCTTATTTAGCATCTTAAACAGAGACCTGTGGTAACAAAGACCTCTTAATGTAAGAAAGGGTGCAAACAATGGGAACTTTGCATACCAATAAAGTGCATTCCATTCACACCTGCAACCAAACCTTAACTCAATAATTCACCTAATGAAACACCTGGAACTATACTAGATTCACCATTTTTTAAGTGCAACACATGCACAGGGAACTGTCAGAGCAGCTACTACTGTAGCTTACAGACACTAAGAAGAGCTTTGCAGCTGCTGTTAAACAGGGACCTACAGACATTAACAGTTTTTCCCCTGAGCTGCAGTGGACTACAATTCCCAGGGACCCTTGTTTCAGTCAGATGACACAGCCTGGAAGGATAGAAGGAGAGAGCATGATTTGGATGAGGAGGGACTTGGGGGCGGGAGCTGGGCAGAAAGTGAAAGCAAAAGTTGAGAGGGAGAAGAGTGTGGTGAGGGACGGAGCGCTGCGGATCTGTATACCTCTACGCTGCAGAGTGTTGCCGTCCCCTCTGATATACCTAAACTGCTGGAGAGAGCGAGGTTTTGTCACCCTCTGAAGCAAGTTACATCAAGGACTCGGAGAGTTCTGCCAGCACTCCCACCGTATAAAGGCCTGAATCCTGCCGCCCCCAGCTGGTGTCCAGAGAACCATCCGACCGTTTGAGATGCACCGTGAGTGCCCTTCTGAGACTTGTGGTTCTACCAGCGCTATTTACAGTGAGTACACTACAACCCAGGCTATGGACATTAATATTCTTCTAAGTGCACCAACGGTTCTAATTTGCGTGCCAACATCCGCGGCAACTGGGCCCCAACATTTTGGACTGAGTTAAAACAAAAGGGAAACCTGCTACTAGTGTTGAGCCACCCCCGTAGTGTTCGAGTTCGGTTCGGTTCGTCGAACACCCGTGTGTTCGCCGAACTGTTCGTCGAACTGTTCGTCGAACACCTTCGAACACCGTTAAAACCAATGGCAGGCAAACAAAAACACATAGAAACACATAGAAAACACCTTCAAAGGTGTCCAAAAGCTGACAAACTGCTCAGAAGACACAACTAACACATGGAAAAGTGACAAGTACATATAGTCATGCGAAAATAAAAGAGGTGGAGGAGTAAAAGGAGGGGGAGACACAGATATAGGCATGTCATGCCCTTCTAAAATCCAAAAAGTGAGAAGCCAACACGGCCAGTCCGCTCCTGCCCGTGCCACCTCCGTGTCGCCGGGTTTGTGCCAGAGCCGCGGTGAACCCTGATGGCCAGCCCCCCTCTCCCAATACTGGTGCCTGTCCGCTGGTGGGTCGAGCGAGCCCCCCTGTGGTGGAGGCAGCTCTAAGCTTTTTAATTTAAATTGTCTCTCTAATTTGAATGAATACACTTTAAATCCATTTACAAGGATCTATTGGAGGGCAAGTCTCATGCCAGCAGCCGCGTAATTCCAGCTCCAGTAGCGTCCACTAAAGCTGCTGCAGTTAAAAAGCTTTTATAAGGATCGAGCTCGGCTGTCCACCGCAAGGCATCCTACTGCCAGTCCCAGCCCCTATGCCTTGGGGTGCCTCCTGATGCTCTTCACTGAGTATCCCATGGTCCCGAAGCATTTCCTTTGAAAAAATTAAGTGTCTAAACTACAGGTGGTGTAGCTTGCTTAACAGCCGGGATAATCCGCTGACTAGCAGACACTGCTACTAGGCACAAAGTATTTCCTGGGCTAGATGCAGTTAAAAATTTGTAATTAGATACTCTCGTTGGATGCTGAGAAAGCATTCCATAGAGTCTCCTGGCACGCCATATATGATTCTCTTAAAAAGCTTGGGGTAGGGGTCTAGGGGACCCTTTTATAGCCAAAATCACGGCCCTGTATCGCAATACGTCACCTAGGCTGAAGATAAATGGAACTGTAGCACCCTGAGGGCTCGGTTGCTACAGACGTATTGCACCTCACCCAGAGGTGTGATATCTCACTCTCAGGTAAGGATGGAGTGTGGATCAGGACCCGACACCTGCATGCATTACACCACATTGCCGTGGGGCAGGGCGACCAATATGCCCCTGAGATGGGCACGACAGTCCCTGTCCCTGGCTGGAGTGGGGGGAGGGAACACTGAGGAAGGGGAACCCTGTAGTGCAGGAGCAGGGAGGAAGCAGTTCCTGGGTGCATTGAGAAGGGAGTATAAAAGGTGGGCACCATCTTAGTTCAGTGCAGAGAAGTCTGAGCAGAAGTGGCAGGGAGCAGGGGCTCTGCATGAGCTCTGCTCCGGAGGCGGGCCTAGTAACAGAGGCCCAGGCCTGGAAGAGGGAGAAGGAAGGAAGAGGAGCGGAGAAGGCTCCAGGAACGAGGAATGAAGGGATCCCAGGGGTGCGGACGGGCGAGTCGCCACCGCACGCCCGAATCCACCTGCGTGGAGGGGTCAGGCCAAAGGGGGAGACCGGTCCCCGAACTAGTGGAGGCAGGAAACGACCCTCAGCTAGAAACCGGAGGCTCTGACATTTTATGTGGTGCAGCCCCTCGCTACACCCGCTAGGAAGGCACCACATAGGGTCAAGGAAACTGGCGCCAAGTTTACCAAGAGGAGGCCCGAGGCAGCCGGACAGAAGTGTTGGTAAGAAAGGCCAGACAAAGGACACACAAAGGGGGTCCTGTGAAGTGCTCCAAAGTTATCTGGGAGTTGTCTGAGCCCCTCACCTGGTGAGCACAGTACGACGTGGGCAGCCGTTACCTGCAGACGTGGTCTGGATAATAAGAACTGTGAGTAAAGGCCCTGGACTGCATCACTGACTCCGTGTCGTTACTGCTGCTGCCCTGCACCATCACCCCCATCCTCCGCATACACTGCCCTGAGGCTATACTCCTCCCGTGGGGAGTTATGCTACGCTCTGCTTCACCCACAACACCAGCCTCAGCGGTCTGCCCTGTAGCGGCGGTTCACTCTGACCGCAATCCACGGGTGGCGTAGTCGGACATTTAAACATCAAAACCACATAAATAGTTCCGCCACTGGTTTGACCGCCCTGAGCCACGGAACCGGGTCGCCGCCACGAAGACTACAACCACCAGCATCCACCAAAAAGGGTCCGGCTCCGGGTGTCCCAAGGCCCAGGGGGCGCGTCAGAACATTTTCATCACCTTTCACAATCACCAATGGGACAAGGCAGGGATGTCCTCTGTCCCCTCTCTTATACATCCTAGTGACGGAGCACCTGCTCTCATCAATTCGCCATAACCCCAATATTAGGTGGATTAAGGTGGGAGGCACCGAGTACAAGTGCTCTCTATTTGCTGATGATGTCCTAGTATATATCACTCAATCACATATATCCATCCATGCTGTTATGGCTGAAATAGATCACTTTGTTACATGGTAAAATTTTAAAATCAATGCAGCGAAGTCTGAGGCCCTCGATGTCTCCCTCCCCAAATCCATATAGGATTCCATCCAGTCCAACTTTCCTTTGCCTGGCCCTCACAGGGTATCAAATACTTAGGAATTCCTATTCATAGAGACCTCTACCATCTATGTTATCTTAATTTTGGGCCCTTTATTGAACAATTCCATACAGACCACGGTTGGCAAGTTAGAACTGTAAGATTCACTACGTGAACCGCTGGTGTTTTGTGGAAAAGCACATGTACACCGCGTTCCAAATTATTATGCAAAAAGTGTTTAGGAGTGATAAGGGAAGAATTTGTTTGTTTGTCAGTTAAACTCATTGATGGTGATGTGTGTCAGGGCTCTTTATATCACTGTAAGCAATTGCAGACACCTGTGCTAATTAGTTTGGCAGGTGTGTCCAATGAAAGGCAAGACTACTTAAGAAGGCTCTCTCACATTATTAAGCAGCCTACATTTTCTGCCAAAATGGGAAAGAAAAAGGATGTGTCGGCTGCTGAGAAGCAACAAATTGTGGAGTGTTTAAGTCAAGGCATGACTACAATCAACATTGTGCGATGATCAGGATGAAGTGTCTTGGCAATCAAGAAGTATGTAGCTGATTCACAGTACACACGTGTGCGTGCTGATAAGGGCAAATTGAGGACTCTTTCCTACAGGCAATTACGTCAGGTTGAAAGAGCAGCGGCAAAAAAGCCTTGTCATAGCAGCAGACAAGTTTTTGAAGCTGCTTGTGCCTCCAACGTCCCCCGAACAACAAGATGCAGGGTCCTTCAGAGGTTTGCAGCTGTGCATACGCCATCCTGTCGACCTCCTCTATCCACTTCACACAAGCAGAAACGGCTCCAGTGGGCCAAACATTACATGAAGACTGATTTCAAAACTGTTTTGTTCACGGATGAGTGCCGTGCAGCGCTCGATGGTCCAGATGGATGGAGTGGAGGATGGCTGGTTGATGGACACCCCACGCAAACACGGCTACAGCGCCAACAAGGAGGAAGTGGAGTAATGTTTTGGGCTGGAATCATGGGGAGAGAGATTGTCGGCCCCTTTAGGATCCCTGAAGGCGCTAAAGATGAACTCCATAATGTATGTGGATTTTCTCAAACAGCACTTCCTGCCATGGTTCAAGAAGAAGAACCGTGTATTTCACAGCAAGATCATTTTTCTGCATGATAATGCACCATCTCATGCTGCACATAAAACATCTGCATCTCTGGCTGATATGGGCATAAAAGGGGACAAACTTATGGTGTGACCCCCATGCTCCCCTGACCTCTACCCCATTCAGAACCTTTGGAGCATCATTAAAAGGAGTGTCTATGATGGCGGGAGGCAGTTCACATCTAAGCAACAGCTCTGGGAGGGTATTCTGTCCTCATGCAAAACAATTGAAGCAGAAACCATCCAAAACCTGACAAATTCAATGGACGAGAGAGTTCAGAAGCTCCTTTCGAACAAGGGGTCCTATGTGAAAATGTAACATCACCTAGAATAAAGTTTTGAGTTGAAAACTGTTTGATTTCAGTTTCTAACAACCTGCTAATGCTTATAATTTCAAAAATGACCATTTTTTTGGTCTTTATTAAAATGAAAAGGTTGATCGAAAAGTTTGGGGGATCTAAGAGTGTGGCAACCCAGTAGTCATGATTACTTCGAATTCTGACAATATGAGGGTCATGCTGCAGGTAGTGCAGCAAGAAGGCACTTATGTGTCTTGCGCATCTCGGAGCCCCAAAATTATTTTCCGGGCTAGATGCAGCTAAAAATTATTTTTAATTTTAAATCTGGTGGAGCTTATTATAGATGGCCTAATAGGATCAGTGCTGCACACTGCTACAAAGCCCAAATTATTTTCCAGTCAAGATACAGATAAACATGATTAGTAATTTGAAAGCTTAAAACGTTTGGTAGGGTGATTTTAACCAATCATCAAGCTTTTACTCTCCCCAGGATGACACAGGGGTAGAAAAGTCGTTTCGGATCCATGATTTGTTCATCTTTATGAACGTGAGTCTGTCTACATTATCAGTGGAGAGCCGCGTGCGCTTATCTGTCAGCACACCACCAGCAGCGCTGAACACACGTTCAGACAGAACGCTGGCTGCGGGGCATGACAAGATCTCCAAGGCGTAAGTGGCTAGCTCCGGCCATTTATCCAGATTGGAAGCCCAAAAAGAGCAAGGGTCCAGTGACACAGTCGTGGCTTCAATGTTTACTTGGAGATACTCCTGTACCATCGTCTCTAGGCGTTGACTATGTGTCAGACTTCTTGTCTCCTGTGGCCTTGCAAAGGATGGGCTAAAAAAGTGGTGAAATGATTCCGCAAAATTGATGTTACCAGCAGATACTGTGGTTCTGTTACGGTTTGAGTGCTGAACACTTGACGGTCCCACGGTTGGCAAGTTGGAACTGTGAGATTCATTACGTGCACCACTGGTATTTTGTGGAAAAGCACATGTAAGATTCTGCAACAGTCTCTGCTGATACTCCTGCATGCGTGCATCCCTTTCTATGGCAGGAATAATTTCGGCAAATTTACTTTTGTACCGGGGATCTAACAGTGTGGCAACCCAGTAGTCAGGATTATTTCTAATTCTCACAATTCGAGGGTCATGTTGCAGGTAGTGCAGCAAGAAGGCACTCATGTGTGTTGCGCATCCAGGAGCACCAAGTCCCTGTTGTGTTGGTGGCGAGGTAACAATCATGCTTCCTTCCTCTGTCCTCTCCCCCCAACCTCGCACAACAGAAATGTGATCAAGGTCTCCCTCATCTGATGAGTCTTCCATCAGTTCGTCCTCCACTTCTTCCTGGGCTCCTGCACCTTCCTCACTAGTTTGGCTGCTACCATGCGCCCTGATAAAACCATCTCCCCCACCCTCACATGCCTGCCGCCTTGGTGCTGCCGACCTTCTGGACCTTGCAGATGTTAGCCCTTCCGCATACAACTCCTCCTCCTCTACTTCCTCCACCTCCTCTTGTGCCACCACCTGACTCCGAATTCTGTTTAACATGTGCTCCAGCATGTAAATCACCGGAATAGTCATGCTGATAATGGCATCGTCAGCACTAAACATCTTCGTCGCCATTTCAAAACTGTGCAGAAGGGTGCATAGGTCCCTGATCTGAGACCACTCCTCCAGCGTGATTTGCCCCACCTCTGAATCTCGTTGGCCCAGGCTATACGTCAGAACGTATTGCACCAGGGCTTGTCGGTGCTGCCACAGTCGCTGCAACATGTGCAGAGTTGAATTCCACCGGGTAGGCACATCGCATTTTAGCCGGTGAAGTGGCAGGCCCAACGACTTCTGTAGAGATGTAAGTCGCTGAGCTGCGGGATGCGAACGGCGGAAGTGAGCACACAGCGACCGTGCCCTCTGCAGAAGGCCATCTAGTCTGGGATAGTGGGCTAAAAATTGCTGGACAACCAGGTTCAACACGTGAGCCATACAAGGCACGTGTGTGACATTGCCCCGGCGAAGGGCCGCACCCAGGTTTGCAGCATTGTCGCACACGGCCTTCCCTGGTTTCAGGTCCAGTGGAGACAACCATTCATGAAATTGGTTCTCCAGAGCTGACCACAACTCCTCAGCTGTGTGACTCACATTTCCCAGACATTTCAATGTAAAAACCGCCTGATGACGTTGAGCCCTACTGCCAGCATAGTAAGGAGGTGTGCAGGATCCCTTCTGCGCAGTTAGAAAGCTTGTGGCATGACCAGACAGGCTTTGGGTGCAGGTGGAAGACCGAGAGGAGGTTGAGGAGGCAGAAGCAGTGGAGGAACTTTGACATAAAGAGGATTGACGCACAACTCGTGGGGACGGCAAGACTTGGACAGCAGCCCCTTGTCCTGCTGTCACCATAGTTACCCAGTGCCCAGTCAGCGACATGTAACGCCCCTGTCCATGCCTACTCGTCCAAGTGTCTGTGGTGAAATGCACCCTGTCACACACAGAGTTTCTCAAAGAAGCGGTGATGTTGTGTGCGACATGCTGGTGGAGCGCAGGCACACCTTTCTTTGAGAAGTAGTGCCGACTGGGCATCTGGTACTGGGGCACTGCGACGGACATAAGGTCTCGAAAATCCTCTGTGTCCACCAGGCGGAAAGGCAGCATTTCTGTAGCCAAGAGCTTGCAGATGGTGAAATTCAACCTCTTAGCTTTCTCATGGCTAGGAGGAAATGGTCTTTTACTTGTCCACATCTGAGGGACCGAGGGCTGGCTATTGTGCTTAGACGGGGTTGATAAGGGTGTCCCCGGCAAACTGCCGGTCTGTGAGGAAGATGCAGGCGGACATGTTAGGTTGCCTTGATCCAAAGGTGGTGCTATCGATGTCGGACAGCGCTCAACACCAGCTGGTGTTACCACCTCCAAAGAAAATGATGACCTGCCAATCACGCTGGCTGTTGCGGGTAAAGAGGTGGCAGGTCTGCGCCCCAAAACAGGTGTGACTGCTGTCCCCCCAGTCACAGAGGATGAAGAGGCCGCGGATGCACAAGATATGGCAGACGGTGGTTGGCCCGGCCGGCTAGGCCGCATTGTAGCACACTGAGCTTCCCACTGCAACTTATGCTTCATGTCCATGTGCCGGTTCATGCATGAAGTACTCAAACTATGTATTTTTTGGCCTCTACTTAGCTTTTGCTGACAAATGTTACAGATAACACGAGTTGGGTCATCTTTATCGATCTGAAAAAATGCCCAGGCTATGCAAGGCTTAGCACCCATGCGACCTGAAGAGCCACCACGACTTGTGGTGAGAGGCAGAGTTGTGTTTGAGGATGCAGTTGTTGACGTGCTTCCAGTACTACGTCTCTGTCCAGGAAGGCGCAACCTGACCTCGTCGTCACTAGCATCTTCCTCCACCTCCTCTGCTGACCTCATCTCTTGGCTGACTGTGGGTTGACAGTAAGTGGGATCTCCAACCTCATCATCATCACCCTGTGCGTTATCACACCCGTCGTCCTCAGAGCCAACCTGTTCCTGCCCTGACAAAAAACTAAAGTTGTCGCTCCAATCAGGTATTTGAGTCTTATCATCGTCTTCCTCATTGTCTTCACCAACAGGAGTTACAGTTTGGGAATGAGGGTCTACATTATGGTCAGAACCTTCTGCGTCTGGTCCTGGATCCGACTCTTAAAGATTCTGGGCATCAGTGCAGATCATTTCCTCGTCTGGATTCACAGAAGCGCTGGAGTCGACCTCTGATTCCCAGGCTATAGTATGAGTAAACAGCTCTGCAGACTCAAGCATCTGTTCTACCTCATACTCAGACGGGCAGCTGGAGATTTGGGAGCTGTGAGGAAGCAAGTGCGATTGGGGTGACACCTTTGAGGACTGGAGTATTTGTGATGTTGAAGTTGATGTGGAGGAGAGCCCACTTAAAGGAGCACTTGATATCCGTTGAAGCACCTGCTGTTTTTGTGCCTCATCTGGAATTTGTAGCGATTGGCGTGGCCGTAAGAAAGGGATCTTATCACATTGTCCGCTAAAAGAAGTAGACATTTTAGTTTGGCTGGAAGATGGTCTTTCTTCTGCACCTACCCCACGGACACAACCTTTTTTCCCCTTCCCAACACGCCTATTCCCCTTTCCACCAGCAGCAGGCCTTTTTCCACTCATTTTGGTGGTTAACTAATTCACAACTCTGGAGTTGTTTGCACAAAAAAACAATGGATGGTAACCGAGCAGAGCTGAGAGGCCAAACTGTGGTATTAGGCCAAAACTATTGGCTGGGTTAGATGCAGAAAAAAATTATTTTTAATTTGCAACCTGATGGAGGTCAGTATAGATGGACTAATAGACCAAGTCCCACACACTGCTAGAAGCCCAAATATTATTTCAGAGCTAGATGCAGAAAAAAATTATTTTTAATTTGCAACCTGATGGAGGTCAGTATAGATGGACTAATAGAACAAGTCCCACACACTGCTAGAAGCCCAAATATTTTTTCAGAGATAAATGAAGAAAAAAATTATTTTTAATTTGCAACCTGATGGAGGTCAGTATAGATGGACTAATAGACCAAGTCCTACACACTGCTAGAAGCCCAAATATTTTTTCAGAGCTAGATGCAGAAAAAAATTATTTTTAATTTGCAACCTGATGGAGATCAGTATAGATGGACTAATAGAACAAGTCCCACACGCTGCTAGAAGCCCAAATATTTTTTCAGAGATAAATGAAGAAAAAAATTATTTTTAATTTGCAACCTGATGGAGGTCAGTATAGATGGACTAATAGACCAAGTCCCACACACTGCTAGAAGCCCAAATATTTTTTCAGAGCTAGATGCAGAAAAAAATTATTTTTAATTTGCAACCTGATGGAGGTCAGTATAGATGGACTAATAGAACAAGTCCCACACGCTGCTAGAAGCCCAAATATTTTTTCAGAGATAAATGAAGAAAAAAATTATTTTTAATTTGCAACCTGATGGAGGTCAGTATAGATGGACTAATAGACCAAGTCCCACACACCGCTAGAAGCCCAAATATTTTTTCAGAGCTAGATGCAGAAAAAAATTATATTCAATTTGCAACCTGCTGGAGGTCAGTATAGAAGGACTAATAGAACAAGTCCCACACACTGCTAGAAGCCCAAATATTTTTTCAGAGCTAAATGAAGAAAAAAATTATTTTTAATTTGCAACCTGATGGAGGTCAGTATAGATGGACTAATAGACCAAGTCCCACACACTGCTAGAAGCCCAAATATTTTTTCAGAGCTAGATGCAGAAAAAAATTATATTCAGTTTGCAACCTGATGGAGGTCAGTATAGATGGACTAATAGAATGATGCTATGCCCAAAAGATTTTACTTCACTAGGTGCAGTAAAAAAATTGGTATTCTATACACAGGTGGTATATCTTGCAACACAGATAGGCTACTCCACTGACTAACACACTCTGCAATAGGCCAAAAAGGATTAGCTTTGCTAGATTCAGCCAAATGCTGTGAAAAAAACTTGCACAGCACTGGCACAGACCTGCCTGGCAAAAACTGATAGGAACTGATGTAACCTAGTCCTGAAAAGGACTCCAATTACAATTAGTCTTTACTCCCACAATCTATCTATTTAAGAGCACAGACCTGCCTGATAAAAGTCGTAGGAAATGCTGTAACCTAGTCCTTAAAAGGACTGCAATCACAACTATTCCCTACTCCCAAGCTATCTGTATATTTGTGCGAAAATTGGCTTGAAATTAACAAGGTATAGCGCACACAGCAACAGCGGTGCCGTCTAACACGCAGCTGCAGCAGTGAGAAAATGGTGGCGACGGGGAAAATGGCTTGGTCTTATAGGGCAAGGACATGTGACATACACTGCCAATCACACATGCCCTTGCTTGTGTGAAAAAAAGCACTTCGCTCCGTGTGTGCGCTGCTGATAGGCTGACAGATTGCACCTCCCCACTGCAAATGCGGGAAAGAGAAAAAAAAATGGAGATCTTCATTGTTCCTGCAGAGATCCATCCCCTGCCCCTCCCCCCGCCCCACTGTACACTCAAACTGCGTATTAACATTAATTTTCATCATTACTGAGAAAAAATCCAGTTATGATTTTGGTGCATGAACAGTTATCGAACATAACCTCGAACAGCCGAATTTTTCTCAAATTGTTCGTGTTCGCCGACCGGCTCGAACACCGCCCAAAACAGCTCGAATTTGAGATTGGCGAACAGTTCGAGTAGAACAACGCTCATCTCTACCTGCTACGTTATAGGGTCGGAGTAGAATTAGATTGTGATGTGTATATGACTTTTACAGAGCACAGTTACTTGTATTGTATGTTATTCCTTTAAATCCACCTAATTTCTGCTGCATAGCAATAAACCTGTTAAATGGTTTTACTCCTGTTCCCTGTGAGCGTGTACTGAGCTGTGGCAGTCCCAGAGAGAGCTCCAATCAAGATTCGGGAGGAGGCACTGCGCCCTAGAGAGGTGAGACCCCCCATAAAACCCAGTGTACCGTGGTAGCCCTAAAGGGGTGTTACAGTGGAGGCACTGCTGAGATCCATAACTAACACAGGCGTATTTACTATGGAGACTTTAACAGAACAAGAAGTGTATTTGTGGTGTGAAGAGATGGATGTTACAGTCAAACAAAGCTTTGCTTTGAGAGGTGAGCTCTGTGATGCGTCTGATGAAGAGATACTAAAAATAGTTAACCGACTCACTGAACTTGCCCACCCTAAAGTGATCGACCGCAGGAAGGAAAGGGGGGGACAGTTACCCACAGCCCTGATCTCAACCGGGCAGATCTTGAGGAAAGAATACTTCCCATCCATGGTAGCCGTGTCCCCAGAGTATGGTCGACAATGGAAGATCATTTGGCCTACTGAGTCCGAAGTTGAGACCCGGCAACAGGAATCAACCACTCAGCCTAGAAAGACTAGTATATGTCCGCCCTCTACTCCACTTAGAGTCAGTCCTGAAGAGACAGCGGCCCCTGGTGATGTGCTTATGACAGCTATGGAAAAGTTAGTCAGTTTGCAAAGATGCAGCCAGAAGGGAACTACCGTCGTCTAAGAACTTTCTCGGGTGCCCTCCCCACCCCTGCTGGAGAAGAAGGATATGATACTTGGAGGGATGTCACTTTACTGTGCTTAGAAGAGTGGCAGTGCACTGATGGCGTAAAGAAGCAGAGAATAGTAGAAAGCTTGAAGGGTACTGCTATGAAAGTGGTGCAGGCTGCTTGGCGGAGCAAGCCACTAGCAACTTATCAAGATTATATGAGTGCTTTAGAAGATGCTTTTGGATCCCCTGAAGATGCTACTGATCTACTCTATAAACTCCGTACCACCTACCAACAGCCAGATGAGAAGATGTCCGACTATCTATACTGACTAGATAAGCTGGGTCATAGAATAGTATCTAAAGGTGGAGTCAGCCTTAAAGAAGTTGATCAGTGTCGTCTGGAACAAGTACTCAGAGGAGCTCTCACTCATGATCCAATTGCCCAACGGATGAGGTCTTGTGATAGAAAGAAGATTCCTGGTTATTTTCATGAGTTGCTTAAGGAAGTTCGTAAGGAGGAGGTTATTTTGGCCGCAAGAGAGAAGACATCCCCTCGGGTGACTACTGTTGCTCTGAAGCCAGCAGCCGACTGCCGAGAGATAGAACTGTTGAAAGTCATCGAGAAACAGGGGGAGCAGATTACACAATTGTTAAGTGTCCAGGCCAAGACAATACAGAGGCTACAAAGTGCTGCGGAGGTAGCTGAGAAGCAGACCCTGGCTTCAGGAAGAGAGAATGATGACCTCTGTAGAGTAGAGAGTAGGAAAACAGAAGGGTGCTTTGTCTGTGGGAGCCCAGGCCATATAGCTCGTCAGTGTCCGAAGAGGTGGAGCTCAAAGAACTCTTCACATTTTCCCCATCACACTCAGAGGCAGTCGGGAAAAGGGAAAGGGGGCCAGTAGAACCCCATACTGAGCCCCCATCAGCAACTAAGACCTACTCTACCGCCTCATCCAATAGTGCCTCATCGAAAACACTGCCTGAAGGTTTAGTGGGACCTGCCCCACATGTCCCCGCATATATCAATGGTCAACCTTGTACAGTATTGCTGGATAGCGGGTCTCAAGTGTCCATCATCTTCGGAGGATGGTATAAGAGATATTTATCCAACGTGCCTCTGAAACCGTTGTCTGGACTCGTGGTGTGGGGACTGAGTGAGCACAGCTACCCCTACAGAGGATACGTGTCCGTGACACTACGATTCCCAAAGACTGTTGCTGGAGTGGATAAAGAGATACCCATCATAGCGCTAATCTGCCTGGAGGCAGAAGCAGATGATAGACCAACACCTGTCATAGTGGGAACAAATGCCAACATCTTCTGCAAGTTAGTTCAGCGGTGTCGGGAAGTTGGGGGAGAAAATTACTCGCAGACCCTATCCATCCACCCAGTCTGTCTGGAAGCCTATGTGAGAACGGAGGAGGAGAAGAGGGAACTACAGCCTGAAAGTTTTGACCCTTGTTTTGAAGGAAGTGAGCTGAAAGGAGAAGAGAGGGGGTTGGTCATCAACGGCATGATGATGCGGGGGGCAGCTTTCTCTTTAGGCGAATGGGACATGGGCCTCGCCCAAGGAGTAGAGCATCGCATTTGGTTGAAGGATCAAAAGCCTTTCCGAGAGAGATCCCGAAGATTGGCCCCGGCGGATATTGAAGATGTCAGGCAGCATCTACGCGGTATGTTAGACACAGGAGTCATCATAGAGTCTAGTAGCCCCTAAAAAAAAAAAAATAAATAGAAAAAAAAAAAAAAAAACTCTTTAAATCTCTTAGTTTGCGAGTGTGAACGAGCTGCGTGTGTCCGGAGCGTAAGTGCGAACGAAAGTAAGTGTGTGACTTGTTTTTCAGTGAAGAGGTATTTGGGAATCCTGCAGAAAATACCTGTGTGAATTGCGGTGAGTGCTGCATTGTGACCTGCTGAGTGCTTTTCTACCTGTTTAGATTTATTGGGCTTTTTAAAACCTATTTTCTCACTACAGTTTTAGTTTCTTAGTTTACTACCTGTGTATTTAAGGGTTAACTACATTGCACTAAAATCCTGAGGTGTAGATTTACTCACAAGGGGTTAATTAAGGGGAAGGGGTCATAATTAAGGGTTATAAGGGGCAGCTGGTTGGGCATCAAGTCCTTTGGAAGTGCATTGAGGTGAAGGGTACATTGCTGGAAAAGGAAGAAGAAAAAAAAAAAAAAAAAAAAACTCTTTAAATCTCTTAGTTTGCGAGTGTGAATGAGCTGCATGTGTCCGGAGCGTAAGTGCGAACGAAAGTAAGTGTGTGACTTGTTTTTCAGTGACTTTGGATTCAGGGAGTTTGGAAGGGAGGACTTAGGACTGAATTGCTGACTGTATTTCATTCTTTCTTTACTTTACTTTTTACTTAATTAATCCACCTGACCTACTTATCTGATTCCCCCGTCCATACTTGATACTTAATTGATCCCCCGTCCATACTTAACTGATCCCCGGCCGATATCTAATTGATACACTTGCACATCCCTAATTGATCCCCGTCCATACACCTATATATAAATAATTGTGTTTTGTACTTGTATATATATACTGACTGTATCCCCATATTTAGAATGACGTCCATTTTGGCCGGAGCGGTGCAGTGTACATCTTGCGCAATGTATGCATTCCGTGAGCAACCGCTCGAGGATCCATACTGCTGCGAGAGATGTGAGCATATCG
Organism: Phyllobates terribilis; assembly: GCF_046119375.1. Lineage (NCBI taxonomy): Eukaryota > Metazoa > Chordata > Amphibia > Anura > Dendrobatidae > Phyllobates > Phyllobates terribilis. Next base: position 11,951,775 of record NW_027362797.1, on the reverse strand, counting down.
TGCACTTGGAAGCCCAAATTCTGGATCTAAGTGCTCAGATAGCGGTACTGAGGAGCATCGACAACATGGAACGGAGTTTGCTGCTCACCGAGCAGACACTCAATGGGTCAATACTGGGGGTGGAGCATAGAGGGGAAGTGCAGGCTGAACAGGCAGGGAGCTGGATAACAGTTAGGAGGGATAGAGGGAAGAAGTATAGGAAGGCTGGTTCAGAACCGGCATTATTGGAGCACGACAGATCCTCTGACCGCCGGGGGAGTGTATGCTCCAGTAATGAGGGGGAGGGGGGGAAGTGTAGGGCAGGCAAGACAGGTTCTGGTAGTGGGTGACTCTATTATTAGGGGGACAGACAGGGCAATCTGTCACAAAGACCGGGATCGCAGAACGGTGTGCTGCCTCCCTGGCGCTCGAGTCCGGCACATCGCGGATCGGGTTGACAGGTTACTGGGTGGGGCTGGCGAAGACCCAGCGGTCATGGTCCACATCGGCACCAATGACAAAGTGAGTGGTAGATGGAGGGTCCTTAAAAATGATTTCAGGGACCTAGGTAGGAAGCTTAGGGCAAGGACCTCCAAGGTAGTTTTCTCAGAAATACTACCAATCCCGCGAGCCACACAGGAGCGCCAACGGGAAGCTAGGGAGGTGAATAAGTAGCTAAAGAGTTGGTGCAAGGCAGAAGGGTTTGGGTTCATGGAGAACTGGGCCGACTTCGCGGTCGGCTACAGGCTCTACCGTAGGGACGGGCTGCACCTCAATGGGAAGGGTGCAGCGGTGCTGGGGAAGAAGATGGCTAATAGGTTGGAGGAGTTTTTAAACTAGAGACGGGGGGGGGAACCAAGGAAATAGGTGGGATGTGAGGCAAGCAAGGGGGAAGGGGAGAAGTGAATATAATGAGGGTGGAGAGGGGGGTGGGGATAGTACAGTTAGATCGTTAGAGAATAGGATGCTAAATAACCCCAAAGTTTTATCTTGCATGCTGACCAATGCAAGAAGCCTGACCAATAAGGCGGATGAGCTGCAGGCGCTTATATCGGAGGAGAGGTATGACATCGTAGGTATAACAGAGACTTGGCTAGACGATAGCTACGACTGGGCGGTAAATTTATTAGATTATAGTTTATTTAGAAGGGACCGGAAACAGGGGAAAGGCGGAGGAGTCTGCTTATATGTAAAGTCATGTCTAAAACCCAGACTAAGGGAAGATATAGGAGAGGGAGAAGAGGGGGTCGAGTCCATGTGGGTAGAGATAGAGGGAACTAAAAATAATAATAAAATATTACTGGGGGTCTGCTATAAGCCACCCAATATAACAGAGGAGAATGAGAATCTGCTATTAGGACAAATAGACAAAGTAGCAAAACATAATGAAGTGATTGTAATGGGGGATTTCAACTACCCGGATATTGACTGGGAAACAGAAACCTGTAGATCTCAGAAAGGAAAAAGGTTCTTGACAAATATTAAGGATAATTATCTCTCCCAACTAGTGCAGGAACCAACGAGAGGGAAGGCCGTGTTGGACTTAATATTGACTAATAGGCCTGATAGAATAACTGAGGTACAGATAGGGGGGCACCTAGGTAATAGCGACCATAATATTATCGACTTCAAAATGCCCTTCAGTAGGGTTATCAATAAGGGAACAACAAAAACATTAAACTTTAGGAGGGCGAAGTTTGATCAGCTGAAAGAAAGCCTTCAACTTATTGACTGGGACAAAGTTCTTAATCAAAGGAATACGAATAGTAAATGGGAAACCTTCAAAAGAATTCTGAATACTCAGTGCGAGAGATATATACCGTATGGGAATAAAAGGGCCAGAAATAAGAGGAAACCAATATGGTTGAACAAGAACGTAAAAGGGGCGTTAAATGGCAAAAAAGAGGCATTCAAGAGATTAAAACAGGAAAACAGTAAGGAGGCACTAATGTGTTACAAGGAAAAAACGAGAACCTGTAAAAAACAAATAAAAATAGCGAAGGAGGAAACAGAGAAACGTATTGCTAGGGAAAGTAGATCAAATCCCAAACTGTTCTTTACGTATATAAATAGTAAAAGGATTAAACCGGATAATATTGGACCGATAAAAAGTGAGGAAGGCAAAATCATAGAGAAAGATGAGGATAAAGCTAATCTATTAAATATTTTTTTTTCGACAACTTTCACAAAGGAAATCGAAATAACAGGAGAAATGAGAAGTGACAAACTTAATCCTCCACTAAGTATGACAAATCTAACCCAAGCTGGGGTACAGAAACGCCTCAGTAACATTAAAATAAACAAATCACCAGGACCTGATTGCATACACCCACGGGTACTAAGGGAACTAAGTAATGTGATAGACAGACCGTTATATCTTATATTTAAGGACTCTGTTGAGACTGGGTCTGTGCCACTTGATTGGCGACAGGCGAATGTAGTGCCAATATTCAAAAAGGGAGCGAAAAGTGACGCCGGAAACTATCGGCCGGTGAGTCTGACGTCCGTTGTGGGCAAAATTTTTGAAAGCTTCATTAAAGAGGCAATTACAGAGCATCTTGATGCTAATAATCTTTTAATCCCGAACCAACATGGATTCATGAGGAATCGCTCCTGCCAAACAAACCTGATTGACTTCTACGAGGAGGTTAGCTCTCGAGTAGATCAGGGGGAACCAGTGGATGTCGTGTATCTCGACTTCTCAAAAGCGTTCGATAGCGTGCCACATAATAGGTTGGTATACAAAATGAGAATGATGGGGCTGGGGGAAAATGTCTGCAAGTGGGTAGCTAACTGGCTAAAGGATAGAAGGCAGAGGGTGGTTATAAATGGAATATACTCAGATTGGGTAAGCGTCACTAGTGGGGTACCACAGGGGTCTGTACTAGGCCCAATGTTATTTAATATCTTTATTAACGACATAGTCAACGGGATAAATAGTAAAATATCAATATTTGCAGATGACACAAAGTTATGTAAAACAATTAATACAAAAGAGGATAGTGCAGACCTACAGAGGGACTTGGATAAGCTGGGTAGGTGGAGCATTAAATGGCAAATGAGGTTTAACGAGGAGAAATGTAAGGTCATACATATGGGAAGGAAAAATGGAAGTCACCAGTACTCACTGAATGGGAAATCATTGGGGAATTCAGAGATGGAGAAGGACTTGGGCATCTTGATTGATAGCAAACTAAATTGGAGTGCCCAAAGTCAGGCCGCTGCTGTAAGGGCAAACAGGGTAATGGGATGTATCAGAAGAGGTATAGCTGCAAAGGATGAGAACATTGTTCTTCCACTGTACAAAGCACTGGTCAGACCACACTTGGAATACTGTGCTCAGTTATGGGCCCCAATATATAGAAAGGATATAAATGAGCTTGAAAAGGTACAAAGGAGGGCAAGAAAATTAATAAAGGGAATGGAGGGACTGCAATACCCAGAGAGGTTGGCAAAACTAGAACTATTCAGCCTGGAAAAGAGAAGGTTGAGGGGGGACATAATAAATGTGTACAAATATGTTAGGGGACAGTATAGAGATCTTGCCCGGGATTTGTTCAAAAGGAGGGATATTACGGTAACAAGAGGGCACTCACTAAGACTGGAAGAGAAAAGGTTTCAGCACCAGCATAGGAACGGGTTCTTTACGGTAAGAGCAGTGAGAATATGGAATTCACTGAGTGAGGAGACGGTAATGTCGGATTCACTATACCAGTTCAAGCGGGGACTGAATGCATTTCTAGATACCAGGCAGATTTCAGCATATACTTAAAAATAAAATAGTAGGTTGATACAGGGATTTATTCTGACTGCTGGTTTCAGAGTCGGGAGGGAATTTTTCCTCAGGTGAAGATTGGCCAAATCATTTGGGGTTTTTGCCCTCCTCTGGATCAACTTTAGCAATTACAGAACTAACAGGTCAAACTTGATGGACGCAAGTCTTTATTCGGCTTTACAAACTATGTTACTATGTTACTATGCTTACCCCATCGTGATAGCTCGAAAGAAGAATGGAGCTATTCGGATGTGTGTGGACTATCGTACCTTGAACAAACATACAGTCCCTGACCAGTACACTGTGCCCCGAATCGATGAAGCTTTGGATTGCCTGCAAGGGAGCCAATGGTTTTCTGTGTTAGATCTCCGGAGTGGCTACTATCAGATACCCATGTCAAAATAAGACCAAGAGAAGACCGCTTTTATCTGCCCCATTGGGTTCTTCGAGTTTCAGAGACTGCCTCAATGACTGACAGGTGCTCCAGCCACTTTTCAGAGATGTATGGACAAAGTAGTGGGGGACATGCACTTACGTGAGGTCCTGCTTTATCTAGATGATCTTATTGTTTTTGGGAAGACTCTGGAAGAACACAACCAGCGGTTGTTCAAGGTGCTGCATCAGTTGAAGGAGGCTGGGTTGAAGTTGTCCCTTGACAAGTGCCGGATTTGCCAGACGACGGTGAAATATGTGGGGCACATAGTCAGCAGAGAAGGAATTTCCACCGACCCCGCCAAAGTGGAGGCGGTTGTAAACTGGCCTAAACCCACCAAACTGAGGGAGCTTAGGTCCTTTTTAGGATTTTGTGGATACTACCGAAGATTTGTACCCCAGTAGTCTCGGATTGCGAACCCGTTAACTGCCCTTACCCGGGGTATTCCCCTTCCGGCAGGACAGCCAACTCCTCAAGGTCAGGAAAGAGGGTCTACTTCCGAGTTAATGAACTTTTTGGGAAAAGATGGACACCTTTATGCGACGAGGCATTCGAGAAATTGAAGTCATGTTTGACCCAAACTCCAGTGTTGGCCTATGCAGACCCCAGTAAACCATATGTGTTACATGTAGATGCTTCCCTCGACGGACTAGGAGGGATTCTCTATCAGGACCATGATGGCTGTCTACGTCCCATTTACTACATTAGTCGAGGATTGACTCCCAGTGAACGCAACTATCCAGTTCACAAACTGGAATTTCTGGCTCTGAATTGGGCTGTAGTGGACACGCTGCATGACTACCTCTATGGGGTACACTTCGTGGTTCATACCGACAACAATCCATTATCCTACGTGAGAACCACAGCAAAACCGGATGCCACGGGGTACCGGTGGCTTGCCGCACTCTCTTTGTACGATTTCAGCTTAAAGTATCGACCGGGGATCAGTAACATTGATGCAGACACACTCTCTCACCTGCGTAGGGAACCCTTAAATGAGGAAGAAGAAGGAGGAGGGATAGAGGTCCCTGCCCCTGAGGTGAAGACTCTGTGCCATAGACATAAAACTAATGCCCTCCCTATGCAGTGCTGTGCTAAATTCTTAGGAGTATCCAGTGAAGAGCTCCCATTGTTGTACTGCCGAGTGACAAATGTGACCTCAGACTCTCTCCCTCAACTGACTCTTACTCAAGTCAGAAAGGCGCAGCAGGAGGATTGATCAGTGGGGGTAGTCCGATGGTGGGTTAAGAGGGGTTGGAGGCCTGAAAAGAATGCATTAAGAACAGAGGAGTCTGTCCTGCTGACTCGGCAGCTAGAGTCTCTAGTAGTAAGAAATGGACTACTATACCGGGAGGCAAAGCGCCAGAAGGGAGGAGTCCGCAGACAGCTGGTGTTACCCACCCGATTTTGGAGGATGGTCATGAAGTCCCTGCATGATGACCATGGTCATCTTGGCGTCGAAAAGACCATGAGTCTTGTGGCCGACCGATTTTACTGGCCTCGGATGGAAGCGGATATTGAAGAATACTGCAAATCATGCTCCCGGTGAGTGTTGAGAAAAACCTTGCCTTTGAGAACAGCCCCCCCCTTGTGAACTTTACCAGTGATGGCCGACTTGAGCTAGTGTGCATTGATTTCCTCTCCATCGAGCCAGATTAAAGCAATGTCAGTAATGTGTTAGTGGTCACTGACCATTTCACCCTATATGCCCAAGCCTACCCCACTAAAGATCAAAGGGCAATTACTGTGGCAAAAACACTATGGGAGAAATTCTTCGTACATTACGGGCTGCCTGCCCGCATCCATACCGATCAAGGAAGAGATTTCGAAAGTAAACTAATCAAGGAGCTATGTACCCTCTGTGCGATCAAGAAATCCAGAACCACACCATATCACCCCCAAGGGGACCCTCAGCCTGAGAGGTTCAACCGTACCCTTTTGAACATGTTAGGCACTTTGGATCCCAGGAAGAAGGGACACTGGAGCAGGCATGTGAGTCAGTTGGTTTATGCCTACAATTGCACCACAAATGAGTCAACTGGATACTCGCCTTATTTCCTCATGTTTGGAAGAAAAGCCCGGCAACCAGTGGATATTAGTTTTGGGACATCCATTGACTGTTCTAATGGGAAGACCTACTTAAAATATGTGTCCCAGCTAAAAGAAGATTTGAAAAAAGCTTACAGATTGGCAGAGCAGGCCTCTGGTCGGTCAGGGAAGCACAATAAGACTCGCTATGACTGTAGAGTTCGAGAACAAGTTTTACTGCCTGGAGATAGAGTCCTTATCCAACTTCTGGGCCTTCCTGGGAAGCACAAGCTTGCTGATCGGTGGTGTCCTGACCCTTATGTGGTGATGGAGAAGCTGCCCGGTGTCCCGGCCTACAGAGTGAAGCCTGAGAAAGGGGGTGGAGGTGTCAAAACCTATCATCGACACCATCTGTTGCCTGAGAATGTAACACATGCACAGGGAACTGTCAGAGCATCTGCGGCAACTGGGCCCCAATGTTTTAGACTGAGTTAAAACAAAAGGGAAACCTGCTACATTATATTTGCAGGGTCGGAGTAGAATTAGATTGTGATGTGTATATGACTTTTACAGAGCACAGTTACTTGTATTGTATGTTATTCCCTTAAATCCACCTCATTTCTGCTACATAGCAATAAACCTGTTAAACGGTTTTACTCCTGTTCCCTGTGAGTGTGTACTGAGCTGTGGCAAGGGCTTCCCGAATCAGTCCCTGGCAGAAGATAACAGTCCTTCTGCAGTCCCAGAGAGAGCTCCAATCAAGATTCAGGTGGAGGCACTGCGCCCTAGAGAGGTGAGACCCCCCATAACACCCAGTGTACCGTGGTAGCCCTAAAGGGGTGTTACATAAGGCTTTTAATAGTCAAAAAAATGAATTTTACACCTGGGCCTATGAAAATGGCAGAATATGTTAAAACGTGGGGTGATACGTATCACACCTCATTTTATTTATTTGCTCACTTATATATGGCCATCATATGCCACAGCATTTTACAGACATTATCATTACTGACTCCATGTCACGCTAGGTAAGGGGAGGACCAAGTGTACGATGATGGGAAAAGGGGGAAAGCCCAACAACTAGGAAAAGGGAGAGTGGAGACCCCTAGGCAGATCTTACAACACCCTGACTCCCCTACCGTCCCTAAATAGCCTAGCACTGAGCAGGATACCTAATCCTTAACTGTCCCTAGAGCTAGGCACTAGTCAGTCCCCACTGCAACTAAAGACAAACAAGGAAAATAGACAAGGGGATACACTTAGCTTGAGAAGACACCACAGAGAAGACAACAACAATCCACCAAGAAACTCCAATAATAAGGTATATTGTTTGGGTATTATATAGCTGTATTATTTAATTGTACAGTATGGCAACAATATTGTGGCAGCATTATTTAGAAACACTGTATAGTGTCATTTATAATGAAGGTTCGCTGATCATATTGATCAAGTGCGTGTGCTTCTACTTGTATGTGTTTAGGTGTCACATATACATAACCATCTTTATGAACCTCTTCCCTTGACAACATCCTCGCACGTAGCTCTACAACTACTTTTTTTTGTAAAAAAACAGAACTAGAAAAGAGCTGATCTGTTTTTGTTTTTTCCCCCAAAATATTTGCAGAAGCAAAATGGGCTTAGTAAATAACCTTTATACATATTTTCTAAATCATTCATGCAGTGGTGGCCAAAAGTATTGGCACCCCGGCAATTCTGTCAGATAATACTCAGTTTCTTCCTGAAAATGATTGCAATCACAAATTCTTTGGTATTATTATCTTCATTTAATTTGTCTTCAATGAAAAAACACAAAAAGAATTGTCCTAAAGCCAAATTGGATATAATTCCACACCAAACCTAAAAAAGGGGGTGGACAAAAGTATTGGCACTGTTTGAAAAATCATGTGATGCTTCTGTAATTCGTGTAATTAACAGCACCTGTAACTTACCTGTGGCACCTAACAGGTGTTGGCAATAACTAAATCACACTTGCAGCCAGTTAACATGGATTAAAGTTGACTCAACCTCTGTCCTGTGTCCTTGTGTGTACCACATTGAGCATGGAGAAAAGAAAGAAGGCTACAAGTCCATCTCCAAAGACCTGAATGTTCCTGTGTATTCTGTGCGCAGTGTCATCAAGAAGTTTAACCCCTTAACAACATTTGACGTACTAATATGCGTCTGTGCCCTGAGACTTAAGAGCCAGACCCGTATTAGTACGTCATGGCGATCGCGCGCGCACACAGGCTGTGCGGGCGCGATCGCCGCCGGGTGTCAGCTGATTGTCACAGCTGACACCCGGTACTATGTGCAGGGAGCGGTCACGTACCGCTCCCAGCACATTAACCACATTAACCTCCCCCTTGCGGAGGCAAGGGGAGGTGATCGCAGATACTCACCTCCTCTTCCGGCTTCCAGCGCTGTCTGCCGTGGCTTCCAGGATGTTGCCATGACGACCCGATGTCATCATGACAACATCTGGGTCACCAGACAGCAGGAAGATTTTTTGGACATGCGCAGTGCATCTCCAAACAATCTTCTCCCTGTCCAGCGCTGACAGCCTGCATGACACAGGGATGGTGCTGCATTCCTGTGCCATGCAGGTGATCAGAGAAAAAAAAGTGAAAGTCCCAGAGTGGGACAAAGTAATAAAGTATAAAAACTATCAGAAAGTGAAAAAAAAATTTTTTTTAAATATTAAAAAAAAAATAAAAAAAAAATAATCCACCAAAAATAAGAATATAATGTACCCATCAATAAATATTATTATAAAAAAAAAAAACAATAAAAGTACACATATTTGGTATCGCTGCGTCCGGAACAACCTGACCTATAAAACTGTCCCACTAGTTAACCCCTTCAGTGAACACGGTAAAAAAAATAAATAAAAAACGAAGCAAAAAACAATGCTTTATCACCATACTGCCAAACAAAAAATGGAATAACACGCGATCAAAAAGACAAATATAAATAAAAATGGTACCACTGAAAACGTCATCTCGTCCCGCAAAAATGAAGCCGCCATACAGCTCCATCAGCCGAAAAATAAAAAAGTTATAGCTCTCAGAATAAAGCTATGCTAAAAAATATTTTTTTCTATAAAATTGCTTTTATTATGTAAAAGTGCAAAACATAGAAATACGATATAAATGTGGTACCGCTGTAAACGTACTGACCCGAAGAATAAAGCTGCCTTATCAATTTTACCACACGCGGAACAGAATAAAAAAAAACAAAAAAAAAACAATTCCTGAATTGTTGGTTTTTGTTTATTCTGCCTCCCAAAAATCGGAATAGAAAGCGATCAAAAAATGTCACATACATGAAAATGGCACCAATAACAACGTCAACTCATCCCGCAAAAAAAAAGCCGTCAAATGACTGTCTGCCAAAATCTGGAAAAATTATAGCTCTCAAAATATGGCGATGCAAAAACTAGATTTTACAAAAAATGCGTCTTTTAGTGTGTGACAGCTGTCAGTCATAAAAACCCCATATGATTCTGGAATCGCTGTAGTCTCACCGACCTGAAGAATAAGGTCGTCTAATCACTTATACCGCATGAGGAACGGCGTAAAAAATAAACTCTCAGGTTAGGGTTGTGCTACGGTTAGGGTTGTGCTACGGTTAGGGTTAGGGTTGTGTTAGGGTTAGGGTTAGGGTTGTGATGGGGTTGTGATTTTTTTCAAAAGTAAGAAAAAAAGATGACTATATGGCGACTAGTGTTGAGCGCAAGTGCTCGCTACTTGAGTTTGCATCGGGTATTCTGGTATGCATTGAGTATCGTGGGTATTTGAGTGACATGCTCGAGTCTCCGCCCCATATGCTTCACGGCCCAAAAAACTTTGCGGGGATTGCCTGCCATGCACGAGCGATCCCCGCATGTTTTTTTTTGGGTGTCTAATAACCGTGAAACATCCGGGCGGGGACCCGAGCATGTCATACCTGAGTACCTGATGCAAACTCAAGTAGCGAGCACTTGCGCTCAAGACTAATGACAACTTATTCAATATGATGACCTAATGTTATCAAATTCTGTGTCGTACCTCTAGGTTCAAAATGTTCACTATACACCTTAATAAAATCCTTGAGGGGTATAGTTTCCAAAATGGGGTCACTTGTGGGGGAGCTCCACTGTTTAGGCACATCAGGGGCTCTCCAAACGCGACATGGTGTCCGCTAACAAATTGAATGGAAAATTGGCTCAAATTGTTAGCGGACGCCATGTTGCGTTTGGAGATCCCCAGCGTGCCTAAACTTTGGAGCTCCCCCACAAATGACCCCATTTTGGAAACTAGACCCCCCAAGGCACCTATCTAGATGCATAGTGAGCACTTGGAACCCCTAAGTGCTTCACAAATTGATTCGTAAAAATGAAAAAGTGAAAAAAAAAACACTTTTTCATTTTTACGAATCAATTTGTGAAGCACCTGGGGGTTCCAAGTGCTCACTATGCATCTAGATAGGTGCCTTGGGGGGTCTAGTTTCCAAAATGGGGTCACTTGTGGGGGAGCTCCAATGTTTGGGCACACAGGGGCTCTCCAAACGCAACATGGCGTCCGCTAATTATTCAAGCAAATTTTACAATCAAAAAGTCAAATGGCGCTCCTTGCCTTCGAAGCCGTGCCGTGCGCCCAAACAGTGTTTTTTCCCCACATATGGGGTATCTGCGTGCCCAGGGGAAATTGCACAACAAATTTTGGCGTCCATTTTTTCTTGTTACCCCTGTAAAAATTAAAAAAAAATTGGGTCTAAAGTAACATTTTTGTGAAAAAAGTTAAATGTTCATTTTTTTCTTCCACATTCCAAAAATTCCTGTGAAGCACCTGAAGGGTTAATAAACTTATTGAATGGGGTTTTGAGCACCTTGAGGGGTACAGTTTTTAGAATGGTGTCACTTTTGGGTATTTTCTGTCATAAAGACATCTCAAAGTGACTTCAAATGTGATGTGGTCCCTAAAAAAATGGTTTTGTAAATTTTGTTGGAAAAATGAGAAAGCGCTGGTGAACTTTTAACCCTTATAGCACCCTAACAAAAAAAAATTTTGGTTCCAAAATTGTGCTGATGTAAAGTAGACATGTGGGAAATGTTATTTATTAACTCTTTTGTGTGACATAGCTCTCTGATTTAAGGGCATAAAAATTCAAATATTTAAAATTGCAAAATTTTCGCCAAATTTCCGTTTTTTTCACAAATAAACGCAAGTGATATCGAAGAAATTTTACCACAATCATGAAGTACAATATGTCACGAAAAAACAAACAGTCTCAGAATCAGGGGGATCCGTTGAAGCGTTCCAGAGTAATTACCTCATAAAGTGACAGTGGTCAGAATTGTAAAAATTGGCCTGGTCATTAACGTGCAAACCACCCTCGGGGGTTAAGGGATTAAAGCCCATGGCACTGTGGCTAACCTCCCTAGATGTGGACAGAAAAGAAAAATTGACGAGAGATTTCAACGCAAAATTGTGCGGATGGTAGATAGAGAACCTCGACTAACATCCAAACAAGTTCAAGCTGCCCTGCAGTCCGAGGGTACAACAGTGTCAACCCGTACTATCCGTCAGCATCTGAATGAAAAGGGACTGTATGGTAGGATACCCAGGAAGACCCCACTTCTTACCCCGAGACATAAAAAAGCCAGGCTGGAGTTTGCCAAAACTTACCTGAGAAAGCCTAAAACGTTTTGGAAGAATGTTCTCAGGTCAGATGAGACAAAAGTAGAGGTTTTTGGGAAAAAGCATCAACAGAGTGTACAGGAAAAAAAAAAGAGGCATTCAAAGAAAAGAACACGGTCCCTACAGTCAAACATGGCGGAGGTTCCCTGATTTTTTGGGGTTGCTTTGCTGCCTCTGGCACTGGACTGCTTGACCGTGTGCATGGCATTATGAAGTCTGAAGACTACCAACAAATTTTGCAGCATAATGTAGGGCCCAATGTGAGAAAGCTGGGTCTCTCTCAGAGGTCATGGGTCTTCCAGCAGGACAATGACCCAAAATACACTTCCAAAAGCACTATAAAATGGTTTGAGAGAAAGCACTGGAGACTTCTAAGGTGGCCAGCAATGAGTCCAGACCTGAATCCCATAGAACACCTGTGGAGAGATCTCAAAATGGCAGTTTGGAGAAGGCACCCTTCAAATATCAGGGACCTGGAGCAGTTTGCCAAAGAAGAATGGTCTACAATTCCAGCAGAGCATTGTAAGAAACTCATTGATGGTTACCGGAAGCGGTTGTTTGCAGTTAATTTGGCTAAAGGTTGTGCAACCAAGTATTAGGCTGAGGGTGCCAATACCTTTGTCTGGCCCATTTTTGGGGTTTTGTGTGAAATGATCAATGATTTGATTTTTGCTTCATTCTCTTTTGTGTTTTTTCCTTGCAAGCAAATTAAATGAAGATAATAATACCAAAGAATTTGTGATTGCAATCATTTTCAGGAAGAAACTGAGCATTATCTGACAGAATTGCAGGGGTGCCGATACTTTTGGCCACCACTGTATATAGCAAGAGCTTATGTGGCACCCCAGGGGTCCGGTTGCCACAGTGGCTTTGCCTCCCTCAAAAGAGGTAATGCCATGCCTGGAAGCAAGCAGGGATCCCCTAGTCAGGGATAGTAAGCATGCAACACTTTCCTGGCTCCAGACCAGCAAGGGGACTCCCCTCCCCTTGGCAACTGGGATCTGGAGGCGGGGTTAGTTAGTCTTCGTGTGAGGAGTGGAGTTTAGGACTTTGAGGAGAGAGGAGCTAGGGACTGGAGCTGAGGAAGCTCGTCCTAGATGAAATACACAGAGGACCGGACACCGGAGTCCGAGGCTGTGTCGGCACTGCAGGCCCAGCAGCAGATACCGTAGGGCAGGAGATTGCAGGTCTCCTGGCCCCATCAGACGCCAGAGGCTCAGCAGCACAGAGGGACCAGCACCACCACGGAGGAGCGACGCATGCACAAGGCCCGGGCTGCCAGCCATACGGGTGAGCACAGAACGTCATACTCAGGGACATGGGCTACAACACAGCTACAATCAGTAAAGCCAACAAGTATAGTGAGAAGGGCAGGCCTACAACTCCACCTGGCAAGGAGGACTCTATGTTTGCTTCCAGGCTGACCGGACTCTTACTTCTAGCCAGTACCCCAGTCCAGGCTTGTCTAATTGTCATCAGTAAAGACCCTGGGACTGCACTATACTGACTCTGTGGTTATTACGGACACCCTGCACAACCACCATCATCCACACACTGCCCTGAAGCTAACTCTTCCTGTGGGGAGTTATACCACCCTGGCTGCAAAACCACCAGCTTCAGAGGACTGTTCAGCAGCGGCGGTCTCCATTGGCCGCATTCCACAGGTGGCGTAGTCGGACATTAACACCTATACATAAAAATTCCCTTTGGATTGACCGCCCTGGGTCATGGAACTGGTCACCGCCACTGTGACTACAACCCCCAGCATCGCCCGGCACCGGGTACCCCACGGCCCAGGGGGCGCGTCCACTTTGGCGTAGTCGGCAGGATTTCGTGCCCGTTGTCACCGGGTACTGTGCGCCTTAAAGAACTGTCGCATACTGTGGTGAAGTTTTGCGCCAATTGCCGCTGTTTCCCGCCATTGCCCGCCATTTCCGGGTCGCCGCGCGGGAAGAAGAGGGGCGTAACCGCTGGAAGCGCGCGAAGCCCAAGCCCCGCCTCACGCACTGACGCAGCGCCAGGTCCTGGAAGGAACCCCAGTGAGCGCTTAAGTCAGACGCGTGTGACGCCAGGTCCTGAAGGAGACCGTCACCGGCGGAACTGCGGCCTACCAGGAGCAAGGTAAAAGGAGGTAGGCCGCGGTTCACTAGGGGGGCATTTTTTCAGAACAGAAGATGACATTGCATACGTATTAATAATGTCATCATAGTCTAAGTTCCTTGAAATGTCATACTCAATGTTCAACAGAAGGAGTGACTAAAAGCTCCTGTCCAATTGAAGACCTCAGACGATTTTTTACAATTTTCAGCTTTGAGAACACTCTTTCACATGAAACCTGGGTGCAAGCAAGTGTAAGAAGTGTCTTGTAAACTGTTTGCGTAAGCAGCAGAATGTAAATTGTAGTCATATAAAAGTCTGTAGCAGCAGGAAAGACAGTTTTTTTACGGGACGAGTTGTACTTTCAGATGTAATCATTTATTTTACCATATTGTGTACAGGGAAATGGCAACAAAAATTCCAAGTGCAGTAAAATTGCAAAAAAAAGTGCAATTACACGTTTGTTTATTGGGTTTTTTAGTCACCATGTTCACTATATGGTAAAACCGACGTGACAGTGTGATGCCTCGGGTCAGTACGAGTTCGTAGATACCAAACATGTATACCTTTACTGGTATCTAAGTAGTGAAAACAAATTCATAAGTTTGAAAAAAAAAAAAAAATCACACTTTTCACGCCATGTTCTGCGCACCGTAGTGTTCTCATTTTTTTGGATCTGGGGCTGTGTGACGGCTTATTTTTTGCGTCTTGAGCTGACGTCCATCTCTGCTGCTGTGAAGTAGTCACAACACAGGGAGAGGTTAAACATCCAAGTATTTAATATGTATTGCAAATAAAGAATGTTCCCATTCTTAATATCCGAAAAAAAAATGACTGACAACAATCCACTATACCTATATAGAAGAGAGAAATACCGCCACAACATGACCAGAACACATACCACCACATAGTGATCAAATACTACCAAGTACAAGGTATATATACTGCCACACCATGAGAAGACCACATATTACCACCACATAGTGACTGTCCGAATAATACCACATACAAGGGACAAATACCGCCACGCCATGACCATGGCACATAATGGCACCAGATAGTGACTGATAATGAAAATTTTAAAAAGCTCTGTATATAGAGTCAGTGTACAGATAATGTAGAGATCATCAGTGACATTATGCACAGGAGCTCTGTGTATAGTGTCAGTGTACAGGTAATACAATGATCACCAGTGACATTATGCACAGGAGCTCTGTATATAGTGTCAGCGTACAGGTAATACAGTGATCACCAGTGACATTATGCACAGGAGCTCTGTATATAGAGTCAGTGTACAGATAATGTAGAGATTATCAGTGACATTATGCACAGGAGCTCTGTATATAGAGTCAGTGTACAGATAATGTAGAGATTATCAGTGACATTATGCACAGGAGCTCTGTATATAGAGTCAGTGTACAGATAATGTAGAGATTATCAGTGACATTATGCACAGGAGCTCTGTATATAGTGTCAGCGTACAGGTAATACAGTGATCACCAGTGACATTATGCACAGGAGCTCTGTATATAGAGTCAGTGTACAGATAATGTAGAGATTATCAGTGACATTATGCACAGGAGCTCTGTATATAGTGTCAGCGTACAGGTAATACAGTGATCACCAGTGACATTATGCACTGTCAATGCCGCTGTCATTCTCCGAAAGCGGCAATTAACGCGCGCTTCCGGGAAGCGCGTCCTAAGCCCCGCCCATCGGCGACCCAGTCACGTGATCGCGGGTCACCGATGGGTGGGCATGACAACCCAGGGTCTGCAGCAGACGCCTGTGGTTGTCATGAGCTGGTCGCTATGAGCGCCACCTAGTGGTCGGCGCTCATAGCACAGGACGAATTCTGCTATATGCAGGGGATCTGCTGATCCCCTGTATGTAGCAGAGGCGATCGGATAGTTGCTGCTTCTAGTCTCCTATGGAGACTATAAAAGCATGCAAAAAGTGAAAAAAACGTTTTTAAAAATATAAAAAAAATTAAAAAAATGTAAAAAAGTTTAAATCACCCCCCTTTCGCCCCATTCAGAATAAAATATAAAAAAAACCCTACATAGACATATTTGGTATCGCCGCGTTCAGAATCGCCCGATCTATCAATATAAAAAAAGAATTAATCCAAACGGTAAACGGCGTAATGAGAAAAAAATTCTAAACGCCAGAATTACGTTTTTTGGTCGCCGCAAAATTGCAATAAAATGCAATTAAGGGGCGAAAAAAAAACATCGGATCTACCCCAAAATGTTATCAATAAAAACGTCAGCCCGGCGAGCAAAAAATAAGCCCTCACCCAGCCCCAGATCCCGAAAAATGGAGACGCTACAGGTCTTAGAAAATGGCGCTATTTTTTTTTTTTTACCAAATTTTGGAATTTTTTTTCACCACTTAAATATAAAAGAACCTATACATGTTTGGTGTCTACGAACTCAGAATGACCTGGAGAATAAGAATGGCAGGTCAGTTTTAGCATTCAGTGAACATGGTAAAAAAAATAAATAAAAAACAACTGTGGTATTGCACTTTTTTTTGCAATTTCACCGCACTTGGAATTTTTTTCCCGTTTTCCCGTACACGATATGGTAAAACTAGTAATTGGGTTTAAAAGTACAACGCGTCCCGCAAAAAATAAGCCCTCACACGGCCATATTGCCCCAAAAATAAAAACGCTATGGCTCGGGTAGCAAAAAACGAAAACGCAAAAACGGAAAATTCTCTGGTCCTTAAGGGGTTAAAGATGGAGTCCCTAAATGTGTTTTATTTTTAATAAAAAAAAAATCTGTCTTTTTTTTTTCTATTAGAAATTCATGGTGGGTATGACTAATTTGGCGTGACACCATAAATTTCGGGCTTAGTACCAGCTGATAATACAAAGTTGGCCTAGCACTAACCCTATTATTACCCAGTGTGCCACTCACCACCAGGGCCGCTGGAAAAGCCGGGTAAAGCACCTGGAAATGGTGCTATGATGAATGCGCAATTTTCAGGGGTGGCTGTGGGCTTCGATTTTCAGCGTGGGGGGCCAAGAACGCTTGGGTCTTACCATGCTGCAAATCCCAGCCCCCAGCTGCCTTGTTTTATGCGGCTGGCGATCAACATATGGCGGGAGCTGGGCAATGGGCATGATTATCAAATAATATATACCTGACAGGAGCTCATAGATTCTGCTGGCTCCAGTAATATGTACCTGACAGGAGCCCATAGATTCTGCTGCCTCCAATAATATATACCTGACAGGAGCCCATAGATTCTGCTGCCTCCAATAATATATACCTGACAGGAGCCCATACATTCTGCTGCCTCCAATAATATATACCTGACAGGAGCCAATACATTCTGCTGCCTCCAATAATATATACCTGACAGGAGCCCATACATTCTGCTGCCTCCAATAATATATACCTGACAGGAGCCCATACATTCTGCTGCCTCCAATACTATATACCTGACAGGAGCCCATACATTCTGCTGGCTCCAATAATATATACGTGACAGGAGCCCATACATTCTGCTGCCTCCAATAATATATACCTGACAGGAGCCCATACATTCTCCTGCCTCCAATAATATATACCTGACAGGAGCCCATACATTCTGCTGCCTCCAATAATATATACCTGACAGGAGCTCATACATTCTGCAGCCTCCAATACTATATACCTGACAGGAGCCCATACATTCTCCTGCCTCCAATAATATATACCTGACAGGAGCCCATACATTCTGCTGCCTCCAATAATATATACCCGACAGGAGCCCATACATTCTGCTGCCTCCAATACTATATACCTGACAGGAGCCCATACATTCTGCTGGCTCCAATAATATATACGTGACAGGAGCCCATACATTCTGCTGCCTCCAATAATATATACCTGACAGGAGCCCATACATTCTCCTGCCTCCAATAATATATACCTGACAGGAGCCCATACATTCTGCTGCCTCCAATAATATATACCTGACAGGAGCCCATACATTCTGCAGCCTCCAATACTATATACCTGACAGGAGCCCATAGATTCTACTGCCTCCAATACTATATACCTGACAGGAGCCCATAGATTCTGTTGCCTCCAATACTATATACCTGACAGGAGCCCATAGATTCTGCTGCCTCCGATAATATATACCTGACAGGAGCCCATACATTCTGCTGCCTCCAATAATATATACGTGACAGGAGCCCATAGATTCTACTGCCTCCAATAATATATACCTGACAGGAGCCCATACATTCTGCTGCCTCCAATAATATATACCTGACAGGAGCCCATACATTCTGCTGCCTCCAATAATATATACCTGACAGGAGACCATAGATTCTGTTGCCTCCAATACTATATACCTGACAGGAGTGGTAAGAGCACCCACCTCTCGTCAACACGCCCACTTCCGGTTTTTGACAGGTGCCCGCCCCTTTTTGGCACCTGTCTCGCCTCCACTTCCGGTCTAAACCCCTCCCCTCTCCTCCCCATTCTCCGCCCCTATGTGTGTCAATACCTGTTACGTCAGTTCCGTCCCCGCCCCCGGAAGCCAACCCTTATTGACACACATAGGGGCGGTATCTGTTACGTCAGTTCCGTCCCTGCCCCGGAAGCAGCCCATCTTCAGCCTCTGTTACGTCCCCCATGACAGCCCACATGCCCTTCTCCCAAGGTTGTAGGTTAAAATGTAAGCGCCATATGTAAGAAAAACATGTCAAGACATGTTTTTGTGAGAAAAGGCAGCCCCTGGATCCCTAGGGTTACTGGTAGCATTCTGTAGTGTTCATAATAATGACGTAATAAAAGTGTTTAAAAAAATATACATTTATTGTAGATTCACTAAGAGGTATACACAAATCAAAAAATGGAAAAAGGTGTAAATAGATCTAAAAATACAACATTATACAAGCAAATCTATAGGTTACAATACATTTCAATGCTAATATTTACAAAGTTAACCATGTGCTCGGCGACAGTGTCTCTGTAAGGTTGTAGGATAATGTGTAAGCTTGGCACATTCCCCATTAGCTTTGTGTAAACCGAATTGCTAGAAGGCGATCATACCCTTCACCCCCAATGTTATAGGTTAAAGTGTAAGCGCCGTATGTAAGAAAAAACATGTCAATACATGTTTTTTTGTGAGAAAAGGCAGTTCCAGGGTTAATGTTAACAGGCACAGCAAAATAGATTGAATGATTTATTGAACAAGAAATACTAAGATATAAACATTTATAGTACACATTACAAAAAGGAAATCTTGTTATAATAATAATATTGCTATGGATAGGGCATCAATATAAAAGTAGTGGACAACTTCTTTAAGCCACCCCTTTTCTCTCAAAAAATATATAAGTCAATGTATTTATTGTGAGAAAATTTGGACACCTGTGAATCCATGCTAATAAAGACTTTAAATATCATCATATATTAACTGACAAACATGGATCTATCAAACCAAATTTACATCATAGATACCCATGTTGCTATTAAACAGATCAAAAGATGCTTTAAATGCCTGGGAACTTCTGATGGATCAGAAGTTACATCACAACCTGAAAAAAACGAGGCTCCCATAGACTTGCATTGAAGTGTGACCTTTGGCTCGTTCCAGCAAACACTTGAGCAGCCGTCACAAACCGCCAAACCGCCAGTAGCACCACTACAGCAATAAAATAAAAAAACGCTGGAGGGGAGCTTTAATATTGAAGTCTAGGAACAACGGATCCATTAAATAGCCATCCATTTTATACTTACAGGACCAGTGTCAAATAGAAGATAACAGATGGCTAATTAACAGATCCATTGTCCATAGACTTCAATGTTAAAAAAAAACAGCTCAAGCCGATTTTTTTTTTTTTTTTAAAAACAAACTAACGACAAAAGCTGTCTCTTTACAACTTTTTTTGCCACCGGATTGCTGCTGGATCTGTTCTAACAGATGACTACTGGTCATGTGAACACAGCTTTTGAAGAGCCATGCCACGTGACTTCAGATAAGAAGCCAAACCAGAAACTCCATCTGCAGACACAATTGCGCCGTTTGCCCCTCATAAGTGCAAAGCAGAGGCTCTAAAAGGGGTAAAGTTTCTCACTGAAGAGTGCCAAGCAAGCATAAGGAGGAAACTTTAGTTCATACAACACTCCCTCAGGAATTTATACATTGAAATCACCTCTTCAGCGACAAAAAAAAAAAAAAAATCACGTTGCAAGACTCTTTAATAAGGAACGAAATTGACCTTTAGGATTACTAGATTACTACTTCCAAGAGGTGACACTAGGGTTCCTGTTCTCTTAGCAGCTTCTGGAGCATTGCATGGCCTAGAAGTCGCCAGTGACAGACAGAAGAGGCCCAGTGCAAGAAAAGTATATGAGCCCTTTGCACTCCAGTAGCTCCTCATAATGCACAATTCCACCTGGTTTGGATGTAGAAATGCCCCCCTCCCTTACATCTGCACAGGTTGCACCAATGATGTCCTATGCAACTTACCACTCTGCACCTGGAGAAATGTTACCTGCTAGACAATTTAATTATTTTGTGACGCAAATCTTTAAGAACAAGCCATTTTCAGTTTGCTATATTTTTTATACTGTTCAAATTTCACACTGAAGAGCTACTTGAGAATATTCCAGGTTTTGTAGATATGTAACGTGTAGGGTTTTTTCTTTACATGTAATAAAAATGTCTTAATGGGAAAAGTAGTTTTCTCATTTGTCTGCAGTTGGTACTTTCATGTGCAAAAATAAATGTAACAAAAATAGTTAAGTTATATATACTGCTCAAAAACATAAAGGGAACACAAACAGAATATAACTCCAAGTGAATCAAACTGTCCACTGAGGAAGCAATACTGATTGACAATCAATTGCACATGCTGTTGTGCAAATGGAATAGACAATAGATGGAAATTATTGGCAATTATCAAGACACCCTCAATAAAGGAGTGGTTCTGCAGGTGGGGACCACAGACCACATCTCAGTACCAATGCTTTCTGGCTTATGTTTTTGGTCACTTTTGAATGCGGATTGTGCTTTCACTCGTGGTAGCATGAGACTGACTCTACAACCCACAGAAGTTGCTCAGATAGTGCTGCTCATCCAGGATGGCACATCAATGCGAGCTGTGGCAAGAAGGTTTGCTGTGTCTGTCAGCGTAGTGTCCAGAGGCTGGAGGCGCTACCAGGAGACAGGCCAGTACACCAGTAGACGTGGAGGGGGCCGTAGGAGGGCAACAACCCAGCAGCAGGACCGCTACCTTCGCCTTTGTGCAAGGAGGAACAGGAGGAGCACTGCCAGAGCCCTGCAAAATTACCTCCAGCAGGCCACAAATGTGCATATGTCTGCACAAACGGTTAGAAACCAACTCCATGAGGGTGGTATGAGGGCCCAACGTCCACAGATGGGGGTAATGCTCACAGCCCAACACCATGCAGGACCCTTGGCATTTGCCACAGAACACCAGGATTGGCAAAGTCGCCATTGGCGCCTTGTGCTCTTCACAGATGAAAGCAGGTTCACACTGAGCACATTTGACAGACGTGACAGAGTCTGGAGATGCCGTGGAGAGGGATCTGCTGCCTGCAACATCCTTCAGCATGATCGGTTTGGCAGTGGGTCAGTAATGGTGTGGGGTGGCATTTCTTTGGAGGGCCGCACAGCTCTCCATGTGCTCGACAGAGGTAGCCTGACTGCCATTAGGTACCGAGATGAGATCCTCAGACCCCTTATGAGACCATATGCTGGTGCGGTTGGCCCTGGGTTCCTCCTAATGCAGGACAATGCCAGACCTCATGTGGCTGGAGTGTGTCAGCAGTTCCAGCAAGATGAAGGCATTGAAGCTATGGACTGGCCTGCCTGTTCCCCAGACCTGAATCCGATTGAACACATCTGGGACATCATGTCTCACTCCATCCACCAACGTCACCCGTTGCACCACAGACTGTCCAGGAGTTGGTGGTTGCTTTAGTCCAGGTCTGGGAGGAGATCCCACAGGAGACCACCCGCAACCTCATCAGGATCATGCCCAGGCATTGTAGGGAGGTCATACAGGCACGTGGAGGCCGCACACAATACTGAGCCTCATTTTGACTTGTTTTAAGGACATTACATCAAAATTGGATCAGCCTGTAGTGTGTTTTTCCACTTTAATTTTGAGGGCGACTCCAAAGCCAGGCCTCCATTGGTTAATAAATTTGATTTCCATTGATGATTTTTGTGTGATTTTGTTGTCAGCACATTCAACTTTCTACACAACAAAGTATTCAATGAGAAGATTTCATTCATTCAGATCTAGGATGTGTTATTTGAGTGTTCCCTTTATTTTTTTTGAGTAGTGTACATAAACACTAGACAATTTGTTCCCCTAAACAATAATTAAAGATATGAAAAAAATCCTCAGTTTTTTATTACTTTATTGATTTTCTTACATTGTAACTGGGGCATTTATAGGAGCCCCATTTACAAGATAAAATAGCACACTACAATGACAAATGTCACTGGCAGAGCCATCAAAGTCTGCTAGGATCCAGGAGCTTTGCTATGCTTGAGACACCTCATGATCATGTGATTGCCGGGTCCTATAGAAGCATCAGCAATCCCATCACACAATGCGATTTAGTCAGTGAAATAGAAGACTGAAGCAGTAATAAACTTCTCCCGTCTTCTCCCCTGGGTCCCAGGCATAGTCTGACAGGTGAAGACCCAACAGGGTCCTGCTAGATTGCATGAGCAGGAGATTTAACCCTGCCCTGTGAATTTACAGTAGAGCAAGAGCCATAAATTTACACCATTTTTTCTACAAAATAGTTTGTTGTGTAAAAGCATCAAAACATAAAAAAAAAAAATATATAAATTCGGTACCGCTGTAAACACACTGACCCGAAGAACAAAGCTACCTTATCAATTTTACCACACGCTGAACAGCATAAAAAAAAAAAAAAAAAAAAAAAAATCAATTCCGGATTTGCTGGTTTTTGCTTATTCTGCCTTCCAAAAATCAGAATAGAAAGCGATCAAAAAATGTAACGTGCCCGAAAATGGTACCAATAAAAAGGTCAACTTATCCCACAAAAAACATACAGTCACATGACTGTCGGCCAAAATATGGAAACATTATAGCTCTCAAAATAGGGCGATGCAAAAAATAGTCTCTGCAAAAAAAGCGTCTTAGTGTGTGACAGCTGTCAATCATAAAAACTCGTTATGAATCTGGTATCGCTGTACTGTAATCACACCAACCCGAAGAATAAAGTCATCTAATCGCTTATACCACACAAGGAATGGCGTAAAAAATAAACTTTAGGGTTAGGGTCGGGCAAAAAAAAAAAAAATGATGACGATATGGAGACCAGTGTTGAGCACAAGTGTTCGCTACTTGAATTTGCATTGGGTGCTTGGTTATGCACTGAGTATCACGGGTGCTCGAGTGACATGCTCGAGTCTCTGCCTCATATACTTCACGGCCCAAAAAAAAATGTTGCTGGGATCACCTGCCATGCACGAGCGATACCCGTATCTTTTTTTTTGGGGGTGTCTAACAACCGTAAAACATGCAGGGCGGGGACTCGAGCATGTCACTCGAGCACCCGCGATACATGATGCATACCTGAGTACCCGATGCAAACTCAAGTAGTGAGCACTTGAGCTCAAGACTAATGACAACTTATTCAATTGAATGGCCTAATGTTATCAAATTCTGTTGTACCTCTGGGTTCAAAATGTTCACTTTACCCCTTGATAAAATCCCTGAGGGGTGTAGTTTCCAAAATGGAGTCAATTGTGGAGGTTTTCCACTATTTAGGCACATCAGGGGCTCCCGAAATGCGACATGGCATTCGTTCTTGATTCCAGACAATTTTGCATTCAAAAAGTCACACAGTGCCCCTTTCCCTTCTGAACCCTGACGTGTGCCCAGTGTATTTTCCCCACATATGGGGTATTGGCATACTCAGGACAAATTGCACAACAGTTCTTAGGTTCAATTTTCTCCTCTTACTCTTGTAAAAATAAAAAAGTTGGACCTTAAAGATCAATTTTGTGGAAAAAAGTTAAAAATAGGAATTATTCCTACCGTTAATTACGTTTCCAGGAGTCCATCATAACGGCACGACAGGAGTTACGTCCTCTGTTCCTCTACGGACAGGAAACACATGGGGGGGGGGGGGCTTTTAACCTCTCATCACACCCTCAGTGTTAGTATTAATCACCAAACCAGGATGGATGCAACTCTATTTTATTATATACATATACCAATGTTACATTCACATTAGTGTCAAGAGCAGGGGAGGGAAATATGGTGCCGTTATGATGGACTCCTGGAAATGTAACTAACGGTAGGAATAATTCCTATTTTACCAGTACGTCCATCATAACGGCACGACAGGAGACAGACCAAATCAAAAGAAATGGAACATTTAGGGCGGGACTACTGCCTGAAGGACTTTACGGCCAGAGGCTAATTGTTGACTGGACAATACATCCAATTTATAATGTTTACTAAATGTGGCTATATTGGACCAGGTTGCTGCCTGGCAAATTTGGCCCACTGACGCTCCAGCTTTCTCTGCCCATGAAGCGGAGATTGCCCGAGTAGAATGAGCTTTAAAGGGAAATTGGTGGATCCTTCCCCTCAGATTCATACGCGAGGGCGATAGTCCTTGTCAACCACCTTGCTAGAGTCTGCTTAGAAGCTTTCTTGCCCTTATTCACACCCGAAAATTGCAGAAAAAGGTTTGAGTCTCTCCTCCAGGGGGCTGTGATTTCTATATACCGAACAATTGCCCTCCTGACGTCCAAGGTATGGAAGGATTTTTCCTTTTCATTTTTGGGGGACTGGCAGAAAGACGGCAGTATTATCTCTTGGTTCAGGTTTGAACTGGACACCACCTTAGGGTGAAAGGAGGGATCCAGTTTAAGAACCAATCTGTCCTCCACAATCTTAAGGTATGGGTCCAGAACTGAGAGGGCCTGGATCTCGCCTACCCGTTTCGCTGTAGTAACTGCCACAAGAAAGGCTGATTTCATAGAAAGCAGGTCTACTGATGTTTCTTCTAGGGGTTCAAAGGGAGACTTACATAAAGCCCTCAACACCAGGTTCAGATCCCACGGCGGTACTAGACTCCTTATCGTGGGTTTTAAACGAGAAGTTGCTTTTATGAACCTTGATATCCATGGGTGGTCTATTAAGGAGTAGTCCAAAAAAGCGCTTAGGGCCGAGATATGAACTTTTAACGTATTTGGCCTCAGACCCTTATCAAACTCCTCTTGGAGGAAATCCAATATCGTTGGAATATTGGGGTGAGACGAATTTCCCACAGACTGACCTGCAAAGCTACAGAACTGTTTCCAAATCCTAGTATAGATGGCTGACGTTACTGGTTTCCTACAGGCTTGTAGAGTTGTAATTACCCAATGGGTAAGGCCCCTAGAGGCTAGGATCCGCCTCTCAGGTTCCATGCTGTCAATTGGAGGAATTGGATGTTCGGATGTAACAAGGGACCCTGCAATAGAAGATCTCTCCTGGCTGGGAGTCTGAATGGGAGATCCACTGCCATCCGGTGTAGCAGAGGGAACCAGCTCTTTTTGGGCCAGTAGGGCGCTATCAGAATAAGAGCTCCCCTCTCCTGTTGGATTTTCCTTAGTACTCTTGAGATGAGAGGGACTGGAGGAAAGGCGTACACCAGTTTTGTCCCCCATGATTGAGAAAGGGCATCTATTCCTTCTGGGCTGTCGGCTGGGTCCAAGAAAAAAAAGGGCTGCAGCTTCCTGTTTTTTCTTGTTGCAAACAGGTCTATGAATGGGGTGCCCCATCGTTGAATGATTTGATGAAACACCTCCGGATTCAGCTCCCAATCTGAGGGACCAACTCTTGCTCTGCTGAGAAAGTCTGCTACCACATTTTCGGACCCCCTTAGATGAATAGCCGATATTGAAAGGACATTTCTCTCCGCCCAGTAGAAAATTCTTGACGCCAAGGATTGTAACCTTTTCCCTCTTGGACCTCCTTGTCGACGAAGAAAAGCGATGGTGGTGCTGTTGTCTGAGAAAATGTTTACATGATTTCCTCTGAGCAAATGCTGACATCTTTGAAGAGTCTCCCAGACCGCCTTTAGCTCCCTGAAATTTGACGACCTGTGTTGTATCTCTTTGGGCCACATCCCTTGTAGATATCCGTTTCCTATGCTTGCTCCCCAGCCTTTTTGGCTGGCATCCGTATGGATCTGGATTGAAGGAAGAAGGATCCAGTCTACTGCATTTTCTAAGTTTGAAGGGTCTGTCCACCAGGAAAGGGAGTTTAGCTCTCTTGACAGTCTTTTTCTTGTCTAACCCCGATGGTAGTCTGTTCCAAACGGACAGGATCGACTTCTGTAACGGCCTTGAACGGGCCTGTGCCCATTTCACGCTCGGAATGCATGAGGTCATCAGTCCTAAGATCCGATCTGGTCTTCCGTATCTCGAAGTTGTAAATTTCCAGTTTTATTTTTTCTCCTGGGGCAAGGAGGACTTTTGAAGACTGGAATCTAAGAGTACCCCTAGAAATACTTTT
This sequence comes from Phyllobates terribilis, assembly GCF_046119375.1. NCBI lineage: Eukaryota > Metazoa > Chordata > Amphibia > Anura > Dendrobatidae > Phyllobates > Phyllobates terribilis. Next base: position 11,925,250 of record NW_027362797.1, on the reverse strand, counting down.
GTAGTACTTGGATGGAGGCTTGATTTTTCCCAATTGATGTTCCACCCCAAATATTCCAGAGTTTCGATCGTATGCTCTTGTTGACTGAGAAGAGACTGACTCTGCCACCAACAATATATCGTCCAGGTAAGGGATGATTATAACCCCCTGTGTTCTTAAGAAGGCCGCTACTTCTGTCATAACCTTTGTGAATATTCGGGGGGCCGAGGACAGACCGAAGGTTAGGCAAGTGAATTTAAAGTGGTGTACTGTGTCCTCCTGCTCTAGAGCGAACCTTAGTTATTGCTGGTGACTTGGGTGAATTGGAACATTGTAATATGTATCCTTGAGGTCTAGGGTGCACATTACCGATCCCTTCTCTATCAATTGAATGCTGGTTTTTATAGCTTCCATTTTGAACCTCTTGTATTCCACCCACTGGTTTAAGGGCTTGAGGTTTATAATCGTACGGCGTTTGCCCGAGGGTTTTAACACCGAGAAGAGGGAGGAATAATGGCCTAAACCCTGCTCTGAAGGGGGGACCTGTTTCACCACGTGTAGGGATTGAAGGACTAATATATCCTGCCATAGACTTTTGAGATCTACGGGGGAGCGAGGACGAGTGATTTGGAAACGACGAGGGAGGGCATGGGAGAAGTCTATTTTGAAACCTTCCCCTAAGGAACGTAGGATCCATTGATTTTTTGTAATGGACACCCACTTGTCCTGAAAGAAAAGAAGCCTGCCCCCTACTCCAATGGCGTCATGGTCTAGCTGGGGCTCCAGAGGCGACCTGATCTGCTCTGTCCTTTCCTCCCTTCCTGTAAGACCATCTCCCAGTCTTACCCTTACCCCTGTAATCACATTTAGGGGATCGACGGGGTCCACGAAAGGGCCGGTATCTTTTAACCCTATCCTCGGGAAAGATCCTAGTTACTTACCGGTAACGGGATTTTACAGAGCCCATGACAGCACCACCTGAGAGAGGGTATCCAACCACCAAGGACAGGAACCTACTGAATAAAAAGGCGGTACCTCTCCTCCGCATCAGTTTTGTTTCAGAGCATGAGAGGGCCTCCGAAGACAGGTTAATACATAACCACCACCTCAACATATGTACTAAACACCTTAAAAAAGTGCACACCACAGTGATAAAGAGGAGGGAATTAATAGGGTGCTTTCATGGGATCTGTAAAATCCCGTTACCGGTAAGTAACTAGGATCTTTTCCTCTTCTCCCATGACAGCACCACCTGAGAGATTTATAGAGATCAAATACCAGAGGGAGGGATCACCGCTTGCAACACCCTTCTACCAAAGGACAGATCAGTAGAAGAGGAAAGGTCAAGACGGTAATGTTTGTAAAATGTAGCGGGGGATGACCAAGTTGCCGCCTTACATATAATGTCGATGGGCACATCCGCCTTCTCAGCCCAGGAAGCAGCTACCGCTCTGGTGGAATGGGCCTTCAGGTTCTCAGGAACCGGCAGATTGCTAGAAGAGTAGGCTAAAGTAATAGTATCCCTGACCCATCTAGCTATGGTCCCCCTTGTAACCTTAAGTCCTTTCCTAGCCCCCTGAAAGGATATAAAAAAAGCGTCACTCTTTCTCCAGGCTTTTGTCACTTCCAAATACTGGACTAACACCCTCTTAACATCTAAGGTGTGAAGCTTATGTTCCTCAGAATCCCTAGGATTAGGATAGAAGGAAGGGAGAGTGATTACTTGCGTCCTATGGAACTTGGAGGCTACCTTTGGAAGATAGGCCGGGTCTGGTCTTCAGATTACTCTATCCATACATACTTGAGTGAATGGATGGTTAACGGATAGTGCGTGTAAGTCACTGACTCTACGAGCTGATGTCAGGGCCACCAATAGAGCAGTCTTTAAAGTTAAGATTTTTTCTGAAACCTTCTCTAAGGGCTCAAAGGGAGGTTTGGTTAATGCTTCCAAAACTAAATTAAGGTCCCAAGGAGGCATTCTTGGAACAGGAATAGGTCTGGATCTATGACAGGCTTTAATAAATCTAATGATCCATCTATTTGCTGCCAAGTCATAATTATACAGTGCCCCCAGAGCCGATACCTGTACCTTAAGAGTACTGGTGGCTAGTCCCATGTTTAACCCCTTCTGGAGGAATTCTAGTATGGCCTCAATAGGAATCCTCCCTTTGGCAGACTGACCCGAGGTAGACAAGGACTTAGCCCAGGTTCTACCATAGATTCTAGTTGTTATCGGCTTTCTACTTGCTAGAAGGGTAGTAACAAGATCCAGAGAAAACCCCCTTTGCGTCAATAGAGACCTCTCAAAATCCAAGCCGTCAAATGCAGGCCCGCTCTTTGGGGATGACAGACTGGGCCCTGCCTGAGGAGATCCGGGATGTCCGGAAGAACCCATGGATCTGCTTGGGACATTCTCTTCATCCAAGTGAACCAGTAGGGATCAGTACTAAAGGGGGAAAGGCATAAGCTAGAGTGAAATCCCACTGAATCTGCAGCGCGTCCACCGCAAACGCCCCCTCTTTTGGATTCAGGGAGCGAAAGGTTTCGGTCTTCCGATTGTGTCTGTTTGCAAACAGATCTATCTGGGGCTGTCCCCACCGAGCCACAATCTGCTGAAAAACAGCTGGATTCAACTCCCACTCTCCTTGTTTCAAGATGTGACGACTCAAGAAATCGGTCTTTAATGTTCTCTTCCCCTTTTATATGCAGTGCCGAGAGCGTAACCAGCCGACTCTCGGCAAACCTGAAGATCTGATCCGCTATTAACATCAGAGGGAGAGACCTGGTACCCCCCTGATGATTGATGTAGGCGACTGTTGATCTGTTGTCTGACATTATCCTGACGTGAGGACCCTGAAGAACAGAACTGAATTCTTTTAGCGCGTTTCTGGCTGCCAACAGCTCTTTCATGTTGGAAGAGAGACTTGTCTCGCTGTCCGACCAGAGGCCTTGTACAGAACGATCCCTTAGGTGAGCTCCCCAACCTTCCGCACTTGCGTCTGTTGTAATAGTATCCGACACCTGGAAGGTCCAAGGAACCCCCAAAGATAGGTTGACCGGAGATGTCCACCAGTCCAGGGAGTTGATCACAACATCTGGAAGAGATATTTTCCCATTCAGGCGACCTTTGAGCCGCCTGTCCGCTGCCAGAATCTCCTGTTGAAGACATCTGGAATGGTGCTGGGCCCACTGAACCGCCGGGATGCAAGACGTCATTGTACCCAACAGAGACATTGCACTCCTCAGGGTCATGGTCGGATTGCTGACAACCTGAGATGTTAGGGATCTGATCTTCAGCTTCTTTTCCTCTGGCAGAAGACAGGTTTGGTTTTCTGAGTCCAGAATGAGACCCAGGAAAGACTGAACCCTCTTTGGTTCCAGCCTTGACTTCTCCAGATTTAACAGCCAACCTAGGCGTCTTAGACTGGCCATGACATCCGCCAGGGCTAGAGCACAGAGTTAACTTGATCTGCCCACTACTAAGAAGTCGTCCAGATAAGGGATGACCAAAATATCTTTCCCTCAAGTGCGCTGTGACCTCCAGAATGATTTTTGTGAAGACTCTCGGCACCATGGAAATGCCAAAGGGAAGAGCTGCGAACTGAAAATGCCTTACGTGCCTGCCGAATTGTACAGCTACTCTTAGAAACTGTTGATGATCTGGCAAAATCGGGACGTGGTAGTAGGCGTCCTTCAGATAGAGGACGCACATAAAACAGTCCGGAAATAACATCTTTATGGCCGATTTTATTGTTTCCATCTTGAACGGCCTGTAGATTAAATGGTCGTTCAGTCTCTTTAAGTTCGCAATGGTCCTGAAGGAGCCGTCCGGCTTCTTTATTAGGAAGAGAGTCGAATAGAATCCTCTTCCTTGCTCGGGTGCAGGTGTTTCCACCAGAACTCCTTTCATGAGCAGAGAGAGAACTTCCTGCTGTAAGGCTATCTGTTCCGCTAAACCTCTGGGGGCTGATATTTTGACAGTGTTCTTGGGCCTGCTTTTGAACTCTAATGTGAGCCCCCTCCTGATTATCCCTAAGATCCAAGAATTGGATGAAATTTCCTTCCAGGCAGGCAGGAAGTGGGACAATCTTCCTCCCACCTGGGGGGGGAACTGTCACTTAGGGGCTTTCTTATTCTCGGAGGAGGGACCCCCAAACATGAAGCCTCTGTTATACGGCTTTCGGTCTTTCCAGCTACCTTGGTCTCTGGGAGCTTTACTGCGGCTGTATTTTCTCTTCCGAAAGGAACTGTTAAATCGGGAACCAGACACCGTGGGAAATCCATGTTTTTTGTCTGCGGCTTTATCTAGGATGTCATCTAGACCTTTGCCGAACAAGAAGTCCCCCTCACAAGGGATTGAGCACAGTTTAGACTTTGACTGCACATCCTCTGGCCAGCTCTTGAGCCATAGCGCCCTACGGGCTGCATTAGAGAGGTTTGCAGACCGGGCAGCCAGCCTAACTGAATCTGCCGATGCATCTGCCAGGAATGCAGCCGCTCCCTGCACAAGAGGAAGGTCTGATAGAATTTTCTCCCTGGACACATTCCCCCTGATCTGGTCTTCCAATTGTTGAAGCCAGATCATCATAGATCTAGCAGTGCAGGTCGCTGCTACTGCCGGTTTAAGGGCCCCTGCTGACGACTCCCAGGTTTGCTTAAGGAAGGACTCCGCTTTTTTATCCAGCGGGTCTTTTAAGGCTCCTAAATCCTCAAAGGGCAGAGTGGATTTTTTTGAAGATTTTGAAATGGCCACGTCAATTTTAGGGGTTTTGTCCCATTTAGCCGCATCCTCATCCTCAAAGGGGTACCTCCGCTTGGAGGATGACGGCAGCTAACCCTTCCTCTCCGGTTTCTTCCATTCCCTTTCTATCAGAGATTTAATCCTGTCATTGACTGGGAATGAGAGTCTCCTCCTTTGGTCTAAGCCCCCGAACATAACATCCTGGACTGTTCTGGGCACTTTGGTATCGGTAATACCCATAGTCCCTCTGACGGCTTTAACTAGTCTCTCAGTATTATCAACCGAAAAACAAGGTCTGCCCCCCCCCCATCATCATCCGAAGACTCCGATGACGATGAGGAGTGATTAGAGGAGGAAGGCAGTTCTCTCGTAAAACGAGACTCCACTGATTCCTCTGATTCTGAAGAAACTAGTTTTCGCTTCTTTTTGAGTGAGGTTAAGCCTCTTAAAGACTCTCTGACCTCTGTCTGGATTAGATCCTTTAAATTCTAAAGAAAACCTGGGGGACTCCTCTGCAATGGTTTTCTGAATACAGTCCGAGCATAGGTTTTTGGCATAGGAGGTGGGAAGACCGATTTTGCATAAAGCACACTCCCTGTTTTTACTTTTAGCACTACACTTCTTCGCCTCCTGCCCCAAGAAATAAAAGGAGAAGAAGGAGGAAGAGAGAGAGAGAGAGAGAGAGAGAGAGAGAGAGAGAGAGAGAGAGAGAGAGAGAGAGAGAGAGAGAGAGAGAGAGAGAGAGAGAGAGAGAGAGAGAGAGAGAGAGAGAGAGAGAGAGAGAGAGAGAGAGAGAGAGAGAGAGAGAGAGAGAAGAGCACATTATTCAAGGTGAGACTTTCACGAAGATCACTCACCACACTGCCGTTCAGACTAGGGTACCGGAGGCGGTGGTTGCCGTTCACATGAGGGCTCCCATCTGGCGGAGGTGGACTGACTAAGTCTTTTCTGACCAGTCTTGCCGGAACTCGTACGCCCCTCACTGCTGTGACTTTGTCGATGGGAAGATTCCCGTTCCATTTGTTTGAGCTGCTTGCGCTGCTTTGATGGCTGTGGCTGCTGCTGTACTTCCTGTGGCGGTGACAGCTGCTGCCCAGGTGACTGCGGTTCCTCATCCATCATGGTGGGGATGCAGACACCGCCATCCTGATTGCTCCCCATCCTTAAAAGCAGTAGGGCTCCACCTCCTTTAGGCTCCTCCCCTTCCGGCAGCGTGCTCATCTCAATCTCTTTTTTTTTTTAAACTTTAGCCAGCTGGCGCGCTACCCGCAGATCCACTTGCCTCTGCGCGTGCGCAGCCCAGCGGCACACGGCGCGCTTGCAGCGGGATGACAGCTTCCCACCCGCGCATGCGCAGACCCGGCTTCCGGCGCACTCCTCGATAGGGCGCGTCAGCACCCCGCGCGTGCGCAGCACGGACTTCTGGCGCGCTCCGTCACAGGGTGCGACGCGACCCCCACGTGCGCAGCCCGGAAGACCTGCCGGCTGGCGCGCTCAGTTCATCTTTGCGAGGCGCAGACCCGGCTGCAGGCCCCGGCGCACGCGGGGAGGAATCCAAAAAAAAAAAAACAGCACCTCCTCCCCACACGCAGACCCAGGCAGCAGCCAGACGGGCTGGGAACAGGGACCATCTGCTGCTTCCACGGCCTCCAGGCCGCACCGTCCATAATCCAGGTACGTGAGGTACCACCTGGTGAGGCTCCCATCAGGGACAGGAACCAAAACTGATGCGGAGGAGAGGTACCGCCTTTTTATTCAGTAGGTTCCTGTCCTTGGTGGGCGGATACCCTCTCTCAGGTGGTGCTGTCATGGGAGAAGGGGAAAATGCTTTTTTCTTGTCGGATGCTCTTTCTAGTATCTCGTCCAACACTGGACCAAAGACCCAAGCACCCGAAAAGGGAATTGAGCACAGTTTATTCTTTGAGTGGCTATCCCCCGACCACATCTTTAGCCATATCGCCCGTCTAGCTGTATTAGATAATACGCTACATCTAGCTGTGAATCTGACCGATTCGGCCGAGGCATCAGCCATGAATTGCGTTGCCAGCTTCAACATGGGAAGAGAGTCTGATAGCATCTCTACAGGGAAGTCCGACCTAATTTGATCTGACAGCTCGTCCAACCAAAAGGCACATGGATCTTGCCACTGAAGTGGCAGCGATATTTGACTTAATTATGGCTGCTGAGGCCTCCCAACTCCTCTTGAGCATGCTCTCTGCCTTCCTATCCATTGCGTTCTTGAGGAAAGACAAATCCTCAAAGGTGATGGATGTTTTCTTAGCCACTTTCGCTATTGGGACATCTAGTTTAGGGATTTCCTCCCAAAGTTTGATGTCCTCCGGATTGAAAGGAAGACGGGATTTAAAGTCTCTTGGCACAATGAGTCTTTTCTCCACTTCTTCCCATTCCTCCATAATCATTGATTTTAAATGCTCATTTACAGGGAATACTCTATTTCTCTGAGTTCTCAGACCTGCAAACATTTCATCCTGTCTGGAATGGGAGACCTGAGTGTCCTCCAAGTTCATAGTACGCCTGACGGACTTTAATAGTTCATCCGTATGTTCCGTAGAGAAGACATATTTCTCTCTCTATTGTGAGGGTAACTGAGAGAAGCGATCCTCATCCTCTTCTAGACTGTGCTCTGATGCGGAATCTGAATATTCTCCTTCCTCAGACACCTCTTCCACCTCCCACCTAGGTCTTTTCTGGCGAGGAGAGGGTTGAACTATTTGGGGTGACGGCTGCGTACGGGAAGGCATGAGGCTCGAGACTGTACTCTGGACCTCCTCACATATCATAGATCTTGTATCCGTCAAAAAAGAAGTTTTTTCTTCCTTTAGGACCTCGGCTATACATTTTTTTTTTACACAGCCGCTTTTTATGCGAGTCCTGAAGCTTCGTGTTACAGTCTACACATCGTCTTGATTTTTTGGAAGCAGATCCAGACCTCTGGGTTCCCCTCTCCTAATCCATAAAAAAATATAAAAGGACACCGGAGATTTACTATAAAAATCTGTCCTAGAATACTCTGATTTAACCAGAGAAGGGCCTAATGCTGTACTCACACAGCCCAGGGACTCTGAAGGGGCTTCTGACCATGAAGGATTAGCTTCCATGGTGTCAGTGTGTGTGTGGCTGAGGTGTACCCTTTTATAGGGTCTTACCTGATCCAGGTGGTAGCCACGCCCCCAACGATAATCGCTATTCTTAATGCCCTGGAGGCTCACCACTGCCTCCGGGCACCTGTGCGTTCTGGGTGCCGAAGCCCCTCTTCTCAATGCCGGAAGGAGAAGCGGAGTGCGCTCCACCCTGGAACGCATGCCGGCCAAAGCGGATGTCCGCTCTTCTGACTCCACCTCCTGGCCAGAAGTCTCGCACCGCGATCGGCGTGCACTCCACCCTGGAACGCACGCCGGCTCCAAAGCGGATGTCCGCTCTTCTGACTCCGCCTCCTGCCGGAAGCCATACACCGCGCTCCTCCGTGGAGCGCACGCCGGCCTTTCAGCCGGTGGGATAGCGCAATGCTCAGCTTGTCCGGGGGATACAGCGGCAAGCGGCGGTCTTCTGGCTGAGGGACCCCGTAAAGGGGTATCAGCATGGAGCCTCTGGACCGAATGAAGGGGGGAGTTCTCAGACCCCCCCCAATCCCCCTGGCTCTCAGGTAACTTCTATCTTTGGAGAACCTCTCCATAGCGTCCTCTCCTGCTAGGGACAGGAAAAACACTGAGGGTGTGATGGGGGGGGCTTTTAACCTCTCATGTGTTTCCTGTCCCTAGAGGAACAGAGGACTACTCTCCTGTCGTGCCGTTATGATGGACGTACTGGTAAATATTCATTTTTTTCTTCCCCATTCCAAAAATTCCTGTGAAGCACCTGAAGGGTTAATAAACTTCTTGAATGTGGTTTTGAGAATCTTGAGGGGTGCAGTTTTTAGAATGGTGTGACTTTTGGGTATTTTCTGTCATAAAAGCCCCTTATAGTCGCTTCAAATCTGATGTGGTCCCTTAAAAAAAAAATGGTTTTGCAAATTTTGTTTTAAAAATTAGAAATCGCTGGTCAACTTTTAACCCTTATAGCTCCCTAATAAAAAATAAAAAAAAAATGTTGGTTCCAAAATTGTGCTGATGTAAAGTGGACATGTGGGCAATGTTATTTATTAACTATTTTGTGTGACATCTCTGATGTAATGGCATAAATATTAATTTTGAAAATTGCTAAATTTTCCAAGCTTTTCACAAATAAACGCAAGTGATATCGAAGGAATTTTACCACTATCATGAAGTACAATATGTCACGAAAAAACAGTCTCAGAATCAGGGGGATCCGTTGAAGCGTTCGAGTAATTACCTCATAAAGTGACAGTGGTCAGAATTGTAAAAATTTGCCTAGTCATTATCGTGCAAACCACCCTCAGGGGTAAAGGGGTTCTGCCACCATAAAGAATACAGTTAACCAACCAGAAAAGGGAGAAATAAATGGTTTTTTAATTTATAGTGATTCAAAATTATGCCCCATTCAAAAGATACCAAGCTTTCATTTTTTTGAATTCTGCTCTCTGGCGCCCCCTGGCTTTATTCCAATATGTCCTGGTAGTGGGTGATCAGCTGGTTGAGTTTGTGCAGTTCCTGTCATAAGAGCCCCCCCAACTGCAGTGTGCACAATGTATTCTGTGACAAGTCTGACAGTCTGCTGTAAGCACAGTGTGTGATTCACCCCCTCCCCCTGCACTCACAGCTCCCCTCCCGGTGAGATGGTTCTTCCTCACATCACAGACTTGTAAGCACAATAGCAGAGAGACACCTTCTGCGCTTAGGCTGTGAAGCAGAACCATCTCACCGGGAGGGGAGCTGTGAGTGCAGGGGGAGGGGGTGAATCACACACTGTGCTTACAGCAGACTGTCAGACTTGTCACAGAATACATTGTGCACACTGCGGGTGTGGACTTGGGGGGCTCTTATGACAGGTACTGTGCAAACGCGACCAGCTGATCACCCACTACCAAAACGGAATGGAATAACACCAGGGGGCGCCAGAGAGCAGAATTCAAAAAAATAAAAAAGCTTGGTATCTTTTGAATGAAGCATAATTTTGAATCTCTAAATAACAAAATTATTTATTTCTACCTTTTCTGGTTGGTTAACTGTATTCTTTATGGTGGCTCGATCCCTTTAAGGATAAGGCAACGACTTGGCATGGCTGACAGGGTTAAGCCGTTTAAAAATTCAATAGGAAAACACTCCCTTTTGTCATCATCTACAACAACATGGCTCCACCGTCAGCTGATTCTTTTCTCAGACTCACCTCAACATTAAGCTCTTTATGTAGTAAGATTCTAATAGCTTATCTAAAATTGTAATTAGAAACTCCTTTTAACAGTTTTCTTTACCTACTCCCACTTTGATTACATTTCATTTGATAATCCACAGTGCATGATGGGATACTCAAACAGGACATCAAGGGCAGCGGTCACTGCTACAGTTCATCTCCACCCTGAAATGAAGAGTCCGTGACATCCGCTTCAGGGGGTGGGCAGTCCCTGCTGTACTCTGCATGTCCCCTCACCTTACAATGCACACCAAGTGCACTCTTGTCGGCTAGTCTCTTCCCATTAGGGCTAGCGAGGGAGCACACTGTGTGCACTTTAGTACTACACAGTGACAAGGAAGCTCATACAGAGTCAGAATGGACAACCGTCACATGCTCCGTACAGCAGGGAATAACCCTACCCCTGAAACTGATGTCAATGATGACTCCGTGTTTCAGGGTGGAGACAGGGGCTGCGGCAGTGACCAAGCCAAGGCTCCCAGATAACTAGGAGATTCTGGGGATTCTCAAAAAAGGTCATCAGAACAAAGTAGGTAAAAAAAAGTTAGACTAAAGAGGGAACAGCAGTGACTTCTTAAAGTCAATTAGAAGAGCGATTAGATTAGTACAATAGAAAGACATTTAGGATTAAAATCCTTATTAGTTTCGAACCACTCCTATAATTTATCCTGCAGAAGCCACTAGTGGAAGCCAGAGTGGAGATCCAGACTACAGAACGCATCTTGCCCATCCAAACTGCCAAAGTCTTACAGACCTTTGTCAACTCCAATTCAAAGGATGGGAGAACGTTAGCTTTGTTAAGCATTGTTCTGTATGCACGACCAATGCTAATGAAAATAAAACACATTACAATATATCAAGTATTTAATAAAAGATTTTTTAACTTTAACATATGGCTGTCAATAGTAATACAAGTCCTCTTCAGTGTGGAAACTCATAAAGGACAACCTTGTAGTGAGAGCCACACTGTGGGCAGCGATTTACCTGCCCATCATGGGCCCAGAACCAGATAACTTGAGAATTATCTTCTTCACCTGGAAGAAAGAAAATGATAAAAGTTTATGTTTCAGTGCTTGAATTTATTGTACTACTACAAACTGAGCGGATTCTGTGAGTTTATGGTCTTGTACATTATTCTAGATGTATGACCATTATATCTAAACGTGGTAGTACCCCATATGGGGGTGTAAACTGCTATTTGAGCACACTGAGGGATCGGATGGGAAGGAGCGCTCCTTGGCTTTTAAAACGCAGAATTTTGCGATATGGGGACATGGAACTAACATTTTAGTGGTAGAACTGTACATTTTTTTTATTAGCTGAAAGTTTGTCATTTACACAAGAGTTATTAGGTGAAACTGGACCCCATAATTTATTGAGCAATTTCTCCCAAATGCAGCAATGCCCCATATGTCATCAGAAGTTACTGTTAGGCCACAAATCAGGGCTGAGAAGGAAGGAGCGCTATTTGGTGCACAAATTTTGCAGGTGACATTTGCGGAACCCCGAAGATGTCAATAGAAAAACCCACAAAATGACCCCATTTTAGAAATTGCACCTTTCAATGTATTCATCTACAGCTGCAGTAACTATTTTGGCCCCACAGGAGTTTGCTTTGCAACATACACGCCAGGCTTTTTTCCCCTTGTGAATTGCAAGTCTGCCACTTAAATGCCCATACATTGTGCCCCCATACAGTGTAGTAGCCCCATATATTGTGCCCAGCTGGAGCTTATGGAGACATACACCCCGTAAATTGTTAAGTGCACTCTCCCAGCTACAATAATGCCAAACATGTGGCTGCTTACTGTGGTTTAGGCATAGGGGGGCTTAGAAGGAGGGGAATTTGGAAACACAGATTTCACTGGATTTTATTTGAGGGGTTGGGATCCGTCGCTTTTCAAGAGTCTTTGTTCTACCAGTAACATGGGACCCCCTATGTTTCCAGTGATAGATATCCTGCACAAAACTCCACTCAGGTCTAAGTTAGGGTTTTATTGGTAATATTTTGGGGGACATTACTTGTTTTCAATAGAAGGCTGGGATCATATTATTGTGTTCTACACTAAGCACTTACGCTGGAGTTTCCGTGTAAATCCTACAAAAATGTGATTTAGATGAAACCCCCCAATGCAACCACTCTCCATAATGAGGCAGGTGGAGACACTTTGGACTCAGTTTGGCATCTGTTCCAGTGGTATCCATCTTGAGACATGCACAGAACAGTGGTCACCCACACTTGTGCGCTAAAAAGACACCTAAACTGATGGGACATTGGCGGAACACAGACCAGACGGAGTCCAAAGTGACCACCTGCCTCATTATAGCGAGTGGTTCAGTCGGGGGTTCTATCTGAATCACATTTTTTGGGGAATTTACACTGAAACCCAGACGCAAGTGCTCAGTGGAGAGCGCAGGATAAATGTGAACCGAGCCTTATTCAGATTATTGGGAATCAGAATGAACAAAAACAGCAGTAAAAGAAAAGTTTTTAAATTTTACGCAATTTTCGTGTGGTATAAGTGATAAGACTGCTTTATTATAATGTTCAATACATTTACAGCAATGTCAGATTTATAAATAAAATTTTGGTCTACATTCTGAGAGCAACAACTTATCTAGCCAAGAGCTGTACGAGAGCTTATTTTTGCAGGTGGAGTTGGATCCTTTTATAAGTACCATTTTGGGATGCAGAACATTCTTTTGATCACTTTTTACACAGATGCAGGATGAACAAAAAAACAAAAGACAGCAATTCAGTTATTAATTTTATATATTTTTATGTGGTTCACTGTGCGGTGAAAGCTATTAGTAGTAAGAATGATTTATTGTTTGGTTCAGTATGATTATAACGATACCAGTTTTAGCTCTTTATGCTTTGCTACTTCTGCACACTAAAAACAATATTTTACAAACATTAATTTGTTTTTGCATCGCCATATTCTAAAAGCTGAAACTTATTTTTTACCACAAGAGCTAGGTGGGGGCTTTTTCTTTGTGGGAAAGTTAAGAGTAATTATACTATATTTAATACAAGCATTTTATTTACCGTATATTCCGGCGTATAAGACGACCTGGTGTATAAGACGACCCCCCTACTTTCCTGTTAAAATATAGAGTTTAGGATATATTCACCGTATAAGACTACCCCTTTTCCAACGCATACCAAACACCGGTAAAAATTTAAAAAAAACAGATTTGAATTTAACATGGTCCTTTTTTAATTTAAATTCTTATGACATGCAGGTATATAGCAGGAAAACTGTCACTCATAAACATATTAAAATAGGGGGGACCCCACGTCATTTTTTGGGGGGGTCCCCCATTCTAATAGCTAGTAAAGGCTAGGTATTCAGCTGGGGGCTGATATTAGTAGCCTGGGAAGCTCCATGGGTATTACCCTCTTCCCAGACTTCAAACATCTGCCCCAGCCGTCTGCTTAACCTCCGCTAGAGACTATAATGATGGTGGATCCCACGCCAATTTTCTTTTTAAAAAATCCTTTATTTTAACACTAAATGACAATTGAGGGGTTAATAAAGATGCAGTCCCTAAATTAATTTTGTAATTAATTTTTCCCAAAAATGTTGACGTGGGGCTTCGCCATATTTTTGTGTCCAGCCAGGTACAGCAGGCAGGAACGGGCTGCCCCCAACCACCAGCTGCCTATTTGTACCTGGCCGGACACAACAATATAGGGAAGCCCTTTTATTTTTAATTATTTCATGAAATAATTAAAAAAAAAAAATACGTGGGGCTTCGCCCTATTTTTGTGTCCAGCCAGGTACAACTAGGCAGCTGGGGACTGGAATCTGCAGCGCAGGGAGGCCCAAGCTTTCTGGGCCCCACCCGCTGCAAATTGCAGTCCGCAGCCACCCCGGAAAATGTTGCGTTCATAGAAGCGCCATCTTCTGGCGCTGTACCCAACTCATCCAGGGCCCTGGTGCGGTGGCTCACTGGGTAATAAAGGGGTTAAGGCCAGCTTGGCATTATCAGCTGGCCCTAAGCCCGAAATTCATGGGGTCACGCCAATATTAGACATGAACACCATGAATTTCTAGTAAAGTAATTAAAAAAAACACAACACCCAGAAAAAAGTCCTTTAATTGAAATAAAGACACAATTTTTTAATGTTCTAAATTAAACCATACTTACCATCACGCCCATTCCAGCTGAAGCCAACGATCTCCTGCAATAAAAGTAAAATAATAAAGCAACCTCATCCTTACCTCTCCATGGTTCCCAGGACCGGTCCAGCTCTGCTACATTCACATGACAGGCTGCACCGCAGCAGAACGCTGCCGTTCAGCTTGCCATGCGGCAGACACTGAGAAGCGCAGGCATGCTTGTGCTCCTCAGTGTCTGACTGTGACGGCATCCAGATGAGTCGAGATCATGTCCAATGAACTCGGCTCACCTCATGCACGTCACTGACAGCGTGGGAAAATTCTCCTGCTCCCCGCATGCGCAGTAGAAGTTTCCCACGCTGTCAGTGACGGACGTCCAGGAGGTGAGCTGAGTTCATTGTCGGCTCATCTGGATGCCGTCACAGCCAGACACTGAGGAGCGCAAGCATGCCTGCGCTTCTCAGTGTCTGCGGGATGACAGGCTGGATGGCAGCGTTCTGCTGCGGTGCAGCCTGTCATGTGAATGTAGCAGAGCTGGACCGGTCCTGGGAACCATGGAGAGGTAAGGATGAGGTTGCTTTATTATTTTTCTTTTATTGCAGGAGATCGTTGGCTTCAGCTGGAATGGGCGTGATGGTAAGTATGGTTTAATTTAGAACAATAAAGGATTGTGTCTTTATTTCAATTAAAGGACTTTATTCTGGGTGTTTGTGTTTTTTTTTAACTTTGACTATGGGGTTAGTAATGGGGGTGTCTTATAGACGCCTCTCCATTACTAACCTGGGCTTGACGTCAGCTGGCATTATAAGCTGACATCAACCCCAGCCCTATTACCCCACTGCCACCGCTACAGGGCAGTGGGAAGAGCGAGGCTAAGTGCCAGATTTGGTGCATCCTATGGATGCGCCATTCCTGGGGCGGCTGACGGCTGGTGTTTCTAGCCTGGGAGGGGGCCAATATTCATGGCACCCTTCCTGGGCTATTAATATCAGCCTCCAGCTGTCTGCCTAGCCTTTGCTAGCTATTAAAATAGGGGGGACCCCACGTCATTTTTTTGGGGGGGTCCCCCATTTTAATAGCTAGTAAAGGCTAGGTATTCAGCTGGGGGCTGATATTAGTAGCCTGGGAAGCTCCGTGGGTATTACCCCCTTCCCAGGCTTCAAACATTTGCCCCAGCTGTCTGCTTAACCTCCGCTAGAGACTAAAATTAAGGGGAACCCCACGCCAATTTTTTTTTTTTAATATATCCGTTATTTTAACACTAGATGACAAGTACAGTAACCAGCACTGTCACTGTACTTCATATATATGTGACTGACATGTTTCTATCTATCTAATCTATGTGTGAAGCTCTATTCTGTCTGTTATAAATTGTCGGGTACTGCTGCTGAATTGCCGGCCGGCTTTTTTAAAGAGACAGTGCATGAAAACACTATTATTTGTTTTAATAAATCCTTTACACTAAATGACAAGTACAGTAAGCAACACTGTCACTGTACTTCATATATATGTGACTGACATGTTTCTATCTATCTAATCTATGTGTGAAGCTCTATTCTTTCTATTCTAAATTGTCGGGTGCCGGCTTATGCCGCTGCTGAATTGCCGGCTTTTCATATATTGTCACAGAAGCGATGCGAACTTCCCAGCTCCGGACACAGCGCAGCGCTTCTGTGACAAGTGAAAGCTGTCGGCACAGAAGCCCTGCGCTGTGTCCGGAGCTGGGAATACGCAGCGATGTGTCCGTTTCAGCACAGAAGCGCTGACCGTCTGGACCTACCGCCAACGTATTTTAACTCCCTCCACCTTATATTAACTCCGACATGACAGGGATACAGCCACGGCAGCTTATTAACACCCCCAGAGTATCCCCGCATGTCAATTTCTGAAAGTTCAAAAGCATTACCGGCGTATAAGACGACCCCAGACTAGACAGAAGATTTTTCAGTCTTCAAAAGTCGTCTTATACGCCGGAATATACGGTAATCCTTTTACTTTAACCTAGTACCACTGTGGAACATGAACATTTCTCACCAATTCCTGGTCCCATACACTGCAGTACTCACGTAGTACTCACAATACAGTGCATGAGACCCGTTAGATTTTCACTGACTCAGTCTGTTAGACACTGCCATAAAAAGGGTCCAACAGACAACTGTACCCCGAGGTCATCTGAGGACCTCGGGGTGCAATGCAAACTATTGGCACCCACGATTACAATCGCGATGAGCAGATAGTGTTAAAGAGGGAGTATTCTCCCTTTTAACCACTTAGATGCTGCTGTTGTGATTGACGGTGGTATCTGATGGGTTAATTGGCATGGTGTACATATCTGGCACACAGCCCAAAGTGACATGTGCTCATGACCAATCTGTACAGCTTTCAGGGGTTAATCACCCTTTCTATAAGTTTTACACTGAAATGAAACTTACATCTGCAGCCCACCAGTCTCTGCTTATTGACCGACGGCACAATGTGTGGATTCTCTTTGGTTCATGCATAGGATTTTGGCTTGAGGACGTTAAAAGGATCCTTAAAAAGACAAAATGAGTTGTAAATGTTATACCACTTACAGGTGCATCTCACTAAATTAGAATATCAAAATTTATTTATTTCAGTTCTTCAATACAAAAAGTGAAACTCATTATATAAAGTCATTACAGACAGAATGATCTATTTCAAGTGTTTATTTCTGTTAATGTTGATGATTATGGCTTACAGCCAAAGAAAACACAAAAGTCATTATCTCAGTAAATTAGAATACTTTATAACAGCATGAAAAATGTTTCCTCTTGACAATACCCCATAGATTCTCTATGGGGTTAAGGTCAGGCGAGTTTGCTGGCCAATCAAGCACAGGGATACTGTTGTTTGTAAACCAGGTATTGGCACCTGTCCACACTGCCAAAAGTACCAAGTCCTGCAGGAGAATGAAATTTCCATCTCCAAAAATCTTAGCAGAGGGAAGCGTGAAGTGCAATAAAATCTCCTGGCAGACTGTTGCGCTGACCTTGGTCTTGATAAAAACACAGTGGACCTACACCAGCAGATGACATGGCTCCCCAAACCATCACTGATTGTGGAAACGTCACACTAGACCTCAAGCAGCTTGGATTGTGGCCTCTCCACTCTTCCTTCAGACTCCGGGACCTTGATTTCCAAATGAAATGCAAAATTTACTTTCATCTGAAAACACCACCTTGGACCACTGAGCAACAGTCCAGGTCTTTTTCTCCTTGGCCCAGGTAAGACGCTTCTGGCGCTGTCTATTGGTCATGAGTGGCTTGACACAAGGAATGCGACACTTGTAGCCCATGTCCTGGATAGGTCTGTGTGTGGTGGCTCTTGAAGCAATGACTCCAGCAGCAGTCCACTCCTTGTGAGCCTCCCCCAAATTTTTGAACGGCCTTTTCTTAATAATCCTTTCAAGGCTGCGGTTATCCCGATTGCTTGTGCACCTTTTTCTACACACTTTTTCGTTCCACTCAACTTTCCATTAATATGCTTGGATTCAGCACTCTGAACAGCCAGCTTCTTTAGCAATGACCTTTCGTGGCTTATCCTCCTTGTGGAGTGTGTCAGTGACTGCCTTCTGGACATCTGTCAAGTTAGCAGTCTTCCCCATGATTGTGGAGCCTACTGAAACAGACTAAGGGACCCTTGTAAACGCTTAGGAAGCCTTTGCAGGTGTTTATTGTTAATTATTCTACTTTACTGAGATAATGAGTTTTGTGTTTTCATTGGCTGTAAGCCATATTCAACATTAAAAGAAATAAACACTTGAAATAGATCACTAAGTTTGTAATGACTATATAATATCAGTTTCAGTTTTTGTATTGAAGAACTGAAATAAATTAAATTTTTGATGATATTCTAATTTTGTGAGATGCACCTGTATATGTAAAGAACACAGAAACGTTTATTTAAAGACACTGAACAAAATAATTTAGCAATGTCTTGTCATGAATCCAGATACACTGAGAGATTCCTGCAAAGGACTCATTATGGACTTTGACCTTAATCCACATTTGTATAAGAGGTCTGTCATTTGCTTTACTTCTCCTGGAAACAAAGGAATAACTGGAACAAGGCCTGAAACTCCTGATAGGCACTGCTGTACTTACACGGTTGATCCTCTGAAATCAGCACAATAGATCCCATGCACAGCTATACAGTACATTGCCTATTCTCAGACCTGCACTATTTACCTGTGTTGAAGCAAGAACACCATCTTATAATAAGGTCTGGAAAGAAGCTGTCGTAGGACAAACTTATTGTAATACTCCTGCCAGCAGTGATCAATGTAATGGAGGCCAAAGTATGTCAACAGCAGGAGAAACCCTTCCTCCCCACTATGATGTCTAAAGTGATGGGTACATGGTTAGCACCACATTCTGCTTTATGACATCCATATGCACTGAGGACCTGTGGAGAGGGTGCATGAGAAAGAACGTAAAAAAAGTAATCTGGTGGCATTACCCCTTGAGTTGTTGCCACATGACAGATGTTTGGAGTCCTTCACAGTGAGAAGCAAGGTAGAACAACGTTATTAAACGATGCTGCCAAAGTATCATTAAATGGGTTGTCCAGGGCCATTTTATTTTTACTTTGGGCCTAAAAACTAACAGGCAGGTAGTTGCAAACAGAGACAACTACCTGCCTGCTTTATCCAACTACAGTCATACTGATTGACAGCTGGCTCTCCGCAGTTAGGCAGCAGGAAGCTGGCTGTCAACAGAGCAGAAGAGAAGAATCTGCTCTGTTGACAAGACGTCCATGGAAGCCGCTGAATCACCAGCAGGAGCAGTCTGTGACCGCTCTGTGCTGGCAGAGACAGACACCAGGCACAGACAGGCAGTTAGCAACTACCTGCCTGTTAGTTTTTAGTTCATAGTAAAATAAATAAATAATAATAAAAAAAATTCTTCTCATGCCTATTTGTGGATACTGCCATCATTCCTAGACTACATATCCCATCCTGTCTTATATGCTGGAAAAAGTATCCAGTTTCTCCTAGTTCCCCACTCTGTTATAGGGTCCTGGCTTCAAATCCCACCAAGGACAACATCTGCAAGGAGTTTGTATGTTCTCCCTGTGTTTGCGTGGGTATCCTCCAATTTACTCCCAAACTCCAAAGACATACTGATAGAGAATTTAGATTATGAGCCCCAATGGGGACAGTGATGATAATGTCGGTAAAGTGCTTTGGAATTAAAGGCGCTATATAAGGGATTAAATAAAAAAGCGCCAAGAAATAGGACCTGGGAAGCATGACTACAGAACACAGAAGTGACCAGATGTGTGTTCCCTGTGGCTAGACTGTCTAGCAGGTCACTAATAATGCCCCATATACACCAGGGTGTGACTAGCAGCTACACCAATAAAGTATAGGGGATGCCACCAGGACCCAAACTTTACATCACAAGCACAAGACCTACAGATGCATCTGAAGACGGGGACCCCTCTTCAGCCAGTTTCACTTTGTCCCAGACTCATCAAGTGTCACCAGGTTTCTACTGTAAAACCGATTGGAATGTCGCTTTTTGCACAACTTTTCGTTGCTGAAAGCAAATAGTTTCTTGACACATGTGTGTCCCAGCCAGCTTAGACAACTTTGAGAAGTGGGCAAAGCCAATGTTTGTTCCTCTAAACACACAAGGATATTAAAATGGTTTGTCCAAGACTTGACAACCCCTTTCTTAAAGGCTGTATTACCCGGTATAAAACAAACTCCCCTTCCACACCAGCGTCGTTCCAACAGTGTCAGCAATAGATCTCCCGGTCCCATATGGAATAATCAGCAGCCACTAACAGGCTGCTTCGCTCACACTTCCTGGAGATGAACTTTGGACATCAGAGGAAAGTGTGAGAACAGTGGCCCATTAGCAGCAGACTGGCTGCAGCACTCACACGGTATACAAATATCATGGGAAACCAGGGAGACCCAGCACTCACATTGCTAGAATGGCACCCGCACAGGAGGGGGGAGTTTGTTTCCATTTTACACTGAGGGATATAGTAAGGAGGGTTTTTCCACTACTTGGCACAATACAAGAAAATTGTAAAAAAAACAAACAGTAAACACAAGGAGTAAGATATAAGTGTGTGAACATGGCTCAGCCTTGTCCTAGACGCACTCTAACGGACGGACGGGGGGGGGGGGGGGGAGCAGCACTCTAACGGACGGGGGGGGGGAGCAGCACCCTAACGGACGGGGGAGGGGAGCAGCACCCTAACGGACGGGGGAGGGGAGCAGCACCCTAACGGACGGGGGAGGGGAGCAGCACCCTAACGGACGGGGGGGGGGGGAGCAGCACTCTAACAGACGGGGGAGGGGAGCAGCACTCTAACAGACGGGGGAGGGGAGCAGCACTCTAACAGACGGGGGAGGGGAGCAGCACCCTAACAGACGGGGGAGGGGAGCAGCACCCTAACGGACGGGGGAGGGGAGCAGCACCCTAACGCCCCCAGTTGTACATTTCAGTCTTAATTATCTTAGTTAATTATGTCATATACCTCTCCCTTCTTCAAAGCGTTCAGGACTTTCCTCTCCAGGCCCGTCGCCTGCTCCTCATCAGTGGGGATACCTAAACAGAAGACACAAAAAGGACAGATCATAGCAAGAATACTACAAAAAAAAAACAAAGTGACCTGAAAGTGGCTGATAAAAGAGGACAATTGCCAGCCGAGCTGTGTGACAATTCAGTCTGTACAGAGGGTATAGTAGTGGAAGTGTAACCTGTGCAGGGGCTTGGCAGACCCCGTGCACACGGTCACAGTCCTGGGTGTCACCTGCTGTCACTGGAGCAGTGAGTACCTGCTGATGGGCGGCGCACATTACTACACTGCTGCAAAGTCACGTACACTGTCCCGTCCTATGCCCTTCACAGGGGACACCGCACACTCCAGCCTCACACCTAGTAATACACAGCAGTCCTCACACCACACACAGGAGGCGGCCACTGTCCACCATGGCTGTCATACCCACCTCCAGCGCTCATGGCTCTGACGCATGGTCGGCTGCGGCACACGGTCCCTGCACTCCGGGGCACAGCGCGACGGACGAGCTGAGAAACCTCCAAGAAGCCATGACTGCTGCACCTCACAGCCGACAGCTGCCACTACAGCGTCCAGGGGGCGGGGCAGTGCGCATTTATACCCGGGACCATACCAAGCGCATAGCGGAGGGGTGCACCGTAACAAGGCAGCGAGCAGAGAGGCCGTGTCATCTCCGTATATGGCCGTAATGTGCTGTACCCGCGGGGTTATTGCTGGCGCTTAATTACCACATGTAAAGGGAGTCAATGACAGGTGGAAACGCCATTTGTTCTCTAGTAGCAGCCGCCCAATAAAAGTGACCTCATCAATGGGAAGAATTGTTTATAAAAAGCAGCAGCTTTGTGATTTACTTGTTTTTAAAAAATCCTTTTCATTCTCAAGGAGAGGAATTTTAGTTTTGTTTACTGCTCGTTGCCTAGGTTACCGGCCACTGCTGTGCTAGGAGTGCAGCGCTTACAAGCTGTTTTCTATAGAGCTTGTACACACTGATTTGAGGCTGCCCGGATTTAGTACCCTACACTCTCCGGGGCTGCAGCGGTAAAGATGCCTCATGTGTCAGCATCGGAGGGCGCACCATTTGGGTTCAGCGATGCGACATTGCCACATGTCTGACCTGTCAATCAAGCAGCACAGCATCGGCCACCCGGCAACCAGAAGTCGGAAGGATGGGGATCGGGGTGCTGAACATCAACGTGGAGACAACCTCTTTATTATCTACCTTGAGCGAAGTTCACACGCAGTTTTCTACATGGATATTGTGTCAGATCCGCTCCAAAATCCACGTAAAAAAACTGCTTCAGATACTCTGACTACTCCTCATATTCATTGCTGTGGAATATCCACACGGCTGTTCATATTGTGAATTATTTTGAGAATTTTTCTGACTAAACATTAAAAACCTCACTGCACAAAATAAAAAATAATAATAATTAACGTCACTTCTGTGAGGCGGATTCTCATGGAAGCTTCTCCAAACTCGACACTGTCACAGGCTGCAAAAGACCATAAGGAGAGAATACTTCAATAACGCTTCAAGAAAAGAACCCCAAAACAAACAGAACAAGCAACGCAAATTCCTCTGGAAAATCTCATTGGATTTTCCGCTTCCAAAAAAGACATAGTTTTGTCATTTCTGTTTATAACCAAAGCCTGAGAGATCCGACGCAGGACAGAGCCCAGTGGTGCCGGGCGGACTATTATAATGGGGTACTATAGTTTTTGCCTGGGGTGCTGCCAGGACTTTTGGTGAAAAGGATTTTCTGAGAATTATTTGTTTACCCCCGAGGCTTCCAGAGGTTAAATGGGTATTCCAGATTTGGAAGACCTCTGTTCCCCAGCTGCAGTTTATTTAAAAAACAAGCAAAATGTGCTCTACTCACCCTCCACAGGTCCAGCGGTGACTCTCTGCCGCTGCTCTTGGTGTTTGCTATTGTGGGTTTCTGCTGCTGCCCCTTTCTGCACCAACTAAACCTCAGAGCCCAGTGATAGGCTATGTGCCCACGGTGCAGAAATGAAGCAGAAATTTTCCGCAGCATTTCTGCATGTCCTTGGCAGTAAAAACGCATGCTGATTTTACACGCGTTTTTGATGCATTTTTACTTGTGGATTTGCCAGGCGTTTTTCAAATGCATTGTATAGACAAATCAGCATGCGGAAACGCATAAAGAATGGACATGCTGCTTTTTTTTCCACACCTAAAATCCATGCAGAAAAAATCCTGAGATGTGCAATGCGCTTCTGCTACATTTCCGCACGGAAAATAAAAAACACAAAAAACGCACAAAATCTGCATCGTGGGCACATAGCCATAGGCTGCAATGGTGAGGAGCTGAGAGCCCTTCATAAGCGGCAGATGCCCAGTATGCGATACAGAGCCGGCATCTTTCTCTGACAGCTTTGGCTGGAGCTAGCTCCGATCGCAGCTGTCTACCATTTAGATGCCTCTTTTCCCTATTTAAAAATTAAGAAAATACAAAATTGAAATAAAAAAAACATTTACTTAGTATTGTCATGTCCAAAAAAAGGCTAGTTTATCAAAATATTACATTATTTAAACTGTATGTAAAATGACAAAAAAAATATATCAAAAGTTCAATTATAGCAGGATCCTTCCTTCTTATATACAGGTGCATTTCACAAAATTAGAATATCATCAAAAAGTTAATTCATTTCAGTTCTTCAATACAAAAAGTGAAACTCATTATATAGAGTCATTACAGACAGAGTGATCTATTTCAAGTGTTGATTTCTGTTAATGTTGATGATTATGGCTTACAGCCAATGACAACACAAAAGTCATTATCTCAGAAAACCGATCAGTATCTGGTGTGACCACCATTTGCCTCACGCGGTGCAAACACATCTCCTTCGCTTAGAGTTGATCAGGTTGTTGGTTGTGAAATGTTGGTCCTCTCATCAATGACTGTGCTAACTTGCTGGATATTGGCAGGAACTTGAACACTGTCGTGTACGCCGATCCAGAGCTATACTGGCCGTGCAAATCCCACCAAGGACAGCATCTGCAAGGAGTTTGTATGTTCTCCCCGTGTTTGCGGGGGTTTCCTCCGGGTTCTCCGGTTTCCTCCCACACTCCAAAGATATACTGGCAGCGATGATAATGTATGTAAAGTGCTGTGGAATATGATGGCGCTATATCAGCAAGGTATAATAAATAAATAAAATTAATGCAATTTTATTGTGCATAAGAAAAAAGCTGCTCATCACTAGCGAATGGTGCGTCCAATCTCCAAGGTCACAGTGCTGGCAACACACTGCAAGAAACTAACTGGAAGTTTAGCCAAAACTCAGTACATTTCTATATGAAAGACACAGCTTTAGGGGTGGATTAAGGGTGGCCAGGGCCCCGGGCAGTTCAGATTGTGTGCCCCCCCCCCCCCCCATGTGAGGGGTCATGCGGTCCAAGTACAGTAATGTGATCAATGTCATCATCATATACCTGAAACCTATAATATGTAAATAGGATGTACATCACTCTTTATAAAAATATGGTGCCAGAATATGATAACACTCCATGTACTCAAAGAAGAAAAAATCCGGCACTCAGAGTTTCAGAAAAAATTCTGATTCATTGGTAAAGCAATCCAAAAACAGATCAACCATCTATCTGCAGGTC
Source organism: Phyllobates terribilis (assembly GCF_046119375.1). NCBI lineage: Eukaryota > Metazoa > Chordata > Amphibia > Anura > Dendrobatidae > Phyllobates > Phyllobates terribilis. The sequence goes on along the minus strand of NW_027362797.1, from coordinate 11,900,883 downwards.
AATAGTGTTCTTCAATCTCACAGATTTCCTTTAAGAGCTTCCCTGCCGCCTGCTTTCTCACTAGATAAGAGCTGTTACCTCTGCAAACAATCTGACTGATCCTCAAGGCTTGGCCTTTATTCAACTCACTCAGGAACCTTCGCTGAACTTGCACTTTCTCAATACTTCCTATAATCAGTGGAGTAACTTGAAGCTCATGGGCCCCAATGTAAAAGCTCCAACGGGGCCCCCAATTATTGCAAGTCTTTAATAGTATTGGTCTTTTCATACAGACCAAAGGGACTTTTTGGGCCCTCTAGCCTCCAGAGCCTGGGTGTGATTGCAACCCCTGAACCTATTGTAGTTATGCCCCTGTCTATAATTGCTGACCCTTCCCCAATAAGCCCCCCTCCTGACAGTGCTTGCCTTTGGCAGAAATCACATAGGCCCCGATTCATCATTGCTATTTCTCCATTTTTCGGGAGTAATTGGCTCTTTTTTGGGGGGCTTTAGTATTTGCGCCTTATTTGCTTTATGTTTTGTGCCACTTTTTAAGTTTTCTTTCCTTTTCAAGTCTTTATTTTTTATTTTTCTTGATAACTTTGCTTATCCAGATGTTTTAGATTCATGAATTGCGACTTTTACCGAATATCACATTCTTTGGCGCATCTCTCTGCAGTCCCTACCTGGAGTAACATTTCTGGAGGAATTTTCAATGTGGCGCATTTCTGTGATTTTTTAAAAGATTTGCGAGTTTTGGTGCTGAAAAGGTGAAAAAACAATTAAAAATTGCCACAAATTCATGGACCGCGTACGCCATATTGAAGAATTTTATGAAAAAAACACTAGTAAATGCCACAAAACAAAAAAGAAAAGTGACTTGAATAAATCACAAATGATGAATCGGGCCACAGTGTTTGTAGTTAATGAATCTCCAGACTCTGCTATAATTCTTTGACAAAAGGGAAACCTCCATCAGCTCAGTATTAGCCCAAGTTACTGCAAATGGCCAAAACAGACTCAGGAGCTCATGCAGGCACAATGTCTAGCCAATAAATGTCAGAGTAAGGGCCAGAAACCAGCACGTTCCGGCATGAGAACGGCCGGTCTTGGTGAATCGCGGCTAAATCTTTACTGGAAGGCTTCCCATGTAAGAGGAATGTGCTGGCTGCAGTGAGGAGGTCATGTGACTGCAGGTGATTGGCAGTTACTGGTCACTCCTGACATCTGTAATGTTATCATTTGTATCTCAGGTGACAGTTGGGAGAGAGCGACGCAGCGACTTGTCTACAAGGAGCATACGCAGAGTTTTTAGCCTCAAAAGCGCAGTGTTTTGTCATATTTTCCCTTTCCTTCCCATTTGTACCCTCCCCCATTGCCCCTTTTATCATTTTGCTGGATTACATCATCCGTTACTGGTCATCATGTGGCAAGTATCATTCTCTGTGCCCCATATACAGTTCCCAGAGCACAATACATTCTCATTACACAGTGTATACACAGATAGGAACAGAACTGCTCACATCATGTGATTGGGACGAGCTGTATAACAGATTTATAACTTTAGAGTCTTAAAAGAAACCTCTCTGCAAAAATATAAATCTGCAGATAAAAGCTGTTTTATACAATGTGGGTCATCTAATTGGATGTGGGGAAAATGAAGTTGTATTCTCCCTGCAGCCGCTTGTTTCCTGTTCTTGGGCAGCACCGGGCAGTGAGCAGTCAGCGGTCACCACACTGTGAGCGAGCTGTAATCTCCCCCTTCTTTCTCACTGACATCCTGCTCTATGGATGTCGGAGCGGTGGATGTGATTACAGAGCACTCAGTGGGTAAAGATCACTGACTGTTCACTGTCCGAGCCCTGATGACTGGAAGGGAGCGGCTGCAGAGAGAGTGTAACTTTATTTTCTCCCTGCAGCCGCTCTTCCAATTAGATTGCTGCACATGTTTAATATAGTATTTATCTACAAATGACTCCTCTGCCTGCAGGCTAATGCCGTCTGTCTGCAGACAGGCTCCTTCTATGGCAGGTATACCCCTCATGTTTGACGTTTCTATGGGACCTGACCAGTAAGACAATGTTCACATCATATATAGACATTTGTTAATGTATACACTATTTATGTTTTTATGCTAAAAGGATGCGTCTGCCTGGTATATAATATGTCTATTAAAATCATCAAATCTTCCTGCCCTCTCCCCTCCCTAGTTTTTTTTAACCCATTCCCTTTTCTGCTTTCTTTCTCCACCTTTTCCTGTTTATTGGGGGTGGGCTGGAAAAATGATACACCAGTGTTGTAACATGTACATGTTTCTACAAAGCGATTTTATAACAAATAAAATTACTATTAATAAATTAAAAAATAAAATATCTTAATAGTATTGTAAAATATCTTAAAAAGACAACATCTGCAAGCAGTTTGTATATTCTTCCCGTGGGTGCGTTGATTTCCTCCCACACTTCAAAGACATACCAATAGAGAGTTTAGATTGTGAGCCCCAATGGGGACAGTGATGATAATATCTGTAAAGCGCTTTGGAATTACTGGCACTATATAAGTGAGTAAAATTAATAAATAAATTGGATACTATTTTTTGCAATGGATACCTATGGTCACAGATGCCAGTGTGCATCATCCATCAGATGTATTTGTGTAGCTTATATTTCAAAGCATATACATTAAATAGATACCTAAATGTGATGCAAAAATAGCTTAACACCGGTCATAGGAAGAAAGGGTACATGGGAGCAAGAAAAATCTCTATGTGTATACATACAAAAAGCTTTATAGCCAAGTAATGTGTATAATTGAAATTACGTGTATAATGATAAAAGTGTGTGTACATACAGTATATCTTGGATATTAGCGCCAACCGACTAATTGGTAACAAAATTGGTAGAAGGGACACAAAAAAACAATAATTAAGTCAATATAGCGAGTCATAAATAAATGTCATAAAAAATTAACTGTATTGATCAAGTAGAAAGGTGTAGTGGAGATACAAAAAACAGAAAACATCACAAATAAAAATAGTGTATATGAAAATGTAAAGGAGACTCTGTGCTTAGTACAAAATCACAAATATAGTATATTGAATGTAACCATCATCAGAAATATATATAAGGAAATATGTATAAAAATACATATATAATATTAATGATGCAATCAGAAGATACGGTGTGTATGGTGACTAAATAATGGTCAAGTATACAAGATTGGAGTAAAAGGTAAAGATATTCCCATATATTGCACGGTCAAATAGTCAGCATACACTCGGGATGGATGGGAAAAAATTAGTTTAGCACATACTGGGTTCACAGCAGGAGCTCCCTTGCGATGCGCTGACCAGAACACGCATTTTTGACAATGTCTTCATCAGGGGGTGGCATCATTATAGGAAGAGGGAGTATAACAATGCAGCACCAGCCAATAGGAGAGGGACGCGGCGTGTATTGATGCATGCGCAAACTGGTGACATCCAGGAGCTTGCCAACACTGGTGTCACGTGACCGGCCGTGTCACAAACTGGGTTGAGACGAAGAACCAGATGTGCATGTGACGCGCCCCTGGGCCTGTGTCGCGCTGCGTTGCGCACGCGGGAGCTTACCCGGAGCCGGATCTCTTGAGGGTTGTAGTCTCGTGGCGGTGACCCGGTCCGTGCCCAGGGAGTCAAACTGAGCGGCGATGTAACAGCGGTAGATGTAGGACGACTACGCCACCCGTTGAATGCAGCTATGGAGCTGCCGCTGCAGGACAGTCCGCTGAGGCCGGTGGATGGATGGTGCAGCGTAGATGGTATAACCCCCAACGGGAGGGGTATGGCCTCAGGGCAGCAGATGTGGATGATGGGGGTAGCAGGAACCACTCAGAGACGGTGCGGTGTAATTCAGGGTCTTTACTGGTAACAACGATAGACCCTCCCGGAGTACTTGCTAGTGAACGGGGCCTGGTCAGTCCTTGAGCAGATGGGATCTCCCCTGGCCAGGCGGAGTTGTAGGCCTCCCAAACTGACTGTACTCTTCTGGCTACCTTGCTAGAAGCGGATATAAGTAGCCCACGTCCCTGAGTGTACAGTGTGGTGCTCACCCGTATGGCTGGTGACTCGGGGCCTTCTAATGGCTTCCGCTCCACGATGGCGGTGCTGGTCCCACGCGTGTGACCGTGCCTTCGGGTTTCTGGGCCTGAGGACCTGAAATCCCCTGCCGGTCGGCTTCTGCTGCTGGCTAAGAGTTAGTCCCCACAGCCTCGGACGCCGGGTCCGGTAAGAAAGCTTCTCAGTCAGGGCGAGCTCTGCAGCTGCCAGCCCCTGACTCGTAGTAGTATTGCTTCTGCTGTTTCTTGTCTCTACTCTCCTTGACTCACTCACCCTGCTTCAGCCCCGGGTTTATATAGGGGAAGTTCTTCCCCTCCCAAGACTGGGCAGGAGGTGTGGCATGCACAGGATCCCTGACCAAAGGACCTCCCACCTGCTCTCAGACATAATATTACATTACTGTGGAAACCAGACCCCTGGGGTGCCACATTCCCCCCTAGTAAAATTTAGTACTCCGGGACTAAACACATTTTAGAAAAACATAACAAGGTAAAAACAATAATAATACAATAAGAAAAACATATAAAGATGGTTACGGCATGTCCGTAACCGGGTGCAGTCTTTGAGGAGAAGCAAGGTGTCCATTTCACCAAAACAGGGAGACGTAACCAGGTAGGGGTCTGTCCTACCCCGAGTCCTTAACAGTCTCTAGTCCATCCTGGGTTACGCTCCAACTATGTACAAGGATTCCCGGTAAATCCACCAAGGATTCCTAAAAATAACTGGAAACACAAAATTATACACAAGCAACAATACACAGATAAACATAAATAAAACAATTTATACACTTCAAATCCTCCAGCGTGCGGGTAACTGGCCTCTAGTGGCCCTAGTGGACCTACGGAGCTGACTGTCTGGCCCTGAACTACAGGGTGTAGGAGCTGTCAAGGGTAAACTGGGCAGCTGTCTACCGGCTCTTTGTCTCACTAGGGGTACGGCAGGCTCACTATAAGCAGAGGGTTGATCCTCCTGTTCTGCTTGTGTGGAGTCTTCTGCCTCCTGGACCGGCTGTTCTTCCAGCTCTACCTGTTGCTCCGTAGGTGCTTGGGATGCTGGTAGGAGGAAGGTGAGTACGGGTACCACGACTGCACCATTGACTTGAGTCCAAGACCGAGGGAAGTCCCCGAGCACAGTACTAACCATATCTTCCCTTTCCTCTACGGGTCGATGGTCTTCTTGTTCCTCTTCAGGGTTCCTCAGTTGTTCGGGACACTTCTTCAGGTGGTCCCGGGATACAATGGCTGTGGTTTCCCCTCCGTCTTTACTGATGGTACAAACCTTCGGGTTTTCGTGGCTTGAGGGCAGTACGGTGTACGGGTCCTTCTCCCACTGGTCGTCCAACTTGTGGAGCCGTCTCTTCCTCTTCAAGACCTGCTCTCCGGGTACCAGGGGAACAGCGGGAGCATACTGGTTGTAAATTTTCTCTTGTCTTTCCCTAGCCTGACAGAGACTTCGCTCCACGCTCTCCTGTACTCTCCGGTACTGCTGCTGCCTCTCTGTGTCCCAGTCTGTTTCTGGTGAAGTGTCCTCGGGTGTCAGGACTCCCATTTCCAGGTCAACAGGTAACTTACCAGGTCTTGCCCTCATTAGGTAAGCCGGGGTACAGTTAGTGGAACCTACCGGGATGTGGTTGTATAGGTCCACCAGATCGGGCAACTTCTCAGGCCACAGACTGCGTTCTTCCAGGGGCAACGTTTTTAGAAGATCCATTACCACCTGGTTCATTTTTTCACAAAGTCCATTAGTTTGCGGATGGTAGGGTGTCGTCCTTATCTTCCGGCAGCCATACAGATTGCAAAATTCCTGGAAGACCTCCGCTTCAAAGGCAGGTCCCTGGTCCGTCAGCACTTGGTCCGGGTACCCGTGTGGACGGCAGAAGTGCTGCTGGAAGGCTCTAGCTGCTGTTTGAGCCGTTAAGTCCTTGACGGGGACGACAACCAAGAACCGGGAGTAATGATCCACGATGGTTAACGCGTAGACGTAGCCACTTCTGCTTGGGGTCAGTTTTACATGATCCAAGGCTACCAGTTCCAACGGTTGCCGGGTGACGATGGACTGCAGGGGAGTCTTCTGGCTGGCACGGTCCTTCCTTCTCAGGTTGCACGGGCCACAGTCTCTGCACCACTTCTCGATGGTTCCCCTCATGCCTACCCAGTGGAACCGCTCGCGCAGCAGGAACTCCAGCTTCTTCCACCCGAAGTGTCCAGCTCCGTCGTGGTATGCCTCCATTACCATGGCTGCGTCTCTTCGTGGCACCACTACTTGCCAGAGTAATTCATGCGTCCGGGAGTTAACCATTCTGCGGCACAACTTCCCTTTGTAAAGGAACAGTCGACTCTTCTCTGCCCATAGTTGTTTGGCTTCCTCCGGAGCGTCTGGTTCAAGGCGAGCCTCCGGCCGAGTCAGCATCTCCTTCACCAGTCGGACGGCAGGGTCGCTGTCTTGCGTTTCCGCCCAGTTGTAGTGGGGTAAGGGGTTCAACGTAGCAGCCTGCTTACTCCTTACCCGGTGGGAATACTGGATAGTCCCATGATGGTGGAACGCAGGGAGTTCAACTTCTTCCAGTCCCTCCGGATCTTCTCCTCCATCCGGCAGGTTGGGCATCCTGGACAGGGCGTCCGCGTTGGTATTGGAGCGTCCTGCCCGGTATTTGATTGTGAACTTGTAGTTGGACAGACGGGCCATCCACCTCTGCTCCAGGGCACCGAGTCTTGCCGTGTCCAGGTGTGTCAACGGGTTGTTATCCGTGTACACGGTGAACCGGGAAGAAGCGAGGTAATGCTTAAAGCGCTCGGTGACTGCCCATACTACGGCCAGGAACTCTAGCTTAAATGAGCTGTAATTCTCGGGGTTCCTTTCGGTGGGTCGCAGTTTTCGGCTGGCGTAGGCGATTACTCGTTCCTTCCCCTGCTGGATCTGGGACAGTACGGCTCCTAGCCCGATGTTACTGGCGTCGGTGTAGAGGATAAAGGGCTGGCTATAATCCGGGTACGCCAGGATTTCGTCCCCCGTGAGGGCCATCTTCAGCTGGCGGAAGGACTCTTCTTCCAGCTCCTCCCATTTGAAGGGCGGCTTCTGGTTCTTGGCCTTCCGGGACTGGCCTATCAGGAGGTCCTGCATAGGTGCTGCCTTTTTGGTGAAACCGGGAATAAACCTTCGGTAGTAGCCTACCAACCCGAGGAACTGCCGCACTTCTTTTACGCTGGAGGGGCTTGGCCATTCCTTAATTGCGGTGATCTTATCAGGGTCGGGAGCCACTCCGTCAGCGCTCACCACATGTCCCAGGTACTGCACCTTTGGTTTCAGGAGGTGACACTTGGAGGGTTTCACCTTTAGGCCGTAACTCGCCAGAGCTTCGAACACTTCCGCCAGGTGTTTCAGGTGGTCCTCATACGTCTTGGAATATACGATGACATCGTCCAGGTACAACAGGACCGTCTCGAAGTTTCTGTGGCCCAGACAACACTCCATTAGTCGTTGGAAGGTTCCCGGTGCGTTGCAGAGTCCGAACGGCATGCAGGTGAACTCGCTAAGTCCCATCGGGGTGGTGAATGCGGTCTTCTCCCGGTCCGCCTCTGCTACAGGAACCTGCCAGTACCCGCTAGTGAGATCCAAGGTAGAGAAGAAGTTAGCAGATCTTAAAGCAGCCAATGACTCCTCTATCCTTGGTAAGGGGTACGCATCCTTGTGTGTGATACGATTGATTTTCCGGTAATCTACACACATCCTCATGGTGTTGTCTTTCTTTCGGACTAAGACTAGTGGAGCTGCCCAGGGGCTACAGCTATCCCTGATCACCCCAGCCTCCTTCATGTCTCTAAGCATCCCCTTGGCGTGTTGGTAGTGGGCAGGGAGTACGGGTCGATACCTCTCTTTTATAGGAGGATGGTCTCCCGTGGGGATGTGGTGTTCTACCCCCTTGACTCGCCCGAAGTCTAACGGGTGTTTACTGAACACTCTCTCGTACTCCTGAACCACCCGATAGACTCCTTGTTTCTGGTGTGCGGGAGTGGAGTCAGTACCCAGATGTAGTTGCTGACACCAGTCCTCCATGTTTTTCTTAGAGCCGTTACCTTCCTCCGGGTGAGATGGAGGCAAGGGTTCCACAGATTGTATAGAATTTTGGTTAATGGTATATAATTTGGCTAGCGTGGCATACCGGGGCAGGTACACTTCCCTCTCCCCGATATTTATTATGCGAACGGGCAGCCTCCCATGGCGTACATCAACCACCCCCCGTGCTGTCAAAATGGTGGGCCTACTGTCCGAGTAAACTGGTTCTACCATTGCCTGGTAATCTCTACCTCTCAGACCAATAGCTGCCCGGCACCAAATCATCATTTCACTTTTTGGGGGCATGGCAATAGGAAAAGGGTCACACATTCTTACGCTACCAATCTCACCGCCGGAGAGTTCCACCTGTTGCCGTCGCATCAGTGCCCGGATCTCTTTCTGGAGCACCCGCTGCTCGCCGGAGCTGGCGTTCTTGGCAACCTGCTGTAAAAGGAAAATCACCTCTGCAAGACAATTTTCAATTACATTAGTTCCTAGAGTTATGTTTGGGTGACTCTCATGTTGGTCAATATCTACAATGATCAGTCCCTGTGCTGCCAGTTCGACTCTACCGATTTTGATGGTCACCTCTTTAAATCCGATCTGTGGCACGGGCTGGCTATTGCTGGTGATGATACCCAAGTCGTCGTCAGGGTAGCGGGTAATATCCGAGTCACTCCAGTACTGCTTAAAGAGCACGTACGGGATGGTGGTGACCTGTGACCCGGTGTCCAGTAGGGCACTCATGGGAATGCCATCCAGTACCACAGGCAAGACTGGACGTCCTCCCACATATCTGTCGCGCCAGTTCGATGGGCCTGGTGATCTTTTTCCTGGGGGTTGGCCCTCTACCCCAGGTTGTGCCCGTTTAAAGAACAGTACCTTGCCATATGTCCAGGTTGATTGCAGCGGCGGCAGATGGGTCATCCGTCCTCGCTGTATCGGTCACTGGGTCTTCCTCTGGCCGGTGGGGTCCTCCTTGGTCGACGCCACGGGATGTCCTCCGGTCCGGATGCCAGCTGGATCTTCCCTGGGGTGGAAGCCTGTAAAGACTGCACAGTTCGGGTTAGCGCAGCAACGCTCTTAGCTAGCTCTTGGACCTGATGGTGTAGGTCTGGAGCCGGGTCATTGTCCAAAGCCTGCGCATCAGCTCCCACAGGCCCTGCCGACAAGGGCGCCGCCTCCTGGTGGTAAATGATAGCAGGGCGCTTGTGGGTCACAACGCCACCCGGTGCGGGTTCTCGGAGCACCCGGATGGCTCTGTCCTTGAACTGTGCAAAGCCCAGATGGGGATCCTGTAAGGCCATTGCCCGCAACTGGGTTCGGTGGGTATTACAATACAGTCCCTCTATAAACTGTTCGGTCAACAGCCTGTCCTCGTTTCCCACTCCATCAGGGTCGGTCTGCTTAATGGCCCTCAGGGCCTCTTGTAGGTTTAGTGCATAGTCCCTTATACTCTCATGCGCTCGCTGCTTGCACCCGTAGAATCTAAGCTTAATCTCGGCTGAGGTGCGGGTATCAAAGGTGTCCTTCAGCCGGGTTAGTATCCCTGCGACAGTCTTCCTCCCAGGTGGCCAGGATTTTACTTCCCTTTTGGCTGCCCCGGTTAGTTGAGCCACCAGGATGCTCACTTTTTGCTCTTCTGTGAGGGGGTACACCTGGAAGAGGCTATCCAGCTTTTCTCTAAAGTCATGCAGGGTATGTGACTCCCCTGAGTACTGGGGTAGCCAAGCTGCTCCCGGGATATAGGGCATGGTGAAGGGCATAACTGCAGCAGCGGTAGCGCTGGCGGGGGTTGAGGCAGTGAAGCTCTCCTCCGTATCCGACATCTTCCTCCCCCCTAGTGGACCGTGGCCTACCTTGCGATGATCCTCTTCCGTAGGCCGCGGCTCCGCAGTGGATCGTCAGGGTTGAGGACCTTCCGTCGCGCTCCTGTGACGTCGGCGTCTGCTGGGCTCCTTCCAGGACCTTACGCAACGTCCGGACGTGAGGCGAGGCTTCAGTTCTCGCGCGCTTTCGGAGTCCACGCCCCTCTTCTTCCCGCGCGGCGTCCTCAAGATGGCGTCCAATGGCGGGAAAACTCCACGGATGGCGGGAAGAAGGCAGAAGATGGCGCCGGATGGCGGGAAACTTCACCGATGGCGGGAAGAAGGCTGAAGATGGCGCCGGATGGCGGGAATCTTCACCACAGGTAAGTTTGAAAAGTCTCTTTTTCAGGCACGCAGTACCCGGTGGTTGCGGGCACGAAATCCTGCCGACTACGCCAAAGTTGACGCGCCCCTGGGCCTGTGTCGCGCTGCGTTGCGCACGCGGGAGCTTACCCGGAGCCGGATCTCTTGAGGGTTGTAGTCTCGTGGCGGTGACCCGGTCCGTGCCCAGGGAGTCAAACTGAGCGGCGATGTAACAGCGGTAGATGTAGGACGACTACGCCACCCGTTGAATGCAGCTATGGAGCTGCCGCTGCAGGACAGTCCGCTGAGGCCGGTGGATGGATGGTGCAGCGTAGATGGTATAACCCCCAACGGGAGGGGTATGGCCTCAGGGCAGCAGATGTGGATGATGGGGGTAGCAGGAACCACTCAGAGACGGTGCGGTGTAATTCAGGGTCTTTACTGGTAACAACGATAGACCCTCCCGGAGTACTTGCTAGTGAACGTGGCCTGGTCAGTCCTTGAGCAGATGGGATCTCCCCTGGCCAGGCGGAGTTGTAGGCCTCCCAAACTGACTGTACTCTTCTGGCTACCTTGCTAGAAGCGGATATAAGTAGCCCACGTCCCTGAGTGTACCGTGTGGTGCTCACCCGTATGGCTGGTGACTCGGGGCCTTCTAATGGCTTCCGCTCCACGATGGCGGTGCTGGTCCCACGCGTGTGACCGTGCCTTCGGGTTTCTGGGCCTGAGGACCTGAAATCCCCTGCCGGTCGGCTTCTGCTGCTGGGTAAGAGTTAGTCCCCACAGCCTCGGACGCCGGGTCCGGTAAGAAAGCTTCTCAGTCAGGGCGAGCTCTGCAGCTGCCAGCCCCTGACTCGTAGTAGTATTGCTTCTGCTGTTTCTTGTCTCTGCTCTCCTTGACTCACTCACCCTGCTTCAGCCCCGGGTTTATATAGGGGAAGTTCTTCCCCTCCCAAGACTGGGCAGGAGGTGTGGCATGCACAGGATCCCTGACCAAAGGACCTCCCACCTGCTCTCAGACATAATATTACATTACTGTGGAAACCAGACCCCTGGGGTGCCACACATGCGTGCTGCCGGGTCGATCTGCAAAAGTAGTCTAGCATTCATAGTTGAGAGAAATCAACACTGTGCATAGTGGGAGCGTAATACTCAAAAAAGGCCACAAGATGGTGCACAGGAGCATTGTATTAACTGTATACAGCACAGTGGAGAGACCACATTATGCGATATTATAAGGATATTAAGATTGTTTCTTATTTATGGCATATTAATGATAATATCTATAGTGACAAATGCAGAAATATACATGGCTCTATATGGGTAAGAGTGCAATATTATGACTAATTGATAACTACAATTAAGGGTGTTCCTGGGTGTGTAATCTATATGTCCATAGTGATATCTACATTTATTCTATAGATCACACCCACTACATATCTTCACCGCCACAGAATTATTGTTGTACTTTCTTCCATTGAGACCAACAGTTGTGCTCAAAAGTTTACATACCCTGGCAGAATTTTTCCTTTCTTTGCCTTGTTTCTGAGAATATGAATGAGAACAAAAAACTATTTCTCCACTCATGGTTATTGGTTGGGTGAAGCCATTTATTGCCAAACCACTGTGTTTTCTCTTTTTAAATCTTAATGACAACCAAAAACATCCAAATGACGCTGATCATAAGTTCACATACCCTGGTGATTTTGGCCTGATAACATGCACAGAATTTGACACAAATGGGTTTGAATGGCTACTAAAGGTAACATCCTCACATGTGACCTGTTTGCTTATAATCAGTGTGTGTGCATAAAAGCTGAGTGAGTTTCTGGGATCCAGACAGACCCTTGCATCTTTCATTCAGCCACTGACGTTTCTGGAGTCATGGGGAAAGCAAAAGAATTGTCAATGGATCTACGGGAAAAGGTAGTTGAACTGTATAACACAGGAAAGGGATACAAAAAGATATCCAAGGAATTGATAATGCCAGTCAGCAGTGTTCAAATTGTAATTAACAAATGGAAAATCAGGGGCTCTGTAAAAGCGTAGGTAGACGGTCAGGTAGACCAACAAAAATTGCGGCCACAACTGCCAGGAAAATTGTTCGGGATTCAAAGAAAAACCCCCAAATAACATCAACTGAAATTCAGCACTCTCTGAAAACTAGCGGTGTAGCTGTTTCAAAATGCACAATAAGGAGGTTCTTGAAGAAGAATAGGCTGCATGGTCGAGTCGCCAGGAGAAAGCCATTACTGCGCAAATGCCACAAAGTATCTGGCCTACAATACGCCAAACAGCACAGAGAGAAGCCTCAAAACTTCTGGAACAAGGTAATTTGGAGTGATAAGACCAAAATTGAACTTTTTGGCCACAACCATAAACGTTACATTTGGAGAGAGGTCAACAAGGCCTATGATGAAAGGAACACCATTCCTACAGTAAAGCACAGAGGTGGATCGCTGATGTTTTGGGGATGTGTGAGCTACGAAGGCACAGGAAACTTGGTAAAAGTTGAAAGAAAGATGAATGCAGCACGTTATCAGCAAGTACTGGAGGCAAATTTGCACTCATCAGCCTGGAAGCTGCGCATGGGACCTACTTGGAAATTCCAGTGACAATGATCCCAAACACAAGGCCAAGTCGACCTGTCATTGTCTACAGCAGAACAAAGTGAAGGTTCTGGAGTGGCCATCTCAGTCTCCTGACCTCAATATCATTGAGCCACTCTGGGGAGATCTCAAGCGCGCAGTTCATGCTAGACAGCCCAGGAATTTACAGGAACTGGAGGCTTTTTGCAGCTTTACCATCTGAGAAAATAAAGAACCTCATCCACAACTACCACAAAAGACTTCAAGCTGTCATTGATGTTAAAGGGGGCAATACACCGTATTAAGAACTGGGGTATGTGAACTTTTGATCAGGGTCATTTGGATGTTTTTGGTTGTCATTAAGATTTAAAAAGAAAAATCACAGTAGTTTGACAATAAATGGCTTCACCCACCCAATAACCATGAGTGGAGAAAAAGTTTTATGTTATCATTCATATTCTCTGAAACAAGGCCAAGAAAGTAAAAATTCTGCCGAGTGATGTAAACTTTTGAGCACTGTATATGGTTTACATTATATGATATTTCATGCATATGTCACTCAATTATGGGTGTGTGGTTGTCATCTTTTTTTAATCATGTGTGTGTATTTTATATGATCGTCTAATAAAGTGTTTCACTTTTTTGCCAAAAATTCCTTTTTGTCTGATTGCTATACATTGATTATTTGGAGTGGAATTAAACATTCACCCCCATTTTTGGGCCATAATATGGTGCAGGTGGATTTTTTTCCTAAAATGTACCTAGTGAATCTATTGCTATTAATATGTCAGTGAGCGCCATCGATACTCCTGCGCCCTTTAACACCATCTGCATACAGCGCATCTTGTCTACCTGGTCATATGTTTCCATCCCACATAGACATGTTGCTGAACTCCAGACTGTACTGAAGAAGGCCAGATATAGGTCGAAATGTTAATTTATGCACACAGAGGAACCTGTATAATAAACACATTATATTCGCATATACTTGGAGTGCCAAATTCATTTTTTATTTTGTTATTCATAGTCCTCCATATAGTATAATGCACCCCCCATAGTCCGCACTGTGCGCTGTGGGGATTCGCTGGTTTCTGAGCCACGACCGGAGGGTAAAAAAAAGCATAATTTTATTGATACAAGTCTTAAAACATACAAACATAACACCCCATAAAAAGACAGAATACAAACTACCTATTTAGCTTTGAAGGGTCAACTCCAAGCAGCCAAATTTAAAATAATGGACTAATGCCCAATGTTATCACCATTAAATTACTATGCTGTACAGTTTAGCACCAACTAAAGTGCTATGCTGGAGGTACTATTTCTATAGGTACTATTTCACCTTCCAGCACAAAAGGTCATAGGTAACAAGAGAAGGGGGCCACCTAAATTACTCTGGGGGGAAAAAAAAACCTCTATAATCAACGTGTACCCTTTACACTATATCAGGACACATAAATTTTACCTGAAGTCATGGTGACACCTTATATGGCAGCAAAGGGGGGTACGCATGTGTTATATATACTCATGGCTATGGCCTGGCCAGTGGGCGTGGCCTCACTTCCATACAATTGTATGGAGTGAGGCCACGCCCTCTAGATGACCACAACCACTGTCATAGCGCGGCCTCGCTCTATGCAAGTGTATGGAGTGAGGCCACGCCCTCTAGATGACCACAACCACTGTCATAGCGCGGCCTCGCTCTATGCAAGTGTATGGAGTGAGGCCACGCCCTCTAGATGACCACAACCACTGTCATAGCGCGGCCTCGCTCTATGCAAGTGTATGGAGTGAGGCCACGCCCTCTAGATGACCACAACCACTGTCATAGCACAGCCTTGCTCTATGCAAGTGTATGGAGTGAGGCCACGCCCTCTAGATGACCACAACCACTGTCATAGCACAGCCTTGCTCTATGCAAGTGTATGGAGTGAGGCCACGCCCTCTAGATGACCACAACCACTGTCGTAGCACGGCCTCGCTCTATGCAAGTGTATGGAGTGAGTCCACGCCCTCTAGATGACCACAACCACTGTCGTAGCGCGGCCTCGCTCTATGCAAGTGAATGGAGTGAGGCCACGCCCTCTAGATGACCACAACCACTGTCGTAGCACGGCCTTGCTCTATGCAAGTGTATGGAGCGAGGCCACACCCTCTAGATGACCACAACCACTGTCGTAGCGCGGCCTCGCTCTATGCAAGTGTATGGAGCGAGGCCATGCCCACAAGATGGACCCTGGCCAGGAGTATGTATAACACATACATATGACTCGCCCCCCGGGCCGTGGGGCACTCGGAACCGGGCTTCTGCGCAAAGATGGGGGTAGTAGTGGCGACCCGATCCCGTGGCTCAGGGTGGTCAGACCAGTGGCAATCTTTCATATGTTTTAGGCTAATGTCCGACTATGCCACCCGTGGATTGCGGTCAGGGATAACCGCCGCTGCAGTGCAGACCGCTGGGGCAGATGTACGTGTGCAGCACTGAATAATATAACTCCCCACGGGAGGAGTGTGGCCCCAGGACAATATAGATGGGTGATAGAGGGGATGATTCCGACCGCAATAGCCAGGAAACGGAGGCCTCTTAAACAGTTCAGGGTCTTTATTTGAACAGGTGAAATGACCCAAAACAGTCCCGGCTAGGAGGGGGCCTGGATGTCTGAGAACAAGTGGGAAGCCCTTCTGGTCAGGGTGAGGGTGTAGGCCTACCGTGCTCTCTGCGCTCTTCCTGACTATTTCCCTCCTCGTGGTGTAATAGCCCACGTTCCTGAGCTTGCCGTGTCTTCTCGCCCGTATTGCTTGCAAATTGGGTCCCTTTCTACTCTTGGCCTGGTGCAGCTTTGCTGGTCCCTTTTGCTGTGGCGGAACCTCCGGGCTTCTTAGGCCAAGGGACATACAATCCCCTGCGGGCTGGTTATTTGCTGTAGGACTTAGAATCCTAACAGCCTCGGACACCAAAGTCCGGTAGATCTGTATCTCTCTCAGCCAGGACAGGCTCACCTCGCCTTCCATCCCTGGCTCGTGGCTCCTCTACTGCCACTCGTTCTCCTCAGCCTCAGCTGAACTGGCTCTCCCTTCTCTGGGACACCTCTCACTTCAGAGACAGGTCGTCCAGAACTCTCTAACCCTGCTCCCAGTTCCAGATTTTATAGGGGCAGCCTGCTCCCCCTACTGGCCTGGGACAGGAGGTGCTGCATGCTAATGGTCCCTGACCAGAGAACCTCCCCCTTGCTCTCAGACACAGCTTTATTATACATTTGTGGCATCCAGGCCAGGGTGACACACATACCGTCAGGTCCCGGATCAGAAACCAGCGGATCCTCACAGCGCACAGTGCGGGCTCTGGGGGAATTCATAAGTCAGCAGTCAAACAGAGTGACTACAGACTTATGGATTTGAACCAGACAACCCCTTTAAATATTTTATATCTTGTGTGGGAGATGAAGCATGAGGAGCCTAAGAATCATTTGATCTCCTGCGTAAGAAATGAAATGGAAAGCGCCCGCTATATTCTCTAATGTATTCACCAGATAATGTGGCTTTATTTGTAAACCTGAGGAGTCTCCTGAAATCAGATTACTGTTTGGTTGAAAATAGGTTTGATGTTAAATATTTTATATCATGTTCCATCCATGAAGTCACTTATATACTTACAGCCATACCTCCCATACAGCTATACCTCCCATAGAGCCATACCTCCCATACAGCCATACCTCTCATACAGCCATACCTCCCATACAGCCATACCTCTCATACAGCCATACCTCCCATACAGCCATACCTCTCATACAGCCATACCTCTCATACAGCCATACCTCCCATACCGCCATACCTCCCATACCGCCATACCTCCCATACAGCCATACCTCCCATACAGCCCTACCTCCCATACAGCCATACCTCCCATACAGCCATACCTCCCATACAGCCATACCCCCCATACAGCCATACCTCCCATACAGCCATACCTCCCATACAGTCATACCTCCCATACAGCCATACCTCCCATACAGCCATACCTCCCATACAGCCATACCTCCCATACAGCCATACCTCCCATACAGTCATACCTCCCATACAGCCATACCTCCCATACAGCCATACCTCCCATACCGCCATACCTCCCATACCGCCATACCTCCCATACCGCCATACCTCCCATACCGCCATACCTCCCATACCGCCATACCTCCCATACAGCCATGCCTCTCATACAGCCATACCCCCCATACAGCCATACCTCCCATACAGTCATACCTCCCATACAGCCATACCTCTCATACAGCCATAACTCCCATACAGCCATACCTCCCATACAGCCATACCCCCCATACCGCCATACCTCCCATACCGCCATACCTCTCATACAGCCATACCTCCCATACAGCCATACCTCTCATACAGCCATACCCCCCATACAGCCATACCTCCCATACAGTCATACCTCCCATACAGCCATAACTCCCATACAGCCATAACTCCCATACAGCCATACCTCCCATACAGCCATACCCCCCATACAGCCATACCCCCCATACAGCCATACCTCCCATACAGCCATACCTCCCATACAGTCATACCTCCCATACAGCCATACCTCCCATACAGCCATACCTCCCATACAGCCATACCTCCCATACAGCCATACCTCCCATACAGCCATACCTCCCATACAGCCATACCTCTCATACAGCCATACCCCCCATACAGCCATACCTCCCATACAGTCATACCTGCCATACCTCCCATACAGCCATACCTCCCATACAGTCATACCTCCCATACAGCCATACCTCTCATACAGCCATAACTCCCATACAGCCATACCTCCCATACAGCCATACCTGTTATGATCTGCTACCAAAGCTAAGGAAAGAGAGGAGATCTGTCCCTACTATAGGACTCAGCTGAATCCCTACGATGTAACAGGGAACCTGATCCTGCGATCAGACCTGCTAAAGTCCTAATCTAGTCTGTACGGAGACCTATAGATGTGGGGAGGGAATCCCTACAAGTACTAAGGACTGGGAGGAATATGGGACACCTCCTAACAGAAATAGTAGCAGACAGACGAACAAACAAAATAGATAGAACATAGAGGTCCGTAGACCAAGCAAACTAACAGAGTTAGATACAGAGCACAGGCTAGCTAGAAAGTAGATATACAATGAAGTCCAGCAAAGCCAGAAGGGCGGAGCAGGATTAAATAGGCCAACAAGGTCATGTGACCAGCAAAGGAAAAAAAAACTAACAGCAAGGTTCTAACAGTACCCCCCCTTCTAAGAGGATCCTCCGGATCCCCTAGGACCAGGCTTATCAGGAAATCTCCTGTGAAACGCTCTGATAAGTCTGGACGCGGAAACATCATCTGACCTCACCCAACAGTTATCCTCGGGTCCGAAACCTTTCCAGGCCACAAGATACTGCAAACTACCTCTATACCATCTAGAGTCAAGGATGCGAGAAATTTCATATTCCCCGTCCTCCACCACCGGAGGAACAGAGGCAGAGGCGTCACCATCCGACACAACAGCTTTTTTTAACAGAGAGACATGAAAGACCGGATTAATTCTCCAGGAGGTAGGAACCTCCAACCTAACAGCAGATTGGTTGACAACCTGAAGCACCTTAAAGGGCCCTACAAACTTGGGACCCAATTTCTTAGAAGGAATCCTCAACCGCAGATTCCTAGAGGACAACCAAACCATGTCACCAACAGCGAACAAAACCTCCTGTCGTTTCCTATCAAAGTAGTCTTTAGATTTTCTGTTGGCCTCCTGAAGATTACCACGCACATCCGTCCAAACTCTTTCCAAATCACCGGAAAAATTCTCCTCCTCAGGCACGGCAGATCCCAACTTGGAGAACGACCCAAACGACGGATGTCTCCCAGAACAACAAAAAAAAGGCGAACAACCAGCAGAAGAAGATGTATGATTGTTCAGAGCAAATTCGGCAAGTGGCAGAAACTCAGACCACCCCTCTTGATTGTCTGCCACAAAACAACGCAAGAACTGCTCAACATCCTGGTTTTTCCTTTCTGTCTGGCCATTAGATTCAGGATGATATCCGGACGAAAACGACAAATGAATTCCCAACCTGTCACAAAAGGCACGCCAAAAACGAGCCACGAACTGAGGACGCCTATCAGAAACAATGTCAGTAGGAACGCCATGAAGTCTGACAATTTCCTTGACAAAGGCCTTAGCGAGAGTTTTAGCGCAGGGCAGTTTGACGAAGGGAACCAAGTGACACATCTTGCTAAAACGGTCCACGACCACCCAGATGACAGTAAAACCCTCAGAGGGGGGAAGGTCAGTTATAAAGTCCATAGCCAAATGTGTCCAAGGAGCACTGGGGACCTCCAAAGGACAAAGCTACCCCGCAGCAGGAGTATGTGAGGACTTAGATCTAGCACATATAGTACATTGGCGCACCCACTTAATGACTTCCTTCTGCCATCCAGGCCACCAAAAACTGCGACCCACCAGTCTCTTGGTCTCAGAGATTCCGGGATGACCTGCCAACCGAGATTCGTGACACTCAACAAACAAATCTCTCCTAAAGGTCCCAGGCACAAACAACCTCCCATGAGGAGTGTTAGATGGGGCATTCTCCTGAGCTTTAAGAATCTCATCTTCCAAAACAGAGTCTAAAGCAGCTATCACAACACCTTCTTGTAAAATGTTTTCCTCTTTCTCAGCACCGACTATGGGAGAAGAACTGCGAGACAAGGCATCCGCCTTAACATTCTTAGTACCAGGGATGTAAGTAACGGAGAAATTAAACCGCGAGAAAAACAGTGCCCACCTAGCCTGACGGGCATTCAGGCGCTTGGCAGCATCAAGATATATCAGATTTTTATGATCCGTAAGAACCTGAACGGGAAATTCCGCACCTTCCAAGAAGTGGCGCCAGTGTTCAAATGCGAGTTTAATAGCCAATAATTCCCGATTACCAATATCGTAATTCAGTTCAGTCTCCGAAAATTTTTTTGAAAAAAAGGCACAGGGATGTAATCCATCCCCGTTATCCTGAGACAATACTGCGCCAACCCCCACAGAGGAAGCATCAACCTCAACCAAAAACGGCCTAGTAACATCAGGCTGCATAAGGATGGGAGCAGAGGTGAACCTCTCCTTGAGATACACAAAAGCTTCAATGGCCTCGGAAGACCACTGAACCGCATCAGCACCTTTCCTGGTGAGATCAGTCAGAGGTTTGACAATACTAGAAAAATTTTTTATGAATTTTCTATAGTAATTGGCGAAACCCAAAAACCTCTGTATCGATTTCAAACCAATAGGCCTAGGCCATTCCTGCACAGCCTGAACCTTAACCGGATCCATCTCAAAACCTTTGCTGGAGATAATGTAGCCCAAAAAACTAATTCTCTGTACAGCGAACTCACATTTCTCCAGCTTAGCAAAAAGCGAATTGTCCATTAATAACTGTAATACCTCACGCACGCTCCGCCAATGAGACTCCAGATCTGGCGAATAAATCAAAATGTCATCCAAATACACAACCACATTTTTACCGATCAAAGGTCTAAGGATGTCATTAATCAGATTCTGAAAAAATGCAGGAGCATTAGTAAGACCAAAAGGCATAACCAGATTCTCAAAATGACCCACAGGAGTGTTAAAAGCAGTCTTCCATTCATCACCCTCCTTCATGCGCAACAGATTGTATGCCCCCTTAAGGTCAATTTTAGAGAACCACTTGGCCCCCAATAACTGGTTAAACAGATCAGGAATCAATGGCAGTGGGTAAGGATTGCGTACCGTAATTTTGTTAATCTCACGAAAATCCAGACAAGGACGTAAACCGCCGTCCTTTTTTTTTACAAAAAAAAATCCAACCGCCACAGGAGACTTAGAGGGCCTAATGTGACCGGCGGCCAAGCTTGTCTGTATGTATTCCTCCAAAGCCTTCCTCTCAGGAATAGTAAGGTTAAATAAACGACTCTTAGGAAGAGTCGCTCCAGGGACAAATTCAATAGAACAATCATAGTCTCTATGGGGAGGCAAAACCTGCGATTCCTTCTCAGAAAAAACTCTCCAAAAATCCTGAATAGGAACAGGCAATTCTCCCTTATCCAAAGCTGCAATACGCCCGTTACAACACTTGTCATAACATTTATGGCTCCAGGATTTAATTTCACTGGTAGACCAATCCAGTACAGGATTGTGAAATTTTAACCAGGGCAAACCCAATATTACTGGAGAAGGCAAGTTATTCAACACTACCAAATCCAATTTCTCATGGTGAACACCATTAATAGTGAGAGGAAATTCACTGACCTTGAGAGTAATATTCTTCAAAGGGGAGCCATCCACAGAAACCACAGCAATGGGGGATGATAAAGGTTCAGGTTTTAAATTGAGTTTTTCCACGAATCCACCATCAATTACATTCAGTGTAGACCCGCAATCAACAAACACCCGAAATTCCATCAATTTTTCCTGAGCAATCGTGGAAGCAGCTAAAAATATACCCTTGGAATTTAAACAGGCAATACGGGCGTGACTGACCATTTTTTTTTCTTTCTTCATACGAAGCTCACAGCCTTTAATCAAATGACCAGATTTTCCGCAATAGAAACACAAGCCTTCCGAAAAACGACGGTCTTTTTCTTGAGAGCGAGGTGCCACCGATCCAATCTCCATCGGTTCACCACTGTTAATACACACATTATCATAACCAGAAACTGACATAGCAGAGGATTTGCTCTCATTAACCCTAGCACGCAGTCTTCTATCCACCCGTATAGCTAATTGCATAGCCTGTTGCAAATCCTCAGGTGTAGGATAAGCAATTAGCAGGTCTTTAACCCTTTCACTGAGCCCAGCAAGAAATAGACTTTTCAGAGCAGAATCGTTCCACCCTGTTTGAGTGGACCAACGACGAAAATGTGTACAATATTTTTCCACATTACCCGATCCTTGTTTTAAACGTCTCAACTCAGTCTCAGCTGATGCGACACGGTCAGGATCATCATATAATAGTCCCAAAGCAGAAAAAAAACTATCCACTGATCTGAAGCATGAATCACTAGGTTGCAAAGAAAAGGCCCACTCCTGAGGCTCTTTGCGCAAAAGTGACATTATGAACCCTACGCGCTGGGATTCATCCCCAGAGGACTTAGGTCTCAAACGAAAATACAATAAGCAAGCATTTTTAAATGAAAAAAATTCTCGGTGTTCACCAAAAAATAAATCCGGCAAACATACCTTAGGCTCCAAGAAATGTGCTCCAGGACAGTTACTCACGTGCTGACGGAGCTCGGCCACCTCCAGAGAGAGTCCCTGCAGGCGATGAGCCAAATCCTGAACCGACACCATGATGGAACAGAAAAATCTTTCCTTAGAGAATTTGCTGGCTGGACTTACTGTTATGATCTGCTACCAAAGCTAAGGAAAGAGAGGAGATCTGTCCCTACTATAGGACTCAGCTGAATCCCTACGATGTAACAGGGAACCTGATCCTGCGATCAGACCTGCTAAAGTCCTAATCTAGTCTGTACGGAGACCTATAGATGTGGGGAGGGAATCCCTACAAGTACTAAGGACTGGGAGGAATATGGGACACCTCCTAACAGAAATAGTAGCAGACAGACGAACAAACAAAATAGATAGAACATAGAGGTCCGTAGACCAAGCAAACTAACAGAGTTAGATACAGAGCACAGGCTAGCTAGAAAGTAGATATACAATGAAGTCCAGAAAAGCCAGAAGGGCGGAGCAGGATTAAATAGGCCAACAAGGTCATGTGACCAGCAAAGGAAAAAAAACCTAACAGCAAGGTTCTAACAATAGCCCCCATACAGCCATACCCCCCATACAGCCATACCTCCCATACAGCCATACCTCCCATACAGTCATACCTCCCATACAGCCATACCTCCCATACAGCCATACCTCCCATACAGCCATACCTCCCATACAGCCATACCTCTCATACAGCCATACCCCCCATACAGCCATACCTCCCATACAGTCATACCTCCCATACAGCCATACCTCCCATACAGCCATACCTCCCATACAGCCATACCTCCCATACAGCCATACCTCCCCTACAGCCATACCTCCCATACAGTCATACCTGCCATACCTCCCATACAGCCATACCTCCCATACAGTCATACCCCCCATACAGCCATACGTCTCATACAGCCATACCTCCCCTACAGCCATACCTCCCATACAGCCATACCTCCCCTACAGTCATACCTCCCATACAGCCATACCTCCCATACAGCCATACCTCCCATACAGCCATACCTCTCATACAGCCATACCTCCCATACAGCCATACCTCCCATACAGCCATACCTCCCATACAGCCATACCTCCCATACAGTCATACCTCCCATACAGCCATACCTCCCATACAGCCATACCTCCCATACAGCCATACCTCCCATACAGCCATACCTCCCATACAGCCATACCTCCCATACAGCCATACCCCCCATACAGCCATACCTCTCATACAGCCATACCTCTCATACAGCCATACCTCCCATACAGCCATACCTCTCATACAGCCATACCTCTCATACAGCCATACCTCCCATACAGCCATACCTCCCATACAGCCATACCTCCCATACAGCCATACCTCCCATACAGCCATACCTCCCATACAGCCATACCTCCCATACAGCCATACTTCCCATACAGCCATACCTCCCATACAGCCATACCTCCCATACAGCCATACCCCCCATACAGCCATACCTCCCATACAGCCATACCTCTCATACAGCTGACGCGCCCCCTGGGCCAGTGTTGTTTGGGGGATACCCGGAGCCGGATCAGATAGGGGTTGTAGTCTCCGAGTGGCGGTGACCCGGTCCGTGCCCAGGGTGTCAAGCTCAGTGTGTGGCAGTCCTACAGATGTTGCTGGATGTTCTTTAGTGTCGACTACGCTACCCGTTGATTTGCGGTCAATACGGCCGCCGCTGCAGCAGGGTCCGCTGAGGCTGGTGGTGTGTGTGCAGCTTCTGGTAGTATAACCCCCAACGGGAGGGGTATAGCCTCAGGGGGTCAGTTGTAGAGGGTGGTGGTTGTGGTGGTGCAGTGAGGGTGGTAATAAGACTCAGAGTCGGGCTGTGCAGTTCAGGGTTTTTACTTACTGCTGTTGTGCTGGTCACTCCGGCCTTGAGTGACCGCCCGAGCCGTGCTGCGTCCACCAGGTCCTGGACTCGGCCAACCCCCAGGTAATTCTGGAGCGTGATCCTGAGCTCCCTTTCTGACGTTCCTTTTCTCTGGCCTTCCCCACCAGGGATCCACTTATGTCCGGCTCCCTCGGGCCTCTTGTTGGTAAAACCCTTGTCTCTGGGTTCCCTGACCCTATACTCGGTATGCCTTCGCAGTGGATTTAGTGGGGGGTCGTGGCAGATCCTGCCCACAACCTCCGGTCTCTGGCTGAGGATTAGTGCCCTCCACCAGCTTGGGATCCGGTACCCTTGTGCCAACCCTTCACCCTTCTGGTTGTATTTGGGCTCTTGGGGTTCCCTCTTCTTCCCCTCTGGGTCCTTTTCTTCTCCTCTCTCTCTTCTTTCAGGACTGCTTGACCCTCTACAAAAGACTGACTGGTAACTGTCTGCCTGTCTGACCCTGATCTAAGATGGTTCCCACCTTATATACTCCCTCTATGTGTGAGCTCAGGTGACCAGCACCCAATGAGCTCCTAGCATTACCCAGACTGCTCCCCCTATCTGCCCCTACACTACTGGGATGTTCCACCCCCCTCCCACTCCAGCCAGGGACAGACACTGTCGTACCTGCACATATACCTAGTGGGAGTACCATTGATCTGTCCCCCGGAAATGGGATGTATGTAGTGCATGCAGCCTACTGAGCTCAGTTCCACACTCCATCCTTACCCGGGAGTGGAATATCACACCTCTGGCTTGAGGTGCAATACCCCTGTAGCAGCCGAATCCTCAGGGTGCTACATTCCCCCCTGGTAAATCACAGCACGTCCTCGGGCTGTAAGAGAATAAAAACATCAAACATACAAATTTTCATAACAACAATAACATATAAAACATTATATATATATTAACACTCTTGCTCCTCCGGCCACGGTGCGACTTGTGACCCGGTAAAGTGCGACAGTCTCTTGTAGAAAAACGGTTTCCTTATAAAACCAGTAGGGGGCGCCTTAGAAAGCGCAACTATATACAGGGGGAAAGTGGCCGCTCTCAGTCCTCGGCCAGGTATAAGGAAGGAATGACCGCTCTCAGTCCTCGGTCAGTGGGATTAAGGGACACACGGGTTAACAGTTCAATTTGTTGGTCCCAACGGGGACTATATTTTAACTAGCAGCAGTAACAGTTCACTGTACCCCGACGGGTAACTATTTACAGTCTCTTTACCGTACTTTAACGACGGCGTCCTCCTGCTCCTTCTTTGTCTTCAGACCCGTCCGGGTCCTCTTGCTCCTCCTCACACCGCAGCTCCTCCTCCGTCAGGCGATGCACATGGAGGGCGTAGGGTCCTTTGGCACACTTGTGCCGGGTGAACGTGACCTCGTCCCCTACGTACAGGTCACGACCTCTGTGTCCCTCCGGCAGATGGCTTTCTACGTCTCTGCGGGTTACAAAGACGTCGCCGGGGGTATGATGGTCTCTTATGAAGCCCCACCCATGCTGCAGGTTGAATTTAATCACAGTCCCGGTGGTACGGGGACCATGAGCTGCATGGGGGTTCCTCCTGGTCCGGCTCTTCTGCCCTGCGCTCTGTTCCTGCAGCCGCTGCTCACGGATCCGCCTCTCTTTCCGCTCTTGCTCGAAGGCTGCCAACTGCTGGCGGCAGCACTCCACTCGCTCTGCTGCGGCTGCCCGCGTTTCTTGAGTGAACCCCATGAGGTCTCCTCCGGTGGGGTCCCACTCGAATTGTGCTTCTTCTAGCGGGAGCGGGGTTCTCCTGACGGGCTTCGGAGCCGGAATCAGGGGCTCGCACAGGGGCCTTGCTCTTTGGAGTTCCAGTTGGTAGTACTCCTGGGGCCATACAAAGGGCTGCCCATCCGGGCACGTGTACTGGGCAAATAGATCTTCGCCCAGGTGCGGCACTCGAGATGTTGAGGGCGCGTTGATGGTAGCGGCGCCCGGGTTGACCAGGCCTTGCGACCAGGCTTGGGGCACCCTAAAGGTAAAGGGCACCGTAAGGACGGCGGCGCCCGGGGGTACTCGGCCCTGCGACCAGGCCGGTGGCTCCGCGGAGGTAGGGGGCGCTGTTGGAATTGCGGCGCCCGGAGGTACTAGACCTTGCGACCAGGCCGATGGTATTTCCTGTTTCGCCGCGCTCAGGGTCGAGGCGTGTGACGTCACAGGGGTCGCGGCCGCGGCTTCTACTTGAGGCCTAGTCTGGCACGGTGACGATGCAGCGACGGGCACGGCAGGGGGAATTTCGGGCTCTGCGACGGGGAGCTGGGGCAGGCTCACGGTTTCTCGGCTCGGGGTAGTGACGTCCCCTTTACCTGCCTCCAGTTGTCCAGCTCCCTTCTCGGCGCCGTCTCCGGCCTTCACTCCTCCTGCACCATCCTCAGAGGCGGTCTGTCTCCTCGTCTCGGGTGGCGTGCTCCGCTGACGGGTTCCGG
The DNA here is from genome assembly GCF_046119375.1 of Phyllobates terribilis. Taxonomy (NCBI): domain Eukaryota; kingdom Metazoa; phylum Chordata; class Amphibia; order Anura; family Dendrobatidae; genus Phyllobates; species Phyllobates terribilis. Next base: position 11,874,379 of record NW_027362797.1, on the reverse strand, counting down.
TCTGCTGGGCCATCTCACGGCTCCACTCCGTCAGCGTGTCTTGCTGCACCTGGGCCATCCTCCGTGCGAGGCCCTCCAGCGCGGTCTGTGCACACTCCCGGTCTCGGGGGAGCTGTGCTAGGATCTCCACTAAGCCTAGTGGGGTTGTTGCTTGCAGCAGGCTCCTGACCACTGGGTCGGTGCTGCCTGTCTCTCCCTCCATCTCCGGGTACGCTTTCTCTGGACTCCTCTCCCGACTTCTTGTCTCCGGGTGCGCTCTCTCCAGACTCCTCCAGGCTGCACCCATCTTCGCTCTCTTGTTCTGTCTCCGCCCACATTGAAGGTGGTCCCGGGGCAACTTTGTGATTGTCAGTTCCAGGGGCAGTTCTCTCACGCTGATGGACACTTCCAGCATCACAGTCTCTGTTGGTGGGCGCGGTTTCCGCTTTTGGCGCCATTCTTCGACCTGGCCCACGATGGGAGGTGGCCTTTTGCCACCCTCTGGCACGCCCATAATGGCGTCCGCTCTTCCAAGGCGGGAAATCTTTGGAAATGGCGGGAATCGTCTCCCAGTGGCGGGAAACTCCATGGATGGCGGGAAAAAGCTGCAAATGGCGGACAACCGGCGGGAAACGACCTGTGATGGGGTCCGTTGGCGGGGACCCTCCGGAACCGGCGGGAGACTTCTTTTTGAGGTAACGGTGAACTTTTCTTCAGGCACGCAGTACCCGGTTGTTGCGGGCACGTTATCCTGCCGACTACGCCAAAGTTGACGCGCCCCCTGGGCCAGTGTTGTTTGGGGGATACCCGGAGCCGGATCAGATGGGGGTTGTAGTCTCCGAGTGGCGGTGACCCGGTCCGTGCCCAGGGTGTCAAGCTCAGTGTGTGGCAGTCCTACAGATGTTGCTGGATGTTCTTTAGTGTCGACTACGCCACCCGTTGATTTGCGGTCAATACGGCCGCCGCTGCAGCAGGGTCCGCTGAGGCTGGTGGTGTGTGTGCAGCTTCTGGTAGTATAACCCCCAACGGGAGGGGTATAGCCTCAGGGGGTCAGTTGTAGAGGGTGGTGGTTGTGGTGGTGCAGTGAGGGTGGTAATAAGACTCAGAGTCGGGCTGTGCAGTTCAGGGTTTTTACTTACTGCTGTTGTGCTGGTCACTCCGGCCTTGAGTGACCGCCCGAGCCGTGCTGCGTCCACCAGGTCCTGGACTCGGCCAACCCCCAGGTAATTCTGGAGCGTGATCCTGAGCTCCCTTTCTGACGTTCCTTTTCTCTGGCCTTCCCCACCAGGGATCCACTTATGTCCGGCTCCCTCGGGCCTCTTGTTGGTAAAACCCTTGTCTCTGGGTTCCCTGACCCTATACTCGGTATGCCTTCGCAGTGGATTTAGTGGGGGGTCGTGGCAGATCCTGCCCACAACCTCCGGTCTCTGGCTGAGGATTAGTGCCCTCCACCAGCTTGGGATCCGGTACCCTTGTGCCAACCCTTCACCCTTCTGGTTGTATTTGGGCTCTTGGGGTTCCCTCTTCTTCCCCTCTGGGTCCTTTTCTTCTCCTCTCTCTCTTCTTTCAGGACTGCTTGACCCTCTACAAAAGACTGACTGGTAACTGTCTGCCTGTCTGACCCTGATCTAAGATGGTTCCCACCTTATATACTCCCTCTATGTGTGAGCTCAGGTGACCAGCACCCAATGAGCTCCTAGCATTACCCAGACTGCTCCCCCTATCTGCCCCTACACTACTGGGATGTTCCACCCCCCTCCCACTCCAGCCAGGGACAGACACTGTCGTACCTGCACATATACCTAGTGGGAGTACCATTGATCTGTCCCCCGGAAATGGGATGTATGTAGTGCATGCAGCCTACTGAGCTCAGTTCCACACTCCATCCTTACCCGGGAGTGGAATATCACACCTCTGGCTTGAGGTGCAATACCCCTGTAGCAGCCGAATCCTCAGGGTGCTACACAGCCATACCTCCCATACAGCCATACCTCCCATACAGCCATACCCCCCATACAGCCATACCTCCCATACAGTCATACCTCCCATACAGCCATACCTCCCATACAGCCATACCCCCCATACAGCCATACCTCCCATACAGCCATACCCCCCATACAGCCATACCTCTCATACAGCCATACCTCCCATACAGCCATACCTCCCATACAGCCATACCTCCCATACAGCCATACCTCCCAAACAGCCATACCTCCCATACAGCCATACCTCCCATACAGCCATACCCCCCATACAGCCATACCTATCATACAGCCATACCTCCCATACAGCCATACCTCCCATACAGCCATACCTCCCATACAGCCATACCTCTCATACAGCCATACCTCTCATACAGCCATACCTCCCATACAGCCATACCTCCCATACCGCCATACCTCCCATACCGCCATACCTCCCATACAGCCCTACCTCCCATACAGCCCTACCTCCCATACAGCCATACCTCCCATACAGCCATACCTCCCATACAGCCATACCTCTCATACAGCCATACCTCTCATACAGCCATACCTCCCAACTGTTAAAGAAGAGAAAGAGAGACAAAGTTTGCGGCGCACACAGTGCACCGTGGCAATTTCTAAACCATGCCCTTAACTACACCCATATCCACGCCCCAACCACACCCATTCAGCATTTCCGATCAGATTGTTTTCTACACAATTAAAAACAGGAAAAAAAAATATTTCCAAAAAGTAATGAATAAAATATAAAAGCTGCACATTACATGATAGGTCAAAATATTGTGCTTTTGGTTAATAGGAGCAATTAGAGAATACAGTCAACTTATTGTTCTGCATGTCTGCTGAACTCTTGAGAAGCGTTCCCCTCACCTCTCTTAACAGTGAGGTCAAATGAAGCCGCAGAATCACCGGCAGGAGCGTCCATGACCACTCTGTCGGCAGAGATCGGTGCTGGGCAGAACAGGCAGGTAGTTAGCAACTTCCTGCCTGCAAATTCTTAGCCCCTTAAGAAAAAATATACAAAAGTCCTGGATAACCCCTTTCATTGCCCCAATTAATCAACAGCACATAATTATTATTTGTGCGATTTTGGCCTTCAAGGAGCGTGGACCTGTCATGTTAGGGCTATGTTCATATTGTGCTTTTGCCGCTCGTCTGTTGCTCCATCTGGGCTTCTGTCTGAATCCCTGAAATACAGGATAATAGCACAACTCATGAGGGGGCTGTTGACCTTAATGAAGCAGACGGGGTCACTTTGTGCTTTACCTGACCTCACTTTTAACAGTGTCCATCTTTGAGGCGTGCACAAAAGCATGGTCGATAGCACTTGTGTCCTCCTCAGAAAGGTGGACACTGCCGAAGCTGAGGCTGGACAGAGCGCAAAGTGTCTAACCAAGCGCAAATCAAGCTAGCCTTTTTATAAATATAAGGGCTCGCTCACACTGGCGGATAACATGGCCGACTGCTATGCAATGTTTTATCAGATAGCACTCTGCCCAATGTTATACCTTGGGTCGGTGCAGGTCTGCAATTATTTTCTCATGCTGATTCAGGGCATGCTGCAGGTGGCTCCGATATTCGGATCATGAGCAGCCACACAAGTCTATGGGTTCAAGTGAAACATCAGACTGCACTTGGATGTCATCCGAGTGCAGTCTTATTGCCGTGGACGCTGGCAATGAGAAGATGGAGAAATTACTGTATATTCTCTGTACCTGTGCTGCAATAACACTAGGATCAGAATTTGATCTCAGTGTCAATAGCATAATCAGCTTGATTCTCTCGCATGAGAGAACATACGCATGTGTGAACGCAGCCCTAATGTTGAGGTACACTCTACTGTCTGATATGACATTGGGTGTGGAGACACAACTGAATACTGGCAGTAGAGTTAAAGGAATTGTCCAGTACTCAGACAAACCTTCTTAATTACTATATTCCACCTTGTAAAATAAAAACAATCCGTACTCCCTTCCAGTGCTGGCATTGTTGGCGCCAGGTGTCATGTGACGTTATGCCACGTGAGCCTTGCAGTCAATCAGCGTCTGCTATTAGACCGCTGCACTCTCACTTTCTTTGCCTGAACCTTGGATAAATTGAAATAGTGAGAGTGCAGCAGCGTGATAGCAGCCACTGATTGGCGTTATGCCTTGTGACCCCAAGAAACCTAGCGCCGACGTCACTGGAACTGTATTTTTATTTTACAAGGTGGACTACTTTATTTTAAAAGGGGTGGCCAAAATAGTGACAATCCCTTTAATATATAATAAAATGTATTTTTTTAAAAGCTTATACTTGCCTCCCGTGCTGGCACCGTTCCAGCGGTGTCGGAGGTCCCATGCTGTTGCTGTGACACGTGACCCTGGCACCCAATCATCGCTGGTGTCACTGTCCCCGCCTTCATACAAATTGAACATGAAGAGGAGGCCAGGGCTGCGGCTGTTTGCTCCCTTCCTCTTCATGTTCAATCTGTACGAAGGCTGAGACAGAGACGCCAACGCTGATTGGGTGCCGGGGTAATGTGTCACAACAACCGCACGAGAACCCCAAGCACAGGAGGCTAGTAGAAGCTTTTTTATTTTATCAGTGCCAAACATTTAGATCAAGAAGGGGTTGTCCAGGCTTGAGGTTAATATCAGACTTTTGAATCCTCACAGCGTCTGCATTGCACCCTGTGAGGATTCTCCAGTGCCAGTAGCGGACGCCCATGTGACCACAAGTATGTGATTTGCATACAAGCAGGCACATGCTGAATGGATGAGTGCTGCCTCACTCATTGCAATTGTATTGAGCGAGACTGGACACGTCTAGTTGGAATGTGGCCGGGAGTACACAAACGCTCCCAACACCAGTGTGGGCGCTGTGAGGATTCAAAAGTATGACAGTGACCTCAAGCCTGGACAACCCCTTTAATAAACTGTGGGGGAAAAAAAATTATACATAGGTAGGAAGTAGAGAGATAGGGGGCGTAGCCTGAAGCTAGAGGGGGCATGGTTGCTGCGTCTAATTGCAGTACCAGAACAAGTAGATCCCGACCGTGGCCGCGGGGCAGAGTCTCAAAACTGGGACTGTCCCGCTGTATATGGGACAGTTGGGAACTACACTGTGTGCAGAATTATTAGGCAAGTTGTATTTTAGAGGATTATTTTTATTATTGATCAACAACTATGTTCTCAATCAACCCAAAAGACTCATAAATATCCAAGCTTAATATTTTTGGAAGTTAGAGTGGTTTTTTTTTAGATTTGGCTATTTTAGTTGAATATCTGTTTGTGCAGGTAACTATTACTGTGCAGAATTATTAGGCAACTTAATAAAAACCAAATATAATCCCATCTCACTTGTTTATTTTCACCAGGTAAACCAATATCAGTGCACAAAATTTAGAAATAAACATTTCTGACATGCAAAAACAAAAACCAAAAAAATTAGTGATCAGTATAGCCACCTTTCTTTATGATGACACTCAACAGCCTTCCATCCATAGATTCTGTCAGTTGCTTGATCTGTTTTCGATCAACATTGCGTGCAGCAGTCACCACAGCCTCCCAGACACTGTTCCGAGAGGTGTACTGTTTTCCCTCCCTGTAGATCTCACATTTTATGATTGACCACAGGTTCTCTATGGGGTTCAGATCAGGTGAACAAGGGGGCCATGTCATTACTTTTTCTTCTTTTAGACCTTTACTGGCCAGCCACGCTTTGGAGTAGTTGGATGCATGTGATGGAGCATTGTCCTGCATAAAAATCATGTTTTTCTTGAACGATACCGACTTCTTCCTGTACCACTGCTTGAAGAAGTTGTCTTCCAGAAACCGGCAGTAGGTCTGGGAGTTGAGCTTCACTCCATCCTCAACCCGAAAAGGTCCCACAAGTTCATCTTTGATGATACCAGCGCATAACAGTACCCCACCTCCACCTTGCTGGCGTCTGAGTCGGAGTGGAGCTCTCTGCCCTTTATTGATCCAGCCTCTGGCCCATCCATCTGGCCCATCAAGGGTCACCCTCATTTCATCAGTCCATAAAACCTTTGAAAAATCAGTCTTAAGATATTTCTTGGCCCATTCTTGACATTTTATCTTATGTTTCTTGTTCAAAGGTGGTCTTTTTTCAGCCTTCCTTACCTTTGCCATGTCCCTGAGTATCGCACACCTTGTTCTTTTTGATACTCCAGTAACGTTGCAGCTCTGAAATATGGCAAAACTGGTGGCGAATGGCATCTTGGCAGCTTCACGCTTGATTTTCCTCAATTCATAGGCAGTTATTTTGCGCCTTTTTGGCCAACACGCTTCTTGCGACCCTGTTGGCTATTTGCCATGAAACGCTTGATTGTTCGGTGATCACGCTTCAAAAGTTTGGAAATTTCAAGACTTCTGCATCCCTCTGCAAGACATCTCACAATTTTGGACTTTTCAGAGCCCGTCAAATCTCTCTTCTGACCCATTTTGCCAAAGGAAAGGAAGTTGCCTAATAATTAAGCACACCTTATATAGGGTGTTGATGTCATTAGACAACACCCCTCCTCATTACAGAGATGCACATCACCAGATTTACTTAATTGGTAGTTGTCTCTCAAGCCTATGCAGCTTGGAGTAGGACAACATGTATAAAAAGTATCAAAGTGATCAAAATACTCATTTGTCTAATAATTCTGCACGCGGTGTATGTACAACACTATCACGGAGGTTTTTACTCCTCTGAAAGGTGATACTAGGTTTATTAGGTGAGTATTTGGATACAGCAGAATCTGCCAAGATGATGGGCCACGATTTTTCTAAACATTTCCTCACACAGAAGGCTTGTGAAAACTCTTGATTTTACAGTTGTATTACAGTATTAACACTAGACAATCAGACCCCAAGTCCCTCAAAAAGAAAAAAAAAGAAAGTAAAAAAAAAATTAAATTTTTTGTTAAAGAATTATAAAAAAAAATGTAGAAATTGAAAAACATTTGTGATTTTTCGGCTGCAGCTACTCCGTAAAAAAATGTGATAAGTGAACAGAACATGATATCTACCCCAAAATAATATCAATAAACACGTCAGCTCGCCACGCAAAAAACAAGCCCTCACACTGCTCCATTCACTGAAAAATTCAACTAAACAGCTCTTGGAAAATGGCAATATCACATTTTTTTTTTTACATAAAGAAGAAGAAAGAGAAGCGCACCTTGTGCAACTCCAGTTGGCTGCTCCGCCACCCACTGGATCCCGCTGGGAATCCAGGGATATAGTCAGGAAATGGCAAAAATCTTTAATATTTGCCTGAAGAAGGGGCTAGAACAACTTTGAAACGCATAGCAAATAATACACTTTTAAAAAGTCATTACCTTAGTGGTTTTGCGTTTTAAAAATCCTTGGCAGCGCTATTTCCAACAAACCAAATCTCCCATTTTCTAATTTTTATTTTTCCAGCTTCCAAATTTCTTTTCATTAAATAAAAAAATATGTAAGTTTGGTTTTGTTGTAATCGCACTGACCAGGAGAATCATACTGCTAGGACATTTTACTGCACAATGAATGCCATAAAAACGAAACCCAAAACACTATTGCTGAATTTTCCAGTACATCCCAAGGTAAAATGAAGGCTGTCATTCAAAAGTACAACTCATCCTGCAAAAAATACAACCTCAGATGGCCATGTCAGTGGAAAAATAAAGAAATCTATTGGCTCTTGGAAGAAAATGAGGAAAACACATAATTGCAAAAAATGAAAATTTGCCCTGTTCATAAAGGATTAAACAGAAAACCCACTGGACTGAATAAAGGCCATAACTGGTGTAAAATGCTGGGATCAGAAGAGTAATAAATACTTCATGTTCAGAAAGTGAACTAAGTCCGTACCTCTGACTTCATGGCGCAGGGGAATATAGATTTGTACAGTCATCCTTTATCTTGTACTCATGTGATCGGGCATCAGATATTGTATTCTCTCTATTATATCTGTTTACTCAGCACATTTCTAGCCTTATGTTATGATGTCACATTTTCACTTTACACTGGTGGCTCTGGAATATGACATATTCTTACATGTTTAAACATATTTTTATCTCTTCCCAGGAACCTGGGATCCACCTCCTTCCATTTAGAGATGGACCTCCAGCCACAGGACGATGGATGGAGTAACGTGACCACCATGATGGCGTCAGCATTGCTGGACTGCTACAAGAATACTGTCAGTGCCAGGCTCTTTCATCCATTAAATTGGCCGTGTAATGTATAAACTTGATTTCTTTATGAAATGTCCTAAAATATGAGTATCTCCTGTTATACTGTAGCCTCCACCACTCCACACTATGGAGCGTATCCTGAGGACTGCTGAGGACCGTGTAAGTGACAGTAACAGATAACACACCGTGACGTATCTATGAATCCAGACGCCCATATTTATCAGGCACAAAACATGCATCAGTTTATTTGGTATTATCACTAATCTACACAGAACCAAAACCAAACATATATAGAACCAGAACCCCAGCCTGACCCCAGAATAAGTGGAAGTGCCCCCTTACCTGCCTCAGAATAAGTGGAAGTACCCCCTCACTTAGCCCCAGAATAAGTGGAAGTGCCCCCTCGGCTACACCCAGAATAAGTGGAAGTGCCCCCTCACTTACCCCCAGAATAAGTGGAAGTGCCCCCTCACTTACCCCCAGAATAAGTGGAAGTGCCCCCTCACTTACCCCCAGAATAAGTGGAAGTGCCCCCTCACCTACACCCAGAATAAGTGGAAGTGCCCCCTCACTTAGCCCCAGAATAAGTGGAAGTGCCCCCTCACCTACACCCAGAATAAGTGGAAGTGCCCCCTCACTTACCCCCAGAATAAGTGGAAGTGCCCCTTCACCTACCCCCAGAATAAGTAAAAGTGGCCCCTCACTTACCCCCAGAATAAGTGGAAGTGCCCCCTCACCTACTCCCAGAATAAATGGAAGTGCCCCCTCATCTACCCCCTGAATAAGTGAAAGTGCCCCCTCTCATACCCCCAGAATAAGTGGAAATGCCCCCTCACTACCTCCAGAATAAGTGGAAATGCCCCCTGACCTGCCCCAGAATATGTGAAAGTGCCCCCTCACCTACCCCCAGAATAAGTGGACGTGCCCCCTGCCCTACCCCCAGAATAAGTGGAAGTGCCCCCTCACCTAACCCCAGAATAATTGGACGTGCCCCCTGCCCTACCCCCAGAATAAGTGGAAGTGCCCCGTCACCTACCCCCAGAATAAGTGGAAGTGCCCCCTCATCTACCCCAGCATATATTGCTCATGTCATCTAAGTGATGTCTGATCTTTCTAGCTCTTCAGGAACCTGTTCAGGACAGAGATCACCCTGGAGGAGGTAAGAGCCTCACATCTACATGATAAGACATTCCTCACAGGAGCAGGGGAACATCAGCTCACACTGAGGCCGGGTGCACAGAAGTGTATGCAAATCGTCCGGTTACACCCAAAAAAATAGGATGATTATTCATCTGTATTGTCATCTATATGTCCATTTTTATTCACATCCATATGCAATCCATATGTTCATTCTCACACACATAAGCGGAATTTAATACATAATAAAGATCAAATACAGTTTCCTATCTTTATTATTGTAACATATCTGTGAAATCACATGACATAAGGATGGTAACTCGTATGTGATCGATCTATTACACTCATTGCCCTATAATGGGTGAGGCTGATCCAGAATAGGAATCACAGTAGTGCATGCTGGGATTTTCTTACTCGTAGACCATCAGTCCGTGTATAAAAATGTTCAAGTCAACAAGTTCATAGACTTGAACTGGTCCTTGTGCTGTCTGTATGCTATTAGTTTTGCGCACAGGCGTTTAATACGTTTGTCTGAACGAGCCCCAAGACTAAGTTCACACAAGAGTATACAAAAATATCGTCCGATTTTCATCCAGAAAAGCAGATACTTTTTATCTCAATTTTCTTCCGTACGGCATCGATTTTTATACTTCAGTTTTGAAAATGTACAAGACCAAATCCAGTTTCTTATGTTAAAGAATTGTTTGTATCCATAAAAATCTTACGCTATATGGATGACCCATATGGGATCCAACAATGAAACAAAATAAACGCTCCTATGAACTAGTGGAATCACATTGGTCCTCGTGCCGTCCGTGTGATGTCAGTTTTTTCATGGACAGCACTCAGACCGATAATAAAGTTGTGTGGACTCGGCCTGACGTTCAGGGGCTGTGGCTGTTTTGTCACAGCGCTCTGCTATTTTTGCTGGCAGAAACAATGCAGATCTGAAGAAATCCTTAACCTCAGTAACAAAAGCAGTAATTTTCCAGATCCCACCAATATTTGATGAGGAATTTGGCACAGATACAGTGGGGAAAATAAGTATTTGATACACTGCTGATTTTGTAAGATTTCCCACCTACAAAGAATGGAAAAGTCTGTAATTTTTATTGTAGGTACACTTCAACTGTGAGAGACAGAATCTTAAAAAAAATCCAGAAAATCACATTCTATGATTTTTACATAATTAATTTGCATTTTGTTGCATGAAATAAGTATTTTATAAAATAGAAAAACAGAACTTAATTTTTGGTACAGAAACCTTTGTTTGTCATTACAGAGGTCAGATGTTTCCTGTAGTTCTTGACCAAGTTTGCAGACACTGCAGCAGGGATTTTGGCCCACTCCTCCATACAGATCTTCTCCAGATCTTTCAGGTTTTAACTCTGTCGCTGAATAACATTGAGTTTCAGCTCCCTACAAAGATTTTATATTGGGTTCAGGCCTGAAGACTGGCTAGGCCACTCCAGGACCTTGAAATGCTTCTTACGGAGCCACTGTTTAGTTGCCTGGGCTGTGTATTTCATGTCATTGTCATGCTGGAAGACCCAGGAATGACCCATCTTCAATGCTCTTACTGAGGGAAGGAGGTTGTTGTCCAAAATTTTGCGATACATGACCCCATCCGTCCTCCCTTCAATCTTCAATACGGTGCAGGCGTCCTATACCCTTTGCAAAACCGTCCCAAAGTATGATGTTTCCCACACCATTCTTCATGATTGGGACAGTGTTATTGGGGTTGTAATCATACTTCCTCCTCCAAGCGCGGCGCGTGGAGTTGATATCAAAAAGTTTTATTTTGGTCTCATCTGACCACATGACCTTCTCCCATGCCTCCTCTGGATCATCTAGATGGTCATTGGCGAACTTCAAACAAGCCTAGACAAGTGCTGGCGTGAGCAGGAGGACCTTGTGTGCCCTGCAGGATTTTAATCCATGACGGTGTAGTGTGTTACTAATGGTAATGTTTGAGACTGTGGTCCCAGCTCTCTTCAGGTTATTTACCAGGTCCTCCCCTGTAGTTCTGGGCTGATTTCTGACCTTTTTCAGAATCATCTTTACCCCACAAGGCGAAATCTTGCATTGAGCCCCAGACCGAGGAAGATTGACAGTCATCTTGTGTTTCTTCCATTTTCTAATAATTGTGCCAACAGTTGTTGCCTTCTCAACAAGCTGCTTGCCTATTGTCTTATAGCCCGTCCCAGCCTTGTGCAGGTCTAAAATTTAATTTTGTCTCTGGTGTCCTTAGCCAGCTCTTTGGTCATGGCCATGGTGGAGAGGTTGGGGTGTGATTGATTGTGTGGACAGGTGTCTTTTATACACGTAACAAGTTCAAAAAGGTTCAATTAATACAGGTAATGAGTGCAGAGTAGGAGGGCTTCTTAAAGAAAAACTAACAGGTCTCTGAGAGCCAGAATTTTTGCTGGTTGGTTGGTGATTAAATACTTATTTCATGCAATAAAATACAATTCAGTTTTTTGAAAATCATACAATGTGATTTTCTGGTTTTTAATTTTAGATTCAGTCTCTCATATGTGAAGTGTACCTACGATAAAAATTACAGACCACTCCATTCTTTGTAAGTGGGAAAACTTGCAAATTCGGCAGTGTATCAAATACTTATTTCCCCACTGTATATGATAATGTATAATGTGCAGTGGGGGGGGGGGCAGATACATATAAAGAATGAGACCCGATTTGGCTATTAATAAAAATGTTTGTAACAGAAACCACATGAGTCGAGTTCTTTTAGATCTGTTACTAGAAAACAGATTATTAGTAACTTCTGTTTTTATTTCCTCATTGCAATAGATAAGACACTATGGATTACGGATCACCGAACACCACGTAAGTGATATGAGCAAATCATATCATTAAAGTGTATTCCAACAGTACAGCAGAGATATAAGTACACAGGGGAAAATGTATCAAAACGAGTGGTTTACGCACCAGTCGTGATCCAGTGCTGGAGTAAGATGTATCAAATTCATCTTTCATCGCCTATGCCAAATATGTGTATTTTTGATTTTTTTATTGTATTATTTTGAATGGGGCTAAATGGGGTGATTTGAACTTTTATCTTTTTTTGAACTTTTTTAATATTTCTAAAACCATTTTTTTTTACTTTTCATTTTCTTTTATAAACTCCCTAGGAGACTTGAAGCTGCGATCATCTGATTGCTTGTGCTACACATAACAGAGCTGCAGCCCTGCTATGTGTAGAAAAAATGATCATCTGCTATGAGCGCCGGCCACTAAGCGGCGCTCATAGCAGACTGGCAATGACCAACCACAGGGGTCTCCTGCAGACCCCGGGTTGTCATGCCAACCCATTGGCGCCCCGTGGTCATATGACAGAGGCTCTGATGGGTGGAGCTGATGGGCGCTTCTGGCACGGGCATTTTAAATGTCGCTGTCAGCGATTGACAGTGGCATTTAACATATTAACAGCCGCGGTTTGATCGCGATCCCACCCGTGGCTGTTAGGAGCACTTGACAGCTGATCAAATCAGCGGTCATATGCCTGAAAAGATGCGGGCTCAGCACCAGACCCCGCATCAAAGAGGGGGAGGTGACTTATGATGTGTCTATACGTCATAGGTTGTAAAGAGGTTAAAGGCCACTATGTACATTTGACTAAAATCAGCAGAATCTGCCAATATCATGCATGTGTATATGGGGGCCGCTCGACTCTCTCTTGACAGATGATGTTGGAGGAGAGAAGGATCTGGTCTGTTGGATTTCCAATGACCAATCCTTTTATTCTCTGGGAGATAAGCCGCCGCAACAGAAGTTTGGCAGCATCTCTCTCGTAGACAACATAAGAGCGCTTGGTCAAGGGCTCCAGTGTATGGGGGGTCAAGAAGGATGTCTATTGGCCAAAAGATCGTTCAGCTGACAGCTGTGTAAAGGACGCTGACTTTTCACCTACCTCAGAGCAATAAATCAAAAGCCATACTTTAGTAATGTACCTAGAAATTCTGGTTGCAAGAACTTGCCGGCCCGGCATGCATGCAAATAAAATATCTTCAGTCTTTATCTAGAATGTTTTTTTAATCCGAAACAAACCATATAAACTTTCACTAGCGCGTTTCAAACAAACAAATTGTTCTTAGTCAAAGTTCACAGTAACTGAAGTCACACTGCAATATATACTAACTGCTACCAATCAAAAGGAAGGAGAAAAAACACCAAAATCACAGGAGAATAAGTGTGAAGGCCGTGAGTGCTGTCAGATCTGCTGTGTTCACGTTTAATCAGCAGAAATATTGTATATTTGGTTAGTTAATGAGGATGAAATCATTATTATTCACTTAGGTCACTCCGCTCTGTGTTATGTACAAAAAGTAATGTTCTGAAAAATCAAAATTGCAACATATTAGGCAATTGATGGAAAGGGCACAACATTATATATATATTTGTGTGTCTACAATTTATGGTACATGAAGCATAAACCAACTGCATCAAAGCTAGAATATAAAAAAAAATCACGAATACACAGAGAAAAACACCAATAATATCATAGTGCAGATCTGAGAGCGCCCAAACATTCAACCAATGCAATTTCTAATTTTATTCTTTTCTTCTATAAGGATCAGGATGCGGAAGGATATGATGATGATGATGGGGTAAGAGCCCCATTGGCACCATAGTCTATACAAGTGCTTCCTTACCTATGGCCCTGCAGGCATCTCTAAGCTATACCTCCTAGTATGCAATAATATCAGGAATTAATAAAATGGTTGAAATTAAAGGGGTTGTTTAGCCCAGGTGTAATTTTCAGCAGAATGCAGAATCCGAACAGTATGTAATGTTCTATTGACATGACCAATTGTATGCAAATCACATAGTTTTGGTCACATGACAACTGCTTGATCCGGCACGCGTAGCTGAATCCTGACAGTGTGTTAGGATACAATGCTTTATGAAAATTCCACCAAGGCTACACAAGCCCTTTACAGTATCAACAAATAAATACAAACAAACTAATTCTTACCTGTTGTATTGCAGCCTATCTACATGAACCTGGATCAAGGCATCAGGATCCCAGAGGAAGACGTAAGTGATTATCCAGCGTGTATCTTCATACTGAACTGAAAGGACATGATTTACATTAGCATCATGTAGAGGAAAAAAACTGGAAATGCCCTTATATTTGGTTATAGTAGTTATATACAGATCCCCATCACTACACGTAGTATTTATACCTACACACAGCTAGATATATATCAGTATCTCCCCCATCTCTCAGCTGATGCACTTCTTAGCCCCTCGGATTATTACACATACAGAACGGCTCCAGGTCACAGGCCCTGATTCATCATTGCCTTTGCGCCTGTTTTTTGACTACTTTTGTGTGTTTAGCTTCTTTTTTGTTTTGCATATTATTCATTATATTCTTTGAGCCTTTTTTGAAGTCTATTTTTTATGTGCTTCTCTGTTTTTGTTTTGTTTTCTGCTTTGTGGGGAGAGTCTGGTAATTCCAGATGTTTTATCCTGATTCATCAATTGAAACCTTTTCAAAATTTGCTACAACTTTACTTCAGTCCAACCATTTTAAGTAAGCCAGTATTGAGTGCAATTTTTGCTACTTTTAGCGCCAAAAGTCACAAAAAAAAGTTCAAGACAAAGAGAAAACCCATTTTTAACTTTATACCAAATTCATGAATCTTGTTCACCATTCTGACATAGTTGACACCAAAAAGGCATTTAGTTTATTATTATTAGTTATTTATTATCTTTATTGTGTTTATAGGAACAAGAGGCAGAGCATATTCCACCAGAAGATGTCACTACGACAGTAGAGGAAGAACCTGTCTCAGGAGAAAGCAGCACAATTACAGAGGAGGAGGAGGAGGGGGAGGAAACAACCTGCTGCGCCTGGCCCTACATTCCATCAAGAAGGATGATGAGAACAGCAAGGGCCAGGATTGCCTCCTTCATAAACAATCTGTTGAGATAAGGCTAAGTATAGGTTAAATATAGGTAAGAAATTATAAGCATATTATTCAAAAAATTTTTAAAAATAAGAAAAAAAAAGTATAAGTATAGGTAAGCTAGGATAAGCATAGGTAAAAAAGGATAAATTAATTAAAAAAGGATGAAAATAGATAGAAAAGGATATACATAGGTAGGAAAGGATAAGTTTAATTAATCAAATAAGAAGTGGTCTTCAGCACCAAACCATTTCTAATAAAGTAGAACTCCCTTTAAATTGGCATCAGCATTAAGCAATAGGATTCAGGCGGTGCAGTGCTTTATAAAGTAATTGAGTATCCAATATGCAGAAAAGAAGAAAATGTAGCGCTCACCAACTTCCTTAAGAACAGTCTTTTAATGCAAATAGCAGGACATGGGAGCAGCGTGCAGTGGGTGCGGGGGATCAGAGGACGACGACCGCCTCGTGTCTTAGCTGACACTTCCACGGGTCCAGCGTGAGGGATGTTGTGTAACTTCTTCCTTTTTAGGGCTGTGCAGCAGTACATGTCAATACATACACAATGTAAAAAAATACATTAAAATTCAGTTCTAAAATTTAAATCACAGAAACACTGATAGATCTATTCTATCGTTTAGACCTAATGGGCCGTGGGCTGATGCATTTATGATCCATTTAGCCTCTCTCCTTAATAGATATTTGTTAAGGTTCCCACCTTGCAGTGAATATCTTACTTGTTCAAGACCTGCGAATCGCAATATTTTGGGATCTGCTCCATGGCATTCCTTTATATATAGAACGAAAATGTTCACGGATGCAGATAAGCAAGAGTCGAATGGTTTTACCATTATTATAAAAATGACAGGGACAGAAAATTACATAAATTACATCGTTCATTGTACAGGAAATAAAATCAGATACTTTATGGGTAATAGGTCCTATTCTCAGCGGATTGACATGATATTGACAAAAAGAACAATGGCCACATTTAACTTTGCCTCTTAAATTTTGCCTATCTAGCCAGTTGTTATTATTTGCGGACATCCTATGTCTAACTAAAATGTCACCCAAAATATGACATCTCCTATAGGAGAATAGTGGTTTTCTTATTGCTGTCTCCTTTTAATCCTTATCCTCTTCTATTATATGCCAATTCCTTTTGACTGCGGTGTGTATAATGTCATCCATAGAAGCGGGTTTAAATGGGAATATAAATCTGCGATTATCTGTGTTAGGTGTTTTGAATTTGTTTTTTCCCTTGGAGTAATTCTTGTTCAGTGATGACATTCACTTTGTGAAGAGCTGATTCAGAGCTACAGAAGGATATCCTCTTCTTATAAATCGGTGTGTGAGCTCTTTAGCTTGTTTTTAAAAATTCCCTTTGTCATTATTTATCTTCTGCAAATATTGGCTATATGGTAACCCTAATTTGATGTGCTACTGATGTGCACTGTTATAGTGTAACAGGGTACTTGTAGGTTTTTTATATGCCCCTGTGCAGATTTGCCCATTTTCTACTTGTAATTTTACGTCAAGGAATTCCAAAGAATCCCCACCATACATTGATGTAAAACGCATATTCTCAGAATTAATGTCATTTAAGTAATCCACAAACCTAAAAATCCTCTTTTGTACCTGCCAATAGTATTAAAAATGTCATCCACATATCTTAAATTGCTTTTATGTATTTCAAATAGGGGTTTCGATTGTGCTTATGTATTTGCTCTCATAATGGGCTAAAAATAAATTTGCAAAAATGCATGCTGAAGGCGCTGTACCTGGTTTTTGAACATACCATTTTTCCAGAAACTTAAATGCATTGTGTGAAAGCATGAGGTCAAGAGCTTCTGATAGAAAATTAATAAAGGTTTGGCTCTTATTCATATTTTTAAGAATATTTTGAATTACCTCTATACCCAATTTTTGGAGGATATTTGTATACAAATTTTTAACATCGATAGAGTTGAGGGTGAAGTCCTCCTGCCATTCAGCATCATTAATGGCTCTCAAGACCTACCCTGTATCCTTTATATGCGATGGTATATTTGGTAAAGAGAGGTTTTAAGAGCCAATCCAAATATTTGGAGAGGGGTTCTGTGATCAACCCTACCCCAGACACTATGGGAAGCCTGGGGAACAGTGGAATTCTTGAGAGCCATTAATGATATTGAATGGCAAGAGGACTTCACCCTCACCTCTATCGATGTTGAAAGTTTGCATACAAGAATCCCCCAAAAATTGGGTATAGAGGTAATTCAAAATATTCTTCAAAATACCAATACGAACCAAACCTATATTAATTTTAGATCAGAAACTCTTGACGTCATGCATTTAAGTTGATGGAAAAATGGTATGTTCAAAAAACAGGTACAGCGATGGGCACGCCTACAACATGCATTTTTGCAAATTTATTTTTAGCCCATTATGAGAGCAAATAAATAACCACAATCGTAAACCCGATTGTAATACATAAAAACGTAATTAAGATATGTGGATGATATTTTTATAGTATTGGCTGGTAAAAAAGAAGATTTTTTATCTTGTGTTGATTACTTAAATGACATTAATTCTGAGAACGTGCGTTTTACATCAATGTACGGAGGGGATTCTTTGGAATTCCTCAACGTAAAATTACAAGTAAAAAAAATCTGCACAGAGGCATATAAAAAACCTACAAATACCCTGTTACACCATAACAGTGTACATCCACAGCACACCAAATTAGGGATACGGTATAGCCAATATTTACGTCTGCGGAAAATAAATAATGACCAAAGGAATTTTAAAAAACAAGCTAAAGAGCTCACACACCGATTTATAAGAGAGTATCCTTCTGTAGCTGTGAATTCAGCTCTTAACAAAGTGAATGTCATCACTGAACAGGAATTACTCCAAGGGAAAAAACCCAAATTCAAAACTCCTAACACAGATAATCGCAGATTTGTATTCACATTTAAACCCGCTTCTATGGATGACATTATACACACCGCAATCAAAAGGAATTGGCATATAATAGAAACTGATAAGGATTTAAAGGGGATAGCAATAAAAAAACACTATAGGAGATGTCATAATTTGGGTGACATTTTAGTTAGAGATAGGATGTCCGCAAATAATAGCAACTGGTTAGATAGGCACAATTTAAGAGGCAATGTTAAATGAGGCCATTGTTCTTTGCCACATTTGGCAAAGTAATGTGATTTATGTAATTTTCTGTCCCTGTGATTATTATATTGGTAAAACCATTCGACCCTTGTTTATCTGCATCCGTGAACATTTTCACTTTATATATACTAATAAAGGCTCCCCTACTTTGATCAAACATATACAGGAATGTCATAGAGCAGATCCCAAAATATTGTGATTCGCAGGTCTTGAACAAGTAAGACATCCACCGCAAGGTGGGAACCATAACAAATATCTATTAAGGAGAGAGGCTAAATGGATCATAAATGCATCAGCACAGGGCCCATTAGGTCTATTCTATCAGTGTTTCTGTGATTTAATCTTTATAACTGAATTTTAACTTATTTTTTTTACAATGTATATGTATTGAAGTGTACTCTTGCACAGCCCTAAAAAGGAAGCAGTTATACATCATCCCTCACTCTGAACCCGAGGAAACGTCGGCTAAGAAGCGAAACGGCCGTCGTCCTCTGATCCCCCGCACCCACTGCACGAAGCTCCCATGTGCCGCTATTTGCATTAAAAGACTGTTTTTAAGGAAGTTGGTGAGTGCTACATTTTCCTCTTTTCTACATCTTGGATAAGTAATAATTGGCTTAAGGAACACAGCAACAATGAAAAATCCATAAATAGTATCTGCAATATGCCCATACTACTTGGACTTGGACTAATCTAAGACCAATCATAAATGACTAGAAGAGGAGAATGACCGTGAAGTCAAAAAAATGACAGAAAAGGTCATATTAACAAAATTAGAAAATACTTTATTGATTATATACAACCAAGGTAAATACAGAAAACACTAAGGGACAATACACGTTAAAACCAGAAAAGTGTGCATAGCAGTGAACCCAGTCGTAAAGACTCACCAAATATTATCAAACAAATGTAGAAATAATGCAAGCTCCTTTACTATAAAAGTAAGAGGCTGGTATATATGATGATAGACTCCCCCACCTGTGTAGATGTACCTAGACACAGCCTATATAATGAAAAAGGCACAGGCGGGTATATAATGAACAAGGCCCCACATACATATGTCAAAATCCAAACCCATGTATTACCTCAAGGAGCCACAGGCCGGGACCAAAGAGCTGCACACGTCCCCTGACGCGCGTTTCGGTGTGGAGCCTTTCTCAAGGGGTACTAAATACTACTACATGCTAGATATAAATAGGGAAGCACCGCTAATAGCAAGCCAATAGTATCGCGTGCGCCTCCCTCCTCCACCACGCCCATTCCGGAGATTGTATTGTCATGGGTACTATGGGCATCTACCCATAGTGCTCCACGCAGTACCGAATATGACGTAAACCACCTCACCCAAAGTTTTGGCTAGTATGCCCGAGAAGTGTAGTGTTCATGCCTGATATGACGCAGAGCACGTCACTGTAACAAAGATACATGATGGCGTCGGCATCAAAGTCACTCACAGGCGAGGACCTCATGATGCCAAAGACCGGCATGCATTTTGGGACCCTGACACCTCTGCGTACGGGCACCACACACAAAAATTCATCAATGGAATCAGGCCAGGGACACAGATATATATCTCAGGGACAGGGGGAGGAGGAAAAAAATCAAAGCAATAAAAACATACAGTCTCCACATAATACAACATAATATGTTAATTACAACACATTAAGATAATTTTTCACATAAAACCATAATGTTTGATACCCACAGATCACAACTTGCAAGAAAATGAAAACACATACATGAAGCACAATAAAGTACCCACATATAAAGCACATCCCGATATATATTCATATTGCACCTAGAAGGATAATAAAAGAATTAAAAATACCCCAACATGACATAACTGGCAACCAATCACACCATATAAATAGACGGTATCCCATCGCAACCATATTATATTATAATTCAAGTATAATCCTAATCACATTGCCACATGTGTCATATAGGGGATTCACGATACATTGCCCTCAAAAATATATCCATAGGCTGGATCACCTACCCACAAAGAATAACTATTAATACAGCTACAAATACTTTAACATAGGAGATTGTCCCTTATAGATCCATCCACGACACAGAATTCTTGAATAGTCAAGGATCAATTGTAGCCGGAGAGATCCAAAGCCGATAGATGTGTATCAGAACAGATGTAGCCCATTTCCTGCAATATGCACCATACGGTGGAAGCAGATATCATCATGGAGACTATATTCATAAAGGTGTTCCATCCACAGCAGGTAAGTGTAATATAATTAGCATAAGACCTAAAACAATATATGAAAACAAGAAGGAATTAAAATCATATAAAAATATATACCATAAAATGTGTAAACCCAGATGACTAATAGGTAAAACAGCAAGCCACGAATCACAAAAATAGGACAAACTAAGGTTTTTGTTAAGCCCAGAAATATGCAATATTTTCAGGATCCAAATCCATCAGGATTCCAATTGCGCGAAACGTTGTAATATGGGACCTCCACGTATGTTTGTCTCAATAGCTTCAATGTCTCTAACCCTCAAAAGCCTTGCATTGCTTTGATGATAGAGTTTAAAATGGTGCGGGATGGTCTTCAACATGGATGCGTTGAACTTGCCAATTCAAAGTAAGAGTTTGTGAACATGTTTTGGGTATAATTGCTGCAGCTGACCACACGGATGCATCCATGTTGAAGAGCATCCTGCACCATTTTAAACTCTATCATCAAAGCAATGCGAGTCTTTTGAGGGTTAGAGGCATTGATGCTATTGAGGCGAAGATATGTGGAGGCCCCATTTCACAATGTTTCGAGCAATTGGAATCCAGATGGATTTGGATCCTGAAAACATTACATATTTCTGGACTTAACAAAAACCTTAGTTTGTCCTATTTTTGTGATCTGTGGCTTGTTGTTTTACCTATTTGTCATCTGGGTTTACACATTTTATGGTATATATTTTTATATGATTTTAATTCCTTCTTGTTTTCATATATTGTTTTAGGTCTTATGCTAATTATATTACACTTAATTGCTGTGGATGGAACAACTTTATGAATATAGTCTCCATGATGATATCTGCTTCCACCATATGGTGCATATTGCAGGAAATGGGCTTCATCTGTTCTGATACACATCTATCGGCTTTGGATCTCTCCTGCTACAATTGATCCTTGACGATTCAAGAATTCTGTGTCATGGGTGGATCTATAAGGGACAATCTCGTATGTTTTAGTAATTGTTTCTGTATTAATAGTTATTCTTTGTGGGTAGGTGATCCAGCCTATGGATATATTTTTGAGGATAATGTATCGTGAATCCCCTTATATGACATATGAGGCAATCTGACTAGGATTATTCATGAATTATAATATAATATGGTTGTGATGGGATACCGTCTATTTATATGGTGTGATTGGTTGCCAGTTATGTCATGTTGGGGTATTTTTGATTCTTTTATTATCCTTCTAGGTGCAATATGAATATATATCGGGATGTGCTTTATATGTGGGTACTTTATTGTGCTGCATGTATGTGTTCATTGGCTTTGTATTATTTGTATGCGTTTTCCTTTTCTTGCAAGTTGTGATCTGTGGGTATCAGACATTATGGTTTTATCTGATACATTATCTTAATGTGTTGTAATTAACATATTATGTTGCATTATATGGAGACTGTATGTTTTTTATTGTTTTAATTTTTTCCTCCTTCCCCTGTCCCTGAGATATATGTGTGTCCCTGGCCTGATTCTATTGATGATTTCTGTGTGCGGTGCTTGTACGCAGAGGTGTCACAGTTCTGATGGCATCATGAGGCCCTCGTCTGTGAGTGACTTTGATGCCGACACCGTCATGTATCTTTGTTACAGTGACGTGCTCTGCGTCATATCAGGCATGCGCACTACACTTCTCGGGCATACTAGCCAGAACTTTGGGTGAGACAGTTTAAATCATATACGGTAGTGCGTGGAGCACTATGGGTAGACACCCGTAGTACCTATGACAATACAATCTCCTGAATGGGCGTGGCGGTAGAGGAGGCGCACGCGATACTATTGGCTTGCTATTAGTGGTGTTCCTTGTTTATAGCTGGCATGTGGTAGTATTTAGTACCCCTTGAGAAAGGCTCCACACCGAAACGTGCGTCAGGGGACATTTGCAGCGTGGTGGTCCCGGTCTGTGGCTCCTTGAGGTAATACATAGGTTTGGATTCGGACTCTCATTCAACATATGTATGTGGGGGGTTGTTCATTATATGTGCCTTTTTTATTATATAGGCTGTTTCTAGGTACATCTACACAGGTGGGGGAGTCTATCATCATATATACCCGCCTCTTTTATAGTTTAGAAGCTTACATTATTTCTACATTTGTTTAATAATATTTGTTGAGTTTTTACGACTGTGTTCACTGCTATGTGCACTTTTTCTGGTTTAAAAATGTGTATTGGCCCTTAGTGTTTTCTCTATCTACCTTGGTTGTAAATAATTAATAAAGTATTTTCTACATATTGGATAAGTATATTTAAAATTTAGTAAAAATAAGAAAAAAAGGATAAAGTATAGGTAAGTAAGAATAAGTATACAAAAATTAAAAAAAAAAAAAAAGTATAGATAGAAAAGAATAAATATAGGTAAAGTAGGATAGATTTAGTTAAATGTAGGTAAGAAAGGATTATATTTAAAATTCAATAAAAAGCAAAAAATGGATAATTATAGGTAATAAAGGATAAGTATAGCTAAATATAGAAAAAAATAATAAGTATAAGTAAGAAAGAAAAAGTATTGGTAAGCAGGTATAAATATAGGTAAATATAAAAAGAAAGGATAAGTTTAAGTAAGGATAAGTGTAGGAAAAAAGGTTAAGTATAGGTATGAAAGAATAAGTATAGGTAAGTATAGGAATGAAATATAAGTATAGGTAAGTATAGGTAAGAAAGTAAAATGTAGGTAAATATATGTAAGAATGAATAAGTATATTTAAAATTCAGTAAAAAAAATCCTAAATAGATATAGAGATAAGATAGAAATATATGCATTAGATATGTATTAAATTTTTAATCTAAAAGGTTTGACAGGGCCCCATCCAGTGCTGATGCTGCAGTGAACCAGGGATTAGCCGATCGCCAGTACTTGGGGTCAGGAAGGAATTTTTCCCCTATAATTGGGGTTGTTTTGCCTTCCTCTGGTTCACATCCTTTTTATGCAGTAAATCCTATAAATGGCACTGGATGATTAAAATAAAATAAATTTGATAATAGATAAGAATAAAAATGATTAATCTCTATTCATTGTGTCTGTGTCTTTTTTGTATGCTGCTCATTCTGCTGAGACTAATATTTTAATTTTGGACTGCTGTAGTGAATATTACAAATGGCAAAGAATTAAGAGTTAATCGCATTTTGTTTTTTTGCGGGGAGTTGGGTCACATGATCTCGCTGTCTATTTTTCCCATCATGACAATGATATTATGGCCATCTGTCATATGGTTTTCCCAGACTAATGTCACTGCCCCAATATGCACCAGATCAGCAATCACATGTTGTACATGGGTTAGTGCTAACATCATTAGCTACTGCTCTTTACCCCAAGTGTAATCTCTCTACACTAAAGTCTCTGCATATCACAAATCATGTAGAGGACGATCAGATTTTATAGTCACTGTACTAACCCCACAGTAGCACCAAACTGTGCACCATTTCAGTAGCCTCAAGCCCATGACATATGGAAATGTAGACCTGGTGCAAGAGGATGTAATGGGAATGTAATACATTAGTACAGCAAAGGATATATTGGGTGGATATAGATGGAAAAGGAGGTGTCATTGGCCTTATATAACAAGGAGGTATAGTGGCAGAATAAAGATGCTGAACTGGTACCACGACCATAAACCTGAAAGCAAATGAATGGCAAGCACTCAGGATAATAGGACTTGAGAAAAAAACACCAAAACAAAAAAACAAAAATGTATTGAAATTAGCTTCAACACAAAAACTTTTCAGGTTTAAAATTTTTCGACTCATAGAAAACCCCTTTAAACACTTAGTGACCAAGCCAATTATGTCCTTAATGACCAAGCCTAATTTTACAATTCCGACCAGTGTCAATTTATGAGGTAATAACTCTGGAACGCTTAAACGGATCCCACTGATTCTGAGAATATTTTTTCATAACATATTGCACTTCATAATAGTGGTAAAATTTATTCGATATGACTTGTGTTTATTTGTGAAAATAATGGAAATTTGGCGAATATTTCGCAATTTTCAAACATTTAATTCTTATACCCTTAAATCAGAAAGTTATGTCACACAAAATAATTAACAAATAATATTTCCTACATGTCTACTATACATCTGCATAATTTTTTAAACTTAATATTTTTTCTTAAGAAGTTGTAAGGGGTAAAAGTTGACCAGCAATTTCTCATTTTTCCAACAAAATGTACAAAACCATTTTTTTGGGGACCACATCACATTTGAAGTAACTTTTGGGGGCCTATATGACAGAAAATACCGAAAAGTAACACCATTCTGAAAAACTGCACCCCTCAAAGTCCTGAAAACCACATTCAAGAAGTTTATTAATCCTTCAGGTGCTTCACGGGAACGAAAGAAATGTGGAAGGAAAAAAAAGGGACATTATTTTAGCCCCAGTTTTTTTTATTTTCACAAGGGTAACAGGAGAAAATAAACCCCAACATTTGTTGCATAATTTCTCTTGAGTACACCGATACCCCATATATGGGGTAAAACTACTGTTTGGGCACATGGCAGGGTTCGGAAGGGAAGGAGCACCATTTGACTTTTTGAATGCAAAAATAGCTGGAATCAAGAGCGGACGCCATGTTCCATTTGGAGAGCCAGTGATGTGCCCCAAATTTTTTATTTTCACAAAGGTAACAGGAGAAAATGGACTCCAAATTTTTTTGTGAAATTGCTTCTGAGTATGCCGATACGTCATATGTATGGGAAAACTATTGTTTGCTTGCACAGCAGGGCTCGGAAAGGAGGCTGTGATGTTTTGGAAAGCAGACTTTGAAGGAATGGTCTGCGGGCGTCATGTCGCATTTGGAGAACCCCTGATGTGCCTAAACAGTGGAACCCCCCACCTCACCCCAAGTTACCACATTTTGGAAACTAAACCCTTCAAGGTATTGATCCAAGGTTATAGTGAATTTTTTGAACCCACAGCTACTACACAAAACTTGATAACATTAGGTCGTCATATTCAAAAAATGTTTTTTTCATGAAAACATACTTTTAGCCAGAAAATGTTTAATTTTCACAATGGATAATATGAGAAAACAGACACCATGATTTGTTATGCAATTTCTCCTGAACGTGATGATACCCCATTTGTGGTCAAAAACTTCTGTTTGGGTACATGGCAGGTCTAGGAAAGGAAAAAGCACCATTTGTCTGTAATGGGTTATCAATGCCATGTCGCATTTGGAGAGCCTCTAACATGCAAAAACAGCAGAAACCCCTCCACAAGTGACCCCATTTTGGAAACTAGTCCCCTCAAAGAATTAATCTAGGAGTGTAGTGAGTAGCTGAACTCATAGATGCCTCACAGAGTTATAACATTGAGACGTCAAAATATGAAATTTTTTGTGGTAAAAAAGTAGTTTTTGTATTTGTTGCAAATTTTAAGGTATATAAGGGTTAATAGGTGAAACTGGACCCCATAATTTATTGTGCAATTTCTCCCGAATGCGGTGATGCCCCATATGTCATCAGAAATTAATGTTAGGCCACACGTCAGGACTGAGCAGGAAGGAGCGCTATTTGACTTTTGGCACACAGATTTTGGTAGAATAGTTTGCGGGCGACATTTGCGGAGTCCCAAAGGTGCCAGAACAGCAGAAAAAGTGACCCCATTGTAGAAATTATACCTCTCAATTAATTAATCTATGGCTGCAGTAATTATTTTGTAACATCCACGCCAGTCTCTTTTCTGGAGAATTGCAAATATGCCAGTTTAGTGCCCATACATTGTGCTCCCATACATTGTGCCCAGCTTAAGTGAGCACTCTCTACTACAGTAATGTCAAACATATGGCCGCTTACTGCGGTTTAGGCACAGTAGGGCTCAGGAGGAGGCACTTGGATTTGGGAGTGCAGAATTCACTGGATTTTATTTGAGGGGATGGGAGCCATCGCTTTTTCAGAGCCTTTGTTTAATCAGTAACATGGTAACCCCCTATAGTTCCAGTGACAGATGACAGACCTGAGTGGGTGCTGGTTTTATGCGGGATAATTTAGTGTTTTTATTGGTAACATTTTGGGGTACATTATATTTTTCGATCGCTTCCAGGATATGGCTGGGATCACATTCTTGTGTTCTACACTGAGCACTTGTGTCGGGTTTCCATTTAAATCCCACAAAAATGCAATTCAGATGAAACCCCCAACGGAACCACCCACCATAAAGAGGCAGATGGAGACAGTTTGGAGTCTGTTTGGCGTTGGCTCCAGTGGTATCCATCTTTTCAGGCATGCACAGATCTGTTGTTGCCCACACTTGTGCGCTAAAAAGATGCCTAAAATGATGGGACCTCGCCGGGACAGAGACCAGTCCAAAGTGTCTCCATCTACTTCATAAGTGAGTGGCTTCGTCTGGTGTTTTGTCTGAATCGCAGTTTTGGGGAATTTACAAGGAAACCCCGAGGTAAGTGCTCAGCTGAGAGCGCAGAATAAATGTAAGCCGAGCCTTATTCTGATTTTTGGGAGGCAGAATGAAGAAATAGACAGCAGTACTAAAATAGTTATTTTTATTTTTGCGCCATTCGCTGTGATAAGGCAGATTTATTCTTTGAGTCGATGCAATTTCAGCGATACCAGATTTATATTGTTTTTTTTATGATTTGCTATTTTTTTACACACTAGAAACATTATTTTACAAAAATGAATTTGTTTTTGCATCGTTATATTCTGAGAGCTGTAACTTTTTTTATTTTTTTCCCGAATGAGCCATATTATAGCTTATTTTTTGCGGGATGGTTTGGCGTTTTCATTTATACATTTTTTTTTTACATATCACTTTTTGATCGCTTATTATTCACTTTTTTGTTGGTATGATGAAAAAAGCGACATTTTTGGCATGTTTTTAATTATTATTTTTTACGGTGTTCACCATACGGAATAAATAACATGCCAGTTTTATAGAGCGGGCCATTCCAGATGCAGCAATACCAATTATGTGTGTTTTTTTGTTTATTTTTGTTTTATCACAAACACTGCGTTTTGAGTGGCGAAACACATTTTTGTAATTTGTGTGCACTCTAGCTTTTGTTTTTTTTTTACATACTTTATTTTACTTTTTGTCTCCAAGTCCCACTGTGGGACGTGTATAATTTTAGTTTGATCACTGGTTTCATACACTGCAGTACTCGTGCACTGCAGTGTATGAGACTGTCAGTGTCTCATTGACTGTGCCTGTGAGACCCAGCTTATAGCTTTTGTTGGGTTTTTCAGCGTCACAAATCTGCAGGAAAATCTAATCTCTGGCAGGAAATCAGCTGCGTCAAAAACGCAGGTTTTGCTGTGTTTTTTTGCAGCGTTTTTTTCACTGTCCTGTCACTATTTATGCATGTACATAAAGTTCTGTAAAAAAAATCATTCTATGTTGCCATCAAAAATGCTGAAAAAATGCTGATGCAACTTTTGGTGCATTTTTAAAGTGTTTTTTTCACCACCAATTAATTCCTATGGGTGAAAAAACTCTGACATGCTCTATTGTCAAGAGGAAGATGAGATGCCAGACCCAACAATGCTTGATTGCTATCAAAGCAACCTGGGCTTCCATAACACCTCAGCAGTGCCACAGGCTGATCGCCTCCATGCCACGTCACATTGATGCAGTAATTGATGCAAAAGGAGCCCCGACCAAGTATTGAGTGCATTTACTGAGTATACGTTTCAGTATGACAACATTTTGGATTTTAAAATAATTTTTCAAGCTGGTGTTATAAAGTATTCTAATTTACTGAGATAATGACTTTTGTGTTTTCATTGGCTGTAAGCCATAATCATCAACATTAACAGAAATAAACACTTATAGATCACTCTGTTTGTAATGACTCTATATAATATATGAGTTTAACTTTTTGTATTGAAGAACTAAAATAAATTAACTTTTTAATGATATTCTAATTTAGTGAGATGCACCTGTATATCACTTGTCTACAGGACATGTTCAATAAAGTTATTTTTTTTCACCAAAAAGGTAGCAAAAGTGCAAGAAACACGCAGGGTTGTGTTTTTTTCCAGCATTTTTGCACTTACTCATTGCTTTCTGTGATGAAAAAATGCAGCAAAGATGCTGAAAGAATTGACATGCTGCATTTTTAAAAAGAAGCAGTTTTCCAATTCAATCAGGAAGAAAAGCAAGTGTCTGCATGCGATTACTGAAATCTCATAGCTTTTTCTTGGGAGTAGCACAGGGCCCAGATCCTACAGCTTTATAGCATAGAGCCTGCTTGTGGCCTCACACTCCTTACCTAAGTAATTCTTAGGGCGCAGGTAGACGGAAATATAAATCGAACAGAGATTGGAAAGCAGAGCACAGACTGGCAGGAGACTCTCCGACCCGAACATGACAGCTCCTTAGAAACACTTGAAGCTGTCACGCTTGGCTCGGGCATCCGCTGGCCAGTCCGTGCACTGTGTTCTGATCTCGGTCTGTTTGACTGTTACCCGGGTGGCAGGTAACCGAGGCAACGAGCTGTAATCTGTAAAAGTAAAAATCCTTCAGCTCTTGAGAATTTAAAGGACATTTAAAAAGAGTTACATTACAAAGTAGCTTGTTGTTACAAACAATTTGCAACTTTAACCATTTAAGAACTTTAGACAGCTTCTTTAGACAGTTATACAACATATATTCAGGAGAGGCGTCATCAGGGCTGTGGAGTCAGTAAGCCAAACCTCCGACTCCGACTCCTCAATTTCCATGACACCAACTCTGACTCCGACTCCCTCATACATGGATCATGTTTAAGTGATAAATTTACTGTAGCACAGATTCATCTCAGCTAAAAGTCTAGACCCTTAGATCAGGAATAGGACAGACATTTATAGGACATTTCATAATTTTCCCAAATTCTCATGAAAAAAATATTCCCCACATCCCCGCCATGTTGCCACGTCACCAGAGAGGCCGCGTGCCCTTTGTGCGCCACCATCGCCACGTGACTCAGTCATGTGACCGGGACCGTAGCCATGGCGATGCGTCACAGTGTCGGAGCACTCCTCCACAGGGGACGCGGCAGCGCATGCGCGGTATGCACACTCATCAAACTTGTGGTCAGTATACATTTACAGGAATTTTTTCTCCCATGACTGACAGATATGGGACGGGATGTACCCTCACTCCCCCATAAAATAAACCATAACTTCAGTAAACCTCAACCCTAATAAGTACACAAACACACAAGTTTGGATGTCAAAATGGCCACAGCTTTATTTAAATCACATAATTATACAACCATAGTTGGAGTCCGGTAGAGTCCACAGTCGCAGGGTGTGGAGACACGGGGTCAGTGGGTGCTCTCGTCCGCTGGCCCAGTCGCCTTTAGAAAGACAACGTGGACCAGGGCTCATCCCCAACTGAAGGCCTGAACTCCTCAACCTTGCGCGGAACACTACTCAGACAACAGAGGGTGAGGGAATCACAATATTAAGGCTTTATTGGATCCCCAACAGCTAACAGCATATAACACATAACCAGCACAACACAAATTGTAACAGGCAACAGAGTCTCACCCTTCCACTGGCTCACCAGGGTTTTAGAATCTTCGTATCTCAGATCTTCCAGGACTATTTACTCCAAACCAGTGGTCCCCTTCTTTTGGCAGGCACACACCGAGAAAGAAATTATGCCAGAGTTTGGAAGCTGAGTCAGCATGGCAAAGTCTGTAACCAGGTGACCGAAATGTCCCAACCTGGGTTGCGTCCTATGCGGCCGTTGTTATCCCATTCGAATCCGAAGATCCTCGATTAGCTGCCTGTCTTCAATCTAGTGCACCTGCAGTCGGGACCGACATCCCTAGGCTGAGGGCAGTAGACAAAAATCTGCTGGTCAACTGAACAGTCCTCCTTATATACCCTCAGCCCTCATTGCAGGATACTGGGGACTTCACAATTGGTGGAATAAGACTGTCTTTTCATTGGCTGGATCTCAAGTCCCATATAACCATTTTTGGTCATATTGCAGTCCAGGCAAGGGAGAGCCACATACTGATTGATATAGTCCTACAATGGAATGTTAGTAGGAGACATTGGGCTTGCAAATTATGACATTACAACAATGGTGGCTGAGGCAATTTACATAGAGTCAACAATCCACATGGTAATACAAAGGCATTCTAACAGGATTAAATTCCTCTGACCTTACAGAAGAGAGATAATTGCATTACATAGGTCAACATCACCAACATCTACAAGGCTCTAGAAACAATGGGTATACAAAATAGTGTCCAGCTAGATTGTAAGAACTTAACCCATGAGTGGCATATTACGAGTTTTCCACAAAATACCATATTGTCCGGATAAATAAGAAATCATCATATGTTGTATATAAAAGGGGTCCATTTCGTCACACTGGGATAACCGGATACTGTGATATTCCAGCTGTCCGACCTACTTTACCAGGCCGGATAATCTAAAGTGTTACCATACCATATCCCTCAGGCTGAACCCCCCCATAGCCGAGACTGTTCACCACCATGAAATTTTACATACTTTATTAAATAAGATTAGTCCATCGTAACTTCCTGCAACTTCCACCTGACTCCTAAACCACCACTAAGAGGCCATTTGACACCTTAAATGGACTCGACTGCCACTATCCTGTAAAAGGGGGCTAAAATTCACCATAAAAAAAGGTGAACCAAACAGAAGCTGTATGCAAAATACACCATAATAAGGGCCACCCCAGAGATTCCTGCATGGGCAATACACCATAATAAAGAGTGACCAGAGAGGTTCCTGTATGCAAAATACACCATAATAAAGGGTGACCCCAGAGATTCCTGTATGCAAAATACACCATAATAAAGGGTGACCCCAGAGATTCCTGTATGGGAAATACATCATAATATGGCCACCCCAGAGATTCCTGTATGCAAAATACACCATTATAAAGGGCGACCCTAGAGATTCCTGTATGGGAAATACACCATAATAAAGGGCGACATATTGTCCAGTCCAGCTCTTCATGAACCATGAAGGCGTTTGTGACATATTGTCCAGTCCTTCATGAATCATGAAGGCGTTAGTGACATTTCGGCCAGTCCTTCGTTAGGAGAGATTGCACTTTTTATTAGCACTCGATTATTTTACCTTTAGTGGTCACATTTCTTTATCCCAACACAAACATTAAACATTGTGTGGATTTAATATTAAGAAAGTCGCCCGGTATATTGCACTTATTTATAAGGGGCACAAGATTACTTTCTTCAATTGTCCCCCTTGACTAAAAGGAATCAAATTGGTCTCAGGAGCCTCCATTCCTCCAACATTAAATCATTAACAAAATCATTAGTGACATTTGCTGAATCTGGTTGTTTAGAAATGTGGCCATTACAAGCTCCACTCCTGATGTGGAGCAGCACCATTGTCCTCAGTAGCATAATCATAGTTTAAGGGGAAATCCGGGTCTGACAAGGAGTCGCCCAGCACCCCGTCCTCTCAGTCACACATCTCTGATGAGGACTCCAGAAGTCACGCTATGACGACACAGTAGAGCCAGCACACCATTCTGCTCTGCTCCCCCACGCCTAGCTAGCTCAAGAGGAAAAATGGGTTTGAAGAAGTAGTAGAGTTCATTGGGTTTTCCTCTTACTGTCCTCTGGGCTGATCTCCAGGGACGTATACAACTGTTCAGTGAGCGCACCCTGGGACCCCTCAACCAATTTAGCACAAGTGGAAATCCGGGTATACAGAAGGATCCTTTCTCTGTCCACTGAGCTCTTCCCCAGGGACCCATATTCCACTGTCCACTGAGTCTGCCCCGGGGAACCACATTCCGCAGTCCACTGAGTCCACCCCAGGGAACCATATTCCACAATCCACTGAGTTCACACCAGGGACCCATATTCCACTGTCCACTGAGTCCTCGCCAGGGACGCATATCCACTGTGTCCGCTCCAAAGATCCATATTCCACTGTCCACTGAATCTGCCCCAGGGAACCCCATTCTGCAGTCCACTAGGTCCGCCCAAGGGAACCATATTCCACAGTCCACTGAGACCGCCCCAGGGAACCATATACCGCAGTCCACTGAGTCCGCCCCAGGGAACAATATTCCGCAGTCCACTGAGTCCACCCCAGGGAACCCTATTCCACTGTCTATTGAGTCCTCCCCAGGGACCCATATTCCACTGTGTCCGCTCCAGTGACCCATATTCCACTGTCCACTTAGTCCACCCCAGGGACTCATATTCCACTGTCCACTGAGTCTGTCTCAGGGACCCATACATATTTTACTATCCACTGAGTCTGCCCCATGGACCCATATTCCACTGTCCACTGAGTCCACTCCAGGGACCCATATTCCACTGTCCACTGAGTCCACTTCAGGGACCCATATTCCACTGTCCATTTTTTTTTTCACATAATTTACTGATGACTGAGCTTAATTGAACTACAGACATTTACTGTCCATTGAGCTCACCTGCAGGCCTACATTTCACTGAGCTCATTTAAGGCACCCATATTCCACTGTCCATTGAGTCCTCCCCAGGGACCCATATTCCGCTAAGATCTGCAAGGGCCTTCTCTGCTCATCTGGATACAGACCGGCCATGAATAATAAGACATGTGATATGAATTTCTAGTATTTACCTCATACAGTCCCAGCTGCATGAGCTGAGACACCGGGCTGAGAACTGGACCATGACTGCCCTCCAAACCTGGGTGCAGCACAACATCAGACTCTGCCCTTTAATCACCGATCCAAGTGCTGACGAATTCCTCACCCATCTTATTATTTACATTATAGGAATACATATAGGATAAGAGCACAGCTGAATGACACTGTGGTGTTCATGGCTCTGCCCGACCTCAGTAATGGATGACACTGTTGTGTTCATGGCTCTGCCCGCCCTCAGTAATGAATGACACTGTTGTGTTCATGGCTCTGCCCACCCTCAGTAATGAATGACACTGTTGTGTTCATGCCTCTGCCCACCCTCAGTAATGGATGACACTGTTGTGTTCATGGCTCTGCCCGCTCTCAGTAATGAATGACACTGTTGTGTTCATGGCTCTGCCCACCCTCAGTAATGGATGACACTGTTGTGTTCATGGCTCTGCCCGCTCTCAGTAATGAATGACACTGTGGTGTTCATGGCTCTGCCCACCCTCAGTAATGGATGACACTGTTGTGTTCATGGCTCTGCCCGCTCTCAGTAATGAATGACACTGTTGTGTTCATGGCTCTGCCCACCCTCAGTAATGAATGACACTGTGGTGTTCATGGCTCTGCCCACCCTCAGTAATGGATGACACTGTTGTGTTCATGGCTCTGCCCGCCCTCAGTAATGGATGACACTGTTGTGTTCATGGCTCTGCCCGCCCTCAGTAATGAATGACACTGTTGTGTTCATGGCTCTGCCCGCCCTCAGTAATGGATGACACTGTTGTGTTCATGGCTCTGCCCGCCCTCAGTAATGGATGACACTGTTGTGTTCATGGCTCTGCCCACCCTCAGTAATAAATGACACTGTTGTGTTCATGGCTCTGCCCACCCTCAGTAATGAATGACACTGTTGTGTTCATGGCTCTGCCCACCCTCAGTAATGGATGACACTGTTGTGTTCATGGCTCTGCCCGCCCTCAGTAATGGATGACACTGTTGTGTTCATGGCTCTGCCCACCCTCAGTAATGGATGACACTGTTGTGTTCATGGCTCTGCCCGCCCTCAGTAATGAATGATACTGTTGTGTTCATGGCTCTGCCTATTGGGTGCAGCACAGACTCTGCCCATTAATCACCGTGCCATGTGCTGAGCCATTCCTCAGCCATCTTAGAATTTATATTATGAGAAAACATACAGGATAAAGCTCCAGGTAACACCTCTGCCCCACCGCACTATCCACCATCATAGGCAATGTAGATAAGCAAATGGTGGGTATATAGTGTGACTGCAAACATATTGTAATGATGAATGCAGCAACCCCAGGATGTATACATCAAGCAGGGCAGGATATAAAAGACTAAAAGCTGCCATATATACAGGAGGACAGCCATATATAGTAGGGTACAATGATCCAAAACCTGCATAACCATATATACTGGTGAAATGACATATATGCAGGGGTAAAGATATCTAATGCATATACCGGGGTACTGCTACAGTTCAGGGGTACAATATATATATATATATAGGGGAAGTACCTATATACCAGATTACTGCCATATATAACAGGGCACCGCTATAATTCAGGGGTACAACCATATAAAGGGGAAGTGTGATATATTCTGGTTTACTGCTATATATAAAGGGGTACAGCCACATATACCGGGGTACTGCTATAATTCAGGGGTACAACCATACATATAGAGGGAAGTGCCAAATATAAAGGGGTACTGCCACATATACCAGGGTACCGCTATTATTCAGGGGTACAACTATATATATATATATATATATATATATATATATATATATATATATATATATATATAAAAAGAGCCTCACCCTCCACCGGGGGTGGGGGTCGAGGGTGAGGGGAGGGCCGCATTGGCAGCGGAGCAGAGACTAGCTCCCTGCCCAACAGATGAGGGAAGGACCTTTGATGATGTCATACCCATGTGACTTATGTTCGGGGCCATGAAACAGCAGAAGAGAAGAGAGAAACTAGTGACAGGTAATTAGGGAACAGGAGGTACATATGGGGTTGCAGGATGTATATGTGGTGCAGGCTATATGTGAGGGTACATATGGGGTTGCAGGATGTATATGTGGTGCAGGCTATATGTGAGGGTACATATGGGGGTGCAGGATGTATATGTGGTGCAGGCTATATGTGAGGGTACATATGGGGGTGCAGGATGTATATGTGGTGCAGGCTATATGTGAGGGTACATATGGGGGTGCAGGATGTATATGTGGTGCAGGCTATATATAAGGGTACATATGGGGGTGCATGCTATATGTAGGGGAACATATGGGGATGGAGGCTACATATGGGGGTGCTGGCTATATGTGAGGGTACAGACTATATGTCATGGTATATATGGGGGTGCAGGCTATATGTGAGGGTACATATGGGGGTGCAGGCTATATGTGAGGGTACAGACTATATGTCATGGTATATATGGGGGTGCAGGCTATATGTGAGGGTACATATGGGGGTGTAGGCTATATGTCGTGGTACATATGGGGGTCCAGGCTACATATGGGGGTGCAGGCTATATGTGAGGGTACATAGAGTGGTGCACGCTATATGTCCGGGTACATATGGGGGTGCATACTATATGTGGGGGTACATATTGGGGTGCAGGCTACATGTGGGGGTACAGACTATATGTCATGGTATATATGGGGGTGCAGGCTATATGTGAGGGTACATATGGGGGTGCAGGCTATATGTGAGGGAACATATGAGGGTGCAGGCTACATGTGAGGGTACATATGGGGGTACAGGCTATATGTGGGGGTCCATATGGGTGGGTGCAGGCTACATGCGGGGGGACATATAGGGGTGCAGGCTATATGTGAGGGTACATATGGGGGTGCAGGCTATATGTGAGGGTACATATGGGGGTGCAGGCTATATGTGGGGGTGCATATGGGTGGGTACAGGCTACATGTGGTGGTGTATATGGAGGGTGCTTGCTATATGTGGGGGTACATATGGGAGTGCAGGCTATATGTGGGGGTACATATGGGTGGGTGCAGGCTATATAAGCAGCATGGTGGTTCAGTGGTTAGCACTGCAGCCTCCCAGTGCTGTGGTCCAGGATTAAAGTCCCACCAAGGACAGCGTCTGTCAGGAGTTTGTATGTTCTCCCAGTGTTTGCGTGGGTTTCCTCCGGGTTCTCCCGTTTCCTCCCACATTCCAAAACTGATAGGGAATTTACATTGTGAGCCCCAATGGGGACAGTGATGATAATGTCTGTAAAGTGCTTCGGAAAATGATGGCACTATATAAGCAATGCATAATAAATAAAATATGTATGGGGGTGCAGTCTAGTTGTGAGGGTGCATATGGGGAAGCAGATTGTATGTCGGTGTACATATGAGGGTGAATGCTGTATGTGGAGGTTACATGTGGGTGCAGGAAGTATGTGAGGGGTTCAGGATGAATGGGGGGGGTACATGGGGGTGCAAGCTGTATGTGAGGGTTACATGGGGGAGCAGGCTGTATATGGGAGTGCATAGGGGTGCAGGCTTTATATGTGTGCGGTACAGGGCTGTGGAGTCGGTAAGCTAAACCTCGGACTAAGACTCCTCAATTTCCAGGACACCAACTTCGACTCCAACTCCCTCATACATGGCTCATGTTTAAGTGATAAATTTACTGTAGCACAGATTCATCTCAGCTAAAAGTCTAGACCCTTAGATCAGGAATAGGACAGACATTTATAGGACATTTCATAACTTTCCCAAATTCTTATGAAAAAAATATTCCCCACAAACTGCATTAAACTACTGTACCCAATTTAATGTACATTTTAGGAGACGGAGTCAGACCATTTTATACCGACTCCAACTTTGACTCCACCAAAATAGACACCGACTCGACTCCACAGCCCTGGTGCGGTACATGGGGTGCGGACTGTATGTGATAGAGCGCCACAAAGGAGGGGAAGATAAGGGGAAGGTAAGCACTCCTTAGTAGAATTGAAGATACATGGAATTTTTACTGTAGACAGTGAGGGGGAGAGGTATTTATGGGCACAGTATGGAGGGAATATAGTGTGGGGAGGGATACTGAAGATGGAGACAATTTGGAGGCTACAGTTTATAACGCAGGTACAGTGTGGAGGGTGGACAGTGTATAGACCATTATTGTTAAGGGGGGGGGGTGGTTTGACAGTTTTGTTCATAAAAAAAGCCAGTGTGGCGGGCATAGTTCATGGGGAATGGATGGGGTGGCATAATATATAAGGGGGAACGGTGGGGAGGCAATATTTTATAGGAGAGGAGGTCATGTATCATAAGAGGGACAGTGCGGGTGTCACTTTTTGGGGCAGAAAGCACAGTGAGGCGCAATTATTTATTTAGGGCACAGCATGGGCAACTATTTTTATTTTGTTGGCATTATAATGACACTTTTTATTTTTAAGGGCTCTGTGTCAGGATGTGCTGCCAAATTCTGTAGAAGAGGGACGTCTGAGGAGACGAGCTATAGCGTCGTGGCCAGATGAAGAAGAAGAGGAGAAGAATGACAATAGAGGAGATTTCACCTATGAGGTACCAGGATCTAAGGAGGCATTTACACTGGTCAATCGCAGCACTTACATGACCACTGACCGGTTTTATGAAGCCGATTGGCAGTCATTTATTAACCTGTTCAGACTGATCAACTGCACCTTCATGCGCAGAAAGCCATCCTTAATATGATATCTCTGTGCACATAGAATAAAAATGTACTTGGCAGCTCGTTTACACTGGATGATCTGCTGCCGAGAACACTGATATTTAAGTTAGCTGAAAGGGGTATTCCCATTTCCAAGACCCTATCCCAATCTTTCCTCATGTGCAGGGCATTGCAGGACCTTAGGTATCCACGGTTATGACCGCTAGCGGCAAGCTGTCACTATGTCAGTGGTCGTAGCGATTAATACCTAAGGTCCTGCAATGCCTACACTTGAGGAAAGGACATAGCGAATCAGAAAAACTATACTATATTTCTAATTAGAGGTATTTGCTCATACTATAATTATTACAAATACTACATATTGGGATAGGATCTTGGAGATGGGAATACCCCTTTAAAGGGAATCTGTCCCATGTTTCACCTTTATAAACTATTAATATGGGCATACAGATTATAGACTGCTGATGAGAGTGATACCTGCATGTCTCATCAGATGCCTTGCTGTTGATAAATCATCTTTTATTAGTATATATAAATGAGTTCTTCCAGGCTATGGGGAGGACGCTGCCTGGAAGAAAACGCTGCCTCCGCACTTTATGTCCATGTTTCTCACTTCCCATCAGAGTCACTCTGTACCTGTGACGTCGGCTGCTCGAGAGGAAATCTCGCACATGAGGTTTACTGTTCTCTCCGCAGTCTTCCATCCTTCTATATACACAGGCATGAATTTGTGTGGTTGTCTACCTGGAATATCAAGTTGAAGGTTCCTTTCTGGAAGCTGGGGCCAAGATTTATTGGTCCCTATAAATTAACCAACGTCATTAATTCAGCAGCGTTTCGTCTTGAGCTACCTCAGGCCCTTAAGATCCACAATGTGTTTTACAGGTCTCTACTCAAGAAATATGAAGAACCTCTTGAGTCCTCTCCCCTGCCGCCGCTCCCAATCATGGTTGATGGTAATTTGAAGTTTCAAATTTCGAGTGCTGTGGATTCTCGTCTCCAGTGTCGTTCCCAACAGTACTTGGTGCACTGGAGGGAAAGGATGTGGGTTTCGGCATAAGAGGTGAATGCCCCTAGGCTAGTTCATTTGTTCCACACCTCTCATCCTGAGAAACCTGGCGCTGAATGTCTGGAGGCCACTTGTAGAAGGGGGGGGTACTGTCATGGGTGTATCAAGTGTGACAGACAGTCACTCTGGATCCGGCTGTAGAAGGTCACTGTGCTTGGCATTGCAGACGCCTTCTTGATTCTCTCATCTCTGTAGTGTAGTGATATCCTACTTCCTTTAGGACCCAGCAGCGACCTCCACCTTCTGCTGCTAATTGACACACCTTTTCTTGGTAGTTAAAAGCTCTCATTGTCTCCAGAGAGTCACCGGTGATAGTTCTATGTTCATCTACCCATGCCTGTAGTTCTAGTAGTCATCTAGTTTCTTCTTGGACTTCCCTTGGAGGACAGTTGGCATTATCTCTCTGGTATCTTCTCATGCTAAGTGTATCCAATTGGTTTGTTGACTTTAGTTACAGGGGGCCTGACTAGTATTCACCCCGTCCCTTCCCTACCTCGGGCCTGGCACTAGGGACATTCAAGGATTAGGTTTCCTGCTCGGCGAAAGTTGCAGAACCTATATAGGAACGATAGGCAGATATATCACCCTGACTACCCTAGGGGTCTTCACTCCGCATTTTCCTAGTTGTTGGTCTCCCTCCCCCCTCTACCCGTCATTGTATACTTGTGCCTTCCTTCACCTTGCATGACAGAAACTCAGGTGATTTCTCATACACTTGTCTGCATGCGCCCTTAGACTGTCAGCCGAACCTGGTTATACCGGCGAGTTTGGACGACTTTAGTCTGGTGTGTATGGGGGGCTTTAAAGGGGTTGTCCACTACTTTCACATTGATGCCGTAGGATAGGGTATCAATGTATGATCGGGCGAGGTCCCGCACGCGGCACCCCCGCCGATTAGTTGTCAGCGGTGCCAGCCGCAAGTCCTTGCTTGCGGTGCTTGGCTGTCGAGTTGTAGTGGCCGCGGCAGGGTACTGCACATCCGCCTCCCATTCAATTATCTATACCATAACTATTATCTAAAGGGTATAGGCAATTTTAGTCTGACTTATCAGTAGGGGGCATCAGGACTTAGCATGCCTAGGGCAGCATGAACACAAAATACGGCCCTGGATAAGGGAAGTGCCATATATACCAAGGTACTGGCTTATATACAGAGGTATAGCCACATATACTGGGGTACCGCTATAATTCAGGGATACAACCATATATATAGGGGACGTGCCATATATACTAGGGTACAGCAACATATACCGGGTAACCGCTATAATTCAGGGGTACAGTAATATATATATAGGGGAAGTGCCATATATACTGGGCAGCACTGGGATGGATAGTTATAATCCGTATACACAGCATGGTAAATATATAGCACAGAGCAGTATACCAAATAGAGGTATTACCTAGCAGCAAAGTAATGGCACCTCAGTAACAGCCGGAATTTTTTGTTCCCCAAGATAAGGGCAGATAATGTGTAACGGGTCTGGGAGGCGGAACCTCTGAGCTACTATACAAGGGGGCGGTCCTTGTAAGGGAGCGGGTGGCAATCAGGGATGACGGGCAGGCAGTCACAGCAGGTGACCAGGACAGTCTCTGAGTGGACGGGCTGGAGGTCACGGAAAGTGACCGGGGCAGTCTCTGGATAAACGGGCAGGGAGTTACGGCAAGTGACCGGGGCAGTCTCTGG
Source organism: Phyllobates terribilis (assembly GCF_046119375.1). Classification (NCBI taxonomy): domain Eukaryota; kingdom Metazoa; phylum Chordata; class Amphibia; order Anura; family Dendrobatidae; genus Phyllobates; species Phyllobates terribilis. Next base: position 11,833,722 of record NW_027362797.1, on the reverse strand, counting down.
ATGAACGGGCAGGGAGTTACGGCAAGTGACCGGGGCAGTCTCTGGGTAAAGGGTAGGTACGACCTGTGATGGCAGAGCCTCCGGGTAGGCTAGCAGGCAGATGGTAGATGTGTGCTCCCAGGTGAACAAGCGAGAGTCTCTGGAATGGTAGGTGGTCACAGCACGTGACGGCGAAGCCTCCAGGTAGGCTAGCAGGCAGGTAACAGGTGGGCGCTCCCAGGTGAGCGGGCAGGAGTCTCTGGAAAGGCAGATGGTCACAGCACGTGACGGCGGAGCCTCCAGGTAGGCTAGCAGGCAGGTAACAGGTGTGCGCTCCCAGGTGAGCGGGCAAGCTGGTCCATAGACAGACTGACAGGAGTTGGAAGGCAGACCGTCGGACCTCAGGCTAGCAGGCAGGTGACTGGATATCAGGCAGGACAAAGGCAGCAAGCTGGCAGGAATCTGGCAGGTAACTGGCAACGGGACCTGAGGGCTGAAGCACAGGTGAGACACAGGTGCAAACAACATTGCTCGGGCACCTCCATTTTGGAGGAGGTGCCCTTTATATGGGAGGTCCTCCGGCAATTGGCCGGGGACTCCTTAGGACGGCGCGCGCGGTCCCTTTAAGAGAGGGGGAGCGCGCGCGCGCGTGCCCTAAGCACACTGCCGGGGAAGGAGCGCGCGCCGGAAGCAGCGGGGAGAGCAGCGCTGGAGGACGCCGCGCCAGGAGCGGGGAGGTGAGAGGGACGGCGTCTCTGCCTAGAACGGGGCAGAGACGTCGATGCTACAGTACCCTCCCCTTTAGGCCCCCTCTTTTTTAGGCCAGAAAGAAATTTTTCAAGGAGAAGCGGGGCGTTGATGTTCTCCCTGGGTTCCCAAGTTCTCTCCTCAGGACCAAACCCCCTCCAATCTACCAGAAAAAAGGTTTTTCCTCTTACCCTCTTGGAGGCCAGAATACTCTCTATCTCAAAGATGTCATCAGCGGAAACCGGAGCAGGAGGGGCACCTGGATTTTTGGAAAAAGAGTTAAAGACAACGGGTTTGAGGAGAGATACGTGGAAGGAGTTGGGGATCCGTAGGGTGGCCGGGAGTTTTAATTTGTAGGCCACAGGGTTAATTTGCCTGAGGACTTCGGAGGGGCCGATGAATCGAGGACCCAACTTGTAGGAGGGTATTTTGAGCCGCACATGTTTGGATGAGAGCCAAACCTTGTCTCCCGGACGGAATTGGGGCGGATCCAGACGTCTCTTATCAGCATATCTCTTCATCCGCTCAGAGGAGAGAAGAAGAGCGGACCTGGTGCTCTCCCAAATAGTAGAAAATTCGCTGACAAGAGACTCCGCAGCAGGGTTGTCCACAGAAACGGAGACAGGAAGTGGAATCCGGGGATGTTGGCCACCAACTATAAAGAACGGGGATTTGGAAGAGGACTCGCTCTCATGGTTGTTATAAGAGAACTCGGCCCACGGTAGAAGATCCACCCAGTCTGAGTGGTGAGCATCCACGAAGTGCCGGAGGTAGCTGGACAAGATCTGATTGATCCGCTCCACTTGACCATTGGACTGAGGGTGGTAAGCGGAGGAAAAATCCAGGGTAATGTCCAGCAGCTTACAAGTGGCTCTCCAGAAACGAGAGGTGAACTGAACCCCACGATCCGACACGATGTGGAGGGGCAGACCATGGAGACGGAAGATGTGGCGGATAAAGTCTTTAGCCAACTCGGGTGCAGACGGAAGACCAGGCAGGGGAATGAAGTGGGCCATCTTAGAAAAACGGTCAGCGACAACCCAAATGACGGTACAACCGGCAGAAACTGGAAGGTCGGTGATAAAGTCCATAGCGATGTGTTGCCAAGGAGCAGCAGGTACGGGAAGGGGCAGGAGATGGCCGGCAGGTAGATGTCGGGGAACTTTGTTACGAGCACAGGATGAACAGGCCGCGACGAAGTCTACCACGTCCTTACGTAGGGTAGGCCACCAGTAATGCCGGGCAATAAGTTGAAAGGTCTTTTTTTGGCCAGCATGGCCAGCTAGTTTAGAAGAATGTCCCCAGCGAAGAACCCTCTCCCGATCTGGCACAGCTATGAACGTCTTACCGGGTGGAAGACGAGTTAGATCCAAGGGAGCCACATTCATCACCTTGGAGGAGTCGATGATGTGCGTAGGTTCCTCCTCTTGATCGGAGGACAGGAAAGACCGAGACAAGGCATCAGCTTTGACGTTCTTGTCCGCCGGACGGAAATGAAGAGTGAAGTCGAAGCGGGCAAAAAACAACGACCACCGGGCCTGGCGAGGATTGAGCCTCTGGGCATTTTGGAGATATGCCAGGTTTTTGTGATCCGTGTAGATAATTACCGGGTAGAGAGCCCCTTCAAGCAGATAGCGCCACTCTCCTAGTGCCAATTTGATGGCTAGCAATTCCCGGTCTCCAATGGAGTAGTTGCGCTCCGACGAGGAGAAGATTTTGGAGAAGAAGCCGCACGTTACCATTCTCCCGGTAGAAGACTTCTGGGTGAGCACCGCTCCGGCTCCGGAGGAGGAAGCATCAACCTCCAGGTAGAATTGTTGATTACAGTCCGGACGGTGCAGGACGGGAGCAGAGGCGAAGGCTTTCTTTAGGGAAAGGAAGGCCTCCTCGGCTTCAGGCGACCATATCCTGGGGTTAGCCCCCTTACGGGTAAGTGCAGATATGGGAGCAGTCCGAGACGAGAAGTGTGGGATGAAAAGACGATAATAATTAGCGAAGCCCAGGAATCGCTGTATCGCCTTCAAACCTTCAGGACGAGGCCATTTTAGAACGGAAGAGAGCTTCTCGGGATCCATTTGCAGACCTGTTTGGGAGATGACATAGCCCAAGAACGGAAGGGAGGTCTGATCGAAGAGGCACTTCTCGTATTTGGCGTAAAGGTGGTTCTGCCGAAGCCTAAGCAGGACCTGACGAACATCCCTCCGGTGTGTGGGGAGATCCGGAGAGAAGACCAAGATATCGTCCAGGTATACCACTACGCAGGAGTACAGGAGGTCACGGAAGATGTCATTGACTAGTTCCTGAAAGACCGCGGGAGCATTACAGAGACCGAAGGGCATCACAAGGTACTCGTAGTGACCGTCCCGGGTATTGAATGCCGTCTTCCACTCGTCTCCTTGACGGATACGGACCAGATTATACGCTCCTCGAAGATCCAGCTTGGAGAAGATCCTGGCGCCCTTGAGCCGGTCAAACAATTCGGAGATGAGTGGCAGGGGATATTTGTTTTTTACCGTAATGAGATTGAGTCCTCTGTAGTCAATACAGGGACGTAGCGAGCCGTCTTTCTTTTTGACAAAGAAGAATCCGGCTCCAGCCGGGGAGGTAGATTTTCGGATAAATCCCCTAGCCAGATTCTCTTCAATGTACTCAGACATGGCTCGGGTCTCGGCTGCAGATAACGGGTAGATACGCCCACGGGGAGGAGTGGTGCCAGGTACCAGGTCGATCGGGCAATCGTATGGCCTATGGGGCGGCAACGTCTCAGCTTCCTTCTTACCGAAGACGTCCGCATAGGGCCAGTAGGGAGCCGGGAGACCAGGTAAGTTAGCTGGAGTAGGCTGAGGGCGAAGTGGACGGACCGGAACCAGGCAGGTCCTATGGCAGTCAGGACCCCATCGGAGTACTTCACCGGACCGCCAGTTCAATACGGGTTCATGTATCTGGAGCCAAGGTAGACCTAGCAACAAGGAGTGAGAAAGTCCGGACAGCACATGGAATGAGATCTCCTCAGAGTGCAGCATTCCCACCTGTAGGGTTATAGGTTCGGTGACGAGCAGGATGGTCTCCGAGAGAAGTCTTCCATCCACGGAAGCAACTGACAATGGCTCCGCCAGGGACTTGGTGGGAATATGGTATCTCTCTACCAGAGACTGGGCGATGAGGTTTCCAGCAGCTCCAGAATCCAGATGGGCGAGTTCGAAGAGACGGTTTTCTCCCCAAGCAATAGAGACCGGTAAGGTCAGAGACGGAGAGGACTTACTTTTGTCTAGGACGACCTCTCCGAGTGGTCCTAGACACTGGCGTTTCCCGGCTTTTCCGGGCAGGAACGGATGAAGTGCTTCTTACTGCCACAATAGAAACAGCTTCCCTCGGCTCGGCGAGATTCTTGGCGAGAACCGACCATCTTGGTCTGGTCGACCTGCATAGGCTCAGGAGAGACGGAGGGAGTGACGGGTTGCTGAAAAGTAGGAGCTAGGCGTGGAAACCTCCTCTCACGGGTGACCTCTTTGGCACGCTCCTGGAACCGCAGGTCAATCCGGGTGGCAAGAGCTATCAGGTCATCGAGGGTGGTAGGAATGTCCCGACCGGCAAGTTCATCTTTAATACGGCCGGACAGACCCTCCCAGAAGACTGAAACCAGAGCGTCATTATCCCAGGCCAGCTCCGAGGCAAGGGTACGGAACCGTATGGCATATTGGCCCACGGTGAGGCTTCCCTGACGGAGGCGTAGCAGTGACGATGCGGATGAGGTCTTCCGTCCGGGTTCGTCGAAGACTTTCCGGAAGGCCGTGAGAAAGGCAGGCAAGTTGGACACCAGGGGGTCTCCTCTCTCCCATAGAGGATTTAGCCAGGCCAGAGCCTCTCCGGTGAGATGGGACATGATGAAGGCAATTTTGGCCCGGTCGGAGTTAAACTGGTGGGACAGGAGTTCAAAGTGCAGGGTGCACTGATTTATGAAGCCCCGAGCCTGAGCGGAGTCGCCTCCGAAGCGAGGAGGTGCAGAAAGCCGGGGTCCGGGGTAGGATACCATAGTGTTGGTGGACAGCGGAGCTGTCGGATTGCGAATCATGGCGCTGGCGGAGGTTGCTGGCGGAGCAGTCAGAGTGTCCAGGCGAGAATTGACATTCCGCAGGTGACCCAGGATGGACTCCTGTTGGGACCTCTGGCGGGACAGTTCATGACACAGGTCCGAGAGCCAGGGAGCTTGGGTGCCACCGGGTTCCATGGCCCGAGCAAACTGTAACGGGTCTGGGAGGCGGAACCTCTGAGCTACTATACAAGGGGGCGGTCCTTGTAAGGGAGCGGGTGGCAATCAGGGATGACGGGCAGGCAGTCACAGCAGGTGACCGGGACAGTCTCTGAGTGGACGGGCTGGAGGTCACGGAAAGTGACCGGGGCAGTCTCTGGATAAACGGGCAGGGAGTTACGGCAAGTGACCGGGGCAGTCTCTGGATGAACGGGCAGGGAGTTACGGCAAGTGACCGGGGCAGTCTCTGGGTAAAGGGTAGGTACGACCTGTGATGGCAGAGCCTCCGGGTAGGCTAGCAGGCAGATGGTAGATGTGTGCTCCCAGGTGAGCAAGCGAGAGTCTCTGGAATGGTAGGTGGTCACAGCACGTGACGGCGAAGCCTCCAGGTAGGCTAGCAGGCAGGTAACAGGTGGGCGCTCCCAGGTGAGCGGGCAGGAGTCTCTGGAAAGGCAGATGGTCACAGCACGTGACGGCGGAGCCTCCAGGTAGGCTAGCAGGCAGGTAACAGGTGTGCGCTCCCAGGTGAGCGGGCAAGCTGGTCCATAGACAGACTGACAGGAGTTGGAAGGCAGACCGTCGGACCTCAGGCTAGCAGGCAGGTGACTGGATATCAGGCAGGACAAAGGCAGCAAGCTGGCAGGAATCTGGCAGGTAACTGGCAGGTAACTGGCAACGGGACCTGAGGGCTGAAGCACAGGTGAGACACAGGTGCAAACAACATTGCTCGGGCACCTCCATTTTGGAGGAGGTGCCCTTTATATGGGAGGTCCTCCGGCAATTGGCCGGGGACTCCTTAGGACGGCGCGCGCGGTCCCTTTAAGAGAGGGGGAGCGCGCGCGCGCGTGCCCTAAGCACACTGCCGGGGAAGGAGCGCGCGCCGGAAGCAGCGGGGAGAGCAGCGCTGGAGGACGCCGCGCCAGGAGCGGGGAGGTGAGAGGGACGGCGTCTCTGCCTAGAACGGGGCAGAGACGTCGATGCTACATAATGTTACACTGAAGCAGTTCACCTTATCAAGCAGTACCAGGGCTAGTGTTTTACAGTAGTAAATATATATAAAGAGGAAAATAAGTACTTGATACACTGCCGATTTTGCAAATTTTCCCTCCTACAAAGAATGGAGAGGTCTGTAATTTTTATTGTAGGCACACTTCACCTGTGAGAGACAGAATCTGAAAATAAAAACCATAAAATTACATTGTATGATTTTTGAATAATTAAATTGCATTTTATTTCAATAAATAAGTATTTGATCAACTAGCAACCAGCAAGAATTCTGTCTCGCACACACCTGTTAGTTTTTCTTTAAGAAGCCCTCTTTCTCTGTACTCATTACCTGTATTAATTGCACATGTTTGAACTCTTTACCTGTATAAAAGTCACCTGTCGACACACTCAATCAATCACACTCCAACCTCTCCACCATGGCCAAAACAAAGAGCTGTCTAAGGACACCAGGGACAAAATTGTAGACCAGCACAAGGCTGGGATGTGCTACAGGACAATAGGCAAGCAGCTTGGTGAGAAGGCAACAACTGTTGGCACAATTATTAGAAAATGGAAGAAACATAAGCTGACTGTCAATCTTCCTCGGTCTGGGACTTCGTGCAAGATCTCTCCTCCTGGGATACAGATGATTCTGAGAGATGTCAGGAATCAGCCCAGAACTACATGAGAGGACCTGGTCAATGACCTGAAGAGAGCTGGGACCACAGTCTCAAACATTACCGCGAGTAATACACTATGCAGTCATGGATTAAAATCCTGCAGGGCACAAAAGGTCCCCCTGCTCACCAGCACATGTCCAGGTCCAATAGAAGTTTGCCAATGACTATCTGGATGATCCAGAGGAGGCATGGGAGAAGGTCATGTGGTCAGATGAGACCAAAATAGAACTTTTTGGTATCAACTCCACTCGCCGTGTGTGGTGGAAGAAGACGGGTGAGAACAACAGCGCAAATGTTCACCTGTAAAGTTGGCACTAGAATCTTTGAAGTATTATCTCTTAGGTAAGACATTTAAGCTTGCGTCAGGTCATGCCCCGCTGAACTGGATGAAGCATAATAAGGAAAAAAATTCTAGAGTGACAAGTTGGTTTCTCTCGCTGCAGAATTTTAATTTCTCCATAGAACATAGAAGACGGAAATCACAGGGAAATTACGCATTATCAAAAATTCATTGTATGGTGGCCCAAAATACCCAGACCTCTGGTCTAGAGCAGTGGTCCCCAACCTTTTTTGCACCAGGGACCGGCTTGAAGCAAGATCATTTTTCCATGGCCCAGCAAGGAGGGGGTGGGGTGGGCGGGGCTTTGGTCATATGGGGGCGGGGTAATGGAGGGATTTGGAGTTTAGTGCATACTTATCATATAGTGTAGACCAGGTCCCCGCCAGGAGCTATGCCAGGAGCCCCACATAATGTGCTGTGCCAGGAGCCGCATCACTGAGGCCCCATCACGCCCTGCAGCAGGACAGGGCAGCTGTCCTGACAGCTGCTGTTCAGCTGCATTTACTTCATCCCAGGGGCGGACACAGACTGTAGTGGGCCCCTGTGCAAGAAATTTTTGGGGGCCCCCCCCGCCCTTCATAAGGCAACAAAGTTATGTAAACATAACCCCCCCATGTGCATCTCTCACCCCCCCATGTGCAGCTCACCCCCGTGCATCTCTCATCCCCCTCCGTGCATCTCTCATCCCCCTCCGTGCATCTCTCATCCACCCCCCGTGCATCTCTCATCCCCTCCGTGCATCTCTCATCCCCCCGTGCATCTCTCATCCACCCCCCGTGCATCTCTCATCCCCCCCGTGCATCTCTCACCCCCCCGTGCATCTCTCATCCACCCCCCGTGCATCTCTCATCCCCTCCGTGCATCTCTCACCCCCCCGTGCATCTCTCATCCACCCCCCGTGCATCTCTCATCCCCCCCGTGCATCTCTCACCCCCCCGTGCATCTCTCACCCCCCCGTGCATCTCTCATCTCTCCCCTCCCTCCCATGTGCATCTCTCATCTCTCCCCTCCCCCCATGTGCATCTCTCATCTCTCCCCTCCCCCCATGTGCATCTCTCATCTCTCCCCTCCCCCCATGTGGATCTCTCATCTCTCCCCTCCCCCCATGTGCATCTCTCATCTCTCCCCTCCCCCCATGTGGATCTCTCATCTCCCCTCCCCCCATGTGCATCTCTCATCTCTCCCCTCCCCCCATGTGGATCTCTCATCTCTCCCCTCCCCCATGTGCATCTCTCATCTCTCCCCTCCCCCCCATGTGGATCTCTCATCTCTCCCCTCCCCCATGTGCATCTCTCATCTCTCCCCTCCCCCCCATGTGGATCTCTCATCTCTCCCCTCCCCCATGTGCATCTCTCATCTCTCCCCTCCCCCCATGTGCATCTCCCATTCCCCCCACCTCCTAGTTAATTGAATTTAAAAAAAAATAAAACTTGTTATACTTACCCCCATGCGATCCCTGCAGAATCCTGGCGCTCGTCCAAATCGCTGACACCAGGTTCTCCTGACTTCCGGCCATGTGACGGCGCCCCCACATGACCGGAAGTCAGGGGAATCATGAAGGTGCTGCCGCAGCAGCGCAGCGCTAAGATGTCCCGGACCCGGCGCTTAGCATGCGGCCGGGGGCCCCATGAGGAGAGAGACGCACAAGGGGGGGGCTCCGAGGGGGCTCCTACCGGCCGGGCCCCATACTGGAGTCAGGGCAGTCATGCCCTGATGGCGGCCCTGCTGGAGGCTGGAGGGGCCCCCTCTCCCCGCGGACCGGCTGAAAAACCCCAACGGCCCGGTCCTGGTCCGCGGACCGGCGGTTGGGGACCTCTGGTCTAGAGTGTAGCGTCTGTGTCTCTGCCTCCTGCCATGAAAAGATGCCGTTTCCCTCACCGCCATGGCCCCGGTCCGGCGTCCTCCAGCTCTCCTGCTCCTGTTGCGCGAACTGCGCGCAGCTTCCCGGGCACTGTACTTAGGGCGCGCGCGCTCCCTCCTTCTTAGAGGGGCCCTGTGCTCCGCCCTAAAGAGGACCACTCCTATTTAAATCACCTCCTCCAAAATGGAGGTGCCTGTGCAAGGTTGTTGTTTGTGTGCTAACACTCTCCTCAGCCCTCAGGTTCCAGTGCCCGCCAGTCTGTCTATCAGCCGTGCCTGCCAGCCTGTTTATCAGCTGTGTCCTCCAGCCTGTCTATCAGCCGTGTCCGCCAGCCTATCAGCCATGTCCGCCAGCCTGACTATCAGCCGTGTCCGCCAGCCTGTCTATCAGCCGTGCCCGCCAGCCTGTCTATCAGCCGTGCCCACCAACCAGTCTATCAGCCATGCCCACCAGCCTGTCTACCTGCCGTGCCTGCCGGCTTGCCTACCCAGATCATCTGTCAGGTTACCTGCTGTGCCTGACTGCTTGCCTACCCGGATCATCTGTCTGGCTACCTGCCGTGCCCGCTTGCTTGCCTACCCAGATCACCCCTCAGGCTACCTGCCGTGCTCATCCGCTGTACCTGTCAGCTTCAGCCACCTGACCTGTCAGAGTCACCTGCTCTTCCACAAGGTCGGTCCCAGAGTGGCACCTGGTTCACCGGCCTGGTCCCTCCTTGGTTCACGGAGTCGACTAAGCCTCCGTATGGCCAGGGTAGGTCCAAGTGGGCACTTAGTTACGCCCCTCTGGTCCCTCCTTGCATCTCAGCACAGAGGTTCCACCACCCGGATCCGTAACAGTTTGCACAGTCCATGAAACCTAGTGGCTCCAAGGCTCCTTCGCTCTCAGACCTGTACCAAGAGGTTTATTGCCAGAGATCCCAACATGATACTTGTTATGTTCTGCAACTTAGAACTAAAGAATAGGAGGGAAAAACTGTCCCTGCACTGAGACTCACCTTAACCCTATGCTGGGGAGGGTGCCCTATTCCTTGTGAATAGCCCCACCGACACTCCTGCACTGAACTCAAACGAAGACCTGAAGGAAGGGGAAAGGGTGTCCCTAAAAGATCTAAGGACTGGGAGCAAAAACAAGAGACCTCCTAAAGAAAAGTAAGTTGCAGAAATGAAGATAAAAGGAAACAAAACTGGTGGAACAAGAAGTCCCAGGATATCAATTGTCCTAAGAACAAAGAACTAACTAGGCAACTTAGCCAGAGCACAAGCGAAACAACACTGACGCCAAGTGGGGAACGGGAGACAGGTGCTGAGTAATAAAGAGTGAGGAGATCACGTGACCAAGACACCCAGCACCAGAGGAAAAGACTAGAAGCCAGCAAACCACAACAAGATGGCCGATAGTAAAACAACATAGATTCTAACAATACTATCCTGTCCTATCTGTGGACAGTCAACTCCCACTTGGACGTACTGTCCACCCCGACTGTGTCCGCCTCTAACCGAGCGGCACCCGCTCCGGCGGCACCCCAACCCAATGGCGCTATGGCACCCGGCTTTGGACCCCGGCTTTCTGCGCCTCCACGTTTTGGTGGAGACCCTGTCCTATGTCGGGGCATTAAATTGAATGGGGTGTATTATACAGAATGGGCTATGGGGGGTGCATTATATTGAATAGGCTGTGTGGGTCCATTATACTGAATGGGCTATGGGGATGCATTATACTGAATGGGCTTTGGAGTGCATTAAACTGAATGAGCTATGGGGTGCATTATACTATATGGGGGTGCATTATACTGTGGGCTATGGGGTGCATTATACTATATGGGGGTGCATTATACTGTATGGGTAAAGGGGTGCATTATTCTATATGGGGGTGCATTATACTATATGGGGGTGCATTATACTGTATGGGCTATGGGGTGCGTTATCCTGTATGGGCTATCGGGCGCATTATACTATATGGGGGTGCATTATACTGAATAGGCTATGGGGGTACATTATACTATATGGGCTATGGGGGTGTATTATACTGTATTTGTGTGCATTATACTGTATGGGCTATGGGGGTGCATTATACTATATGGTCATGCATAATACTGTATGGACTATGGAATGCATTATACTGTATGGGCTATGGTGGTGCATTATACTGTATGGGTTATGGGGATGCATTATACTGTGTGGACTATGAGATGCATTATACTGTATGGGCTATGGGGGTGCATTATACTATATGGGGGTGCATTATACTGTATGGGCTATCAGGTGCATTATGCTGTATGGGCTATGGGGGTGCAATATGCTGTATGGGCCATGGGGGGTGCCTTATACTGTATGGGCTATGCGATGCATTATACTGTATGGACTATGGGGTACATTATACTGCAAAAACAAATGAGAAATACAGAGTCTTGTCGGTATAAAAATATGTTAATATTTATTAATAAATTCGATACAAAAAGGGGGGTATATCATAGGTAAAATATGAACTGACAAGCAAACAATGAGTGGCAATATGATGTCACAACCCTCCCTAAATAGATAAACATGGTAAGGTACCTGCACGTGTATATATACATGGGGTTGGGCAAACAAGCCTTAAGTAAATAGTCATAGAACAAAAGTCAAGCGTAACAAAAGTATATTGGTAAAATTTAGGCAAGGCTTCCTTACCGCCGGTTGGAGGTCGGGAACAACAAGATTAGGGAGGAGAGGGTAGATGTCGAAGTGCAAGATAGCGCCTCTACGTGCATTTAGCCACCAGGGGACTGGCTGTCTCAAGAGGCCAGAGGGGTACATTATACTGTATGGGCTATGGAGTAAATTATAGTGTATGGACTATGGGGTGCATTATACTGAATGGGCTAGGGGGGTGCATTATGCTGTATGGACTATGGGGGTGCATTATGCTGTATGGACTATGGGGGTGTATTATACTGTATGGGCTATGGGGTGCATTATACTGTTTGGGCTATGGAGGTACATTATGCTGTATGGACTATGGGGTGCATTATGCTGTATGGAGGACTACATGGAGGCGTTTAAACTATATGCAAACAATTTTACAGTGTGAAGGTTTGTGTAGGGTCCATCATGCTGTGTGGGGGCACAGTGTGGAAAGATGTGGGACCAATATATTGCATGTATTCCCATTATACTGCATGGAGGGCTGTGTGGGTGTCACAGTTGTGGTATCATAAAGTGTTGGGGTCACAATACTTTTCCGTGGCAGTTGAGGAGTGGGGTACAGTGGGGCCATCATACTTTACGAATGCAATAAAAGGGAAATGTAGGGCTATAGTAGGAGAGAAAATTATAGGGCACACAGTACCACACAGTAGGTGGTGATGTATTATACTGTATGGACTATGGGGGTGCATTATACTTGTGAATACCCGGGGTCTTCCATGGGCGTAATGCTACTCAGACAAGGCAGAGTGAGGATAACACAGCGTGGCAATACTTTATTGAACCACAAAGTGGACAGTAAACACAAAGAACAGTCCCAGCAAATACCCAAGATGGTACAACATTACACAGTCTTACCCCTTCCTTCTCCGCCCACCTGGGATAGAACATCTGCGACTTTGGAGACTTCCAGGGCCGACTACCTCAACCAGTGGCCCCCAGCTTCTGGCAAGCCCCCACAGAGACAAGGTAGTGGCAAGCTTAGGAATCTAGCAGTCCATCGAGGTACAAGGCCAGGAGACTCAAGGTTCCCACCCTGGCCTCTCCGAAAGTTTCCATGGGGCCGGATGACCGGCGGGTCACAATCTGACTTCTCCGAATGTCTCCATGGGTTGCAGGCAACCGGTGGGTCCCTCCTGGAAACCCCAAACAACATATCCATGGGGCCAGGTGACTTCCTCGTCCCACACTGGTCTCCCCAAAATATATCCATGTCTCTCTGATGGTCAATGGAGCAGATCCGAATCTTTCCAGTCAGGGCCGATACCCTTAGGCTAGAATCATGTAAAATCCAAATCTGTGTCTCTTTGGATGCCATGCTATACATCCACTTTCCTAAAGGATGTCTCTCATTCTCCTTGTAAAGTCTTTTTGATGCTCCTTGATTCTGCCTGCAGCACTATAGACATCCCTTTTTATAATTACATCTGTGTAAGGTCATCAGTCACAGGTAATCAATTTACATAGTTGGTATCACAGGGGCTATGGTAAATAAACATCTAGCTGACTTTTAGTACAATTTGTCATTAGCATAGTAAATATGATTGTTTCCAAACGAATAGAATTCAACATTCAGCGTTATACAAATACTGGTCTGTGTTAATCAACTAAAGAAGAACACAGGTTAAAAAGTCAACATAAAAATAAAGGTATACTGCTTTTGCCATCAGAAATTATGTCTGGCATAACTAAGATTTTACGCTGTATAGTCACATTGCTCCCCCAATCTTAATTAGCCAGTAATGATAGGATCCCAATCATCCTTCTCCACTTATTGGAGACAGTCCATCAGCATGTCTTTAAGCACAGACACGAATGTAAGAGGTCTCACCTTCATGAGAACAAAACTTTGCATCATCCAGTTTCCTCAGAGTATATTCCATGTCCTCCTTGCAAATAAACTCCATGCGCAATTGACATGAACAGACTGGTATTCATTGCATCCACACATGCCGTCCTCTGCATCCTGTGGTTCCTGAATTAAATCCGATGAGTGTCGGTCGCTTGGTATTCAATCCGTTAAAGCTGGCACAGCTCCTGTAGTTGCAGTTTCTTATTGCTGCTGTATATCCTGTCCATTCCTCCTCCCAAGGCCAGGCTGGTGGGGTTGGACATGGTAGCATCCGAAACCCGCTGTGTATGCCTCACCTATTGTCTGCTGGGTCTGTCTATGTGCCTCCTTGGATGTGGAGCTCTTTGGATGGTATGTGCCAACACCAGTTCCCTGCAGCTACCCCAGATCTGCAGGGCTGAATAGTATCCCAGCGCTGCCACCAAAATGTGAAGACCCAGGGTCTTCTGTCTGCGTAAAGATACTCATACAACACAGGGTGAGGGTAAAACAGCGTGGCAATACTTTATTGAACCACAAAGCGGACAATAAACACATAGAACAGTCCCAGCAAATACCCAAGATGGTACAACATTACACAGTCTCACCCTTCCTTCTCTGCCAGGCTGGGATAGAACAGCCCCCACAGAGAGAAGGTAGCGGCAAGCTAAGGAAGCTAGCAGTCCATAGAGGTACAAGGCCAGGAGACTCAAGGTTCCCACCCTGACCTCTCCTAGAGTTTCCATGGGGCCAGATGACCGGTGGGTCACAATGTGTCTTCTCCGACTGGTGGGTCCCTAATGGCAACCCCAAACAACATATCCATGGGCCGGTTGACTCCTTCGTCCCAACCTGGCCTCTCCGAGATGTATCCATGTCTCTCTGATGGTCAATGGAGCAGATCCGTATCTTTCCAGTCAGGACCGTGTAGCATCGGCGTCTCTGCCCCGTTCTAGGCAGAGACGCCGTCCCTCTCACCTCCCCGCTCCTGCCGCGGCGTCCTCCAGCGCTGCTCTCCCCGCTGCTTCCGGCGCGCGCTCCTTCCCCGGCAGTGTGCTTAGGGCGCGCGCGCGCTCCCCCTCTCTTAAAGGGACCGCGCGCGCCGTCCTAAGGAGTCCCCGGCCAATTGCCGGAGGACCTCCCATATAAAGGGCACCTCCTCCAAAATGGAGGTGCCCGAGCAATGTTGTTTGCACCTGTGTCTCACCTGTGCTTCAGCCCTCAGGTCCCGTTGCCAGTTACCTGCCAGATTCCTGCCAGCTTGCTGCCTTTGTCCTGCCTGATATCCAGTCACCTGCCTGCTAGCCTGAGGTCCGACGGTCTGCCTTCCAACTCCTGTCAGTCTGTCTATGGACCAGCTTGCCCGCTCACCTGGGAGCGCACACCTGTTACCTGCCTGCTAGCCTACCTGGAGGCTCCGCCGTCACGTGCTGTGACCATCTGCCTTTTCAGAGACTCCTGCCCGCTCACCTGGGAGCGCACACCTGTTACCTGCCTGCTAGCCTACCTGGAGGCTCCGCCGTCACGTGCTGTGACCATCTGCCTTTCCAGAGACTCCTGCCCGCTCACCTGGGAGCGCCCACCTGTTACCTGCCTGCTAGCCTACCTGGAGGCTTCGCCGTCACGTGCTGTGACCACCTACCATTCCAGAGACTCTCGCTTGCTCACCTGGGAGCACACATCTACCATCTGCCTGCTAGCCTACCCGGAGGCTCTGCCATCACAGGTCGTACCTACCCTTTACCCAGAGACTGCCCCGGTCACTTGCCGTAACTCCCTGCCCGTTCATCCAGAGACTGCCCCGGTCACTTGCCGTAACTCCCTGCCCGTTCATCCAGAGACTGCCCCGGTCACTTGCCGTGACCTCCTGCCCGTTCTTCCAGAGACTGCCCCGGTCACTTGCCGTGACCTCCAGCCCGTCCACTCAGAGACTGTCCCGGTCACCTGCTGTGACTGCCTGCCCGTCATCCCTGATTGCCACCCGCTCCCTTACAAGGACCGCCCCCTTGTATAGTAGCTCAGAGGTTCCGCCTCCCAGACCCGTTACAGTTTGCTCGGGCCATGGAACCCGGTGGCACCCAAGCTCCCTCGCTCTCGGACCTGTGTCATGAACTGTCCCGCCAGAGGTCCCAACAGGAGTCCATCCTGGGTCACCTGCGGAATGTCAATTCTCGCCTGGACACTCTGACTGCTCCGCCAGCAACCTCCGCCAGCGCCATGATTCGCAATCCGACAGCTCCGCTGTCCACCAACACTATGGTATCCTACCCCGGACCCCGGCTTTCTGCACCTCCTCGCTTCGGAGGCGACTCCGCTCAGGCTCGGGGCTTCATAAATCAGTGCACCCTGCACTTTGAACTCCTGTCCCACCAGTTTAACTCCGACCGGGCCAAAATTGCCTTCATCATGTCCCATCTCACCGGAGAGGCTCTGGCCTGGCTAAATCCTCTATGGGAGAGAGGAGACCCCCTGGTGTCCAACTTGCCTGCCTTTCTCACGGCCTTCCGGAAAGTCTTCGACGAACCCGGACGGAAGACCTCATCCGCATCGTCACTGCTACGCCTCCGTCAGGGAAGCCTCACCGTGGGCCAATATGCCATACGGTTCCGTACCCTTGCCTCGGAGCTGGCCTGGGATAATGACGCTCTGGTTTCAGTCTTCTGGGAGGGTCTGTCCGGCCGTATTAAAGATGAACTTGCCGGTCGGGACATTCCTACCACCCTCGATGACCTGATAGCTCTTGCCACCCGGATTGACCTGCGGTTCCAGGAGCGTGCCAAAGAGGTCACCCGTGAGAGGAGGTTTCCACGCCTAGCTCCTACTTTTCAGCAACCCGTCACTCCCTCCGTCTCTCCTGAGCCTATGCAGGTCGACCAGACCAAGATGGTCGGTTCTCGCCAAGAATCTCGCCGAGCCGAGGGAAGCTGTTTCTATTGTGGCAGTAAGAAGCACTTCATCCGTTCCTGCCCGGAAAAGCCGGGAAACGCCAGTGTCTAGGACCACTCGGAGAGGTCGTCCTAGACAAAAGTAAGTCCTCTCCGTCTCTGACCTTACCGGTCTCTATTGCTTGGGGAGAAAACCGTCTCTTCGAACTCGCCCATCTGGATTCTGGAGCTGCTGGAAACCTCATCGCCCAGTCTCTGGTAGAGAGATACCATATTCCCACCAAGTCCCTGGCGGAGCCATTGTCAGTTGCTTCCGTGGATGGAAGACTTCTCTCGGAGACCATCCTGCTCGTCACCGAACCTATAACCCTACAGGTGGGAATGCTGCACTCTGAGGAGATCTCATTCCATGTGCTGTCCGGACTTTCTCACTCCTTGTTGCTAGGTCTACCTTGGCTCCAGATACATGAACCCGTATTGAACTGGCGGTCCGGTGAAGTACTCCGATGGGGTCCTGACTGCCATAGGACCTGCCTGGTTCCGGTCCGTCCACTTCGCCCTCAGCCTACTCCAGCTAACTTACCTGGTCTCCCGGCTCCCTACTGGCCCTATGCGGACGTCTTCGGTAAGAAGGAAGCTGAGACGTTGCCGCCCCATAGGCCATACGATTGCCCGATCGACCTGGTACCTGGCACCACTCCTCCCCGTGGGCGTATCTACCCGTTATCTGCAGCCGAGACCCGAGCCATGTCTGAGTACATTGAAGAGAATCTGGCTAGGGGATTTATCCGAAAATCTACCTCCCCGGCTGGAGCCGGATTCTTCTTTGTCAAAAAGAAAGACGGCTCGCTACGTCCCTGTATTGACTACAGAGGACTCAATCTCATTACGGTAAAAAACAAATATCCCCTGCCACTCATCTCCGAATTGTTTGACCGGCTCAAGGGCGCCAGGATCTTCTCCAAGCTGGATCTTCGAGGAGCGTATAATCTGGTCCGTATCCGTCAAGGAGACGAGTGGAAGACGGCATTCAATACCCGGGACGGTCACTACGAGTACCTTGTGATGCCCTTCGGTCTCTGTAATGCTCCCGCGGTCTTTCAGGAACTAGTCAATGACATCTTCCGTGACCTCCTGTACTCCTGCGTAGTGGTATACCTGGACGATATCTTGGTCTTCTCTCCGGATCTCCCCACACACCGGAGGGATGTTCGTCAGGTCCTGCTTAGGCTTCGGCAGAACCACCTTTACGCCAAATACGAGAAGTGCCTCTTCGATCAGACCTCCCTTCCGTTCTTGGGCTATGTCATCTCCCAAACAGGTCTGCAAATGGATCCCGAGAAGCTCTCTTCCGTTCTAAAATGGCCTCGTCCTGAAGGTTTGAAGGCGATACAGCGATTCCTGGGCTTCGCTAATTATTATCGTCTTTTCATCCCACACTTCTCGTCTCGGACTGCTCCCATATCTGCACTTACCCGTAAGGGGGCTAACCCCAGGATATGGTCGCCTGAAGCCGAGGAGGCCTTCCTTTCCCTAAAGAAAGCCTTCGCCTCTGCTCCCGTCCTGCACCGTCCGGACTGTAATCAACAATTCTACCTGGAGGTTGATGCTTCCTCCTCCGGAGCCGGAGCGGTGCTCACCCAGAAGTCTTCTACCGGGAGAATGGTAACGTGCGGCTTCTTCTCCAAAATCTTCTCCTCGTCGGAGCGCAACTACTCCATTGGAGACCGGGAATTGCTAGCCATCAAATTGGCACTAGGAGAGTGGCGCTATCTGCTTGAAGGGGCTCTCTACCCGGTAATTATCTACACGGATCACAAAAACCTGGCATATCTCCAAAATGCCCAGAGGCTCAATCCTCGCCAGGCCCGGTGGTCGTTGTTTTTTGCCCGCTTCGACTTCACTCTTCATTTCCGTCCGGCGGACAAGAACGTCAAAGCTGATGCCTTGTCTCGGTCTTTCCTGTCCTCCGATCAAGAGGAGGAACCTACGCACATCATCGACTCCTCCAAGGTGATGAATGTGGCTCCCTTGGATCT
Source organism: Phyllobates terribilis (assembly GCF_046119375.1). Lineage (NCBI taxonomy): Eukaryota > Metazoa > Chordata > Amphibia > Anura > Dendrobatidae > Phyllobates > Phyllobates terribilis. The sequence continues at coordinate 11,815,437 of NW_027362797.1, read as the reverse complement.
AACTCGTCTTCCACCCGGTAAGACGTTCATAGCTGTGCCAGATCGGGAGAGGGTTCTTCGCTGGGGACATTCTTCTAAACTAGCTGGCCATGCTGGCCAAAAAAAGACCTTTCAACTTATTGCCCGGCATTACTGGTGGCCTACCCTACGTAAGGACGTGGTAGACTTCGTCGCGGCCTGTTCATCCTGTGCTCGTAACAAAGTTCCCCGACATCTACCTGCCGGCCATCTCCTGCCCCTTCCCGTACCTGCTGCTCCTTGGCAACACATCGCTATGGACTTTATCACCGACCTTCCAGTTTCTGCCGGTTGTACCGTCATTTGGGTTGTCGCTGACCGTTTTTCTAAGATGGCCCACTTCATTCCCCTGCCTGGTCTTCCGTCTGCACCCGAGTTGGCTAAAGACTTTATCCGCCACATCTTCCGTCTCCATGGTCTGCCCCTCCACATCGTGTCGGATCGTGGGGTTCAGTTCACCTCTCGTTTCTGGAGAGCCACTTGTAAGCTGCTGGACATTACCCTGGATTTCTCCTCCGCTTACCACCCTCAGTCCAATGGTCAAGTGGAGCGGATCAATCAGATCTTGTCCAGCTACCTCCGGCACTTCGTGGATGCTCACCACTCGGACTGGGTGGATCTTCTACCGTGGGCCGAGTTCTCTTATAACAACCATGAGAGCGAGTCCTCTTCCAAATCCCCGTTCTTTATAGTTGGTGGCCAACATCCCCGGATTCCACTTCCTGTCTCCGTTTCTGTGGACAACCCTGCTGCGGAGTCTCTTGTCAGCGAATTTTCTACTATTTTGGAGAGCACCAGGTCCGCTCTTCTTCTCTCCTCTGAGCGGATGAAGAGATATGCTGATAAGAGACGTCTGGATCCGCCCCAATTCCGTCCGGGAGACAAGGTTTGGCTCTCATCCAAACATGTGCGGCTCAAAATACCCTCCTACAAGTTGGGTCCTCGATTCATCGGCCCCTTCGAAGTCCTCAGGCAAATTAACCCTGTGGCCTACAAATTAAAACTCCCGGCCACCCTACGGATCCCCAACTCCTTCCACGTATCTCTCCTCAAACCCGTTGTCTTTAACTCTTTTTCCAAAAATCCAGGTGCCCCTCCTGCTCCGGTTTCCGCTGATGACATCTTTGAGGTAGAGAGTATTCTGGCCTCCAAGAGGGTAAGAGGAAAAACCTTTTTTCTGGTAGATTGGAAGGGGTTTGGTCCTGAGGAGAGAACTTGGGAACCCAGGGAGAACATCATCGCCCCGCTTCTCCTTGAAAAATTTCTTTCTGGCCTAAAAAAGAGGGGGCCTAAAGGGGGGGGTACTGTAGCATCGGAGTCTCTGCCCCGTTCTAGGCAGAGACGCCGTCCCTCTCACCTCCCCGCTCCTGGCGCGGCGTCCTCCAGCGCTGCTCTCCCCGCTGCTTCCGGTGCGCGCTCCTTCCCCGGCAGTGTGCTTAGGGCGCGCGCGCGCTCCCCCTCTCTTAAAGGGACCGCGCGCGCCGTCCTAAGGAGTCCCCGGCCAATTGCCGGAGGACCTCCCATATAAAGGGCACCTCCTCCAAAATGGAGGTGCCCGAGCAATGTTGTTTGCACCTGTGTCTCACCTGTGCTTCAGCCCTCAGGTCCCGTTGCCAGTTACCTGCCAGTTACCTGCCAGATTCCTGCCAGCTTGCTGCCTTTGTCCTGCCTGATATCCAGTCACCTGCCTGCTAGCCTGAGGTCCGACGGTCTGCCTTCCAACTCCTGTCAGTCTGTCTATGGACCAGCTTGCCCGCTCACCTGGGAGCGCACACCTGTTACCTGCCTGCTAGCCTACCTGGAGGCTCCGCCGTCACGTGCTGTGACCATCTGCCTTTTCAGAGACTCCTGCCCGCTCACCTGGGAGCGCACACCTGTTACCTGCCTGCTAGCCTACCTGGAGGCTCCGCCGTCACGTGCTGTGACCATCTGCCTTTCCAGAGACTCCTGCCCGCTCACCTGGGAGCGCCCACCTGTTACCTGCCTGCTAGCCTACCTGGAGGCTTCGCCGTCACGTGCTGTGACCACCTACCATTCCAGAGACTCTCGCTTGCTCACCTGGGAGCACACATCTACCATCTGCCTGCTAGCCTACCCGGAGGCTCTGCCATCACAGGTCGTACCTACCCTTTACCCAGAGACTGCCCCGGTCACTTGCCGTAACTCCCTGCCCGTTCATCCAGAGACTGCCCCGGTCACTTGTCGTAACTCCCTGCCCGTTCATCCAGAGACTGCCCCGGTCACTTGCCGTGACCTCCTGCCCGTTCTTCCAGAGACTGCCCCGGTCACTTGCCGTGACCTCCAGCCCGTCCACTCAGAGACTGTCCCGGTCACCTGCTGTGACTGCCTGCCCGTCATCCCTGATTGCCACCCGCTCCCTTACAAGGACCGCCCCCTTGTATAGTAGCTCAGAGGTTCCGCCTCCCAGACCCGTTACAGACCGTACCCTTAGGCTGCAGTCATATAGAATCCAAATCTGTGTCTCTTTGGATGCCATGCTATCCATCTACTTTCCTGAAGGATGTCTCTCATTCTCCTTGTAAAGTCTTTCTGATGCTCCTTGATTCTGCCTGCAGCACTACAAACATCCCTGTTTATATTTACATCTCTGTAAGGTCATCAGTCACAGGTAAGAGGTAAAAGTGCATGGCTCACCAGTAGTGATGAGCGAACGTGCTCGCCACTGCTCGGTACTGGCCCAAGCATCACGGTGCTCGACAAGCTCGGCACTCGGCGAGCATTTCCAAGTTGCTCGGGTCCCCGCCCTGCATGTTTGGCGCTCTTTAGAGAGCCAATGAACATGCAGCCATTGCTTGCCACGCACTGTAATGCCGTAGCCATGTTTGTTGTGGGCATTACAGTGTTTGGCTGGACACACAGCGTCATCAAGTCTATATAAGACCTGGCGCCACCATGCTTGCCACAGTCTACCCCGGAATCAGGCAGAGTAGGGAGAGCTGCTGCTGAGTCAGGGAGAGATTTGCTTGTTTATAGTTAGTATAGGTATTCCACAACATACAGTTGGTATGGAAAGTATTCAGACCCCTTTCAATTTTTCACTCTTTGTTTCATTGCAGCCATTTGGTAAATTCTAAAAAGTTAATTTTTTTTCTCATTAACCCCTTTACAACCCAAGGTGGTTTGCACACTAATGACCAGGCCAATTTTTACAATTCTGACCACTGTCACTTTATGAGGTAATTACTCTGGAACGCTTGAACGGATCCCCCTGATTCTGAGAATGTTTTTTCATGACATATTGTACTTCATGATTGTGGTAAAATTTCTTCGATATCACTTGTGTTTATTTGTGAAAAAAATGGAAATCAGCACAATTTTGAAACCAATTTTTTTTTTATTAGGGAGCTATAAGGGTTAAAAGTTGACCAGCGATTTCTCATTTTACCAACAAAATTTACAAAACCATTTTTTTTAGGGACCACATCACATTTGAAGTCACTTTGAGGGGCCTTTATGACAGAAAATACCCAAAAGTGACACCATTCTAAAAACTGCACCCCTCAAGGTGCTCAAAACCACATTCAACAAGTTTATTAACCCTTCACGTGCTTCACACCAATTAATTGAACCTGAAAGGAAAAGATGAACATTTAACTTTTTTCACTCAAATTTTATTTTAGACCCCAATTTTTTCATTTTCACAAGGGTACCAGGAGAAATTGGACCCCAAAAGTTGTTGTGTAATTTCTACTGAGTACGTTGATATCTCATATGTGGCGGAAAGCCATTGTTTGGGAGCACAGCAGGGCTTGGAAGGGAAGGAGCAGCAATTGTCGTTTTCAATGTAAAACTCGCTCTAATTGACAGTGGACCCCATGTCGCGTTTGGAGAGCCCCTGATGTGCCTAAACAGTGGAACCCCCCAACAAGTGACCCCATTTTGGAAACTAGACCCCTTAAGGAACTTATTTAGATGTGTGGTGAGCACTTTGAACCCCCAAGTGCTTTGCAAAAGTTTATGACGTAGAGCCAAAATAATATTTTTTCCACAAAAACAATGTTTTAGGCGCAATATTTTTATTTTCACAAGGGTACTAGGAGAAATTGGACACCAAAAGTTGTTGTGCAATTTCTCCTGAGCACGCAGATACCCCATGTGTTGGAGAAAACTACTGTTTGGGCGCATGTCAGGGCTCGGAAGGGAAGGAGTGACGCTTTTGAATGCAGACTTTGATAATTCTATAATGTAGTGTCATACGTCAGTTGTGTAGGACAACCTGACGAACACTGCACAACTGACGTATGACAACCTGACGAACACTACGTCAGCTGTGTAGTGTTCGTCAGGTTGTCATATGTCAGAAATTAATTTAATAGTCCATGGAAGTATGGTACCTTTTGAAGCAGTCTTTCATGCACAGGCCAGGTTTGTCGGGGCAGGTGTCAGATTGATTGCGTATTCCCCTTTTATAACACACTCGGCACCTCTTTTGTGACTTACCTTTTTTTGTGAGGGATCTGCCCCGAGAAATGCTGGCCTGGTACAATTCGAGGTCCTTCAGTTCCCGAAGTACTGGAGCCTGCTCTGCCAAATATCAGGGCCTTGATAACTGTCTCCTGGAAGTGAAGATACGACGTAGAAGTCTGGCCTGCACATTGTAACAGAAGGAAAGTGTTGTGCATTGCCATCTGTACTATGTGCACGGCCAGCTTCTTATACCATAACTTGGCCTTTCTCAAAGCACTGTACGGCTGGAGGACTTGATCAGAGAGATCAACTCCCCCCATGTACTTGCTGTACCCCACTACACAGTCTGGTTTGTCGACCTGTGTAGTGGAACCTCGTACAGTGCTGAGGGTGCTGCCATCACCATGTATGGTGGTCAAGAAAATGACATCCCTCTTGTACTTGACCACCAACAGGTGGTCGGTACATTGGGTTCTGCTCTCACCCCTTCTGAGCAGCTGCCCAATTAGCGTCTTTGGGAGACCTCTCTGATTTTTGCGGTCCGTAGCCCAGGCTGCGGTACCTCGCACAGAGAGGGACTTGAAGAGCGGGAAACTTGTATAAAAGTTATTCAAGTACAGGTGATAACCATTATCCAGCAGTGGGTGCACCAAGTCCCACACAATTTTCCCACTCACTCCCAGAACAGGGGGGCATTCAGGGAGTTCAATCTGAGAGTCCTTCCCTTCATAAACTCTAAACTTGTGAGTGTACCCTGAGGTACTCTCACACAGTTTATACATCTTGATTCCGTACCTGGCCCTCTTACTGGGCAGGTGCTACCGGAATCCAAGTCGCCCCTTAAAAGCGATTAAGGACTCATCCACACAGATGTCCCTTTGGGGCATGTACACTTCAGCAAACTTGTTGTTGAAGTGTTCAATGATCGGCCGAACTTTGAAAAGACGATCAAAGTTCAGGTCATCGCCTGCAGGACACTTTGCATTATGTTACGGATCCGGGTGGTGGAACCTCTGTGCTGCGGTGCAAGGAGGGGCCAGAGGGGCATGACTAAGTATCAACTCGGTCCTACCAAGGTCGCACGGCGGCTCAGTCGACTCCGTGAACCAGGGAGGAACCGAGCAGAGGGATCAAGTGGCACTCTGGGACCAACCTTGTATGAGAGCAGGTGACTCCCACGGGTCAGAAGGCAGGAACTGGCCGGAACAGCGGATGAGCTTCGGCAGGCAGGCAGACGGGTGGTCCGGGTAAACGAGCAGGTTGATTAGGCAGATAGCCAGGCGAGTGTACCGGATAGGCAGGCTGGCGGGCACTACAGGTAGACAGGTAGCTGGCAGATGCTTCCAGGTAAGCAGGCAGGCGGGCACAACAGGTAACAGGCAGGTGCTTCCACGTAATGCAGGCTGGCGGGCACGGCAGGTAGCAGGCAGGTGCTTCCAGGTAAAGCAGGCTGGCAGGCACGGCAGGTGACAGGCAGGTGCTTCCAGGTAAGCAGGCGGACAGAGCCCATAGACAGACTGGTGGATTGGACTGTAGACAGACTGTCGGGCTGGAGAGTAGTCAGACTGGCGAACTGGACTGAAGATCAGACTGGCAGACAGGACTGACTTGCAGAGGACCTGAGGGCTGAAGCAAAGTAAGAATCACAAAGCACCAACCTTGCACAAGCACCTCCATATTTGAGGAGGTGCCTTTTATAGGGGAAGTCCTCCGGCCATTGGCCGGCGACTTTTTAATACGACGTGCGCGGCCCCTTTAAGTGGGAGGGAGCGCGCGCGCATACGCCCTAAGCACAGAGCCGGGGAAGCTGCGTGTACCAGCAGCAGCTGCAGGAAGGCCGGAAGACGGCGGAGCAGGGCCGCGGCGGTAAGGGGGACGGCGTCTCTGCCGGGCAGAGGCAGGTGCTTCCAGGTAAAGCAGGCTGGCAGGCACGGCAGGTGACAGGCAGGTGCTTCCAGGTAAGCAGGCGGACAGAGCCCATAGACAGACTGGTGGATTGGACTGTAGACAGACTGTCGGGCTGGAGAGTAGTCAGACTGGCGAACTGGACTGAAGATCAGACTGGCAGACAGGACTGACTTGCAGAGGACCTGAGGGCTGAAGCAAAGTAAGAATCACAAAGCACCAACCTTGCACAAGCACCTCCATATTTGAGGAGGTGCCTTTTATAGGGGAAGTCCTCCGGCCATTGGCCGGCGACTTTTTAATACGACGTGCGCGGCCCCTTTAAGTGGGAGGGAGCGCGCGCGCATACGCCCTAAGCACAGAGCCGGGGAAGCTGCGTGTACCAGCAGCAGCTGCAGGAAGGCCGGAAGACGGCGGAGCAGGGCCGCGGCGGTAAGGGGGACGGCGTCTCTGCCGGGCAGGAGGCAATGACGCCGATGCTACACATTATCTTGGTAATGCAAGAACTTGTGGATGGCCTGAAAATGTTTCCGGATCATGACCATTCGGAACACTGGAGTGTTATACAAAACGTCAACACTCCAGTATTGCCGAAGATCTGGCTTCTTCAGGATCCCCATGAGAAGGACCAGGCCCCAAAACTTCATAATTTCTACTGCGTCTACAGGAGACGAGTTAGAAAATGATGAAGAGGGTTTTTGTTCCAAAAATTTATGAGCGTATAAATTAGTTTGGCCCACCATGAGGTTTACAAAATCCTCAGAGAAAAAGACTTTGAAAAAGTCTAATTGTGTGAGGCCGGTGGTGTCAAACTTGATTCCTGATTCCGCCAAAAAATCAGAAATCAGTGGCTCATAATTTTTGGGGAGCGAGGTCCATATGGGATCAGTAGTGGGGAGAGCAGGATCATCTTCTCTCCTGTGATGACTGCGGGCGGTCCAGCAGCACCTGAGGAGGAAGAGGAGGAAGAAGAGGAGGAGGAGGAAGACAACGGGGAGTTGGAAAAATAAAAAAATGTGAGACCCTCGCCCTCGCTGTCAGTGTTGGAGGCAAGAAAAGCGTATGCCTTCTCCGCTGAATAGCGAGCTTGGGATGAGCGGGATATTTTTTGTTATGTATGTGGTGCATTTGTGTCAGTACTTTAGAGCAGTGATTTTCAACCTTTTTTGAGCCGCGGCACACTTTTTATACTTAGAAAATCCTGGGGCACACCACCAACCAAAATAGCACAAAATGACACTAAAACAGTCATATTATACATATAGTTAATAATATAGATTCTAAATTTATTATACTCACTCAGTGTGAAACCTGGGCCTGTTTCGATAAACACAAAAGGGATATCCTGGCAGGAATGGTGGAAAGACACACACGAAGCTCTTCCTCAACAGTTCTCAGTTTCTCCCTGTTTTTAGTTTTTATCGCAGTCAAGCTTGAGAAGCCCAGCTCACATAGATATGTGGTTGAAAATGGGAGCAATGTCAAAATAGCTTTGTTGGCCAGAATGGGGAACTCCTTGGCAACAGATAACTAAAAACTGTCCAAAGGAAGATCAGCAAACTTTAGCTTTAAACCGCGATCTTGCTTCAGTTCAACGAGTTCCTCTTGCTCCTTTAAAGTCATGTCCTTTCCAGCAATGGATAATGAGCTGTATGGGTCCCTAACCCAGTCAAGGCATTCTGTGAAGGCTGAAGAGAAATAGAACGATAACTTCTCCTCAAGAGTTTTCAAATGTCTGCCAATCGCTTCGCACATTGCAGCAGTATTGTCATCATGCAGTTTCTCGGTGAGTGGGAACATCTGAAGGTTGCCACCCTGCACATGTTGTTGCCAGAGCTGCACCTTTAAACGGAATCCGTTCATTTTATCAGTGCTTGTAAGCAGGTTTTCATTTCGACCTTGCATCCGTGTGTTTAGTTCATTCAGATATTGAAATATATCAGCCAGGTATGCCAGCTTTGCACACCACTCATCACTTGCAAGCAGCTTTGAATAATCGGACCTCTCGTTTGTAAGAAATATTTTAAGTTCCTCTCGCAACTCATACACACGGGCCAGCACTTTGCCGCGTGACAGCCACCTGACCTCCGTGTGGAGCAATAAGATTTTATGTTCCGCTCCCATTTCTGTACACAAAGACGCAAATAAGCGACATCTCAAAGGTCGCGTCTTCACAAAGTTCACTATGCGCACAACATCATCCAACACATTAGCTAGATCTGCTGGTAAGGTCTTTGCAACGAGGGGCTCACGGTGCAAGAAACAGTGGGTAGCAAGAACATCTGGGTTTCTTTCTTTAACCCTATTTACAAAGCCTTTGATGCGCCCGACCATGGCTGCGGCTCCATCAGTGCAGACACCTGTGCAGTTTTCCCATGTAAGTCCACTTTTATCAAGATATTCCGATGTGACTTGGAATATTGCCTCTCCTGTTGATTTTTCTGTCAGTGCCTTGCAAAATAGGAAGTTTTCACTAATGGCTTCACCATCCACAAAACGCACATTGGCCAACAACTGACAATGTCCACTGATATCCGTCGATTCATCAAATTGCAAGGCAAATTTCTTACTGATGCGCACCTTTTCCAAAACAACTGTTTCAATGTCCGCAGACAAGTCATCAATCCGTCTGGCAATTGTGTTATCAGAGAGAGGCACTTTAGCTATCTCTTTAGCTGCTTCAGGGCCAAGCATCTCATTTACAATAGCTTTACAAGCTGGTAGTATTAATGTTTCTGCCACAGTGTGGGACTTTTTTGATTTAGCTATGAGTTCAGCAACAAGGTAGCTAGCTTTGAGGGCTCTCTCATTTACCTTTGTGCTTTTTCTCAAAAAAGTTGCCCCTTTCTCATTGTTTGTACGTAAGCGTACAAAATACTCCATCGGTTTATTTTGAACGGAAGGGTGTTTCGTTTGGAGATGGCGTTTAAGTTTGCTTGGCACCATAGCGCTATTGGAAAGCTTCTCACCACACACCAAGCACAGTGGTGTTGGTGCTGTCGCATCCCCAGTGGAAGTAAATCCAAATGAAAGATAGCTTTCACTGTATTGCCTTGAGCTCACCGTCTTGTCTTTTTTCTTTTGTCGAACTCTCATACTAGGGCCTTCATTTGGGTTAGAATTGTGTCCAGGGTCCTGTTCGGCATTTGCCTTTTCTATTCTCAAATACTTCTCCATCACTGCTGAGATAGTGTGCGCAGCCATACACTAAAATAGAAGAGTATTACATTATCTGCCACACTTAAAGGACCTCTGCTAGGCATATTTCATTCCTGAGGGCTTAAAAAGCAGCTCTCGTGGTGACAAGAAGCTGATTTAAACCCCCCAAGAGTGAACTTCGCGAGAGCTGTATGTGTGTGATAATAACTTATATTACTACGGTCTGCATTTCCTGCTTGAATTGACACTAGTGACGTAGCACTCAGCTTTCTCTATAAGTAGAATAGAGCCGGCTGCCAAGTGCTACGCCACTAGAGTCAATTCAAGCAGGACATGACTGCTGAAGAACGGTACTAATATCATTTATTATTCCATACATACAACTCTCACGGAGTTCACTCTTGGGGGTTTTAAATCAGCTTCTTACCACCACAAGAGCTACTTTTTTAGCCCTCAAGAGTGAAATATGCCTGGCAGAGGTCCTTTCAATAAATTATTTATTTTAAAAAAGTGAAATAAAAAAGGATAACCCCCTCATATATTCAATCCCATGTAACCTCATAAATACAGTCCCACGTATATGAGCACATGATTATCAGCATCATATACTGTGGTGATGTGCACTGTACAGCGCCACAGTATATGGTGCTGATTATTATGTGGCTCATATACTGCAATATAAAGGGGTACAATGAGAAGTACTATGGCCATGAGGCCAGAGTACAAGTGCCAGCTCATATACTCAGCATATATACTCATATACTTTCTGCCTGTTGTGGTGCTACGCCTCCCTCCCCCTGTGTGCTGCTGTCCTTGCTCTGCATATCCCCCTGCCAGGTTGGGTCAGTTACTATATCATCTACCACCTTGTTACGGGTCCGTGTGGACTAACCTCTGTGTAGAGGTGCAAGGAGGGACCCAGAGGGGCGTGACTAAGTATCAACCCGAACCGACCCTGGTCGGACGGCAGCAACCGACACCGTGACCAGGGAGGATCCGGGCTGAGGGACCAGGTGCTACTCTGGGGTCGACCTTGTAAGAGAGCAGGTGGCTCCCACGGGTCAGATGGCTGGGACTGACCAGTATGACGGATGGACACGGCAAGCAGGCAGAAGTCTCTGGTAGCTGACAGGTGGTCACGGTACGTGACAGCAGAGCAGGTAGTAGTCTCTAGGTTTACCAGGCAGGTGGTCACAGCAAGTGACGGCAGAGCCTCCAGGCAGGCTGGCAGGAAACAGGCGGGCGCTCCCAGGTGAGCGGGCAGACCGACAAGGCAGGTAACAGGTGGGCGCTCCCAGGTGAGCAGGCTGATGGACTCTGCAGGTAACAGACGGATGCTCCCAAGTGAGCGGACAGACAGACAGGGCAGGTAACAGGCGGATGCTCCCAGGTGAGCGGACTGGCAGACAGGGCAGGTAACAGGCAGGTAACAGGTGAGCTCCCCAGGTGAGCAGGCTGGCAGGCTCGGCAGGTAACGGGCAGATAACAGGCTGGCATGCAGGACGAGGAGTCAGGCTAGCAGCGGGACCTGAGGGCTGAAGCAGAGATCAGAAACTGTGCAACAACTTTGCTCGGGCACCTCCATTTTGGAGGAGGTGCCCTATATATGGGAGGACCCTCGGCTATTGGCCGGGGACTCCTTAGGACGGTGCGCGCGGCCCCTTTAAGAGGGGGGGAGCGCGCGCGCCCTAAGCACAGTGCCCGGGGGACTGCGTGCGCAGACAGCAGGCTGAGAAGGAGAGCGGGGAGCGTGGAGGTGAGAGGGACGGCGTCTCTGCCTGGAAGAAGGCAGAGACGCCGATGCTACACACCTCGTCTTCCACTTCCACACCCTGGTCCTCCTCCTGACTTTCTGGCAATTGTGTCTCATCATCATGATCCACCTCTTGCGACAGTAATTGCACTTTCCCACCGTTGCCTTCGTGTGACCGTGGCTGCTCAAATATTTGGGCATCGCTACACGCATTCTCCTCTTGACTCGCTTGAAGCTGGCTGGGTGAAAGGCCCGAATCTACAAATGGAAAAGTGAACAGCTCTTCTGAGTGTCCAAGTGTGGGATCATTTGCCTCCGGGCACTTGGCATGGTGGGAGGAAGGAGGATCAGGGTTAGGAATATGCGGTCCAGACTCACGGCTACTGAGACTTGACCATATGGAAGACAGGGTGGTAGTGGTGGTGGCAAAGTGACTGCTATATAACCAACAACCTTTTGACATTGCTCAGGGTTCAATAGTGGTGTGCTGTGGTCCCCTAGCAATTGGGACAAGAACTTCGGGCGACAAGATGTGGGTGTTTGTTGTTTGTTTGTGAGACCTAGTGGGAATAGCTTGACCGACACACTGCAAAGAAATGGAAGGCAGAAATGGCTGATTTTGGAACGCTGTTATATGTGATACGTCTGACAGAGAACCACAGTTTTAAATAGCAGGCCTGTAATTTACTAATACTATTCTTCACAGAGAACTAGTGTGAATAGCTTGACCGACACACTGCTACAAAATGAAAATGTAAGCCATTATTTTCCATGTTCAGTTCAAACTTCTGGATTTTTATTGCTGTAATATCAGGATTAAGATAAAAAAAAATTGGCCCTGGCCCCTGCTATATGAGGCTATGTCTACAAATATATGTCAGAACAGCAGCAGCAGACAGAATGTTCAATGGACCCTCTTGTGCTGTATCATGCACTGCAGTCTGCCACATACACTGCCTGCCTGCCTAACTCCTGCTATCAAATTCACCACTGAATATATGCAGCTGGATTAGTCCTCAGAAGGACTGTAAGGCTATGTGCCCACGATGCAGAAAATTTCTGCAGCATTTCTGCATCTCCCTGGCAGAAAAAACGCATGCAGATTGTGCATGCGTTTTTCCTGCCAAATACATGCGGATGTGAAGTGTTCTTCACATGCATTTCCACATGTGGGTGTCAAGCGCTTTCCAAGCAATTATAGCATCACTTGGAAAGTGCTTGACAACTTGGTCACACTATATAAATCCATGCAAACAGCATGGATTTATATAGTGTGACTGTAAAGAATGGTAAAAAATAAAAAAATAAATCTATACTTACCTTCCGATGGCCCCCCGGTGTCTTGCTTCGCTCCGTTCTGGCTGCTGGGAGATCACGTTGCCCTGTACTGAAAGACCTGCCGTCACATGACTATGACGACAGCGCAGGTCCTTCAGTCCTTCGCGATTTGCCAACAAAGGAGAGCAAAGTGCTGCAGGGGCCATCAGAAGGTAAATATAATCTTTATTTTTTATTTTATTCTTTCTTTTACAGGTACAATGGTACCCAGGTCTGGAAGAGAATCTTCTCTCCTCCAGACCTGGGTACCATCCGCACATAGAAACGCATATAATCCGTGTGTACAAATGTACTGACGCGGATTATATGCATTTCAATGCAAGTCAATGGCGGCGAATACACTGCGTGTCCGCAAAATTAATGGACATGCTGCGGATTTTTGAGCGCAGCATAAATGCTGCGGAAAAATCAACAGCATGGGCAATGACATTGCGGAATGCCATTGGGGACCATGGGGGACGGATTACCAAGCGTTTTTTAAACGTTTATGCAGCATAAACGCTTGAAAAACGCATAGTGGGCACACAGCCTTAGTTCAGATGGATATATATGTTGTGGAATACCTATACTAACTCTAAACAAGCAAATCTCTCCCTGACGCAGCAGCAGCTCTCCCTACTCTGCCTGTTTCCGGGGTAGACTGTGGCGAGCATGGCGGCGCCAGGTCTTATATAGGCATGATGACGCTGTGCGACCAGCCAATCACTGTAATGCCCACAACCAACATGGCTGCGGCATTACTGTGCGATGCAGGCAATCCCTGCATGTTCATTGGCTCTCTAAAGAGCGCCAAACATGCAGGGAGGGGACCCGAGTTCCTGCCCTAGCAACACCGAAATATTCGCTGAGCTTTTCGAGCACCGTGATGCTCGGGCGAGAACCGAGCAGTAACAAGCACGTTCGGTAATCAATAAATAGTACCAACCCACAGAAAAACAAGTAACATGTTAGTTATTCTGCACAGTGAGGGGAAAAATAGTTAATATCAATGAGTGACATATACTTCAAAAATGATACCATTGAAAAATACAACTCAAAAAAAAAAAAAAAAAACTTCCACAGGCCTTAAAGGGATTTTCCAGGAATTGTTTTTTTTCTTTTTTTTCATAGTCTTTCAAGGGGAAAATATTAAATACAGCTTTACACACTCTTCCCTGCTCCTGTGAAGGATTATCAAAACTGCCTCCCCTCTTTGTTGGTAGGCGGGAGCAGTGATGTAACGTCATCAGTGCTGCAGCCAATCATTGGGCTCAGCAGCTCATGCTGTCTGCATTGACAGTCACTGAATCCAATAATTAGCTGTTGATGAGAAACCGGCAGTGCAAAACAGACCAGAGGCAGGGGTGAAGAGCTGAAGTAGATGATAAGTAATGTTCAGTTTGATATTTTCACCTATTGGGACTCTAAATAGGCTTTGTACTTAGGGGTTAAAAAAGTCTATGGGAGGAAAAAAAATACCAAATAAACGACCCCTATTTTACTGCATTTCTACAAAGTACTGTATTTTGGAAGTATGTACACAGTTGCAATCAAAATGATTTAATCACCACTGCATATTAGGTTTATTAGTAAAAATGTACAAACTTTCTGCTGTTTGTGGAAAACAAACAAATGAAACAAACACTATTTACATAGCTCAACACAACTAATATAACAAGTGGTCTCTCCAAATTCATCAAAAAAGATGATTTTTAATGACTATTGCAGTCTCAGAATTATTCATCTCCTTTGTGACAAATATCCTTATTACTTATTTATTTTACTTTCTTTTATAGCTCCATCATATTCCACAGCACTTTACAGATATTATCATGACTGTCCCTGTAACACGGGTACTTCAGATGCAGTGACACAGAAACACAGAGCATACAACACGGGGTTAATAAACAGGGGGGGTTTATAAGAACAAGGTCAATCTCCATGCAGGGAGCAACAAGGAAAATATGGAGGGAAAACAAGGGAAATAGCAGGTAAAAGTCTATAACTAACAGTTCACAGACTGACAAGATGTAGCAGAACCGAAGCGGTTGTAAACGTCAGTTTGTACACTTAGCTGACTCTGGCTCCTCACAAGGCAGTCGCCAGCGTATGCAGGTGATGATTTCTTCAGGCTTCCCCTCCCAAACAATGCTCCGTCTTCTGGTGGCAGTGGGCGGTCTCCGGTTTTACCCGCTGAGCCCCTAGTCCATACCACGGCACCTCACGTGTCTCGGCTCCACGGACACTGTGTCCCTTGTCTCTATAGTCGTGCTTGACTCCTCCGGTCCACTGCACCCGACTCCTGCTTCCAGTACTCGAGCCAGGAGCCTGGACCCTCTCACACTGTTCTCCAGCTCAGGACTCAGCTCCGCTTTCCCGTGCAAAATGTCCTCGTCTCTTCCTCTCTCTAGTCCCACCAGGAGTCCCTTGATCACCTGACCTCCCAGCTCTGTCTCTGGACACACACCCCCCACTTCCCAGTCACATGACTCCTGTGCTCGCAGTCTGTTTCCCCCCTGCAACAGGAGGTACGGCCCCGGCAGTTTCGGCTCCCTTGCTCTGAAAGCACTTACACCCCGGTCTTCCCCCTTACATCCCCATTGGAGCTCACAATCTAGATTTCCTATCAGTATGTCTTTAGAGTGTGGGAAGAAACCGGACCCGAAGCAAACCCACACAAACATGGGGAGAAGATACAAAATCCTTGGAGATGTTGTTCTTGGTGGGATTTGAATCCAAGACTCAAGAACTACAAGGCAGCAGTGCTAATCACACTGTATTTTGTATTATGTCATGTGAATTGTGTCCTGCGTCTTAAAAATATTAATGTAGTGTTGAGCATTCCGATACTGTAATATCGGGTATCGGCCGATATTCGCGGTATCGGAGTTCCGATATTTTTACAATATCGGATACCGGAATCGGAAGTTCCCATAATGCCTGCGCTCTGCAGTGTCTCTGAAGGATGACAAGCTGGATGGCAGCGCTCAGCTGCGATCCAGCCTGTCATCAGAATGCCATCCCAGCGTGGGAGAATTCTCCTGATTGTTTAAAAGCCGGCGGCTTTTTACCGCCAGCCGGCTTTTAAACAATCACTCAGCCCCATACTCGCTTCCCCGCAGCCTCCCACCCCGATCCTCCCCTCCCCTCGCCACCTCCCATCCCGATCGTAAGTTAGGACAGGGCGGGGAGCACAGCACCAAGGAACGGGGAGCGAAGGACCCGGGCGGGGAAGCCGGCAATGAAAAGACTTCACAGCCGGCTTTCCCGTTCTGTGCTGCGCTTTCCCGCCGGTTATTTCAAATGAACAGCTGAGGTATCAGGTGATGCCGATCAGCTGTTCATTTGAAGTAGCCGCGGTGCCCTCAGAGGGTTCATGTGAGTTCATGCTTCACTGCATTGCATGAACTCACATGAACTTTCCCACGGCCGCTCAGGTCAGCCACACCTCGCAGACCATCAGCCCGTCATGATTGGTGTGTGCGGGTGTCTGTGCGATGTCTGCGGGTGTGTGCGTGCAGGCAGACATAAGCCGATGTGACACTACTACTCCCATCGGGCTATGTCTGTCCCCCGTCCACTCGTGCCAGCAGGATCAGCTCGATGGGAGCAGTAGTTCCCATCAGCCTGATCCTGCTATTTAAATTGCCCTACTGTGTCCCCAATAAATTTTAAATACATTTCATTGGTGGCCAGTGGTTACCTAAAATAAATTAGTTTATACATTACCTGTCCCCGCCGATCGCCACCTAAAATAAAGGAAAAAATAAAAAAATACACCTATACTCACCTAGACACCTAATTCCCCGAAGCCATCGATCTCCTGTAATAAAATATAAAATAATATACCACAACCTTATCCTTACCCCTCCGTAGTAGTCCACGAGTGTCCCACGAAGATCTCCAGTTTAGAGCAGCCACATAGAATGTGAACGCTCTGAACCGCTGCCGCCGCTAGAATGACGGGGCCGTAAAGCAGCCCCGTCATTGCATAAGCGGGTTCGCCGGAGCTCAGGCAGCGCTGCTCCGGTCAGCAACTTTACGGCCCTGCTGTACCGTGAGAAATTCCCACGGTACAGCAGTGCCGTAAAGGAGGTCTCCGGAGCTGCGCTGACTGAATGCACTCCGGTGACCTCAGTCAGGGGCTCACGCTGCCGGGAGCGCAGGGCCGGCTCCAGGTTTTTATGGGCCCCGGGCGAAAGAGTCTCAGTGGGCCCCTTTAACACATACCACGATTCATGATGCAGAGATACGGCGGAGAAATATATATATATATATAGTACAATGCAAAGATTTCACTTCTTACATTACATGAGTGATATCTATTGTAAATTCCACAATAGCTCAGAAACCGGTGAATCGCTCCTCACAGAATACTGGCCCCCATATAAGGCTCCATACGGAATACTGGCCCCCATATAACGCTTCATACGGAATACTGGCCCCCATATAAGGCCCCATACGGAATACTGGCCCCCATATAAGGCCCCAAAAGGAATACTGGCCCCCATATAAGGCCCCATACGGAATACTGGCCCCCTTATAAGGCTCCATGCGGAATACTGACCCCCCATATAAGGCTCCATGCAGAATACTGGCCCCCATATAGGGCTCCATACAGAATACTGGCCCCCATATAAGGCTCCATACGGAATACTGGCCCCCATATAAGGCTCCATACGGAATACTGGCCCCCATATAAGGCTCCATACGGAATACTGGCCCCCATATAAGGCCCCATACGGAATACTGGACCCCATATAAGGCCCCATACGGAATACTGGCCCCCATATAAGGCCCCATACGGAATACTGGCCCCCATATAAGGCTCCATACGGAATACTGGCCCCCATATAAGGCTCCATACGGAATACTGGCCCCCATATAAGGCTCTATACGGAATACTGGCCCCCATATAAGGCTCCATACAGGATACTGGTCCCCTTATAAAGATCCATACAGGATACTGGCCCCCATATAACGCTCCATACAGGATACTGGTCCCCTTATAAAACTCCATACAGGATACTGGCCCCCATATAACGCTCCATACAGGATACCGGTCCCCTTATAACGCTCCATACAGGATACTGGTCCCCTTATAACGCTCCATACAGGATACTGGCCCCCATATAATGCTGCATGCAGGCTGTTACCCCCCACATAATGCCCCATACAGGCTGTCCCCCCCTTATAATGCTCCATGCAGGCTGTTTCCCCCCACATAATGCCCCATACAGCCCCCCCCCCTTTTAATGCTCCATGCAGGCTGTTACCCCCCACATAATGCCCCATACAGCCCCCCCCTTTTAATGCTCCATGCAGGCTGTTACCCCCACATAATGCCCCATACAGGCTGCCCCCCCTTATAATGCTCCATGCAGGCTGTCCCCCCCCACATAATGCACTATGCAGGCTGCCCCCCCCTTTATAATGCCCCATGCAGGCTGTCCCCCCCTCTCTTTATAATGCCCCATGCAGGATGCCCCCCCCCTCTTTATAATGCTCCATGGAGGATGCCACCCCCCCCCTTCTCTTTATACTGCCCCATGCCTCCATACATTAAAAAAAAAAAATCAAATACTCACCTGCCTTCTCCTCACCTGCTGCCCGCTGCTTGGGTCCGATCTCCAGCATTGTCGGCGTCTTCCCGCTCAGCGCTCCCTGTGACGGCTCAGGGGAGGGCGCGGTGTAAAGACGTCACCGCGCCCTCTGACCTGAGACGTCACAGGGAGCGCAGAGCAGGAAGACAGCTGATCTGCGGAGGCACGGGGAGAGGTAAGTATCCAGCTGCCGGGGCCCTGAGCAAGCGGCGGAGAAGGGCGGGCGCTGACACCGCTCTCCTCCGCCCATAGCCCAGTGGGGTGCGCGACCGCCAGTGGGCCCCTCTGCCTGCTCAGGGCCCCGGCATTTGCCCGGGTGCGCCGGGTGCTGACGCCGGCCCTGCAGGAGCGGACGTCTTCCCGGCAGTGTGAGCTTACAGCAGCCATGCACAGCTCTCACCATCTCCAGATGTGACAGCTGTGCATGGGAGATCAGCGCAGGAACGTGGACAGGTAACTATTTTTTTTTAGTAAACTAAGAATTAAATAAAATGGTGTGTTTTATTTCAAATAAATTATTTTTTTCTGGGTGTAGTGTGTGTTTTTTCTTTTTAACACTTTGTAGGTTAGTAATGGGGGTGTCTTATAGACGCCCATCATTACTAACCTGGGCTTCATGGCAGCTGGCGCTGACATGAACCCCAACCCTATTACCCCCTGCCACCGCACCAGGGCAGCGTGGAAGAGCGAGGCTAAGTGCCAGAATTGGCGCATCCTATGACGGCTGGTGTTTCTAGCCTGGGAGGGGGCCAATATTCATGGCACCCTTCCTGGGCTATTAATATCAGCCCCCAGCTGTCTGCCTAGCCTTTGCTAGCTATTAAAATAGGGGGGACCCCACGTCATTTTTTTTGGGGGGGGTCTCCCATTTTAATAGCTAGTAAAGGCTAGGTATTCAGCTGGGGGCTGATATTAGTAGCCTGTGAAGCTCCGTGGGTATTACCCCCTTCCCAGGCTTCAAACATCTGCCCCTGCTGTCTGCTTAACCTCCGCTAGAGACTAAAATTTTGGGGGATCCACGCCAATTTTTTTTTTAATAAATCCTTTATTTTAACACTAAATGACACTTGAGGGGTTAATAAAGTTGCAGTCCCTAAATTATTATTTATTTTTTAATTAATTTTTCCCAAAAATTTTGACGTGGGCTTTGCCATATTTTTCTATGCCAGCCAGGTACAGAATCCAGGAACGGGATGCCCCCAACTCCCAGCTGCCTATTTGTACCTGGCCGGACACAACAATATAGGGAAGCCCTTTTTTTTTTATTATTTCATGAATTTCATGAAATAAGTTTAAAAAAAAAAATATGTGGGGCTTCGCCCTATTTTTGTGTCCAGCCAGGTACAACTAAGCAGCTGGGGGCTAGAATCCACAGCGCAGGGTGGCCCAAGCTTTGTGGGCCCCCCCTGCTGCGAACTGCAGTCCGCAGCCACCCCAGAAAATGTTGTGTTCATAGAAGCACCATCTTCTGGCGCTGTATCCAGCTCATCCAGGGCCCTGGTGCGGTGGCTCACTGGGTAATAAAGGGGTTAGGGCCAACTTTGTATTATCCGCTGGCCCTAAGCCCGAAATTCATGGGGTCACGCCAATATTAGACATGATCGCCATGAATTTCTAGTAAAGTATTTAAAAAAAACACAACACCCAGAATAAAGTCCTTTAATTGAAATAAACACACAATTCTTTATTGTTCTAAATTAAACTCTACTTACCGTCACGCCCATTCCAGCTGAAGCCAACGATCTCCTGCAATAAAAGTAAAATAATAAAGCAACATCATCCTTACCTTTCCATGGTTCCCAGGATAGCTTCAACTCTGCTACATTCACATGACAGGCTGGATCGCAGCAGAAAGCTGCCATCCAGCCTGTCATCCCGCAGACACTGAGAAGCGCAGGCATACTTGCGCTCCTCAGTGTCTGGCTGTGACGGCATCCCGATGAGCCGACAATGAACTCAGCTCACCTCATGCACGTCACTGACAGCGTGGGAGAATTCTCCTGCGCATGCGGTGAGCGTGAGAGACTTGGCTCATCTGGATGCCGTCACAGCCTGACACTGAGGAGCGCAAGCATGCCTGCGCTTCTCAGTGTCCGCGGGATGACAGGCTGGATGGCAGCTTTCTGCTGCGATCCAGCCTGTCATCTCGATGTAGCAGAGCTGGAGCTGTCCTGGGAACCATCGAAAGGAAAGGATGATGTTGGTTTATTATTTTTCTTTTATTGCAGGAGATCGTTGGCTTCAGCTGGAATGGGCGTGATGGTAGGTATGGTTTAATTTAGAACAATAAAGAATTGTGTTATTTCAATTAAAGGACTTTATTCTGGGTGTTGTGTTTTTTTTAAATACTTTACTAGAAATTCATGGCGGTCATGTCTAATATTGGCGTGACCCCATGAATTTCGGGCTTAGGGCCAGCTGATAATACCAAGCTGGCCCTAACCCCTTTATTACCCAGTGAGCCACCGCACCAGGGCCCTGGATGAGTTGGGTACAGCGCCAGAAGATGCCACTTCTATGAACGCGCCATTTTCCGGGATGGCTGCGGACTGCAATTTGCAGCGGGGGGGCGGGGGGCCCAGAAAGCTTGGGTCTCCCTGCGCTGCAGATTCCAGCCCCCAGCTGCCTAGTTGTACCCGGCTGGACACAAAAATAGGGCGAAGCCCCACGTATTTTTTTTTTTCATTATTTCATGAAATTCATGAAATAATTAAGAAAAGAAGGGCTTCCCTATATTGTTGTGTCCAACCAGGTACAAATAGGCAGCTGGTGGTTGGGGGCAGCCCGTTCCTGCCTGCTGTACCTGGCTGGACACAAATATAGTGCGAAGCCCCACGTCAATTTTTTTAAAATTATTTCAGGAAATTCATGAAATAATTAAAAAAAAATTGACGTGGGGCTACAGCAGGCAGGAACGGGCTGCCCCCAACCACCAGCTGCCTATTTGTACCTGGCCGGACACAACAATATAGGGAAGCCCTTTTTTTCTTAATTATTTCATGAATTTCATGAAATAATTTAAAAAAAAAATATACGGGGCTTCGCCCTATTTTTGTGTCCAGCCAGGTACAACTAGGCAGCTGGGGACTGGAATCTGCAGCGCAGGGAGGCCCAAGCTTTCTGGGCCCCAACCGCTGCAAATTGCAGTCCGCAGCCATCCCGGAAAATGGCGCGTTCATAGAAGCGCCATCTTCTGGCGCTGTACCCAACTCATCCAGGGCCCTGGTGCAGTGGCTCACTGGGTAATAAAGGGGTTAGGGTCAGCTTGGTCTTATCAGCTGGCCCTAAGCCCGAAATTCATCGGGTCACGCCAATATTAGACATGATCGCCATGAATTTCTAGTAAAGTATTTAAAAAAAAACACAAACACCCAGAATAAAGTCCTTTAATTGAAATAAAAACACAATTCTTTATTGTTCTAAATTAAACCATACTTACCATCACGCCCATTCCAGCTGAAGCCAACGATCTCCTGCAATAAAAGAAAAATAATAAAGCAACATCATCCTTACCTTTCCATGGTTCCCAGGACAGCTTCAGCTCTGCTACATCGAGATGACAGGCTGGACCGCAGCAGAAAGCTGCCATCCAGCCTGTCATCCCGCAGTCACTGAGAAGCACAGGCATGCGCTCCTCAGTGTCTGGCTGTGACGGCATCCCGATGAGCCGAGTCTCTCACGCTCACCGCATGCGCAGGAGAATTCTCCCACGCTGTCAGTGACGTGCATGAGGTGAACTGAGTT
Organism: Phyllobates terribilis; assembly: GCF_046119375.1. Lineage (NCBI taxonomy): Eukaryota > Metazoa > Chordata > Amphibia > Anura > Dendrobatidae > Phyllobates > Phyllobates terribilis. Next base: position 11,793,510 of record NW_027362797.1, on the reverse strand, counting down.
CATTGTCGGCTCATCTGGATGCCGTGACAGCCCGCTCCGCTCTGCTGATTGGTCGCGGTGGCCGGCCGCGACCAATCAGCAATTTTAGTGCCAAATTTAAACAACGCTCTGCTGATTGGTCGCGGTCGCCGGCCGCGACCAATCAGCAGTATTGGCACCAAATTTAAACCTCGCTCTGCTGATTGGTCGCGGCAGGCCACCGCGATCAATCAGTGATATTGGCGCCATATTTAAACACCGCTCTGCTCATTGGTCGCGGTTACCGGTCACGAATAACCAGCATTATTGGCGACAAATTTAAACACCGCTCTGCTGATTGTTTGCGGCCGGAGGTTGCGAACAATCAGCATTATTGCCGCCAAATTTAAACCCCGCTCTGCTGATGGGTCGCGTTCGCTGGCCGCGACCAATCAGCATTATTGGCGCCAAATTTAAACCCCGCTCTGCTGATTAGTCGCAACCGCTGGCCGTGACCAATCTGCGATATAGGCGCCAAATTTTAACACCGCTTTGCTGATTGGTCGCGGTTGCCGGCCTCGACCAATCAGCGATTTTGGCGCCAAATGTAAACACCGCTCTGCTGCTTGCGCCCGGTCGGCCGCATACCTATTCTAGAATACCCGATGCGTTAGAATCGGACCACCATCTAGTAGTGTAATAATAGAATTGGTGCGAATTGATTTGCAGGACCCAATCAATTGGCCAGGTCAGTAATCTGTGTCTGCTCTAAGGGCGCCCTGAGAACCGCCTCTTGCCTATCGGCATCTTCGGCTCCTCCGGCCTGGCACCACATCATTGTTGGAGTGTGATGTACATGTGATGTCGCACCAGGCCGACTAATCAAAAAAAGATCCACCGATGCCAGGAGGTAAGAAGTGATATTCAGGCCTCCCATCCAGCAAGCACAGATTACGGACGTGGCCGATGAATTAGACCCTGTGACTTGGTTCGCACCAATTCTAAGACCACGTTCACACGTTCAGTATATGGTCAGTATTTTACCTCAGTATTTATATGCCCAAGCCAGGAGTGGAACAATCAGAGGAAAAGTATAATACAAACACGTCACCACTTCTGTATTTTTCACCCACTACTGGTTTTGGCTTACAAATACTGATGTAAAATACTGACCAAATACTGAACGTATAAATGTGGCCTAAGGTCGTAGACAGACAGCCGTATAACTCAGGTGAGGATCGCATCGCAATATTCGGACTGGCCGTCGGCTCCTGACCTGAGCGTGGCAGCATGTATTTCTCTGCAGCTGTCACGCTCAGGTCAGGAGCCGACAGCCAGTCCGAGGATTGCGATGCGATCTTCACCCGAGTTATATGGCTGCCTGTCTGCACCCTAACGCTCAAGCTTCATCTTCCTCAGGAAGACCCTCCACACGCTGCAGGTTTCCAGTGGCAGAGGAATTGTAACAATCGTGTGGTCATTAAGTGATTTACTACAAATTGAATTCTGTTGTGTTTTTTACCAGTTTTATTTCTGTTGATTTGCATATGTATTACTAGGCTGTTAGTTCTTTTGTTAAAATAATATAGTCAGTGATCGTCACATGTGAAATTTCACTTCAGATATGTGCACACAGGAGTTTTTGAGGTTGTATTGGAGCAGAGACTGAGAACAGTTGATCGGTGAGGTACTGCGTTCTGGGACACCATGCATCTGATATTGATGACCTATCCTAAGAATAACTTACCAGTATCTTAAGCCTGGAAAACCCCTTCAGATTACTATATATATGTTGTAGGTAGGCAGAGCAAAAACATTGTCTGCTGAGAGCACAGAATTAAAGGTGTTGTCCAGGCATACTGTAGTTACAGTGTTTACAGTCCGCTAGAGCAAAAAACAGCTGATCGGTGGGGGGCGCTGAGTGTCGGAATCCCACCAATCAGCTGTTCATGACCTATCCTGTAGATAAGTCATCAACACCATAAGCCCAGACTCCTTTACACCTGAGATGAGTGAATGTGCAGTGCCTTAATACTTGTGCCAACTTCATGTCAGCTCACTAGGGACATCTAGTGGTCGCTATCTGAAAGTACATTTACAACTGAAAAATAATCTGTTCGCTATTTTGACTCTCCAAGACCACTATCACTATTAAATGGGTACAAACTCAGGTGTAGTAGTAATAATAAATGTACCTTAGAAACAGAAGTTTTAATATCTCCTGCTTAGTTGCAAATTACTCTAATATTGTAGACTGGATGTTTCTTTAGCAGACGTGTATCGAGCACTGGTGGACACAGGCAGAAAAGGGCCCCTGTGCAAGAACAATATATGGGCCCTTTGCAGTCCAAGAGCTGCTAAAAATGTAAAATTGTACCTGCTTTGGAGGTAGAAATGGGCCCTTTTACCTCTTGGGCCTCTGTGGGGCCGCACAGGTTGCACCAATGATATGTCCGCCCCTGGTATCCAGTGATCTCCTCATAACCCCTCTCCTTTAGGTTAGATTGATGCCTCTGACCTCTCCTGCATCATCCACTGTTATATGCATAAACATCAATCAAATCTAAACAAAAAGGGGTCGCTGCTGAGACCACAGGACATTTGGCTACTAGAGAAACTGTGAAGGCTTTTAAAGGGAATCTGTCATCCCCGGGGACTTATCAGACCTCTAATATAGGCATACAGGTGATAGAAATGTAAGTCTATACATACCTGGATGCCTAATATTAGAGGTCTGCTTGCTTTGAAATGTCTTTTTATTCAGTTAGTTTTCTCATTCTTGAGAGCCGGGGGACGGGAAGAAATCCCAAACTACTTTGCTAATTACAATGTTCCCCCCCTCCCCTGCCCTGTGACGTACAGTCTCGTCTTCCAGATCCCGCGCATGCACAAATCACCTATAACGCAAGGTGCAGTTTTTTTTTTCCCGGCTATATTTTTTCCAGCAGTGATCCTTCCAGACATTTAGGCCTCATTCAGAAGTCTGTTTTCCACATATTATTTTTTGTAATCCATTAAAAACAAGTAAGAGGAATAATAAAAAGAATCAAAGTGCTGGATCACGATGCAGAATAGACAGAGTACATAATTTCTCCATCTTGTCCCTTGTCTGAGTCCGTGCTAATTGGACTGGACTCAGATGACATCCGAGTGCAGTTCAATGTTTCACACTGATGTCATACAAGTCCATAGACTTGTATGTAAAATCGGCATGAGAAAAAAAACACTAGTTAGCACTCTGACCAATGTTATACTGTGGGGCAGTGCCAACTGATAAAACATCGGACAGCACTCGGCCATGTTAAGCGGTCGTGTGGACGAGCCCTCAGTCTGAGCCTGCCATTGATAATTATGACTTGACACTATAGGTCCCATTATTTTCTTTGTGTTGTCAACCAGACATTTAACAGAACGAGTATTTTTTAAACACATTTATACACAGATCGTTTATCCTTGTAATGATTTAATCCTATTTGTATCTCTATTTATACCCAGCTTTACGCATACAAGGACTCTATCTGTCCCACCCTTTTTTTACTGCATAGATTCATTATTCATCAGATTTTTAATCTTATGTATTTTTATTTTTAATGATTTATTAATCTTATGTATTTTTAATAATGTTTGTGCTTTTTCACAATATCCCTCCACCCCTCACGACATTTATCAAGGGATGCGGTGATCTTTTTTTTTTACTTAAAAGTAAGTTCAAGAGATAAATACGCGGCACATGGCAAATGGTGAAAATATACATTTTTCCCCAGTTAAGGTTTATTTTTTACAGCATTGACCATTTCATATAAATTACATATTAACTTTATTCTGTGGGTCAGTACAATTAACATAAAACCACCATTTACTTATGTTTTATGATGTCTGCATGAAAATAATACATTTTCAAAAACAAAACAATTTTACATTGCCATATATGGAGAGCCATAACTCTTATTTTTTCTGTTAACAGATTTGTATGAGAACCTATTTTTTTGCGGGACGAGTTGTATTTTTTATTATTGTTGTTATTTTGGAGTATAGGTGCTTGTGAGGATCCGTGGTCTTCCGTGGGGGTAACGCTACTCAGACAACGCAGGGTTAGGGTAAAACAGCGTGGCAATATTTTATTGAACCACAAAGCGGACAATAAACACAAAGAACAGTCCCAGCAAATGCCCAAGATGGTGCAACATTACACAGTCTCACCCTTCCTTCTCCGCCCGTCTGGGATAGAACAGCTGCAACTTTGGAGACTTCCTGGGCCGACTACCTCAACCAGTGGCCCCCCGCTTCTGGTGGGCCCCCACAGAGAGAAGATAGCGGCAAGCTTAAGAAGCTAGCAGTCTATCGAGGAACAAGGCCACGAGACCCGAGGGTCCCAACCTGGCCTATCCGAGAGTTTCCCGGGGCCAGATGACCAGTGGGTCCCTCCTGGCAACTCCCAATATCTCCATGGGTTCTAATCAACCAGTGAGTCACTCCTAGCAACCCTAAAACAACATATCCATGGCGCTAGGTGACTTCTCAGTCCTCTCCTGGTCTCCCTAAAAGAATCCATGGTTTCTCTGATGGTTAATGGAGGACATCCAAATCTTTCCAGTCAGGGCCATATCTTAAGAGTAGAATCATGTAGAATACAAATCTGTGTCTCTTTGGATGCCATGCAATCCATCTACTTTCCTGAATGATGTCTCTCATTTTCCTTCTAAGGTCTTTCTGATGTTCCTTGATTCTCTATCCCAAGCCTTATTCTGTCTCAGAAACACATGTCCCTTCTTAAATACACATCCACAGGTTAAGAATTAATGAGTTCACTAGGAGGAATATTTCTGTGTAGGCACACATAAACGACTGACCAAGGTTAGGGAAGTGGCTTAGTGTAAAATAAAACTGTGGATTGCTACATAGTTTGCCTCACTCTTTCCTAACTTTCAAAGTTGGGAAGTATGCCTCTGTGCCTCCATACCTAATAATGCCCCTTTTGTGCCTCTTTATTATAAGAATGCCCCATTTAATTTGGCAGTACCACAGAGCTCAGTGATTGGCTGCAGCGCAGTTGACATGAAGATGCAGCTGATTAAAAATGTCTGGAGCAGCAAAAAGCAGTGCTGGACCCCGGGTGAGTAAAAGCTCAGTTTGATTGTTTGTTTCCTCATGACCATCGTTGGAGTTCGGCCGTTTAACCCACTGGATGTAATAGAGTCAATAGTGACTGTGTCATTTAGAGGAAATCAAATTATATTTCCTAAAAAAAATGTTCATAGTGTGCAAAAGTAGCAAAGCATAAAAAAACTAAACACATCTGGTATCACTGTGAGGTCGGGGCTACACGAGTGTGAAAAAAACTAGTGAAAAAATTTGGATGATTTTTATCGATTTTGCCATCCGTATGGCATCATTCCTTATTTATAAAAAGATCAGAAATTTGATGTAAATTTACAAAAAATTGCAATTTTCAAACTTTTAATGATTATCCCTTTAATCCAGATATAATAAATTACATTTCAATCATGTCTGCTTTCTATCAGCACCATTTGTAAAATGTAAATTTTTTTTTATTTTGTTAGCATTTTAGAAGGTTTAAAAATGGAGGAGTAATTTTTCATATTTTCAAGGAAATTTACAAAACTTATTTTTATAGGGACCTATTCAGTTTTGAAATTACTTTGAGGGTCCTATATATTGGAAATCCCCCCAAAAATGATACCATTTTAAAAACCGCATCCCCGTATTAAAAATTGAATTGCTTTCAGGTGGTTCATTAACCCTTCAGGTGCTTTTCAGGAATTAATGCAAAGTGGCATAACAGGAATGAAAAAGTTTATTTTCACCACCTACATTTTAATAACTTCTGAACAGGCCACTATACGCGGCAGGCTCTAAGGCCGTTATTCGACCGCCATGGCGAACATCAGGACCGCACGATCAAGATCTCAGGGTGCCAATGTAGTTAAAGAGGGATCCCCCACACTCTGTTAACCATCTAGATGCCGTAGTCACTATTGGCATCAGCATTTAAGGGGTTAAATGGCCATAATCAGTGCCGACCCAGATCCTGGCTGATGCAGCAAGTTGTTAGCTATATAGTGTACAGCTGATAGCTGCAGGATTGTCACATGTCGGGGGATGCTAATCTCTTATATCGCAGGTCCGTAAAAAGACGTATTGGTGGTCACTATGGGGTTAAAAAAATAGAATTGTTTCTTAATCTGATGTTTTCTTGTCACAATATACACATACACATTATACAGACACATGACCTACACGTTATATATATACATGACTTTTAGATATACACATGACCTGTACATATATATGTGTCACCGCAGGCCTGAATGCCACAACTATTAAAGGCTCTGTCTGAGAGCAGGAGGGAGGTTCTCTGGTTAGGGACCATTAGCATGCAGCGCCTCCTGTCCCAGGCCAGTAGGGGGAGCAGGCTGCCCCTATAAAAGCTGGAACTGAGGGCAGGGTTGGAGAGACCAGGACCCGCTTCTGAAGTGTCCAGAAGGGTTCCCAGAGGAAAGGGACAGGTCAGCAGCAGCTGAGGAGTCCGGGAGGCAGAGGAATAACAGCAAGCCAGGGACAGAGGCGACGAGAGCCGGTCCTGGCTGAGAGAGAACTACACAACCGGACACTGGGGTCCGAGGCTGTCAGGGTTGCAAGCCCGGCAGCAGATAACCAACCCGCAAGGGATTTCAGGTTCCTTGGCCTAAGAAGCCTGGAGACTCTGCCACACAGAGGGACCGGTACAGCACGGAGAAGCAACAGGTACCTAAGGCCCGAGTCGCAAGCCATACAGGCGTAGTACACGGCCAGCTCAGGGACGTGGGCTATCACACCACGAAAGGGGGATAGTCAGCAAGAGCAGAGAGAGAACGGTAGGCCTACCCACTCACCCTGACCAGTGGGGCTCGCCCGAATGCTCTCAGACCCCCAGGCCCATTCCTACCTTGTACTCCTGTTGGGTCATTAGTACTAACTACAATAAAGACCCTGGACTGTTTGAAGCAGACTCTGAACCCTTATTATTGCGGCCTGCATCATCACCCCCAGCATCCTATTACACTGCCCTGAGGCTACACTCTTCCCGTGGGGAGTTATCCTATCCCTATGCTGCATACCAACATCAGCCTCAGCGGTCTGCCTTGCAGCGGCGGTCATCCCTGACCGCAATCCACGGGTGGCGTAGTCGGACATTCCCAAACACCATAAATAGACTGCCACAATTTGGTCTGACCACCCTGAGCCACGGGATTGGGTTGCCACTACTACCCCCAGCATCGCATAGAAGCCCGGTTCCGGGTGCCCCACGGCCCAGGGGGCGAGTCATATACACTGTATATACACAGGAAAAAATAGAAAAATGCTCCAAAGAACCAAAGGATGAATTAAAACAAGCAAAGTTTACTGTTACATATTAAGAATATGCGGGATACGGGATGAGGTGCCACACACCCCAAAGTAGACAGTCTTAAGTCAAGATACAGGAGGATTAGATGGTATTATGCCGTTTCTCCACTTAGTGGTAAGTTGTGCTCCATTCTGGAGCCACAAATGGGAAACTCGTAAAAATCCTCTGTTCTTCAGCCGGAATTGTCTCGTTCAGGTCTTCACTGCGCGGTGCTGGGATCTGCTGTCTCATGCTGACATTCATGTTCCTTCTTATAATAACTGGAGAAGGCGCTTTCCCTGTTTCTATGTCTGTCCAGTTTAGATTTGAAAATAAGGGGTGTTTTCTGATTTTTCCATTAACCCCTAGCCGGACATAATGGTCTTTGCAGAGTAGTTTGGACATAATGTCCACAGCATCGTGGTCAGTGAGGTTTTCATATGATGGTTCAGAGTAGATGACATTTCTCTCAATCTCTTCAGTGGTGTCTCCTGGAAATGGTGAGTCTTGGAAAATCATGTTATACAATATGACTCCAAAGGCGAACCAATCTACACCTTCATCATAAGCGTCTCCCATGATCATTTCTGGGGCGCCATACCCAGGTGTTCCACTGAAATCTCTGGCATTAAATCTCTTATCAAACTCATAAAGAGATAGTCCAAAATCAGTAATTTTTATGTGGCCGTCACCAGTCAGCAGGATGTTATCGGGTTTTAAGTCCCGGTGAATGATGTCATTGCTGTGCAGGAATTGTAGGCCACAGACGATTTCTGCTGCTATAAAGGTTACAGGTTCCTTCAGGGGAATGGTACTATATATATAGTCATGCAGGTCCCCTCCACTGGCCAGCTCGGTGACAAAATAGGCATGGTTTTCAGTATGAAACGCGGCATGGCAATGAGTTAAGAATCTGCTGTTGTGGCTAAGCTTCAGGACATGGTGCTCAACAAGGCATTCAGGGAAGGAGATTAGGCTTTCCTTCTTTATGATTTTAAGGGCCACACTTTGTTTCCGTATCTTATCCGTGGCCAGTACAACCTTCCCATAACTCCCTTCTCCAAGTATGCCATGGCAGATAAACTTATCCCTGGTGAGAGGGACAGTGGTCTTTATTTTTTTGCTACTGGGGCCACTAAATTCACCTGAGATGTCATCTTGACTGGTGGCTGGATCTTCATGATGTTTCCTTTTTCTCCCAGTTCTCTTCTCTTCTGCTGCACTTTCATTACCTCTCGTGTTAATGATCCTGGTTGGACCCACAGTCTCTCTTTTCCTCTCTCTTGTACTCAGCTTTTGTAGATTGGTATCAGCTTGATTTGTGATGTATCCCACAAACTTGTCACATCTGTTTTGTACAGTGTCTAGGAAGGAAATATTCTGGGTTCCCTCATTGTCAGGTAATATTTGACCATCCTGCCCAGATTTCTTGGAGTCCATCTTCCTTATCTTTGGTGGAGGTTCCTGGTTATTTCCAGTGTCTTCTCCATCTGGTGTTTCTTTCCTTTTTCTCTTTCTTTTCCCTTTAAAGTCCATGTTGCATCAGGCAACAACAGGGCAATTATCCAAAAAACGTATGTAAAATTACTAAATGCAATCCACACGTATATTGTAGTCAAAGCCAACTACAACTAAAGCTCAATGGCTGCAGTCAGTTGTTTATGGAACTTTGTGGAATGTGATGTCACTGTGCCGGTGATGTCACACTCACTGTGATGTCAGCAGATGTATGTGAGTGTTCCATCACTGCTGAACGTGAAAGTCTCGGAAGGGGCGGGGCTTAGTCACCAATAGCAACCTGACTAGTCACACTATTATAAAAGAAGAGTTAATGACTTATAAATGACTACCTGGGCAGATCTGGCATTATGCAGACTGGAAAAGCTGGGTAATAACCTCTGTCTAAAATGTGACACATTGTTTCTGTAGGCTAAATATATACAAAAGGAAAATATTAGGAGTGTTATAGAACAACTCTTCATTTTTACATAACACTGGTTCAATTAAATTGATATTAAATAGGTTGCTGTTACAGTAATAAAAATATAAGGCACGAATGTGCTTAAAATAAAAAATGGTGGCATACTCTCCTTACACTGCCCTCGCAAATCAAGCGCAGTCCACTTCGGAGATCGGTGACGACTCCTGAAGTGATGGCTACTTTTTTACAAAGTCAGAGAACCAGCGCAGCTAGTGATTGGCTGCAGCTGTCAGTTACCTAGAAAAGTGAGTCCTGCGTTTTTTTCTCTAATGATGTGCTCTTCTAGTGATGATGGGAAGCAGTACGGTATACCACTATTTGTGAATTACTGGTGGACTTGTTACCACTACTGGAATCTAGGAAAATCCTTCCAGCAAAGAGCCAGCTCACGGTGTAGACAAAACGCATGAAGCTTATACCCAGACCCTCCATATGGCCTCCTTGGCTCTTGTGCACTGGCCTTAAAGGTTTTCTTCACCTCAGGAGCTCACCGTTTCCCTGCTGCCCAGCTTCCTTTTGTGCGGAGGTTGTGGCGTTGTTGTCGGACTGTGTGCTCTTAGTTTCTGCAAGCAAAGTCATCCTTGTCTTACAGCATTGGAGGAGCTGGGTGGTCCTGAACCGGTCCTGATCCAGCAATCCAGAGAGCTTCAGAATTGCTCCTTGCCTAGTAGATTAGTTACTCCTCAGCTGTAAGCAATAATACCTAAAAATGACTCCATTCTTGGAGAGGATTTTTAATAACAAGCAAATTGCAAAATTGCTTTAGCTTTTTTCAAGTGCTTTAAAATTGCACCCATTTATGATGAGACACCCCCTTCATAACATAGCTGCTCCTGTGGTAAGAATACGCTGCTCTTCTGTTTTATGTTTTTAAATTGAAAAATCAAACAAAATGAGAACAAGAAATATATCAGAGCAGGGAAATCTAAATACAGTGAAGGGAAGAATTATTCCATCCTTTGCTGTTTTTGTAAGTTTGTCCACTGACAAAGACATGAACAGTCTATAATTTTAAGGGTAGGTTAATTTTAACATTGAGAGATAGAATATCCCCCCCAAAAAATCAAGAAAATCCCATTGTATAAATTAGATAAATTTATTTGCATTTTGCAGTGAGAAATAAGTATTTAATCCCCTACAAACCATTATGAGTTCTGGCTCCTACAGACCAGTTAGATGCTCCTAATCAACTGGTTACCTGCATTAAAGACAGCTGTCTTACATAGTCGCCTGTAGAAAAGACTCCTGTCCACAGACTCCATTAATCAGTCAGACTCTAACCTCTACAACATGGGCAAGACCAAAGAGCTTTCTAATGATGTCAGGGACAAGATCATAGACCTGCACGAAGCTGGAATGGGCTACAAAACCATAAGTAAGACGCTGGGAGAGAAGGAGACAACTGTTGGTGCAATGAGTAAAGAAAATGGAAGAAATAGAAAATGACTGTCAATCGACATTGATCTGGAGCATCATGCAAAATCTCACCTCGTGAGGTATCCTTGATGATGAGGAAGGTGAGAGTTAAATTATGCAGATTTAGATCAAAACTGTTCATTTTTACAAGAGGAAAATTAATGAAATACACTGTATTTTATTATGCAATTTCTCCCAAGAACGGCAACATCTTATATGTGGTCATATACCACTTTTTGGACGCAGAAAGATAGGAGCGCCAATCTTGCTGGAATGGTTTTAAAAAGTGGCCAAGAGATATGAGTATAATGTAAAAATTGAAAACTTCGTTAAAAATATATTAGATTTAAAAAATCATAAATCCAGATTTAGAATGAATCCATAAACTTAGCTCCTGATGCAGCTTCTTGTGCGAAACACAGTAAGTGAGTTGGGCATCCTGTGTCCATGTTGTTGGTGGTTTTATGCTAATTATGAAATAATTTTCCAGGCTATCACTATTTTTACTTTAAGCTACTGCCTGTCAGTGTTGGACTTAAGTGGCAAGAGCCCACCAGTAATATTGACAGCTACATTTTGTCTGGACATAGTGAATCAAATGTATTGGGCCAACTACTGCTCATGTTAGGGGGTACGTTACTTACTCCTGCATAGGGGACCCCCGGGGGATTTACATGTTACCCTGTGGGTCAGGGCTCGCTCACATGGCCATCGATTCTCTCATGCAAGAGAATCTGGACGATTATGCTAATGTCACTTGGATCAAACTCTGTCAGAGATTGACCTGAGTGTCAACTTAGTGCGATCCGATTCTCTCTCATGCGAGATTTGTATCACAGGTGCAGAGTAGACAGAGTACATAATTTCTCCATCTTCTCCCTTGTCTGAGTCCGTGGTAATTAGACTGCACTCAGATGACATCCGAGTGCAGTTCAATGTTTCACACTGATGTCATACAAGTCCATAGACTTAAAACCAAGCAATGTGAACTGAGGTCTAAGATGGTACACATGCAAGATATAGGAGCATGTTCACACTAGCAAAAAGATGCAAAACCTACAAAAGACAAAAAATATATCTCATAACCTACCATCATTATATATAAATGTAAAGCAAAGTTGCATATGAAATATAGGGTACTTAGTGAACTATTTTTGATCAAAAAAAGTATACAAGCCGTCCCACCAGCGACAAGGTGACCCTAAATTGGGACGGTCCTACACTGTCTATATTAAAAACCTTACTGTATATCAAAGTTGAAGTAATGCATATAAAAGGGTAGACAAATAGAACCGGGTCCCAATATCAGACCACCCAAGCCAGTGGTAAGCTACATATATACTAACCAGCTCAACAAGGGGCATGCCACACCCCTAATTTGCACAGAATGCAAACAAGACAAAAAACCAAGCAATGTGAACTGAGGTCTAAGATGGTACACATGCGAGAAATAGGAGCATGTTCACACTAGCAAAAAGATGCAAAACCTACAAAAGACAAAAAATATATCTCATACCCTACCATCATTATATATAAATGTAAAGCAAAGTTGCATATGAAATATAGGGTACTTAGTGAACTTGTATGCAAAATCGGCATGAGAAAAAAAACACTAGTTAGCACTCTGACCAATGTTATACTGTGGGGCAGTGCCAACTGATAAAACATCGGACAGCACTCGGCCATGTTAAGCGGTCGTGTGGACGAGCCCTCAGTCTGAGCCTGCCATTGATAATTATGACTTGACACTATAGGTCCCATTATTTTCTTTGTGTTGTCAACCAGACATTTAACAGAACGAGTATTTTTTAAACACATTTATACACAGATCGTTTATTCTTGTAATGATTTAATCCTATTTGTATCTCTATTTATACCCAGCTTTACGCATACAAGGACTCTATCTGTCCCACCCTTTTTTACTGCATAGATTCATTTATCATCAGGTTTTTATTTTTAATTATTTTAATCATCTTTTAATCTTATGTATTTTTAATAATGTTTGTGCTTTTTCACAATATCCCTCCACCCCTCACGACATTTATCAAGGGATGCGGTGATCTTTTTTTTTTACTTAAAAGTAAGTTCAAGAGATAAATACGCAGCACATGGCAAATGGTGAAAATATACATTTTTCCCCAGTTAAGGTTTATTTTTTACAGCATTGACCATTTCATATAAATTAAATATTAACTTTATTCTGTGGGTCAGTACAATTAACATAAAATCACCATTTACTTATGTTTTATGATGTCTGCATGAAAATAATACATTTTCAAAAACAAAACAATTTTACATTGCCATATATGGAGAGCCATAACTCTTATTTTTTCTGTTAACAGATTTGTATGAGAACCTATTTTTTTGCGGGACGAGTTGTATTTTTTATTATTGTTGTTATTTTGGAGTATAGGTGCTTGTGAGGACCCGGGGTCTTCCGTGGGGGTAACGCTACTCAGACAACGCAGGGTTAGGGTAAAACAGCGTGGCAATATTTTATTGAACCACACAGCGGACAACACATAGAACAGTCCCAGCAAATGCCCAAGATGGTGCAACATTACACAGTCTCACCCTTCCTTCTCTGCCCGCCTGGGATAGAACAGCTGCAACTTTGGAGACTTCCAGGGCTGACTACCTCAACCAGTGGCCCCCCGCTTCTGGTGGGCCCCCACAGAGAGAAGGTAGTGGCAAGCTTAGGAAGCTAGCAGTCCATCGAGGTACAAGGCAAGGAGACCCGAGGGTCCCAACCTGGCCTCTCCGAGAGTTTCCATGGGGCCAGATGACCAGTGGGTCCCTCCTGGCAACTCCCAATGTCTCCATGGGTTCTAAGCAACCAGTGAGTCACTCCTAGCAACCCCAAAACAACATATCCATGGCGCCAGGTGACTTCTCAGTCCTCTCCTGGTCTCCCTAAAAGTATCCATGGTCTCTCTGATGGTTAATGGAGCAGATCCAAATCTTTCCAGTCAGGGCCATATCTTTAGACTAGAATCATGTAGAATACAAATCTGTGTCTCTTTGGATGCCATGCAATCCATCTACTTTCCTGAATGATGTCTCTCATTTTCGTTCTAAGGTCTTTCTGATGTTCCTTGATTCTCTGTCCCAAGTCTTATTCTGTCTCAAAAACACATCTCCCTTCTTAAATACACATCCACAGGTTAAGAATTAGGGATGATATTATTTCACAAGGCTTGAATATCCACAGCTCATCCCCCAAGATTGACTGGCAAACACCTTACAGTGGTATTTAACATATCTAGAAAACATTCCTTGTTCTAGCTAATCTATGGCTCTTGTAAATACATATCATTGTTTCAGAATCAAAGAACATATAACATTCAGGGTTATACAAATAATAGTCTGTGTTAATCAACTAAAGAAGAGCACAGATTAAAGAGTCAACATAAAAATAAAGGTATGCTTCTCTTGCCATCAGAAAGTACAGTACAGAACAAAAGTTTGGACACACAGAAAAATCTTTAAATGAGAAGGTATTTTCATGACTTTGAAAATTGTACATTCACACTGAAGGCATCAAAACTATGAATTAACACATGTGGAATTATATACTTAACAAAAAAGTGTGAAACAACTGAAAATATGTCTTATATTCTAGGTTCTTCAAAGTAGCCACCTTTTGCTTTGATGACTGAATTGCACACTCTTGGCATTCTCTTGATGAGCTTCAAGAGGTAATCACCGGAAATGGTTTTCACTTCACAGGTGTGCCCTGTCAGGTTTAATAAGTGGGATTTCTTGCCTTATAAATGAGGTTGGGACCATCAGTTGTGTTGTGCAGAAGTCAGGTGGATACACAGCTGATAGTCCTACTGAATAGACTGTTAGAATTTGTATTATGGCAAGAAAAAATCAGCTAAGTAAAGAAAAACGAGTGGCCATCATTACCTTAAGAAATGAAGGTCAGTCAGTCCGAAAAATTGGGCAAACTTTGAATGTGTCCCCAAGTGAAGTTGCAAAAACCATCAAGCGCTACAAAGAAACTGGCTCACATGAGGACCGCCCCAAGACAGGAAGACCAAGAGTCACCTCTGCTTCTGAGGATAAGTTTATCCGAGTCACCAGTCTCAGAAATCGCAGGTTAACAGCAGCTCAGATTAGAGACCAGGTCAATGCCACACAGAGTTCTAGCAGCAGACAAATCTCTACAACAACTGTTAAGAGGAGACTTTGTGCAGCATGCCTTCATGGTAAAATAGCTGCTAGGAAACCACTGCTAAGGACAGGCAACAAGCAGAAGAGACTTGTTTGGGCTAAAGAACACAAGGAATGGACATTAGACCAGTGAAAATCTGTGCTTTGGTCTGATGAGTCCAAATTTGAGATCTTTGGTTCCAACCACCGTGTGCGACGCAGAAAAGGTGAAGGGATGGACTCTACATGCCTGGTTCCCACCGTGAAGCATGGAGGAGGAGGTGTGATGGTGTGGGGGTGCTTTGCTGGTGACACTGTTGGGGATTTATTCAAAATTGAAGGCATACTGAACCAGCATGGCTACCACAGCATCTTGCAGCGGCATGCTATTCCATCCGGTTTGCGTTTAGTTGGACCATCATTTATTTTTCAACAGGACAATGACCCCAAACACACCTCCAGGCTGTGTAAGGGCTATTTGACCAAGAAGGAGAGTGATGGGGTGCTACGCCAGATGACCTGGCCCCCACAGTCACCAGACCTGAACCCAATCGAGATGGTTTGGGGTGAGCTGGACCGCAGAGTGAAGGCAAAAGGGCCAACAAGTGCTAAGCATCTCTGGGAACTCCTTCAAGATTGTTGGAAGACCATTTCCAGTGACTACCTCTTGAAGCTCATCAAGAGAATGCCAAGAGCGTGCAAAGCAGTCATCAAAGCAAAAGGTGGCTACTTTGAAGAGCCTAGAATATAAGTCATATTTTCAGTTGTTTCACACTTTTTTGTTAAGTATATAATTCCACATGTGTTAATTCATAGTTTTGATGCCTTCAGTGTGAATGTACAATTTTCATAGTCATGAAAATACAGAAAAATCTTTAAATGAGAAGGTGTGTCCAAACTTTTGGTCTGTACTGTATGTCTGGCATAATTAAGAATTAACGCTTCATCGTCACAGGTGCCTTTTTGATCGCATTTTTATTCCACTTTTATGTGAGAGAAGGTACCAAAAAAACAGCAATTCTGGCTTTGTTTTTTTCATGTTCTCATTGTACAGAATAAACAACCTATTTATTTTATATTTTGGGTTCTTATGGACACAGCGAGACAAAACATGTATAGTTAATTTATATTTTAGTACATTTTTGCAATAAAATCACTTATAAAAATTTATGTCCTGTGTATTTGCCAGAAATGTACAAGATAGGAATACAACTTTAAAGTGTCAATATAGGTGCTAGTGACGAGCCCCCTGGGCCATGGGGTACTCGGTAGCCGGGCCGGTCATTGCTAGGGGAGATGTCACAGTGGCGGTGACCCGGTCCGTGACCCAGGGCGGTCAATAAAAGGGGATATTTGCAGGGGATTTATAGGTTTTATATAATGCTCGTGATGCCACCTGTGGTATGCGGCTAAAGGGAGCCACCGCTGCAGAGCAGATCCTCTGGAGCTGTTGATAATGCAGCAGAGTTGGTTTGGCTCTCCACAGGTAGAGCTTAGCTCCAGGGCAGGAAGTGGTGATTTTATTAGATGCTGCTGTGCAGTATAGTGCAGGGGATGATGGCGCAGTAATAATTCGCATAGACAGTGGGATGCAGTCTTCAGAGTTTTTACTCATGGTTTTAGACTCCATGTTACCAGGCCAGGGTAACTTCCCACGCCGTCCTGTGCTTACTCAGGGAGGGGTTCAGCAAACCCTCAGGTACCTCCGGAGTACATAACAGGACCCCCTTCTGTGTGTTCCTTCTGACCATCTCCCTGCACCTCACACCCAGTGTCCCAAGCCAGTGACCACAGACCTTGTCGGGCGACATCTTCTCTGTCCCCTGGGTCCTCTATGGCCACCTTTTTGGTGAGCTAGATGTGGCTGTTGGCTGCTGCATCTGAAATGCTGCACCCTCCGGTTAGCTAGTTGAGGCTTAAAGAACTCTGCTAGTTTAGGGGCCGGTCCCCTCTCTGCGACCTGATCCTTCCGCTCCTCTGCAGACTCGGGCGCACGGGTGGCATCTGCACTGCCCGTGCCCCTAGGATCCTTTCTACTTTCCTGGAGCCTTTCTCCTGCTCCTCTCTCTCTTCCGTCTGTCCTGGGCCTTTCTCACTGGGCCCTCCTCCTGCCTGGCATGGGGCAGAGATTCCGATGCTACAATTACCACCACAGAATCTGAGGATTCTGAAGAAAGTAGTGTGGAAAACCCTGGAATATCCAGAAACAAACAATCTTTCAAAAAACGGGGGAGGCGGGGAGGAAGAAGGCATCCCAATAAGAAAAAGCAACAGAAAGAAAAGATTTTAAATGAAGCGGTTCCAGTATGGAACCTTTCAGCGCAAATTTTGAAAGAGGAACACATATCCGTACTATCGAAAGGTCTAGGATACTCACCTTCAAGGAATTTTGACCTGTTTTCCACTTTTCGTGATATTAATAAATTGGCAAGGAATATAACGTTAAAATGCCATTTTTATCAGATGAAAGTGAGGAAACGAGAGATACTATAACATCCATTTCTACATCCCTGCAAAGTGATGTTCCTGATGCTACTATACCATTTTTTTCTGAATAGCAAAAAACTATTCTATTGAGATAAATGGGTGCTGATTCCCTGCCCGCGAGTCAGCCAGATAAAGTGTTTTTTAAAACCAAAAATTCTAATTATTATCCCCTACAGTCCAGACCACAGGTACTGAATCATTTTCAAGATGTGGTGGAAGAGGAACTTCCCAAGATGGATAATCAAAGAGAAAACATCAGCCTATAGTAATCTTACAAGAAAAGAAAAACTAGCATTGAAGGATATAAAAAACAACACTAATATCGTAGTCCGTAAGGCTGATAAGGGGGGTGCCATCGTTATCCTGATCTGTACCATCAATGTAATTTGTGGATTCTGCAAAACAGAGATATTTATGAGACTTTAGGAAGTGATCCTACAATTACATTTCAAAAGGAATTATTACATTTATTAAAGGGGGGTCTGGAAGATGGTGTGTTGTCACAGAAAATATTTGATTATTTATATGTTGACACCCCGGTGACACCCATCTTCCATTCTCTCCCAAAAATCCATAAACCGAGATTCCCCCCGAAATTCCGACCGATTGTTTCTGGGATAGAGTCGATCAATGAGAAATTAGGGGCATGGGTGGACAGCATGCTCCAACCACTAGTGAGAGAGTTACCTGGTTATATTAAGGACACAAAGACGATACTAGGAGTACTTGACAAATTTGTATGGGAAAGGAATTACAGCTGGTTGACAGCTGATGTTGTAGCCCTGTACCCCTCAATAGAGTTTGAAGTAGCTGTCCCAGCACTGAAATATTTTCTTGATAGGTTCAGCAATAATGATTGTCCAACTAAATTATTTTTGGTAAATTCAATGACGTTCCTATTAAAACGTAACTTTTTCAGTTTTTGTGAAGTTTATTATCTCCAAAAACGAGGAGTGAGCATGAGTGGAAAATTTTCCCCTTCTTTAGCAAACATCACGATGGGATATTGGGAGGAAACAGTTCTCTTTGCAGATACCAATTCATTTTTGGAGAGGATTATATGGATAGGTAGATATATTGATGACCTCCTGTTGGTGTGGAATGGCGATGACAATGATGCAAAAGAATTTATTATCTCTTTGAATAATAATAATTTCAATCTTAAATTTACTTATAATTATCAGGAAATCGAAATTCATTTTTTGGATGTCATGCTCCGCACCAACAGGGGGTCATCGCAAGTTGTGGTTCTTCCCTACAATAAAGAAACTGATGTTAACAGCATTTTAAAACCCAATTCATGCCACCCTCGACACGTGGTGAATAATATCCCATACGGAGAAGTATTAAGAGTAAAAAGGAACTGCTCTGACCCTAAGTTAGTCAGTGGTGAAATAAAAAAGAAGTGTGAAAAACTTGAACTTAGAGGCTACTCTCATAAAACATTAAAACAAGCTGAAAAAAATTGAGTAAAATCAACAGGGATTTTCTCATAAAAGATAACATGAAAAAATTACCTACAGATAATGTCATTTATTTCACCACTCAATACAGCAGGGACTATAATAAAATTATTAATGTTATTAAATGCTTTTTACCAATACTGTACCAAGATAGGAAAGTAAAAAAAGTGCTACAAAACAACCAAATCCGTTTCTCAGCCAAAAAAGCCCCTACAATCGGATCTTTGGTGTCACCCAGCTTATTTATTGAAAATAAATCAAATACTGACGGGAACTGGCTAAAAACCACAGGTTTTTATGGTTGCGGCAAAAATATATGCATCAGCTGCAAACATATCATTAAATGCAAGGATTTTTCCTCCACTAGTACAGGTATCACATACCCTATACAGGATTTGATAAATTGTGATACCACAGGGGTGGTTTACTTGGTGGAGTGCATCGAGTGTAAACTCCAATATGTAGGGTGTACAATTGGCCCTTTAAAAAGACGCATTCGAAGACATATGTCTGATGCAGTTGGAGACTGAGGCTATGTGCCCATGTTGCGGAAATGAAGCATATTTTTTACGCTTCTCCCTGGCAGGAAAAATGCATGCGGATTTTACATGCTTTTTCCCGCCAGATAGAAGCATTTGTAAAGCGTCTTTGCATCCATTTTTGCATGCGGGTTATCAAGCGCTTTTCCAAGCGATTTTAGCATCACTTGGAAAAGTGCTTAACAACTTGTTCACACTATATAAATCCATGCAATCGGCATGGATTTATAGTAGTGTGACCAAGTTAGTTAAAAAAAAGAATAAGAATGGTGAAAAAAAAAAGTTTATACTCACCTTCCGATGTCTTCCCGGTGTTTTGTCTGCTCCGTCCGGTGTCTTGCACTGCTTGCGGTAGTGTGAAGGACCTGCGGTGACGTCATTGAGCCATGTGATGGGTCACATGACTCAGTGACGTCGTGGCAGGTCCTTCACATCAACGCGAACATTGCAAGACACCGTCCCGGAGCAGACTGAACACCGGGAAGACACCGGAAGGTGAGTATAAACTTTATTTTTTATTTTAAATTCTTTTTTTACAGTTTCTATGGTACCCAGGTCTGGATGAGAGTCTTCTCTCCTCCAGACTTGGGTACCATCCGCACATAGAAACGCATATAATCCGTGAGTACAAATGTACTGACACGGATATTATGCGTTTCAATGCAAGTCAATGGCGGCGATTACGCTGCGTGTCTGCAAAATTAATGGATGTGCTGCGGATTTTTGAGCGCAGCATAAACACTGCGGAAAAATCCGCAACATGGGCATTGAAAGTGCGGCTTGTCATTGGGGACCATGGGGGGCGGATTACCAAGCGTTTCCCAAGCGTTTATGCTGCAGAAATTCCGCAGCATATACGCTTGTAAAACGCCATGTGGGCACACAGCCTTAAAGGTGGGAATTTCAGCAGTATCCAGGCATTTTTTTCTGCTTGTCATGGGGGTGATACAACCAGGCTGAAGTTCTGTGGTATAGAAAGAGTGAGACGATCTGCACGGGGCGGTGATTTCAGGAGGAAAATTTTGAACAGGGAAAGATACTGGATGTTCAAGCTGGATACAAGAACACCGGTCGGCTTGAATGTTAGAAGGGATCTTGTGTTACAATATAATTAAGATCATGTTATCATCCAGTGCTATCTCTGTTAAATAAATAAAGGATACATGGGAGAGGAAAGAAACCCAAAAATTATATGAGTCTCCGAAGTGCATTTCTCTCTCTCTTTCTTACACATTAACGTGCAATAAATATTTAGATTGTGGAACACAGGGTCAATTTAACCATTTCTAGAAGTTAAAGTAGAAAGTGGATGTGAAACCAAACGAGTGTGAACAAGCGTTTGTAGCGACGAATAATTAAGCAAAAAAATAAAAAAATTCACAATGACATATATTTTTCTTTCTCAGTAATAGTAATAAGTGGAGGAGAGATTAATAATACATTAATAACAGGTCATTGTGAACAAAAAGTTATCAATTTCTTTCTTTTTTGACAGCAAACTGTACGTAATTTTTCGTTCTATATATACTAATAAATAATGCCAACATATCTTTTGTATACAGCAATGGATAATTGAAAATAACAGTTTTATTATATACGGTAGTACGATATATATAGGGATATCTAGATGAAAGCTGGAATAACTGGACAAACTAAACTGGTCACCTCCCGCTGTGGGAGATTTTTTATTCAGCTACACATACATATATTTCGTTGGTATATATTGTGTTTCGTATACTTATTACTGTTTCCAACATGCAGAATCTACACTGTTCAGCTAATTTGTTTCAATTCTCTTGCCAGAAACCTCAATGTCAGGACTTTTATTATAACGTCTGTAGCATTAAATAACCACAAAAAGAAAAAAGCCTGTCTCCAACTTGGAAACAAAGATGTAACACCTGAACGTCACAAGAATTAATTAGTTAACTGATTGGAATTCCTTTGTCAGTTTGCTGTTCTTTTGTATTTATACCCTGCCTGTATTCCAATGTATGTACCATCATAAAGGCTTTTCTAAGCCGAATCGCGTAGCGTTTTTTTTACTCTGTTTGCCCATATGGTGTGAATTGGATCTTTTTGTAAGTGCATTTTTTGTGGAAATATCATCCTTCAAATAAATGGAAATTTTAATTACACCACATCGTTGGAGTCTCCTCACTCGCTGGATTTTGGTCTGAAGTTGTGTTCAATGCAACAGCCTGCTGCTATCCGAGCAGAAAGGAGGAAACACCGCAAAGGAGTTTATAGGTGAGCGGACTTCATCATTTTCTTTGTATACATACCATGATGAGGGGTGCCAAGCATACCAGGAAGAGGGATTAGGAGGGCCATACATGCCAGGAAGAGGGATGAAGGGTGCTATACAAACCAGGAAGAGGGATGGGGGTGAAAAACATACCAGGATGAGAGATGAAGGGTGCCATACATACCAGGATGGGGATGAGGGGTGCCATACATACCAGGATGGGGATGAGGGGTGCCATGCATACCAGAATGGGGATGAGGGGTGCCATACATACCAGGATGGGGATGAGGGGTGCCATACATACCAGGATGGGGATGAGGGGTGCCATACATACCAGGATGGGGATGAGGGGTGCCATGCATACCAGGATGGGGATGAGGGCCACATATAACAGGAAAGAGGGGGCCATATATACCAGGATGGGGGATATTAACAGAATTTGGGGACATTACCCCTATAACAGTGTCAGCAGCAGACCCCCTTTCCATAACAGGGCATCATGACCACATTTTTTGCTTACATTTTTTCTTCTATTTTCCTCCTCTAAAACCTAGATGCATCTTATGGTCTGGTGCGTCTTAAAGTCCGAAAAAAACGGTACCTTCATAAGTCACATGCTTAGTGAAAGAAAGTCCACCTGTGTGCAATCTAAGTGTCACTTGTCTGTCAGTATATACACTTTACCTTTTCTGAAAGGCCACAAAGGCTGCAACACCATTAAGCAAGAGGCACCACTAAACAAACACCATGAAGACCAAGGAGATCTCCAAACAAGTCAGGGACAAGGTTGTTGAGAAGTACAAGTCAGTGTTGGGTTGTAAAAAGTATCCTAATCTCTGATGAAGTGTGAGGACCTGGCCACTTTTTAAATACTTTTCCAGCACTGAGCACCCATTTTCATCGATCTTAATTTTGTATTTTGTCAGAAATTTGCTTGCTGTGTTTTGTTAGTGATTTGTTTGCTCATCAGTACAACCTCAGGTATCTATTCCATTCAGTGACCATATCTCCGAGACCTTGGGCCATTATTCTCTCCGTCACCACAGGTAGTCACCAAATGTATTGTCCCCGGCAGCTGTATGTTAGTCAATGTAGCCGGAGGAGAATCTTTGAACATTCGGAGGGCCCGACTACATTTAGACTGGGGTCACAGTCATGGAATGGTGGATGTAGGAGTAGTGCGGCACCTACCAGTAGATGTGTTGCTGGGAATCAATCTGGGAGCAGGATTGGTGTGCCACTGGGCCAATGTCGTAACCGGAAGCGAAGGACTGGTTCACACTGCATCAGCCAATAGGGAAAGGAGCAATATCAACATGTCAGCGGTGAGTGATACACAAAATGCAATGACTGTCACAATGAAGGAATGTAATCTGGGGGAGGTAAATTACATCAGGGAGGAGGCCCAGGGACTTCGGGACACTGGATCTACCATCACCCTGGTCAGCCTAGATACTGTCCCCCCAGAGCTCCCTTTACTAGGTTGCCAAGTGACCATCCCCCTAAGTGGGTGTCAGCACTCTGGGGTTGGTCGCAATGGATCCAAGTTTGGTTCTCATTGGGCATGTGTGGAATTTCCCAGGACAAACCGGGGATCAGGGGGGGGGGATATGGAGGACCCCGCAGAAGGGACAGACCCCTGAACCAGCTAGCTAAATACAGAGTTCTCGTTTCAGGGCTTCCCCCATCGGGAAGTTGGCAGGATCTAAAAGATCATATGAGAAAAGCTGGAGATGTCTATTATACTGATGTATACCAGAGTGGAATGGGGACTGTGGAGTATATTCACAAGGGCGACATGGAATATGCTTTGAGGAAACTGGATGATACAAAATTTCGTTCTCATAAAGGCGAGACCTTTTACATTCGTGTCTGTGTTGAAAAAGTGGGGGAGGAGTGTGAGAACCTGGCCACTTTCTAAATACTTTTCCAGCACTGAGCATCCATTTTCATCGATCTTAATTTTGTATTTTGTCAGAAATTTGCTTGCTGTGTTTTGTTAGTGATTTGTTTGCTCATCAGTTCAACCTCAGGTATCTATTTCATTCAGTGACCATATCTCCGAGACCTTGGGCCATTGTTCTCTCCGTCACCACAGGTAGTCTCACATGCAAACCCAGGGGATGGGTTCCACCTGAGAAAATATCTCCACTAAAGGCCCCGTCACACTTAGCGACGCTGCGACGATCCCGACAACGATAAGACCTGTCAGAGATCGTTGCTGCGTCGCTATGTGGTCGCTGGTGAGCTGTCAAAAAGGCAGGCTCACCAACGATCAGGGGAGCAGCAACATCGTGGAAAGAATCTTTCCACGATGTCCTGTTCCTGGTTACGAGCCTGCTGAAGCAGGAGCAGGCTGGTAACTATGGTAAACATCGGGTTACTAGGGGCACACGCGCTCCTAGTAACCCGTTGTTTATCATGGTTACCACTCTGCTACAGTGAGCGGGAGGTTACCGCTCACTTTAGCAGGCTCGTAACCATGATAAATAGCGGGTTACTAAGTGCGCGTGTGCCCCTAGTAACCCGATGTTTACCATAGTTACCAGCCTGATCGCTGCTCCCGCTGGTCACACACAACGATGTGTGCTGACCAGCGGGAGAGCAACGACCAAAAAATGGTCCAGGACACTTTGCAGCGATCAGCGACCTCACAGCAGGGGCCTGATCGTTGCAAAGTGTCACACATAGCGACATCGCTGGTGAGGTCGCTGTTGCGTCACCAAAACCGTGACACAGCAGCGATCTCGCTAGCGATCTCGCTATGTGAGACGGGGGCTTTAGGCACAATTAGCTGGGGGAGGGAGGGGTGAGCACTTCTGCCAATTCAGGGGGCTGAACCCTGTGCAGGAGAAAGAGAACATTCATTGTTAGTCGGACGGAGAGCTGGGTAGAATCACGGTCTGCGGTCGTGATATCCATCATCCAAAGGAGCATATGCTGTGACTGCCAATATACCGGCGGGAGATACAAAAAGCTGTGGGCCAACCAAAAGTTGGAGGACAGTGGGTATCACCTGGTACGTGGCAGTGGAACTACTGATCACAGGTTGGAACTCTAGGACTAAGAGAATTGCCTGTTGGACATTTACCTGGAATTGCTGTTCACCGTGGCCGGAAGGAATAAAACTAATTGCATCGATAACCTGCCTAGGTGATTATTAAAATCCACAACCGCACATCTTTACAAGTCACATGCTTAGTGAAAGAAAGTCCACCTGTGTGCAATCTAAGTGTCACCTGTCTGTCAGCATATAGACTTTACCTTTTCTGAAAGGCCACAGAGGCTGCAACACCATTAAGCAAGAGGCACCACTAAACAAACACCATGAAGACCAAGGAGATCTCCAAACAAGTCAGGGACAAGGTTGTTGAGAAGTACAAGTCAGTGTTGGGTTTTAAAAAGTATCCTAATCTCTGAGGATCCCCCGGAGCACCATCAAATCCATTACCATCAAATGGAAAGAACATGGTTTCATAACAAGAGATAACCTCCCACCAAAAATCTCAGCCCGGGCAAGGAGTGCATTACTCAGAGGTAGCACTGAGACCAAAGGTAACCCTGAAGGAGCTGCAGACTTCCCAAGCAGATATTGGAGTATCTGTCCATACGACCACAATAGGTCATACACTCCATAGAGGTGGCCTTTATGGAAGAGTGGGCAGAAAAAAAGCCTTTACTTACACAAAAAAAATTGTAAGGCTCATTTTGAGTTTGACCAAAGACATATGGGAGACTCCCCAAAGATACGGAGGAAAATACTATGGTCAGATGAGACCAAAATTGAACTTTTTGACCACAGAGGTACACTATGTCTGGCGCCAAACCAACACAGCTCATCACCCCAAGAACACCATCCCTACAGTGAAACGTGATCGCAGCATCATGCTGTGTGGATGTTTTTCAACAGCACGGACAGGGAAACTGGTCCAAGTTGAGGGGAGAGGAAGATGGATGGTGCAAAATACAGGGATATTCTTAAGCAAAACCTGTTTTAGTATGTAAGTAATTTGAGACTGGGACGGAGGTTCACCTTCCAACAAGACAATGACCCAACGCATACTGCTAAAGAAACACTCAAGTGGTTTAAGGGAAAACGGGTAATAAATGTATTTTAGTGGCCTAGTCAAACCTCTGTCCTTAAGCCAATTGAGAATTTGTGGTCAGACTTGAAGATTGCTGATCAATCAGAGGAAACCATCTAACTTGAAGTTGCTGGAGCAGTTTTGCCTTGAGGAATGGGAAAAAATCCCAGTGGTAAGATGTGGAAAGCTCATAGACACTTATCCAAAGCAAGTTGCAGTTATAATTGCCATAATTGCTGCAAAATGAGGCTCTAAAAAGTATTGACTTAGGGGGGTGAGTAGTTATGCACCCTGAAGTTTTTATTTATTTTGTCCTATTTGTTTTTTGATTAACAATAAAAAGAAAACTAAATGTTCACAATTATAGGCATGTTCTTTACATGAACTGATGCAAACCCTCAAAAAAAACAATCAAAATTCCAGATTCTGAGGTAGAATAGCACAAAAAATGCCAAGGTGGGTGGGGGGGGGGTATTACTTTTGCAAGTCATTGTGCAAACATGGCATGTAATGGGATATTTCAGTGCAAAGGAATTAGTGGCATTATTTCTTAATGAATAATAGCAAATACATTATGCATATTGTAAAACATCACTCTTCCTCTGCACAAAAAAAAATCTTTTAAATGTTTTTTTTTTCTTTTCATTTTTTATTAATTACTACATTGAGATATTATTTATTAGTGTAGCATAATGTTTTTGCTGAAATTTAAACCATGTGGAGCCGGGTGCTTAGTTCTAAAATCCACCAGGCTTCCCTATTTTTCAATATTTCTTCCCCATCTCCTCCTCTGTTGCTGTACAGTGCAAACGCTACCACATAAGAATAAATGAAGTTTTCCTTGAGAAAGCAAAGTTATTTCACACGTGAAACGCGTGTTGGGGTCTTCATTTATTTGTATGTGGTAACGTTTGTAGTGTGCACTGGCACTATGGGTAGACATTTACTTTTAATTATGTTTGATGAGAATTGGATGTCAGTTTTGGGAACAAGACCGCTGTGCTATTTGAGAGATAATATATGTACACACTTGTGCACATCCATCTCATATATGACTTCTATAAATGGATACACTGCTGGTTAACCTGTTACCTGTTTGGCTGTCATTTATCCAAATGGTTTCATTATATGTGTAATTAATAAATATACAGGGGGGAAAACACGTATTTGCTACACTGCCGACTTTACAAGTTTCCCCACCTACAAAGAATGGAGAGGTCTGTAATTTTTATCATAGGTTCACTTCAACTGTGAGAGACAGAATCTTAAAAAAGAATCACGTTTTACGATTTTTAAATAATAAATTGTATTTTATTGCATGAAATAAGTATTTGATCACCTACCAACCAGCAAGAATTCTGCCTCTCACAGACCTGTTAGTTTTTCTTTAAAAAACTCTCCTACTCTGCACTCATTACCTTATTAATTACCGTATTAATTGCTTCTGTTTGAACTTGTTACCTGTATAAAAGACACCTGTCCACACAATCAAACACGCTCCAACCTGTCTATCATGGTCTAGACCAAAGATTGTCTAAGGACACCGGGGACAAAATTGTAGACCTGCACAAGGCTGGGATTGGCTACAGGACAATAGCCAAACAGCTTGGTCAGAAGGCAACAACTGTTGGTTCAATTATTAGAGAATAGAAGAAACACAAGATGACGGTCAATCTTCTTGGTCTGGGGCTCCAAGCAGGATCTCGCCTCGAGGAGTAAGGATGATTCTAAGAAAGGTAATGAATCACCCCAGAACTACACGGGAGGACCTGGTGAATGACCTGAAAAGTGCTAGAACCAAAGACTCAAACATTACACCATCATGGATTAAAAGCCTGCAGGTCATGCAAGTTCCCCCTGCTCATGCCAGCACATGTCCAGGCCTGTTTGAAGTTCACCAATGACCATATGGATGATCCAGAGGAGGCATGGGAGAAGGTCAGATGAGACCAAAATAGAACTTTTTGGTATCAACTTCACTTGTGTTACGGATCCGGGTGGTGGAACCTCTGTGCTGCGGTGCAAGGAGGGACCCAGAGGGGCGTAACTAAGTATCAATTCGGACCGACCTAGGTCGTACGGCGGCTAACGACTCCATGATCAGGGAGGGACCGAGCAGAGGGACCAGGTGCTACTCTGGGGACGACCTTGTAAGAGAGCAGGTGACTCCCACGGGTCAGATGGCTGGGACTGACCGGTATAGCAGATGGGCACAGCAGGCAGGCTGACGAGTGGTCCTGGTGGATGGACTGGCAGACACGGCAGGTGACAGGCAGGAGCCTCTAGGTAGGCTGTCAGGTTGTCACGGCAAGTGACGGGCAGGAGCCTCCAGGTAGGCTGACAGGTGGTCACGGCAAGTGACAGGCAGGAGCCTCTAGGTAGGCTGTCAGGTGGTCACAGCAAGTGACAGCTGGAGCCTCCAGGTAGGCACGGCAGGTAGCAAGCGGGAGTCTCCAGGTAGGCACGGCAGGTAGCAAGCGGGAGCCTCCAGGTAGGCACGGCAGGTAGCAAGCAGGAGCCTCCAGGTAGGCACAGCAGGTAGCAAGCAGGAGCCTCCAGGTAGGCACGGTAGGTAGCGGGCAGGTGCTTCCAGGTAAGCAGGCGGGCAAAGCCCATAGACAGACTGGCAGACTGAACGGAAGACAGACTGTCGGGCTGGAGAGTAGTCAGGCTGGCGAACTGGACTGATAGTCAGGCTGGCGGGCAGGACTAGTAGTCAGGCTAGCAGCGGGACCTGAGGGCTGAAGCAGAGGTGAGTACACTGTGCATCAACTATTGCTCGGGCACCTCCATATTGGAGAAGGTGCTTTATATATGGGAGGACCTCCGGCAATTGGCCGGGGACTCCTTAGGGCGGCGCGCGCGACCCCTTTAAGAGGGAGGGAGCGCGCGCGCGCCCTAAGCACAGTGCCCAGGAAGCTGCGCGCGCCGGCAGAAGCAGGAAGAGGAGCGCTGGAGGACGTCGGGTGGGGAGTGCGGCGGTGAGAGGGACGGCGTCTCTGTCTGGCAGGGGGCAGAGACGCCGATGCTACAGTACCTCTCCCCTTTACGCCCCCTCTTTTTTAGGCCAGAAAGAAATTTTTCAAGTAGAAGCGGGGCATGAATGTTCTCCCTGGGTTCCCAAGTTCTCTCCTCTGGGCCAAACCCCTTCCAATCCACCAGAAAAAAAGGTCTTTCCTCTTACCCTCTTGGTGGCCAGAATGTTCTCTACCTCAAAAACATCCTCAGCGGAAACCGGAGTAGGGGGAGTACCTGGATTGTTGGAAAAAGAATTAAACACAACTGGTTTGAGGAGAGATACGTGGAAGGAGTTGGGAATCCGTAAGGTGGCCGGGAGTTTTAACTTGTAGGCCACTGGGTTGATTTGTTTGAGGACTTCAAATGGGCCGATGAACCGAGGACCCAACTTGTAGGAGGGTATTTTGAGTCGAACATGTTTGGAGGAGAGCCAAACCTTGTCTCCCGGACGGAATTGAGGCGGACCCAGACGTCTCTTGTCAGCATATCTCTTCATCCGCTCGGAGGACTGAAGAAGTGCGGACCTAGTATTTTCCCAAATGGTGGAAAATTCGCTGACCAGAGACTCCACGGCAGGGTTGTCCACAGAAGCGGAGACGGGAAACAGAATCCGAGGATGTTGACCATAGACTACAAAGAACGGGGACTTGGAAGTCGATTCGCTCTCATGATTGTTGTAGGAGAATTCGGCCCATGGTAGGAGGTCCACCCAATCGGTATGGTGAGCATTAACAAAGTGCCGGAGGTAGCTGGTAAGGATCTGGTTGATGCGCTCTACTTGGCCATTGGACTGTGGATGGTAAGCGGAGGAGAAATCCAGGGTGACATCCAGCAGTTTACACGTAGCTCTCCAGAAGCGTGAGGTGAACTGAACCCCTCGATCCGACACAATGTGGAGGGGTAGGCCATGGAGACGGAAGATGTGAAGGAAGAAGTCCTTAGCCAGCTCTGATGCAGACGGGAGACCAGGCAGAGGGATGAAGTGGGCCATTTTAGAAAAGCGGTCGGCGACCACCCAAATGACTGTACAGCCTGCAGAAACAGGGATATCTGTAATAAAGTCCATAGCAATGTGTTGCCAAGGGGCAGCAGGTACGGGAAGAGGCAGGAGGTGACCGGCTGGAAGATTGTAGCACCCTGAGGATTCGGCTGCTACAGGGGTATTGCACCTCAGCCAGAGGTGTGGTATTCCACTCCCGGGTAAGGATGGAGTGTGGAACTGAGCTCAGTTAGCTGCATGCACTACACACATCCCATTTCCGAGGAACATACCGACGGTACTCCCACTAGAGAAATGTGCAGGTACGACAGTGTCTGTTCCTGGCTGGAGTGGGAGGGGGGTGGAACATCCCAGTAGTGTAGGGGCAGATAGGGGGAGCAGCCTGGGTAAAGCTAGGAGCTCATTGGGTGCTGGTCACCTGAGCTCACACATAGAGGGAGTATATAAGGTGGGAACCATCTTAGATCAGGGTCAGTCTGTCAGTCTTTTGTCAGAGCAGAGCAGAGGAAGAGAGCAGAGGAGGAGAGCAGCTCCAAGGCCAAGAGAGAGAGGAGAAAGAAAGACCCAGAGGGGGAGAAAGAAGGAACTCCAAGAGCCCAAATTAGACCAGAGGGTGAAGAGTTGGCAACAGGGTACCGGATCCCAAGCTGGCAGAGGCTACAGCACACCTTAGCCAGGAACCGGAGGTCGTGGGCAGGATCTGCCACGACCACCCACTAAATCCACCCGGAAGGCAGACCAGGAATAGGGTCAGGGAACCCAGAGACAAGGGTTTACCACCAAGAGGCCCGAGGGAGCCGGACATAGGTGGATCCCTGGTGGGGAAGGCCAGAGAAGAGGACAGGACAGAAAGGGAGCTCAGGACCACGCTCCAGAATCACCTGGGGGTTGGCCGAGTCCAGGACCTGGTGGACGCAGCACGGCTCGGGTGGTCACTTAAGGCCGGAGTGACCAGAACAACTGCAGTAAGTAAACAAACCCTGAACTGCACAGCCCGACTCTGAGTCTCATTTCCATCCCCGCTGCACCACCACAACCCCCATCCTCTGCAACTGACCCCCTGAGGCTATACCCCTCCCTTTGGGGGTTATACTACCTAAGCTGCACATACACCACCAGCCTCAGCGGACCCTGCTGCAGCGGCGGCCGTATTGACCGCAATTCAACGGGTGGCGTAGTCGACACAAAAGAACATCTAGTAACATCATAAGGACTGCCACACACTGAGCTTGACACCCTGGGCACGGACCGGGTCACAGCCACTCGGAGACTACAACCCCCATCTGATCCGGCTCCGGGTATCCCCAACAACACTGGCCCAGGGGGCGCGTCAAGATGTCTGGGAACTTTGTTGCGGGCACAAGATGAACAGGCCGAGACGAAGTCTACCACATCCTTGCGCAGGGTAGGCCACCAGTAATGCCGGGTAATGAGCAGGAAAGTTTTCTTCAGACCGGCATGGCCGGCTAGTTTAGATGAATGACCCCAGTGAAGAAATCTTCTCCCGATCTGGAACCGCTACAAACGTCTTACCGGGTGGGAGACGAGTCAGATCTAAGGGGGCTACTGTCGGGAGATCAGCGGCTAGGGTGTCAAGGGAGGACCGGGGAGCGGCGCTGCGGGTCTGGATACTTCTGCTGCGAACAGTCGTTCATCTCCCGGCTTCTCACAGCGGAAGTAGCCGCACAGGCAGCGGCGCTCGCCGGTCCTCACCAATACGATTCCGCACGCCGTTCCTCACCAATACGATTCGCTGACCGCGACCTATCAGTGATCTTGCCGCAAAAGTTAAACACCGCTGTGCTGATTGGTCGCGGCCGATTTGGGCGCCACATTTAAATAGAGGCTGCAACCAATCACCGATTTTGGCATCAAATTTAAACAACGCTCTGCTGATTGGTCACGCCCGCCAGCCGACCGCGACCAATCAGCGAGATTGGCGCCAAATTTAAACACCGCTCTGCGAGATTGGCGCCAAAGTTAAACAACGCTCTGCTGATTGGTCGTGGCCGCGACCAATCAGCAAGATTGGCGCCAAATTTCAACAACGCTCTGCTGATTGGTCGCAGCCGCCGGCCGACCGCGACCAATCAGCGATTTTTGCTTGAAATTTAAACACCGCTCTGCTGATTGGTCGCGGCCGCCAGAGATTAGCGCCAGATTTAAACAACGCTCTGCTGATTGCCGGCCATGACCAATCAGCGATTTTGGTGCCAAATTTAAACACCCCTCTGCTGATTGGTCGCGTTTGCAGGCCGCGAACAATCAGCATTATTGGCGCCAAATTTAAACACCACTTTGCTGATTGTGCCCGGTCGGCCGCATACATATTCTAGAATACCCGATGCGTTAGAATCGGGCCACCATCTAGTAAAATAATAAACACTTATACTCACCTTCCCTCCTCACCTCTGCTCCAGCGCTGAGTCCTGTCTGCAGCAGCTCATGTCGGCATCTGAGCTGCGCACGCTCTCAGAAGCCGAGGTGAGCTGCTGCTGCTGTCGGCACATTCACTCCTTTCCACGCCGGGACTATGGGTGTGGAGAAGAGTGAATATGCTTTCTCTTTAGCGGCGGCCACTGACAGCAGGAGCCGGGGCTCAGCGCTCCTCCGTGCCCGCTACTAAAGAAAATGAATATTCCGTCTTTTCCACGCCCATGGGAGTGGAGAAGAGGGAATATTCATGTCTCTTTAGCAGCGGGCACACGTGGTAGCTGCAGCAGCGGCTACAGCGTGTGCTCCGCTCCTCCACTGCTGCAACCTGCTCCTCTGCCGCCGCAAACTTCTACTCACCTATCCTCCTCGTTCCCAGGCTGCTTGGGGCCCTCACGGGCCCCCTCCGGCCACGGGCCCCATAGCAGTGGCGTGGTCTGCCGCCTTGGCGGTACGCCACTGTATCCAATTAATAACCTGTTCACACTGATCAGTTCGCAATACTGGTGTTGTTCTGTGCTTCCCTAGTAATTCGGTCAAGAAGTGGGAGCGAGAAGATGTGGCTGTTGGTTGTGGCACATTTTCACCTTGGCCACGGCCCCGTCCTCTGCACGCACCATCACCAGAACGTCCACTTCCACGTCCCTTGCCACGCGCCTTGCCCATTGTAAAGGAAGTAAAATAGCTTACACTCGCACTATCATTGGAAAAAGGGTAATAAAAAAGTAGATTAGAACCGTGGAAGAGGAAAACCACAGTTCTATTTCTCTGGCCTACACCCGATTCTTTTAAACAATCTGAACAATCAGGGAGAAAATATTACTGTTTTTCTTTACGGAAAAAATACCAAAAGCTGAATATTAGAGATTTTTTACCGTGGAACAGCAAAACCTCAGTTATAATTTACTGGTGTATGTATACCAAACTTTTTTAAATATATATATATTTGCGGCTGAACAGTGAGCGACACACTCAAACTGTTTTTTTTAGATACAAATGGCCCAAAAGTGGATAATACAGAGGTTTGAACCGTGGAACTGCAAAACCACACTTGTATTTCTCGGGCCTACACCAGACTATTTTCAACAGATATATTTGTGTCTGAACAATCAGGAGACACTATTATTTATTTTTTACGGCAAAAAATGCCAAAAGCAGGATAATAGAGATTTTTTACCGTGGAACAGCAAAACCACAGTTATAATTTACTGGTGTATACCAGACTATTTTCAACAGATATATTTGTGTCTGAACAATCAGGAGACACTATTATTTATTCTTTATGGCCAAAAATTGCGAAAAGCAGGATAATACAGAGATTTTTTACTGTGGAACTGCAAAACGACACTTGTATTTCTCGGGCCTACACCAGACTATTTTCAACAGATATATTTGTGTCTGAACAATCAGGAGACACTATTATTTATTTTTTTCGGCAAAAAATGCCAAAAGCAGGATAATAGAGATTTTTTACCGTGGAACAGCAAAACCACAGTTATAATTTACTGGTATATACCAGACTTTTTTAAATATACAGTACAGACCAAAAGTTTGGACACACTTTCTTATTTAAAGATTTTTCTGTATTTTCATGACTATGAAAATTGTATATTCACACTGAAGGCATCAAAACTATGAATTAACACATGTGGAATTATATACATAACAAAAAAGTGTGAAACAACTGAAAATATGTCTTATATTCTAGGTTCTTCAAAGTAGCCACCTTTTGCTTTGATGACTGCTTTGCACACTCTTGGCATTCTCTTGATGAGCTTCAAGAGGTAGTCACCAGAAATGGCTTTCACTTCACAGGTGTGCCCTGTCAGGTTTAATAAGTGGGATTTCTTGCCTTATAAATGGGGTTGTGACCATCAGTTGTGTTGTGCAGAAGTCTGGTGGATACACAGCTGATAGTCCTACTGAATAGACTGTTAGAATTTGTATTATGGCAAGAAAAAAGCAGCTAAGTAAAGAAAAACGAGTGGCCATCATTACTTTAAGAAATGAAGGTCAGTCAGTCCGAAAAATTGGGAAAACTTTGAAAGTGTCCCCAAGTGCAGTTTCAAAAACCATCAAGTGCTGCAAAGACACTGGCCCACATGTGGACCGCCCCAGGAAAGGAAGACCAAGAGTCACCTCTGCTTCTGAGGATAAGTTTATCCGAGTCACCAGCCTCAGAAATCGCAGGTTAACAGCAGCTCAGATTAGAGACCAGGTCAATGCCACACAGAGTTCTAGCAGCAGACACATCACTTCAACAACTGTTAAGAGGAGACTTTGTGCAGCAGGCCTTCATGGTAAAATAGCTGCTAGGAAACCACTGCTAAGGACAGGCAACAAGTAGAAGAGACTTGTTTGGGCTAAAGAGCACAAGGAATGGACATTATACCAGTGGAAATCTGTGCTTTGGTCTGATGAGTCCAAGTTTGGGATCTTTGGTTCCAACCACCGTGTCTTTGTGCGACTCAGAAAAGGTGAACAGATGGACTCTACATGCCTGGTTTCCACCGTGAAGCATGGAGGAGGAGGTGTGATGGTGTGGGGGTGCTTTGCTGGTGACACTGTTGGGGATTTATTCAAAATTGAAGGCATACTGAACCAGCATGGCTACCACAGCATCTTTCAGCGACATGCTTTTCCATCCGGTTTGCGTTTAGTTGGACCATCATTTATTTTTCAACAGGACAATGACCCCAAACACACCTCCAGGCTGTGTAAGGGCTATTTGACCAAAAGAGAGAGTGATGGGGTGCTACGCCAGATGACCTGGCCTCCACAGTCACCAGACCTGAACCCAATCGAGATGGTTTGGGGTGAGCTGGACCGCAGAGTGAAGGCAAAAGGGCCAACAAGTGCTAAGCGTCTCTGGGAACTCCTTCAAGATTGTTAGAAGACCATTTCCGGTGACTACCTCTTGAAGCTCATCAAGAGCATGCCAAGAGTGTGCAAAGCAGTCATCAAAGCAAAAGGTGGCTACTTTGAAGAACCTAGAATATAAGACATATTTTCAGTTGTTTCACACTTTTTTGTTAAGTATATAATTCCACATGTGTTAATTCATAGTTTTGATGCCTTCAGTGTGAATGTACATAGTCATGAAAATACAGAAAAATCTTTAAATGAGAAGGTGTGTCCAAACTTTTGGTCTGTACTGTATATATATTTGCGGCTGAACAGTGAGCAACACACTCAAACTGTTTTTTTTTTTAGATACAAAAGGCACAAAACTGGATAATACAGAGATTTCACCCGTGGAACTGCAAAACCACACTTCTGTTTCTGTGGCCTATACCAGACTCTTTTCAACAGATATATTTTTGTCTGAAAAATCAGAGACACACTTTTTTTTTGGGGGGGGCGGGGGAGGCGACACCAATATGACGGGTATTTGTACAGTGTGAAGGAGGAAAAAATAGAGGATTTAGATGAAAAAAAAAGGATTTTTCCTGGCCCCCGAGACCTGGAGCTAAGTCCAGCAATTTCAGAAACAGGAGCACACAGGACTGTAATGCAGCGTTTGCTGGTATAACCACTGCGTCTCCTATACAGCCTGCCTGCCTTGCTGCCTGATATCTGGGATGGATATTAGTCCTGAGAAGGACTGCTTGTTTGATCTTGCAGCCTTTACAGACCCTACACTAACTATTTTGCAGGATAAATCTCTCCCTAGCTCAGCAGCGCTGTCCCTACACTGTCTAATCCGGAGCGACTGTGTCCAAGATGGCGGCGCCCGGTTTTAAATACTCGAGGTGACGCTGTGCGGCCAGCCAATCACTGTAATGCCCACAAACAACATGGCTGCGGCATTACAGTGACTGGCTGGCAATCCCTGCATGTTCATTGGCTCTGTAAAGAGCGCCAAACATGCAGGGCGGAAACCCGAGCTCCCGCCCGAGTAACCCGGAAATGCTCGGTGCTCGCCGAACATCCCGAGTGGCGTGATGCTCGGGCGAGTACTGAGCAGTGTCGAGCATGCTCGCTCAACACTAATCATCAGTTTAGAATATCAGAGAAGCAATTTCACCAAGACAGAGAAACCCCTGGAAGTCTCACAACACTGAATGGGCAGGTATCACAACACTGTACACATCATTACTGGTCCAAAAGCTTCTGCTTAGTAATATTTTCTCTGGCCCTATACAGTGAATGTACACTACTAAGTCTAATTCACCTTTGCCCCAATAGTGGCCAGCTAAAGACAAAAAGGTGAATCAGAGAAAGGCTCTCACATATACAATGGTGTGCAATAAACGTACACAATTCAATAGCTCTTGGTGATCAAGTAAGTAAACTAAACACAAAAGGTTATGTAAATCTTCTTGTTTTACAATTACACTCAATAAACAGAAGACTATTTGTGATTAATGTTTCAGACAATGTGAATACGCTGTTCTCAAGATGTTGTTACTTATTAACATTATCTTGTGTCTAAACATCAAGTAAATACAAAGTAAAGTTAAACAGAATGAGCCTCATCTGTCTGTCAATATATAACCAGACTGGAGCAATGCTGTTTTGAATACATTCTGCATATTTCAATATGGATTCAAAATAGCCATTTTTATATTTACGATACAAATCGGCATTGCTGGGTCTTACAATATGACAATGACCTGAAACACACAGCCAGGGCAACTAAGGAGTGGCCTAGCCAGTCTCCAGACCTGAATCCAATAGAAAATCTTTGGAGGGAGCTGAATCTCAATGTTGCCCAGCGACAGCCCCGAAACCTGAAAGATCTTTAGAAGATCTGTATGGAGGATTGCACAAAAATCCCTGCTGCAGTGTGTGCAAACTTGGTCAAGAACTACAGGAAACATCTGACCTCTGTAATGACAAACAAAGGTTTCTGTACCAAATATTAAGTTCTGTTTTTCTATTGTATAAAATACTTATTTCATACAATAAAATGTAAATTAATTATGCAAAAATCATACAATTTGTTTTCTGAATTTTTTTCAATATTCTGTCTCTTACAGTTGAAGTGTACCTATGATAAAAATTACAGACCTCTCCATGCTCTGTAGGTGGGAAAACTTGCAAAATCGTCAGTGTAGCAAATACTTATTTTCCCCACTGTATATATTTTATTTTATAGGCATCCTCTGCATAAAAATTAAAAAATGAATCATACTCACACGTATTACTCCAAGGCAGGGCCGGATCCAGGTTTTCGTTGGCCCCGATCGAAAGAGTCTCAGTGGGCCCCTTAACACATACCACAATTCAAGATGCAAAGATATAGCAGAGAAATATATATATAGTACAATGCCAAAGATTTCACTTACTTCTTATGACGCGCCCCTTGGGCCGTGTGTGGGTTACCCGGAGCCGGGTCTCTGGGGGTTGTAGTCTCCGTGGCGGCGACCCGGTCCCGTGGCTCAGGGTGGTCAAACCAGTGGCAGTATTTTATATGTTTTAGGTTAATGTCCGACTACGCCACCCGTGGATTGCGGTCAGGGTGTACCGCCGCTGCGTGGCAGACCGCTGAGGCTGGTGTTGTGTGCGCAGCAGAGGATGGGACAACTCCTCACGGGAGGAGTATAGCCTCAGGGCAGTGAGTGTGGATGATGGAAGTGATGGTGCACGGGTGAAGCAGGAAAGACTTAGAGTCTTTGCAGTGCAGTTCAGGGTCTTTACTGATGATGATAAGGCAGACCCTCCCGGGAGTACTGGCTAGCATAAGAGGCCGGGTCAGTCTGTGAACAAACAGGAGTTCCCCTGGCCAGGTGGAGTTGTAGGCCTCCCCGTCTGTCTGCACTCTTCCTGGCTACCTTGCTGTAAGCGAGTGGAAGTAGCCCACGTCCCTGAGTGTACCGTGTGGTGCTCACCCGTATGGCTGGTGACTTGGGGCCTTCTGTTAGCCTCCGCTCCTCGATGGCGGTGCTGGTCCCTTGCTCGTGACTGAGCCTCCGGGCTTCTATGGCCAGAGGACCTGGAATCCCCTGCCGGCTGGTTTCTGCTGCTGGACGTAGAGATCCTCACAGCCTCGGACTCCGTTGTCCGGTCGTAGTGTCTTCAGACAGGACGAGCTATATCTGCTTCAAGTCCCTGGCACTCAGCTCCTGCTCCTATAGAGCTCCTAGCTGTTGCTTTCCCTGTGTCTGGAACTTCACTCTCAACTAGACTCAGCTCTGTCTCAGCCTCCAGTCTCTGGTCTCTCTGGAGCTTCACTTCCTAACCCCGCCCCAGATCCAGTTTATATAGGGCAGGTTCCTCCCCTATCTGGTCTGGGACAGGAGGTGTTGCATGTTCAAGGGCTCCTGACCAGGGAACCTCCCACTTGCTCCCAGACGTGATATTTCTATCACCGTGGCAACCAGACCCCTGGGGTGCCACACTTACATTACATGGGTGATATCTATTGAAAATTCTACAATAGCTGAAAAAAACGGCGAATCCTTGCAGCGCACAGTGCAGACTGGACAGTATAGTCCTCCATACAGTATTATGGGCACCACATAGTCCTCCATACAGTATTATGGACACCATATAAGGCTCTATACAGAATAATGGACCCCATATAATGCTCTATACAGAATAATGGGCCCCATATATTGCTCCATACAGAATAATGGACCCATATAATGTTACAGACGGAATATTGACCCCCATATAATGCTCCAAACGGAATACTGGCCCCCCATAATGCTCCATTCAGAATAATGGACCCCATATAATGCTCTTTACAGAATAATGGGCCCCGTATATTGCTCAGTACAGTATTATGGGCCCCATATATTGCTCCATACAGAATACAGAGTCTGTATCAGGAGTGCAGCAGGCAGAGTCTGTATCAGAAGTACAGCAGGCAGAGTCTGTATCAGGAGTGCAGCAGGCAGAGTCTGTATCAGGAGTGCAGCAGGCAGAGTCTGTATCTGGAGTGCATCAGGCAGAGTCTGTATCAGGAGTGCAGCAGGCAGAGTCTGTATCAGGAGTGCAGCAGGCAGAGTCTGTATCAGGAGTGCAGCAGGCAGAGTCTGTATCAGGAGTGCAGCAGGCAGAGTCTGTATCAGAGTGCAGCAGGCAAATTCTGTATCAGGAGTGCAGCAGACAGAGTCTGCATCAGGAGTGCAGTAGGCAGAGTCTGCATCAGGAGTGCAGTAGGCAGAGTCTGCATCAGGAGTGCAGCAGGCAGAGTCTGCATCAGGAGTGCAGCAGGCAGATTCTGCATCAGGAGTGCAGCAGGCAGAGTCTGCATCAGGAGTGCAGCAGGCAAAGTCTGCATCAGGAGTGCAGCAGGCAGAGTCTGTATCAGGACTGGTACGCAACCTTACATAACTTAGACTGCAGAACAGGAACGTTCCAGCCAACCCAATAGATGAAGACCCAATCAGGATTCCTCACATTTAAAAAAATTAGTGGCAGATCACTTATTTCACTACTGTACAAATAGTGTAAATAAAACCCACACCTCTTCCAGTACAGCCAACCCAGGAGATGGAGACCTAACCAGGAGTGTTCAATGCTGCGCATTGGTGCCACAGATCCT
The DNA here is from genome assembly GCF_046119375.1 of Phyllobates terribilis. Lineage (NCBI taxonomy): Eukaryota > Metazoa > Chordata > Amphibia > Anura > Dendrobatidae > Phyllobates > Phyllobates terribilis. The sequence goes on along the minus strand of NW_027362797.1, from coordinate 11,753,842 downwards.
AGAGGGGTGCATGGACGGATTCTTCCACAAGAGGCCCTCATAGCATTCACACACCTCCACCTTCCACCTCAGACCACCAGAGGGAGCCCGGATAGGGATATAAAAAGGGAAGGTGGAGCTAGGTAGTTAGTCAGTCTAGAGTCCACAGAAAGTGAAGTCTGTGAGAAAGTCAGTCCAGCCCAGACTCTGGGAGCTCAGGTTAGTGAGCCTAAGGCGTGCCGACGCCGTAAGAGCGGTGAAGAGTAGCGAGGCCTACTGCCAGTGTGAAGCCTAATGAGGGCCCCGAGCGGCTGAAGGCAAGTGGAGTAGCGAGCTACATAGGGGGCAGAGGAGCTTAGCCAGCTCACCCCAAGACCATATACCGGACACCGGGTCCACGTCTGCAGGGATTCCTTAGGCCCAGCAGAAACTACCAGAACCCCTGGTGAACTATATGTCCCAGGAACACCAAAAGCTGACCGTTATACCAGGGTCAGGAGTCACTGAGGCCCAAGAAACCAGGGAGTGTGATCTCCAACAGAAGGCCCTACCACCAGGTCAGCTGGTGCAAGACAGAGACCAAGTTAGGCCTAGCTCCAGGCAGGTCATAAACTTGCCAGGAAAAGGCAAGAAGCAGGAGGCCCCACACCCGCTCACTGGGGAGAGTCCCGATATGCACCCGTCACCCTACAGTGCCGTGGATCGTGCCTGAAACACCACCAGTAAAGGTACTGAAGTGAACTGTTGTGAGTGTGCCTATTCTTCCTCCGACCCGGCTGGGTCCCCTCTGTCCTGCATCCCTTCTCCTACGCTGCCCTGAGGCCCTGCTCCACCTGTGGGGAGCCGCACCACCTAAGCTGCTTGATCACCGGCCTCAGAGGACTGTAGCAGCGCTGGTGATCCTCACCAGACACCACGGGTGGCGTCACGAACAATTTCCCCTTTCCCATATAATTTTCCCCCACATTTCCGCGACATCCCCCAAATCTAATAACTAGGCCCGGGCGCCGAGTCGTCCCCAACACTCTGGGCGCGTCATCTCTTCCTGGCGTCACGAACAGGATTCCGTGCCTGCTGCAATGACAGAGTGTTGTGCCCGTTGCCACCGGTACTATGCGCCTTTAATCAAAAACTGTGTATTTAACTGTGGCGAAGATTGCCGCCATTGTTGTGCCGCCGAGCGGGAAGAAGGGCGTAACCGCGGGAAACTGAGAGGCGTACCTGCTGAAGCGCGCGAAGCTCCGGACACGCCCCACGCCTCGACGTCAAACCAGGAAGTGCCAGGTCCTGGAAGGAGCCTCGGTGAGCGCTCTGACGTAGGACGCAAGCGACGCAAGGTCCTGAAAGAAGACCGTTACCTGTGGAGCTGCGGCCTACCGGAAGACAAGAAGGTAGGCTACGGTTCGCTAGGGGGGCGCCAGAATGTCCGAAGAACAGCACAACACCGGAGTACCGGTTACTGGCTCTGATAATCAACCTGCGCTCGGCGCCGAGCAGGCCAAAGCAGACGCTCCACCAGCAGGGCCAGTAACCCCTGTCATACCCATGGCCCTACCGTACATCCCTGGAGCGAAGTGGCTCCCCCAGTACAGCGGTAAACCAGATACCCTTCTGGATTCAAAAGGAAAATATGTGGTATACTGGATATGTACTCTATGACAGGCAAGCAAAGAGCCGCTGTTGTATTGGGACAATTGACTGGTGCTGCGGAGTGAGAAGTAGAAACCTGGTCGGCCACAGACCAGGAGTCAGTATCCGCAATCTTTAAAAAGTTACAGACTGTCTTTGAGAATCGTACTGAGACAGACCTCCGGATGAGGTTCTACAACTGCTCTCAGCAACCGGAGGACAGTGTTCGGGACTATGCCTGGCGTTTGCAAGGGACCCTGTGAGCTCTGAAACAGGTTAGTCCAACCAGCATCAATGATGAAAATAAAATGCTGAAGGAACAGTTTATCCGGGGACTGAGGTCCCAAGAGGAGAGCAGGACTGTGCGTTGGTGCTCCCTAGATCATCCAGATGCCACCTTTGACACCCTTAAGGACATGGCTATAAAAGGACTGCAGCCCCTGGAAACAACTGCTATCCAATGTTACCAGGGTGGGGCCACCCCAGTGCCTGCGGCGTCCACCTTTTCCCCGGTAGCTGCTGAAGCCAAGGTGCAAGCAACATCCCCTAGTGAGCTGGACAGCCTGCGCTCTGAAGTGCGTCAGTTGAGCAAAACCCTGACCACTGTGCTGAGTGCCCTGCAGCTGCAGACGGAGCCCGAGGAGGAAGGAAGGATCCTTCTAGCCGACAGCCCTGAGGATGTCCCCTGGATGAGAAGGAGGAGGAGGACAACGCCACCCCCTGGGAGGACTAGCGACCAACACCGCCCACCGAGGGACCCTGTCTGCCACCGATGCCACAAGACAGGTCACACCGTCCAGAGCTGTCCTTTAAACGAGCAAACCCTGGGGCCGAGGGCCGACACCCAGGAGTAGACCCCCCAGGCCCATCAAACTGGTACCGCAGGTTCGTGGGAGGAAGACCTTTCCTGTCCATCGTGCTGGACAGCATCGCGACACCCGGCTCTGCTGGACACAGGATCTCAGGTAACCATCATGCCTGATGTCCTCTACAAAAGGTTCTGGTTCATAGACGAACTTCACCCACCAGATCCAAATCTTTTCGTCTATGCCTCAAACGGCCTCCCTCTTAACCTAGTCGGGGTTAAGGGTGTGGCAGTAAAGGTGGGAAGAGTGGAACTGAAGGACCAGGGACTAATTGTAGTAGAGACTAATCCTGATGATACAGACTTGTATATGGTACTTGGCATAAATGTTGTTAGTAACTGTTTGGGAGAAGTGTTGTTCTTGCTCCAACAGATAGCTGACACTGCCAGACCAGGGCAGAGAAGGGCGCTCCAGAAAGAGATCCGAGCCCTTATGTACCAGCAACAGGTAAAGCTAACAGGCGGTGAAATTGGTAATGTACGGGTGACAGACCCGGTACCCATTGTGATTCCCCCGATGAGTGAAATGCTGATTTGGTGTAGAGCAGCAATAGGTTTCAAAGGACGGAGCTACCAGGCGGTAGTAGAGCCCCTTACCTCGGAGCATAGGCCTACACTCTTGACTGCCAGAGGGGTAGTGGATGTACGCAATGGGAGGGTGCTCGTACGCCTAATAAACTATGGGGAGGACGAGGTTAGATTACCACGCTACGCCACTGTTGCCAAACTGTACACGGTAAATAACAACTCCATACACAAGGCGGAGTCCTTAACCTCACCAGACGAAGTGGAGGATAATGACCCGGGAACCCAGGTGGAGAATTGGTGTCAACAGCTCCATGTTGGGACAGACACCACTCCTGCCCATCAGAAGCAGGGTGTACACCGGGTGGTTCAGGAATACGAGCAGGTATTCAATAAGCACCCACTTGACTTTGGGAGGATTAAGGGGGTTCAAACCATATCCCCACAGGTGACCATCCACCCATCAAAGAACGTTACAGGCCTATACCACCAGCACACTACCAGAAGGCGAAGGAGATGTTGCACGACATGAAGAAGGCAGGGGTAGTAAGGGATAGTTGTAGTCCCTGGGCAGCTCCCCTAGTTCTAGTCAGGAAAAAGGACGGAAGCATGAGAATGTGTGTAGATTACAGACAAGTAAATCACATTACACATAAAGATGCATACCCTTTACCACGTATAGAGGAATCACTGGCTGCCTTGAAGTCTGCAAATTACTTCTCCACCCTTGACCTCACTAGCGGGTACTGGCAAGTAGCTGTTGCTGAGGAGGTTCGGGAGAAGACGGCCTTCACCACCCCGATGGGACTCTGGGAGTTCAATAGTATGCTGTTTGGAGTCTGCAACGCCCCCGGAACGTTTCAGAGATTGATGGAGTGCTGCCTGGGACACCGCAACTTCGAGACTGTACTACTATACCTGGATGATGTAATCGTGTACTCCAAAACGTATGAGGACCACTTGAAGCACCTGGCGGAGGTATTTGAGTCGCTGTCCCGGTATGGGATGAAGCTGAAGCCCTCAAAGTGCCACCTGCTCAAGCGAAAGGTACAATACCTGGGGCACATCGTTAGTCCTGAGGGACTAGCACCAGACCCATAGAAGGTCACTGCCATCCAGAAATGGCCGGAGCCGAAGAGCCTCAAGGAGGTACGTCAGTTCCTGGGACTAGTTGGGTACTACCGGAGGTTTGTGAAGGACTATACCAAGAAAGCGGCACCTCTGCAAGACCTCCTAGTAGGACAGTCCCCCAGAGGCAGAAATCCCCCGTTCCAGTGGGGTAAGGAGCAGGCTGAATCCTTTAATGTGATGAAGGAGATCCTGACCGGCGAAGAGATCCTAGCCTACCCTGACTACAGCCAACCGTTCCTGCTGTACACTGATGCCAGCAACGAAGGATTAGGAGCTGTACTGAGTCAGAAGTAGAGAGAGGCCGAGAGAGGGTGATTACCTATGCAAGCAGGAAGCTCCGCCCGACCGAGAGGAACCCGGAGAACTATAGCAGCTTCAAGTTGGTCTGGGCCATCACCGAGCGGTTCAAGCACTACCAGGCCTCCAGTAAATTCACTGCCTTCACTGATGACAACCCCTTGACTCATCTAGAAACAGCCAAGTTAGGAGCCATGGAGCAGCGGTGGATGGCTCGGCTGTCAAACTACCAATTCACTATTAAGTACCGGGCGGGCTGCAAGAACGCCAACGCCGATGCCCTGTCCAGGATGCCTCACCAGTCGGACACTGAAGAAGAAGTGGATGACCTGGAGGAGATTGAACTACCTGCCTTTCATCAGAATGGGATGGTCCACGAGCAACGAGCCTCCAGGAGGCCTCGCGGTAAGACATTAAATCCCCTGCCTCACCACAGCTGGAAGGAGACCCAGGACAGCGACCCGGTTGTCAGCCGTATCAAAGAACTGATAACCCAGGAAAGTTCCTCCCTGGAGAAGGAAGCGTCTCTCCAAGCCAAGCAGCTGTGGAGGGAGAAGAGCCGGCTGTTCATCTATAGAGAGAAGCTGTGCCGGAGGTACGTCAACTCCAAAACCCATGAGATGATATGGCAGATAGTGGTGCCCAAGACAGACATCCAGATGGTGTTGGAGGCCTACCACGATCAGGCGGGGCACTTTGGCTGGAAGAAGCTAGAAACCCTGCTGAAGTGTCGGTTTTATTGGGTAGGAATGTGCAGTTCCATCGAGAGGTGGTGCCGGAATTGTGTACCCTGTAGCCTCAGAAGAAGAGACTACAGCAGCCAGAAGGCACCCCTGCAACCCATCAAGACAACTCGACCTTTGGAGATTGTGGCCCTGAATCATGTCAAGCTGTCACCCAGCAGGTCAGGATATTCTTATGCCCTGACCATGGTGGATCACTACTCTCGGTTCCTGGTGGTCGACCCCGTCAAGGATCTGACGGCAGAAACTGCGGCGAAGACGTTTCAGGCGTACTTCTGCAGGCCCCATGGATACCCGGAGCAGGTGCTGTCGGATCAAGGCCCAATCTTTGAAGCCGAATTGTTCAAGGAGTTCTGCCATCTGTACGGGTGTACCACCCCCAAACCAACGGTCTCTGTGAAAAGATGAATAACATCATCATCGACCTGCTGAAGACCTTACCACTAGAGGAGAGAAATCAGTGGCCAGACCTACTACCAGACATGGTAGATCTGTACAACCACATACCTGTGAGTTCCACCAATTGTACTCCAGCTTATCTCATGCGAACAGGACCCGGGAAGTTGCCCATGGATCTGGAGCTTGGTGTAGTAGAACCAGAAGCAGATATGTCTACTGAGGACTGGGACATGACTAGACAGGAGCAGTACAGGAGAGTACAGGCCTGTGTTGAAGACAGTCTCACTCGGGTAAGGGACAAGCAGGAAGCCCACTACAATAAAAGTGCGCCCGCAGAACCCTTCACACCAGGAGAAGTGGTGTTAAAAAGGAAAAGGAGAAACCACAAACTTGATGACCAGTGGGAGAGAGAACCCTACACTGTGTTAAATTCAAGATTTGATAATAGGAAGACCTGCCTAATTAGTAGAGACGGAGGAAGAACGACTGCAACGGTATCTAGAGACCATCTGAAGTTGTGTCCAGACCTGCTAAAGCCCCAAGAAGAAGTGCCTCTCACCGTACCGGAGGAACCTAAAGAAGCAATACTCCATACTGACTTAGGAGATTTCCCGGCAGATTGGCCTCAACTAGGAGGAGCAGTAATAATCCCTGTGATCCACTTCTTTCAACAGCCAGAAGACCCTCCACAGCAAGGAGAGCCTGTAAGTGCTTCAGAAGAGCCTGCTCAAGAAGAATCCCCAGAAGAAGGATCCCCGGTTGGAGCAGAGCAAGAAGGCCCAGCCAATGGTATACTTGCCAGTCCTGTAGAGAGGTTAAGGCAACCCTGCAGCTCCCCAACAATTAGAACTGACAGAATGGGAGGTAGTGCAAATACTAGTGCCTCACACATCCCACTACCACGTAGGTCGACGCGTAGCACACGAGGTCAGACCCCTGTCAGATACAGAGAGTAAAGAAGGAAACTGACAGTGTAAATAATTGCCCTTGGGGTATCATATTGTGTATTTTCATGTATATGTACTTATCAGCTTGTGTTTTGCCTTATAATGGACAATTTAAGTGAAATGGACACTTCCCTTGTTATCTCTAGTTACCCGTCAGGGTACATAAAGAACTTTGTGGCTGAGGACTATGTGCAGCCCAAAAACTGTTGCTGTAAATAATTGCACTGGAGTGCCCCTTTAGGTGACCTCAGAAAAAAAACCTGTCTGGTGTGGCACAAGCGGAGGTACAACTCAGGATTGTCATGCCCTGCAGCGACCCCAGGGCCTACGTGGAGGGTTTGCTTTGGACAGGTCCCTCAAGCTACCAAGTACTCTACCCTGTGAGATGGACATCCTGTCGGGAACCTCACCGGAAGAGACTTGAATTCTGGGGTTGCTTATTGAACTGTACATATCTATTTATTATTTATAATGTTTTATATGTAACGTTTAAGTAAAGTGCCTCCCATAAAGGGAAGAGTTATCGTTATTGTTGTCATAAAAAAAGTACTTCAGTCCGGGAGTACTGAGCTTTGCTAGGGGGGAATGTGGCGCCCTGCTGTGCATTGGTGCCACAGATCCTAGAGGGGCGCATGGACGGATTCCTCCACAAGAGGCCCTCATTGCATTCACACACCTCCACCTTCCACCTCAGACCACCAGAGGGAGCCCGGATAGGGATATAAAAAGGGAAGCTGGAGCTAGGCAGTTAGTCAGTCTTGAGTCCACAGAGAGTGAAGTCTGTGAGAAAGTCAGTCTAGCCCAGAGTCAGGGAGCTCAGGTTAGTGAGCCTAAGGCGTGCCGACGCCGTAAGAGCGGTGAAGAGTAGCGAGGCCTACTGCCAGTGTGAAGCCTAGTGAGGGCCCCGAGCGGCCGAAGGCAAGTGGAGTAGCGAGCTACATAGGGGGCAGAGGAGCTTAGCCAGCTCACCCCAAGAATATATATCGGACACCGGGTCCGCGTCTGCAGGGATTCCTTAGGCCCAGCAGAAACTACCGGAACCCCTGGCGAACTATATGTCCCAGGAACACCAAAAGCTGACCGTTATACCAGGGTCAGGAGTCACTGAGGCCCAAGAAACCAGGGAGTGTGATCTCCAACAGAAGGCCCTACCACCAGGTCAGCTGGTGCAAGACAGAGACCAAGTTAGGCCTAGCTCCAGGCAGGTCATAAACTTACCAGGAAAAGGCAAGAAGCAGGAGGCCCCACGCCCGCTCACTGGGTAGAGTCCCGATATGCACCCTTCACCCTACAGTGCCCTGGATCGTGCCTGAAACACCACCAGTAAAGGTACTGAAGTGAACTGTTGTGAGTGTGCCTATTCTTCCTCCGACCCGGCTGGGTCCCCTCTGTCCTGCATCCCTTCTCCTACGCTGCCCTGAGGCCCTGCTCCACCTGTGGGGAGCCGCACCAACTAAGCTGCCTGATCACCGGCCTCAGAGGACTGTAGCAGCGCTGGTGATCCTCACCAGACACCACAGGTGGCGTCACAAACAATTTCCCCTTTCCCATATAACTTTCCCCCACTTTTCCTTGCCTTTTAAAGAGTGACCCCAGGGTACAGGCCCGGGAGCCGGCCACCGCGACATCCCCCAAATCTAACAACAAGGCCCGGGCGCCGAGTCATCCTCAACACCCTGGGCGTGTCATTCACATTGCCCTAAATGAGGGCCTAACACCCCCGAAGTGTCATCAATGTCATCAGACTACAAGTAGTTTAACACAGACCCATGCCTGTCCCACTACAGCCAACCCAGGAGATGCAAACTCAATCAGAGTGTTTACATTTAAAAAAAATAGGGCCTAAGACCACCATTTCCGTGGCCATAAGTTTGGAGATGGTGGAGTTCAACCTCTTAGCTTTTTCATGTGTAGGATGAAACAATCTTTTAGGTGACCACAACAACGGGATCGAGGGCTGGCTGCAGTTCTCAGAGAGGGCAGAGTACGGTGAAACGGACAAACCGATAGACTGTGAGTGAGGTGCAGGCGAAGATATGATGGTGGATGGAGAAACGTGTGGTGTGCTCGGAGAAACAAACACAGCAGGCATGTCCGCTTCACTTACAGCTGACGGGTTGTCACTCAGCCTAACTGCCGCGGGTATACTGCTGGTTCTGTCGGGAACCTGCTTGACACCACTTGGCACGGTAACAGAGGAGGAGGAAGAAGCAGCAGAGGTGTTTGATGGGGCAGCTGATGGTTGTTTATTGAAAATCAATTTAGAGTTTATTACGTTTGCGTACCCATTTGGGGAGAATAATATCTGCACCAAATGCTCAATTTCACTACAGTATAACTATAGAAATGCATGGAGACCAAACCTCTTCCACTACAGTCAACCCAATGGATGGAGACACATTCAGGATTCCCCACATTTTCAAAAATTAGTGGCAGACACCAGCAAAGTGTAATCAATTTCACTACAGTAGAAATAGTGTAAATGAGACCCACATCTCTTCCTGTACAGACAACCCAAGAGATGGATAACTTAACCAGGAGTGTTTTCATTGCCCTAAATGAGGGCGTAACAAACACCACCAAAGTGGCATCAATTTCACTAGAGTATAAGTATTGCAAAGGAGGCCAAAATCAGTTCCTCTACAGTCAACCCAATAGATGGAGACTAGTGTTGAGAGAGCATGCTCGACACTGCTCGGTGCTCGCCCGAGCATCTCACTACTCGGGATGTTTGGCGAGCACCGTGCATTTTCGGGTTACTCGGGCAGGAGCTCGGGTCTCCGCCCTGCATGTTTGGCGCTCTTTACAGAGCCAATGAACATGCAGGGATTGCCAGCCAGTCACTGTAATGCCGCAGCCATGTTGGTTGTGGGCATTACAGTGATTGGCTGGCCGCACAGCGTCACCTCAAGTATTTAAAACCGGGCGTCGCCATGTTGGACACAGTAGCTCCGGATCAAACAGTGTAGGGACAGTGCTGCTGAGCTAGGGAGAGATTTATACTGCAAAATACTTAGTGTAGGGTCTCTAAAGCCTGCAAGTACAAACAAACAGTCCTTGTGAGGACTAATATCCATCCCAGATATCAGGCAGGCAGGCAGGCTGTATAGGAGACGCAGTGGTTATACCAACAAACACTGCATTACAGTCCTGTGTGCTGCTTCTGGTCAAATTGCTAGACTTAGCTCCAGGTCTCAGGGGCCAGGAAAAATCCTTTTTTTTTCATCTAAATCCTCTTTTTTTTTTTTCCCTCAGTCAGACTGTACAAATACCCATCTTATTAACCTTTTGGTATCCCCCCCCCCCCAAAAAAAAAAAAGTTGAGTGTGTCTGTGAGTGTTCAGACACAAATATATCTGTTTAAAAGAGTCTGGTGTAGGCCAGATAATTAGAACTGTGGTTTTGCAGTTCCACGGTTCAAATCTCTGTATTATCCACTTTTTTGCCTTTTTTACTTAAAAAAAAAAACAGTTTGAGTGACTCGCTGATTGTTCAGACAGAAATATATCTGTTTAAAAGATTCTGGTGTAGGCCAGAGAAATAGAACTGTGGCTTTCCTTTTCCACGGTTCAAATCTGGGTGTTATCCACCTCTTTGCCTTTTTTCCATTAAATAAAAAAACAGTTTGAGTGTCTCGCTGACTGTTCAGACACAAATATATCTATTTTAAAAAGTCTTGTATACGCCAGGAAATTAGAACTGTGGTTTTGCAGTTCCACGGTTCAAATCTCTGTATTATCCACTTTTTTGCCTTTTTTACATAAAAAAACACAGTTTGAGTGTCTCGCTGACTGTTCAGACACAAATATATCTGTTTAAAAGATTCTGGTATACGCCAGGAAATTAGAACTGTGGTTTTCCTCTTCCACGGTTCAAATCTGGGTGTTATCCACCTTTTTGCCTTTTTTCCATAAAAAAAAACAGTTTGAGGGTCTCGCTGACTGTTCAGACACAAATATATCTATATTAAAAAGTCTGGTATACAACAGGAAATTAGAACTGTGGTTTTGCAGTTCCACGGTTCAAATCTCTGTATTATCCACTTTTTTGCCTTTTTGACATAAAAAAACATTTTGAGTGTCTTGCTGACTGTTCAGACACAAATATATCTATTTTAAAAATTCTGGTATACGCCAGGAAATTAGAACTGTGGCTTTGCAGTTCCATGGTTCAAATCTCTGTATTATCCACTTTTTTGCCTTTTTTACTTAAAAAAAAACAGTTTGAGTGACTCGCTGATAGTGTTGAGCCACCCCCGTAGTGTTCGAGTTCGGTTCGGTTCGTCGAACACCCGTGTGTTCGCCAAACTGTTCGTCGAACTGTTCGTCGAACACCTTCGAACACCGTTAAAACCAATGGCAGGCAAACAAAAACACATAGAAACACATAGAAAACACCTTCAAAGGTGTCCAAAAGCTGACAAACTGCTCAGAAGACATAACTAACACATGGAAAAGTGACAAGTACATATAGTCATGCGAAAATAAAAGAGGTGGAGGAGTAAAAGGAGGGGGAGACACAGATATAGGCATGTCATGCCCTTCTAAAATCCAAAAAGTGAGAAGCCGACACGGCCAGTCCGCTCCTGCCCGTGCCACCTCCGTGTCGCCGGGTTTGTGCCAGAGCCGCGGTGAACCCTGACGGCCAGCCCCCCTCTCCCAATACTGGTGCCTGTCCGCTGGTGGGTCGAGCGAGCCCCCCTGTGGTGGAGGCAGCTCTAAGCTTTTTAATTTAAATTGTCTCTCTAATTTGAATGAATACACTTTAAATCCATTTACAAGGATCTATTGGAGGGCAAGTCTCATGCCAGCAGCCGCGGTAATTCCAGCTCCAGTAGCGTCCACTAAAGCTGCTGCAGTTAAAAAGCTTTTATAAGGATCGAGCTCGGCTGTCCACCGCAAGGCATCCTACTGCCAGTCCCAGCCCCTATGCCTTGGGGTGCCTCCTGATGCTCTTCACTAAGTATCCCATGGTCCCGAAGCATTTCCTTTGAAAAAATTAAGTGTCTAAACTACAGGTGGTGCAGCTTGCTTAACAGCCGGGATAATCCGCTCACTAGCAGACACTGCTACTAGGCACAAAGTATTTCCTGGGCTAGATGCAGTTAAAAATTTGTAATTAGATACTCTCGTTAGATGCTGAGAAAGCATTCCATAGAGTCTCCTGGCACGCCATATATGATTCTCTTAAAAAGCTTGGGGTAGGGGTCTAGGGGACCCTTTTATAGCCAAAATTACGGCCCTGTATCGCAATACGTCACCTAGGCTGAAGATAAATGGAACTGTAGCACCCTGAGGGCTCGGTTGCTACAGACGTATTGCACCTCACCCAGAGGTGTGATATCTCACTCTCAGGTAAGGATGGAGTGTGGATCAGGACCCGACACCTGCATGCATTACACCACATTGCCGTGGGGCAGGGCGACCAATATGCCCCTGAGATGGGCACGACAGTCCCTGTCCCTGGCTGGAGTGGGGGGAGGGAACACTGAGGAAGGGGAACCCTGTAGTGCAGGAGCAGGGAGGAAGCAGTTCCTGGGTGCATTGAGAAGGGAGTATAAAAGGTGGGCACCATCTTAGTTCAGTGCAGAGAAGTCTGAGCAGAAGTGGCAGGGAGCAGGGGCTCTGCATGAGCTCTGCTCCGGAGGCGGGCCTAGTAACAGAGGCCCAGGCCTGGAAGAGGGAGAAGGAAGGAAGAGGAGCGGAGAAGGCTCCAGGAACGAGGAATGAAGGGATCCCAGGGGTGCGGACGGGCGAGTCGCCACCGCACGCCCGAATCCACCTGCGTGGAGGGGTCAGGCCAAAGGGGGAGACCGGTCCCCGAACTAGTGGAGGCAGGAAACGACCCTCAGCTAGAAACCGGAGGCTCTGACATTTTATGTGGCGCAGCCCCTCGCTACACCCGCTAGGAAGGCACCACATAGGGTCAGGGAAACTGGCGCCAAGTTTACCAAGAGGAGGCCCGAGGCAGCCGGACAGAAGTGTTGGTAAGAAAGGCCAGACAAAGGACACACAAAGGGGGTCCTGTGAAGTGCTCCAAAGTTATCTGGGAGTTGTCTGAGCCCCTTACCTGGTGAGCACAGTACGACGTGGGCAGCCGTTACCTGCAGACGTGGTCTGGATAATAAGAACTGTGAGTAAAGGCCCTGAACTGCATCACTGACTCCGTGTCGTTACTGCTGCTGCCCTGCACCATCACCCCCATCCTCCGCATACACTGCCCTGAGGCTATACTCCTCCCGTGGGGAGTTATGCTACGCTCTGCTGCACCCACAACACCAGCCTCAGTGGTCTGCCCTGTAGCGGCGGTTCACTCTGACCGCAATCCACGGGTGGCGTAGTCGGACATTTAAACATGAAAACCACATAAATAGTTCCGCCACTGGTTTGACCGCCCTGAGCCACGGAACTGGGTCGCCGCCACGAAGACTACAACCACCAGCATCCACCAAAAAGGGTCCGGCTCCGGGTGTCCCAAGGCCCAGGGGGTGCGTCAGAACATTTTCATCACCTTTCACAATCACCAATGGGACAAGGCAGTGATGTCCTCTGTCCCCTCTCTTATACATCCTAGTGACGGAGCACCTGCTCTCATCAATTCGCCATAACCCCAATATTAGGTGGATTGAGGTGGGAGGCACCGAGTACAAGCGCTCTCTATTTGCTGATGATGTCCTAGTATATATCACTCAATCACATATATCCATCCATGCTGTTATGGCTGAAATAGATCACTTTGTTACATGGTAAAATTTTAAAATCAATGCAGCGAAGTCTGAGGCCCTCGATGTCTCCCTCCCCAAATCCATATAGGATTCCATCCAGTCCAACTTTCCCTTTGCCTGGCCCTCACAGGGTATCAAATACTTAGGAATTCCTATTCATAGAGACCTCTCCCATCTATGTTATCTTAATTTTGGGCCCTTTATTGAACAACTCCATACAGACCACGGTTGGCAAGTTAGAACTGTAAGATTCACTACGTGAACCACTGGTGTTTTGTGGAAAAGCACATGTACACTGCGTTCCAAATTATTATACAAAAAGTGTTTAGGAGTGATAAGGGAAGAATTTGTTTGTTTGTCAGTTAAACTCATTGATGGTGATGTGTGTCAGGGCTCTTTATATCACTGTAAGCAATTGCAGACACCTGTGCTAATTAGTTTGGCAGGTGTGTCCAATGAAAGGCAAGACTACTTAAGAAGGCTCTCTCACATTATTAAGCAGCCTACATTTTCTGCCAAAATGGGAAAGAAAAAGGATGTGTCGGCTGCTGAGAAGCAACAAATTGTGGAGTGTTTAGGTCAAGGCATGACTACAATCAACATTGTGCGATGATCAGGATGAAGTGTCTTGGCAATCAAGAAGTATGTAGCTGATTCACAGTACACACGTGTGCGTGCTGATAAGGGCAAATTGAGGACTCTTTCCTACAGGCAATTGCGTCAGGTTGAAAGAGCAGCGGCAAAAAAGCCTTGTCATAGCAGCAGACAAGTTTTTGAAGCTGCTTGTGCCTCCAACGTCCCCCCAACAACAAGATGCAGGGTCCTTCAGAGGTTTGCAGCTGTGCATGCGCCATCCTGTCGACCTCCTCTATCCACTTCACACAAGCAGAAACGGCTCCAGTGGGCCAAACATTACATGAAGACTGATTTCAAAACTGTTTTGTTCACGGATGAGTGCCGTGCAGCGCTCGATGGTCCAGATGGATGGAGTGGAGGATGGCTGGTTGATGGACACCCCACGCAAACACGGCTACAGCGCCAACAAGGAGGAGGTGGAGTAATGTTTTGGGCTGGAATCATGGGGAGAGAGATTGTCAGCCCCTTTAGGATCCCTGAAGGCGCTAAAGATGAACTCCATAATGTATGTGGATTTTCTCAAACAGCACTTCCTGCCATGGTTCAAGAAGAAGAACCGTGTATTTCACAGCAAGATCATTTTTCTGCATGATAATGCACCATCTCATGCTGCACATAAAACATCTGCATCTCTGGCTGATATGGGCATAAAAGGGGACAAACTTATGGTGTGACCCCCATGCTCCCCTGACCTCTACCCCATTCAGAACCTTTGGAGCATCATTAAAAGGAGTGTCTATGATGGCGGGAGGCAGTTCACATCTAAGCAACAGCTCTGGGAGGGTATTCTGTCCTCATGCAAAACAATTGAAGCAGAAACCATCCAAAACCTGACAAATTCAATGGACGAGAGAGTTCAGAAGCTCCTTTCGAACAAGGGGTCCTATATGAAAATGTAACATCACCTAGAATAAAGTTTTGAGTTGAAAACTGTTTGATTTCAGTTTCTAACAACCTGCTAATGCTTATAATTTCAAAAATGACCATTTTTTTGGTCTTTATTAAAATGAAAAGGTTGATCGAAAAGTTTGGGGGATCTAAGAGTGTGGCAACCCAGTAGTCATGATTACTTCGAATTCTGACAATATGAGGGTCATGCTGCAGGTAGTGCAGCAAGAAGGCACTTATGTGCCTTGCGCATCTCGGAGCCCCAAAATTATTTTCCGGGCTAGATGCAGCTAAAAATTATTTTTAATTTTAAATCTGGTGAAGCTTTAGTATAGATGGCCTAATAGGATCAGTGCTGCACACTGCTACAAAGCCCAAATTATTTTCCAGTCAAGATACAGATAAACATGATTAGTAATTTGAAAGCTTAAAACGGTTGGTAGGGTGATTTTAACCAATCATCAAGCTTTTACTCTCCCCAGGATGACACAGGGGTAGAAAAGTCGTTTCGGATCCATGATTTGTTCATCTTTATGAACGTGAGTCTGTCTACATTATCAGTGGAGAGCCGCGTGCGCTTATCTGTCAGCACACCACCAGCAGCGCTGAACACACGTTCAGACAGAACGCTGGCTGCGGGGCATGACAAGATCTCCAAGGCGTAAATGGCTAGCTCCGGCCATTTATCCAGATTGGAAGCCCAAAAAGAGCAAGGGTTCAGTGACACAGTCGTGGCTTCAATGTTTACTTGGAGATACTCCTGTACCATCGTCTCTAGGCGTTGACTATGTGTCAGACTTCTTGTCTCCTGTGGCCTTGCAAAGGATGGGCTAAAAAAGTGGTGAAATGATTCCGCAAAATTGATGTTACCAGCAGATACTGTGGTTCTGTTACGGTTTGAGTGCTGAACACTTGACGGTCCCACGGTTGGCAAGTTGGAACTGTGAGATTCACTACGTGCACCACTGGTATTTTGTGGAAAAGCACATGTAAGATTCTGCAACAGTCTCTGCTGATACTCCTGCATGCGTGCATCCCTTTCTATGGCAGGAATAATTTCTGCAAATTTACTTTTGTACCGGGGATCTAACAGTGTGGCAACCCAGTAGTCAGGATTATTTCTAATTCTCACAATTCGAGGGTCATGTTGCAGGTAGTGCAGCAAGAAGGCACTCATGTGTGTTGCGCATCCAGGAGCACCAAGTCCCTGTTGTGTTGGTGGCGAGGTAACAATCATGCTTCCTTCCTCTGTCCTCTCCCCCCAACCTCGCACAACAGAAATGTGATCAAGGTCTCCCTCATCTGATGAGTCTTCCATCAGTTCGTCCTCCACTTCTTCCTGGGCTCCTGCACCTTCCTCACTAGTTTGGCTGCTACCATGCGCCCTGGTAAAACCATCTCCCCCACCCTCACATGCCTGCCGCCTTGGTGCTGCCGACCGTCTGGACCTTGCAGATGTTAGCCCTTCCGCATACAACTCCTCCTCCTCTACTTCCTCCACCTCCTCTTGTGCCACCACCTGACTCCGAATTCTGTTTAACATGTGCTCCAGCATGTAAGTCACCGGAATAGTCATGCTGATAATGGCATCGTCAGCACTAAACATCTTCGTCGCCATTTCAAAACTGTGCAGAAGGGTGCATAGGTCCCTGATCTGAGACCACTCCTCCAGCGTGATTTGCCCCACCTCTGAATCTCGTTGGCCCAGGCTATACGTCAGAACGTATTGCACCAGGGCTTGTCGGTGCTGCCACAGTCGCTGCAACATGTGCAGAGTTGAATTCCACCGGGTAGGCACATCGCATTTTAGCCGGTGAAGTGGCAGGCCCAACGACTTCTGTAGAGATGTAAGTCGCTGAGCTGCGGGATGCGAACGGCGGAAGTGAGCACACAGCGACCGTGCCCTCTGCAGAAGGCCATCTAGTCTGGGATAGTGGGCTAAAAATTGCTGGACAACCAGGTTCAACACGTGAGCCATACAAGGCACGTGTGTGACATTGCCCCGGCGAAGGGCCGCACCCAGGTTTGCAGCATTGTCGCACACGGCCTTCCCTGGTTTCAGGTCCAGTGGAGACAACCATTCATGAAATTGGTTCTCCAGAGCTGACCACAACTCCTCAGCTGTGTGACTCACATTTCCCAGACATTTCAATGTAAAAACCGCCTGATGACGTTGAGCCCTACTGCCAGCATAGTAAGGAGGTGTGCAGGATCCCTTCTGCGCAGTTAGAAAGCTTGTGGCATGACCAGACAGGCTTTGGGTGCAGGTGGAAGACCGAGAGGAGGTTGAGGAGGCAGAAGCAGTGGAGGAACTTTGACATAAAGAGGATTGACGCACAACTCGTGGGGACGGCAAGACTTGGACAGCAGCCCCTTGTCCTGCTGTCACCATAGTTACCCAGTGCCCAGTCAGCGACATGTAACGCCCCTGTCCATGCCTACTCGTCCAAGTGTCTGTGGTGAAATGCACCCTGTCACACATAGAGTTTCTCAAAGAAGCGGTGATGTTGTGTGCGACATGCTGGTGGAGCGCAGGCACACCTTTCTTTGAGAAGTAGTGCCGACTGGGCATCTGGTACTGGGGCACTGCGACGGACATAAGGTCTCGAAAATCCTCTGTGTCCACCAGGCGGAAAGGCAGCATTTCTGTAGCCAAGAGCTTGCAGATGGTGAAATTCAACCTCTTAGCTTTCTCATGGCTAGGAGGAAATGGTCTTTTACTTGTCCACATCTGAGGGACCGAGGGCTGGCTATTGTGCTTAGACGGGGTTGATAAGGGTGTCCCCGGCAAACTGCCGGTCTGTGAGGAAGATGCAGGCGGACATGTTAGGTTGCCTTGATCCAAAGGTGGTGCTATCGATGTCGGACAGCGCTCAACACCAGCTGGTGTTACCACCTCCAAAGAAAATGATGACCTGCCAATCACGCTGGCTGTTGCGGGTAAAGAGGTGGCAGGTCTGCGCCCCAAAACAGGTGTGACTGCTGTCCCCCCAGTCACAGAGGATGAAGAGGCCGCGGATGCACAAGATATGGCAGACGGTGATTGGCCCGGCCGGCTAGGCCGCATTGTAGCACACTGAGCTTCCCACTGCAACTTATGCTTCATGTCCATGTGCCGGTTCATGCATGAAGTACTCAAACTATGTATTTTTTGGCCTCTACTTAGCTTTTGCTGACAAATGTTACAGATAACACGAGTTGGGTCATCTTTATCGATCTGAAAAAATGCCCAGGCTATGCAAGGCTTAGCACCCATGCGACCTGAAGAGCCACCACGACTTGTGGTGAGAGGCAGAGTTGTGTTTGAGGATGCAGTTGTTGACGTGCTTCCAGTACTACGTCTCTGTCCAGGAAGGCGCAACCTGACCTCGTCGTCACTAGCATCTTCCTCCACCTCCTCTGCTGACCTCATCTCTTGGCTGACTGTGGGTTGACAGTAAGTGGGATCTCCGACCTCATCATCATCACCCTGTGCGTTATCACACCCGTCGTCCTCAGAGCCAACCTGTTCCTGCCCTGACAAAAAACTAAAGTTGTCGCTCCAATCAGGTATTTGAGTCTTATCATCGTCTTCCTCATTGTCTCCACCAACAGGAGTTACAGTTTGGGAATGAGGGTCTACATTATGGTCAGAACCTTCTGCGTCTGGTCCTGGATCCGACTCATAAAGATTCTGGGCATCAGTGCAGATCATTTCCTCGTCTGGATTCACAGAAGCGCTGGAGTCGACCTCTGATTCCCAGGCTATAGTATGAGTAAACAGCTCTGCAGACTCAACCATCTGTTCTACCTCATACTCAGACGGGCAGCTGGAGATTTGGGAGCTGTGAGGAAGCAAGTGCGATTTGGGTGACACCTTTGAGGACTGGAGTATTTGTGATGTTGAAGTTGATGTGGAGGAGAGCCCACTTAAAGGAGCACTTGATATCCGTTGAAGCACCTGCTGTTTTTGTGCCTCATCTGGAATTTGTAGCGATTGGCGTGGCCGTAAGAAAGGGATCTTATCACATTGTCCGCTAAAAGAAGTAGACATTTTAGTTTGGCTGGAAGATGGTCTTTCTTCTGCAGATGTTACTGTTGCTTTAACACCTACCCCACGGACACAACCTTTTTTCCCCTTCCCAACACGCCTATTCCCCTTTCCACCAGCAGCAGGCCTTTTTCCACTCATTTTGGTGGTTAACTAATTCACAACTCTGGAGTTGTTTGCACAAAAAAACAATGGATGGTAACCAAGCAGAGCTGAGTGGCCAAACTGTGGTATTAGGCCAAAACTATTGGCTGGGTTAGATGCAGAAAAAAATTATTTTGAATTTGCAACCTGATGGAGGTCAGTATAGATGGACTAATACAAATAGTCCCACACACTGCTAGAAGCCCAAATATTTTTTCAGAGGTACTGTAGATGCAGATAAAAATTATTTTTAATTTGCAACCTGATGGAGGTCAGTATAGATGGACTAATAGACCAAGTCCCACACACTGCTAGAAGCCCAAATATTTTTTCAGAGCTAGATGCAGAAAAAAATTATTTTTAATTTGCAACCTGATGGAGGTCAGTATAGATGGACTAATAGACCAAGTCCCATACACCGCTAGAAGCCCAAATATTTTTTCAGAGCTAGATGCAGAAAAAAATTATTTTTAATTTGCAGCCTGATGGAGGTCAGTATAGATGGACTAATAGACCAAGTCCCACACACTGCTAGAAGCCCAAATATTTTTTCAGAGCTAGATGCAGAAAAAAATTATTTTTAATTTGCAACCTGATGGAGGTCAGTATAGATGGACTAATAGACCAAGTCCCACACACCGCTAGAAGCCCAACTATTTTTTCAGAGCTAGATGCAGAAAAAAATTATATTCAATTTGCAACCTGCTGGAGGTCAGTATAGAAGGACTAATAGAACAAGTCCCACACACTGCTAGAAGCCCAAATATTTTTTCAGAGCTAAATGAAGAAAAAAAATATTTTTAATTTGCAACCTGATGGAGGTCAGTATAGATGGACTAATAGACCAAGTCCCACACACTGCTAGAAGCCCAAATATTTTTTCAGAGCTAGATGCAGAAAAAAATTATATTCAGTTTGCAACCTGATGGAGGTCAGTATAGATGGACTAATAGAATGATGCTATGCCCAAAAGATTTTACTTCACTAGGTGCAGTAAAAAAATTGGTATTCTATACACAGGTGTTATATCTTGCAACACAGATAGGCTACTCCACTGACTAACACACTCTGCAATAGGCCAAAAAGGATTAGCTTTGCTAGATTCAGCCAAATGCTGTGAAAAAAACTTGCACAGCACTGGCACAGACCTGCCTGGCAAAAACTGATAGGAACTCATGTAACCTAGTCCTGAAAAGGACTCCAATTGCAATTAGTCTTTACTCCCACAACCTATCTATTTAAGAGCACAGACCTGCCTGAGAAAAGTCGTAGGAAATGCTGTAACCTAGTCCTTAAAAGGACTGCAATCACAACTATTCCCTACTCCCAAGCTATCTGTATATTTGTGCGAAAATTGGCTTGAAATTAACAAGGTATAGCGCACACAGCAACAGCGGTGCCGTCTAACACGCAGCTGCAGCAGTGAGAAAATGGTGGCGACGGGGAAAATGGCTTGGTCTTATAGGGCAAGGACATGTGACATACACTGCCAATGACACATGCCCTTGCTTGTGTGAAAAAAAGCACTTCGCTCCGTGTGTGCGCTGCTGATAGGCTGACAGATTGCACCTCCCCACTGCAAATGCGGGAAAGAGAAAAAAAAATGGAGATCTTCATTGTTCCTGCAGAGATCCATCCCCTGCCCCTCCCCCCACCCCGCTGTACACTCAAACTGCGTATTAACATTAATTTTCATCATTACTGAGAAAAAATCCAGTTATGATTTTGGTGCACGAACAGTTATCGAACATAACCTCGAACAGCCGAATTTTTCTCAAATTGTTCGTGTTCGCCGAACGGCTCGAACACCGCCCAAAACAGCTCGAATTTGAGATTGGCGAACAGTTCGAGTAGAACAACGCTCATCTCTACTCGCTGACTGTTCAGACAGAAATATATCTGTTTAAAAGATTCTGGTGTAGGCCAGAGAAATAGAACTGTGGTTTTCCTCTTCCACGGTTCTAATCTCCTTTATATTACCCTTTTGACATTGATAGTGCGAGTGTAAGCTATTTTACTTCATTTACAATGGGCAAGGCGCGTGGCAAGGGACGTGGAACTGGACGTTCTGGTGATGGTGCGTGCAGAGGACGGGGCCGTGGCCAAGGTGAAAATGTGCCACAACCAACAGCCACATCTTCTCGCTCCCAGTTCTTTACTGAATTACTAGGGAAGCACACAACACCACTATTGCGAATTGATCAGTGTGAACAGGTTATTAATTGGATAGCAGATAATACTTCAAGTCACCTGGGCACCACCACCTCTGGTCTGTCTTCTACACGGTCAAGTCTTAGTAGCCGTGAGTCTCGACCGCATACTCCTCCTCACCCTGATGCTCCTTCCTCCCACCATGCCGAGTGTCGTCAGACAGCAACTGATCCCACAGTTGGACACTGGTCCATTTCCATATTTGTGCCCCTCGCCTGCTCCGCTTGAAGTGGTGGAAGAGGAGATCCCATGTAGCAATGGCCAAATATTTGAACAGCCACGGCCACAAGAAGGCAAAGCTGGCAATTTTTCACAAGAGGTGGATGGTGACGAGACACAATTGCCACGAAGTGAGGAGGAGGACCGTGGTGCGGAAGTGGAAGAAGAGGAGGTGGTGGATGATCTAGTAACTGCCACAACGTGGCAGGAGGACACGCAGAGCGAGGCCAGCAGCACACAGGAGGAGGTAGGCAGAGTACTCCAACAGGCAGGAAGAAGCAGTGTGGTGGCCGCAGACAGAAGGAGGGCAACCGTTCCCCGTAACACCAACACGAGGGACGTTGCCAGTACAACCGGTAGGTCTTCCAGAGTCTGGAATTTTTTTAAAGACTCTGCTGATAACCCCAAAAAGGCCATTTGTACGACCTGCCAGGCCAGCACCAGCAGGGGTGACAAAAGTACCAGCCTGACCACCACCAGCATGATCAGGCACATGTCAGCAAAGCACCTGACTTTGTGGGGCGAACCCCAGGGTCCACGACCAGTGTCAGTGGGTGTCACCACTGCTTCTTCCGCTGTTGTGCGTGTAAGAGAACCCCCTGTTGTGCGTGCAAGGCAATCTCCTGTCCATACTGCATGCAAAGATGCCCCCTCCTCTCAGTCTTCACTTGTTATGGCAGTTTCTCAAGAAACAGCATCAACGTCCACGTCCACGTCCCACCGCAGCGTTCAATTGTCCATATCCCAGACCTTTGAACGAAAGCGGAAATTCGCAGCCAACGCCCCACAGGCCACAGTCCTAAATTCACACATTTCACGACTGCTTGCGTTGGAAATGCTGCCTTTTAGGCTGGTGGAGACGGAATCCTTCCACAACCTTATGGCGGTGGCCGTCCCTCGGTACTCGGTCCCCAGCCGACACTATTTTGCCCGGTGTGCCATTCCCGCACTACACAAGCACGTGTCCCAAAACATCTGCCGTGCCCTCAACAACGCAGTTACTGGGAGAGTCCACCTGACAACGGACACGTGGACAAGTGCTTGTGGCCAGGGACAGTACATCTCCCTGACACACTGGGTAAGCATAGTGGAAGCCGGGACCCAGTCGGACCTTGGGATAGAACACGTCCTCCCCACACCGAGGTTTGCGGGCCCTATGTCAGTCAGAGTTGCCCCCACAGTGTACAGCTCCTGTGCATCATCCTCCTCCTCCTCCTCATGTTCAGCCTCCATCTCAGATAACACCACATCAGTTACAAGCTGGAAGCACTGCAGTACTGCCTCCGCCAAGCAGCAACAGGCTGTGCTGAAACTCATAAGCTTAGGTGATAAACCTCACACTGCTTGTGAGTTGTGGACAGCTGTGAAAGAGCAGGCAGATCCGTGGCTGAGAACTCTGAACCTACATCCAGGCATGGTCGTGTGTGACAATGGCCATAACCTGGTGGCGGCTCTGAGGCGAGGCGAGATCACACACGTACCATGCCTGGCTCATGTGCTTAACCTCGTGGTTCAGCTGTTTCTTAAATCGTACCCCGAGTTGCCAGATCTGCTCATCAAAGTACGCCGCCTGTGAGCTCATTTTCGGAAGTCGGCTACAGCTTCCACCGCCCTTGCTGTGTTGCAGCGGCGTTTGCAGCTTCCGGCACACCGACTGGTGTGTGATGTCCCCACATGTTGGAACTCTACCCTCCACATGTTGCAAAGGATTTGTGAGCAGAAGAGAGCAGTTGTGGAGTACCAGCTGCAGCAAGGCCGCGAATATTCAGGTCAGACTCCACACATAAGACCTGGATGTCTGACATATGTACCACCCTGACAAACTTTGAGGAGTCCACCAAGCTGGTGAGTGGCGATGACGCCATCATTAGCGTCAGCATCCCACTTGTCTGTCTTTTGCAACGCTCTCTGCAGAGAATTAAAGAGGAGGCATTGCAGCCAGAGTATGATGAGATGGATCAAGAAGCCGTAGCGGGCGATTACACACAGCCCAGCCTCATCTCATCCCAACGTGCATTGGGGGACAATGAGGGAGAGGAGGAGAAGGAGGAGGAAGAACAGGAGCTGGTATCATGCGCTGTAGACGGTAGTACCTGTACAACTGTCATACCGTCGGTTCAGCGTGGGTGGCCTGAGGACAGGAGGGGGGAGGAGAGCATGGTCAGTCGTCATCTTGGTGAGGACACGGAAGTCTTGCCCGTTACCAGTCTGGCACGCATGGCTGACTTTATGTTATGCTGCCTTAAAGGTGACCCTCGCGTTGTCAAAATGTTGGGTGACAGTCATTACTGGTTGGTGACACTTTTAGACCCCCCGCTGCAAGGAGAACTTTCACTCTCTTATTCCTGAGGTGGAGAGGTCTACAAAAATGGGGCAGTACCAGAAGGCCCTTGCTGCAGAACTGTTAAAAAAATTCCCATCTGAACACGCTAGCGGCAGAGATCACAGTTCGTTGCCCAACCAAGGCGTACAGACGAGAGAGACGCAACTCCAATCCAGCAGAGGCAGGGGAACACTGTCAACGTTCTGGGACAGTTTTCTGAGACCCGCCCAGCTTACAAGCCCTGAGGCGTGGGGTACTCTCACAAAGAGTGGAAAGTTTCAAAAGATGGTGAGGGAGTACCTTGCTGACCGTACCAGCGTCCTCCGTAATTCCTCTGTGCCTTTTAATTATTGGGTATCCAAGCTGGACACTTGGAATGAACTCGCTCTGTAAGCCTTGGAGGTCCAGGCCTGCCCTGCCACTAGCGTGTTATCGGAGCGTGTTTTTAGTGCCACTGGGGGAATTATAACTGATAAATGCACTCGCCTGTCATCTGACAATGCTGACAAGCTGATCCTTATCAAAAATGAACAAAGGCTGGATTGGGCCAGACTTCTCATCACCACCAAATGACAGCAGATTAACATAAAGTCAAATCCACTGTGTTGTTTCGGGAGGTGTATTCCCATGCATCGCTTCACACCCACACATGGGTATACGCTTCCTCATTTTGGCTGTTTTTTGCTCTTCTCCTTGTCCTCAGCCTCCACCACCACTATACCACCAGGGTGACCGTGGTCCGTGTTGCCAGCATTGCAAGTTCCTCCGTCATAATTTTTGGCAGCTTTTGCTTGGAAGGCATAGGCAAAGACTATGGGAGACCCACTCCCCAATAATGGAAATAATGTTTTTAATATGCTGTACTGCATGGCTCTTGTAAGGGGCATTAAAATCGTCTTGTTAAGCTACTGTGACCCACACGTCTCTTCCAAGGGGCATTGATATTGTCTTTTTAGTCCACTGCGACCTCCACCATTCTTCCAAGGGGCATTGATATTGTCTTTTTATTCCACTGCCACCTCCACCACTCTTCCAAGGGGCATTGATATTGTCTTTTTATTCCACTGCGACCTCCACCACTCTTCCAAGGGGCATTGATATTGTCTTTTTATTCCACTGCCACCTCCACCACTCTTCCAAGGGGCATTAAAACAGTCTTGTTAAGCTACTGTGACCTCCACGTCTCTTCCAAGGGGCATTAAAACCATCTTGTTAAACCACTCTGAACTCCACAGCTCTTCAAAGGGGCATTAAAACCGTCTTGTTAAGCTACTGTGACCTTCACGTCTCTTCCACGGGACATTGATATTGTCTTTTTATTCCACTGCGACCTCCACCACTCTTCCAAGGGGCATTGATATTGTCATTTTATTGCACTGCGAACTCCACCACTCTTCCAAGGGGGAGTAAAACCGTCTTGTTAAGCTACTGTGACCTCCACATCTCTTCCAGGGGGCATTAAAACCATCTTGTTAAACCACTCTGAACTCCACAGCTCTTCCAAGCGCATTGATATTGTCTTTTTATTCCACTGCGACCTCCACAGCTCTTCCAAGGGGCACTAAAACCATCTTGTTAAGCTACTGTGACATCCACGTCTCTTCCACGGGGCATTGATATTGTCTTTTTATTCCACTGTAACCTCCACCACTCTTCCAAGGGGCATTAAAACAGTCTTGTTAAGCTACTGTGACCTCCACGTCTCTTCCAAGGGGCATTAAAACCGTCTTTTTAAACCACTCTGAACTCCACAGCTCTTCCAAGGGGCATTGAAATGTTGTTTTTAATTACCTCTAACCTCCACGACTCTTCCAACGGGCATTGCATTTCCTCCTAATCTTAGTCAGCTTTTGCTTTTCAATGCATAGGCGAACACTAAGGGAGACCCACTCCCCAATAATGGGTAGAAGGTTTTTAGTACGCTGTAATCCACATCTGTTTCAAGGGGCATTGCAGTTCCTCATAATTTTTGGAAAGCCTTCCATTCACTGCTTAGGCCAACAGTGTACAGGAGACCCAGTTGCTATAAATGGAAAAAACGGTTTAGTTAAGGCCCTCTGACCTCCATGACACTTCCAAGGGACATTGGAGTGCCTCGAAATTTTTGGTAGGCATTGCACTCACTGTATGCCCTATAACTGTGTAGTCGAACCGCTCCTTTTGGTACAGAAACATATCCTACAAGAGATGTGTGGTTGACTGGCCTGATATTGATGTGAATGGTCCCTGTTCCTCCTGCTCTTTCTCCTTTGCCACCACCTCATCCATCATTCATCACCTGAAGCTTTGTTTTAACGGGAGTCATAGAACGGGGATAGTAGCAGGAAAACATCCAGCAATCCTCGAAGGAGGTAGGATATGCGCCAAAACGCTGACCACCTCAGGCCTAGCCGCTACTACATACATGCGCTTGCATTTCAAGGAACAGAAAGCTAAGGAGATGGATGGCCTCATGATCATGAATAATTTACTCGTTGTGTAGGAGGCCAACCACTGCTGCTGTCTACCTTCTGAACTTTGTGTTGAAGCCTGATTGACCCAGGATCCGCAATCCTCTATTTCTGGAGGACGTGTTGCATCCCAGTGTACAACTGTGTCCCGGCTTCCACAATATTAACCCAGTGTGAAGGCATCAGTGAGATGTACCATCCCTGGCCACATTCACTTGTCCATGTGTTTGTGGTTAGGATGTCCTTCCCACTAAATGCACTGAGGAGGGCGCAGGTAATGTTTTGGTATGCGCGCTTGTGTATTAGGCGCACCGGAACAAATAGGGGCGGCTGGGGACCGTTAATGGACACCCGGCCGCCACCTGGCGGCTGGGGACCAAGCGTGCACACCCAGCCGCTGGGCGTCTGCTGACTGAGTATGGATACCAGGCCGCCGACGCAGCCATGACGTGGTGGCCAGATTCCGCCTCTACATGCTTAAAAGGCCTTATTTCAAGTGCAAGCAAGCAAGCAGTATGGTACTGCAGCCTGGGGGTGGGTGGCAGGCTGCATACTTGCGCTTGCATTTCAAGGAATTGGGGAGGTACAATTGAACACTGCCCTGGGACAAGGACTTGCACGGGGATAATTGCAAGTCTGCATCTTCAGATGCGGCAACGATCACTTCTGATGGGCACACTTTTAGGCAGTGACCTGGGTGTCAGAGATGCTTCCAGGAGTCTTCCCCATGCTGTTCCCATGTCTTTTCAGCACTGTATGCATGTGTCACACAGCACATGGCCAGATAAGGTTGTAAAATGTTAAAATGACATTTCCCGGTGAATGCATTTGTCACGGTTGAAAGCAATACAAAAGTGCAAAAACGCATAAAAAATGGTACTTGTGAACATAGCCAAGGTGTGGAGGAGTATTTTTGATTTTGGTTATTTATTTTACCTTATACACAAGTCTTTACCCTGGAAAGGATGTTCTTTAACATATTTCACAGGAAAACCGTTTCAGTTTTCTTTTTGAAAGTTTTATTGTGAGCCCGTAAAAGTGGCTTAATACCTCTGACCACATTGTTGACAGCAGTGACCTGGGGGTCAGAAATGCTTCCTGGGGCGATCCCCATGCTGTCCCCATGTCATTTGAGCACTGTCACTATCGTTTTGGGCACTTTTTAGGCTTTGTACAGACTGCCGGGGGTGCCGCCGCAAAAATGCTTGGGTCTCCCATAGACTAACATTGGGCTCGTTGCTCGGGTCGAGCACCCGAGTATCACGGTGAGCTCGGCACGAGCTTTCAGCACCCGAGCATATTAGTGATTTGTGGATTTTAGTGGATTTAGTGGATTTTAGTGAAATGTGGAGAATCTTGATTCTCCACATTTCAAAAAATTAGTGGCAGACACTTGCAATGTCTCATCAATTTCACTACAGTAGAAATAGTGTAAATAAGACCCACACATGTTCCAGTACAGCCAACCCAGGAGATGGAGACCTAACCAGGAGTGTTTACATTGCCCTAAATGAGGGCCTAACACCACCGAAGTGGCATCAATGTCATCAGACTACAAGTAGTTTAACGCAGACCCAAACCTGTCCTACTACAGCCAACCCAATCAATGGAGACACAATCAGAATTCTCCACATTTCCCAAAATTAGGGCCTAAAACCTGCAGCAGCAGCAAGAGCAAACACAGAAGCCATATCCCAGGCTGCAATTTCAAGAGATCAATGCAGCACACTCAAAACGACAACATCGCCGACTCTGTACAGTCTGCAATTGGGGTGCAAAAGTCCTTGGAGATTCATAACTTGTTCATCTTGATGAAAGTTAGGTGGTCTACACATTCAGGGGACAGCCGGGTGCTCTTATCCATCAAGACACTACCAGCAGCGCTGAAGACATGTTCAGATAGAACACTGGCTGCCGGGCATGATAAGACCTCCAAGGCGTGAGAGGCGAGCTCAGGCCATTCATCCATTTTTGAAGACCAAAATGGAAAAGGGTCCAAGCCCTCCCTGATGGTATTGATATTGAGATATAGATACTCCTGCACCATCCTCTCCAGTCGTTCACCACGTGTCAGACTTGTACTCTGTTGTGCTGGTGCATGAGCTGGAGCAAAAAATGTGTGAAAGGACTCCCAAAAATAGTTTCTGCCACTTACTCTGCTGCTGCTGCTAATGTTTTGGTGTTGACAAACTGACGTGCAGGAGGTTGAAAAACTACAGCTGCGATGCACATTGTGTGCCTCACTGTTACCTTGGGGAAAACCTTTATTAAGGTTGCTTAAAAGCTTGTTTCGATACTCCAACATAGGCGGGGCCCTTTCCAGGGCGGGAAGCATCTGGCAAAATTGACTCTTATAACGGGGATCTAACAGAGTGGCAACCCAGTAGTCAGTATCATTTCAAATCCTAACTATACAGGGATCATGTTGCATCAAGAAGGCACTCATATGTCTGGCTCTTCCAGGAGGTCCAAAGCCAGGCTGTATTGTGGGTTGTGTAACACTGATGTTTGTTTCCTCCATCCCCTCCTGCCAACCACCTTCAAACGAGAGGGGATGATTATCCTCTTCATCCTCTGACAGCTACTTGCCCATCACCTCTTCCTCCTCCATTAGTTCCTCAGCTCTTGCACCTTCACTTACAGTTTGCCTGGTATCAAAAAACCCCCTCGATTGCTGTAATCCACCATCACTTGGCATCCGCCTGTGTGACGACAGTCTGGAAATTCGAGACATTGGTATCCCTTCCGCATCCTACTCTTCTTCTGGGGCCACCGCCTCCTGCCACAGGTTATTCAAAGTCTGCTCCAGCATGTATATGACCGGAATAGTGATGCTGATGATGGCATCGTCAGCGCTAACCAGTTTAGTAGCCATTTCCAAACCGTGCAGAAAGGTGCAGAGGTCCTTAATCTGTTCCCACTCCGCAAACGTGATATGCTCTAAATTCGTACTGCGTTGCCCCAAGCTATACATCATGACATACTGCGTCAGAGCTCGTTGCTGCTGGCACAGTCGCTGCAACATGAACAGAGTGGAATTCCACCACATCAGCACATCAAAGATCAACCTGTTAACTGGCAGGGACAAAGACCTCTGTATCGATGCAAGTCAATGACATGAGGGGTGCGAACGGCTGAAGTGAGCACACAGCTTCTATACTTTGTGAAGCAGCTCATCCAGGCCAGGATAGTAAAGGAGAAATCGCTGGTTGAGGACGTGAGCCATGCAAGGCACTTGTGTGAGCTTGCCTCGGCCTTGGGCGGCAAACAGGTTCGCACCGTTATCGCATACGGCCTTCCCTGGCTCTAGGTTCAGCGTAGACAGCCATTGCTCAAACTGAGCCGGGTGAGCTGCCCACAACTCTTAACCTGTATGACTGCGATCTCCAAGGTATATTAATTTGAAGACTGCCTGATAACAGTGAGCCCTGACTGCGCAGTACGGAGATGGTGTGTATTCCCTCCGCACCCTTGGAACGCGTGTCTCGTTAAGGCAGAGGTTGAGTGCGCAGGTGGAGGCTCTAGAGGAGGTGGACGACGCAGAAGCAGCGGAAAAAGTGGGAAATACAGAGGTTTCTTCTACAAGCCTTGGGGATTCCAAGATTTGTGGAGCAGCCCCTTCCCGCCTGTCTCCACATCCTCCAGAGTCACCCAGTGCCCAGTCAGCGAGATGTAACCCCCTTGGCAATGTTTACTCGTCCAGGTATCTGTGGTGAAATTCACCCTGTCACATGTAGATTTAGACAAGGAACGGGTTATGTTGTCAGCTTTCTTAGAGAAGTAATGGCGACTGGGCAACTGGTACTGGGAGACTGTGACGGCCATCAGTTTTCAGAAACCGTCTGTATCTACCAGGCGGAAAGGCAGCATTTCCATGGCTAACAGTTTGGAGATGGTGGCGTTCAACCTCTTAGCTTTGTCATGCATAGGATGAAACAATCTTTTACATGACCACAACTGCAGGACCAAGGGCTGGCTAAGGTGCTCAGAGAGGGCGGAGTATGGTGAACCGGAAAAACTGGTGGAGGGTGAGTGAGGTGCAGATGTTACGGTGGATTGAGAAACATGCGATGTGCTTGGTGAAACAAACACAGCAGGCGTGTCCGCTTCTGTTACAGCTAACGGGCTCTCACTCAGCCTGACTGGAGCCGGTAAAGAACCGGAGTTTCTGCGATGGGAGACCTGCGTGAGAATATTTAGCACGGTAACAGATGAGGAGGAAGAAGCAGTGTATGTGTTTGATGGGGCAGCTGATGGTTGTTGAGGTGCTCTGGCCCGCATTTCAGCACGGTAGGATTCCCAGCGTAAAGAATGTTGTTTCTGTATGTGAACGTTCATGCATGTAGTAGTCAAATTATTGAATTTTTTCACTCTACTGAGTTTTTTATTGCAAAGTTTTCAGATAACGTGAGTTGGCTCATCCTTTGCAGTGTCTGCTGACTGCTGGCCACAGCCACGATTGTGGCTAAAGATGAAGTGCTCCTCGTACTTGCATCACTCCGTGTTTGCTCCGTACAGCGAAATGTAACCTCCTCGTCTTCCTCCTCCACCTCCTCAGATGAGCTACTCGGCTGCGTGACTCTGGGTTCACACCAAGTAGGATCTTCAACCTCGTCATCATCCAATGTGTTATCCCATTCCTTGCCCTCAGAGTGACCCCTCTCTTCTTGCTGCCCTGACAGCACAGTACAGTCCGCATAATCCACAGGTATCTGAGTCTCATCGGGATCACCTCCCTCCCCTGCGGTTAACGTCTGGTGATGAGGGTGAGGAACCTGCTCGGACCCTACTTCGTCCTGCCTCGAATCCAAGTAAAAAAAATTTTGGGCATCGGTGCAGATGCTTTCCTCCCCTTGACTTTGTGACTATTTGGAGTACACTTCTGATGCCCATGATATAGAATGGGTGAAGAGTTCTACAGACTCACCCATCTGTGGTTCGCTACAGTCAGTTGGGCAGTTGGCGAGTTGTGACGCGGGGTGAAGCATGGGTAATTGGGGTGCCACCTGTGTGGACTGTACTGCGTGTGATGTTGAGGTGGAGGAAGATGAGGAGAGGGCACTGGAAGCAGAGCTTGCCATCCACTGGAGCACCTGCTCTTTCTGAGCCTTATCAACAAGGCGTATCGCTGTGCGGCTGCCAAAGGGAGGGAGTGCAGTAGGCCACCCACTAACATAAGTTGTCAGTTGTCTTTGGATAGGACCTGTTTGTGTTGGTTCACTAGTGCTTTCACTAACATTATCACGTACCCCACGTACATGTTGAACACCAAGCCTATTCCCCCTTCCACCACGCCCTCTCTTTTTCACACTCATGTTGGTCAGATACAGTGGTAGGAGCACGCAATTAACTAAAGAAAAATAAGTTTTTTTCTGTGAAATAGCTGAGAACAGATCTGAGTTTCAGCGACACTAAATGACAAGGTAAGATATGGCCTGCCATATAACGTTACTAAACTACAAAAGAAATTTGTTAGTGTGCATGAGGCCGAAAAAACCTACGAGATATTCTCCAAACAATTTCAAACTGAGATGTCCCCTGCTATATTACTTTAGGAACAGAAGACATTTTTTTTAATGTGGATGAGGCCAGTATCACATAGATTATATTGCTCCAAAATATTTCAAACTCAGATCTAGCCAGCTGTACCACTTTACTCGGAACAAAAAATATTTTTGGGTTACTCTGCATAAGGTCTGCATCCAGCTGACTTTGACCGCCACTGATGTAGTAGCTGGCTTATAGCTCTGTATGACTTTTGGCACAGGAAAAAATATTTTTTGGACTGGGCCTAGTAAGAGAAGTTTTTATTTTTTACTGTGAAACCAGGACAAGTTCAACGCCACTAAAATAGGATCTGCCTTTTAGTAGACTGGATCAACTTTGCCACAGTAAAAAATCCTTTGGTGGACTCTGCCTGCCAACCAAAAATATATAAAGGTTTGACTCTGCGTACAAGCTGAATTTGACCACCACTGACGTTGTAGCTGGTTTATAGCACTGTATGACTTTTGGCACAGGAAAAAATATTTTTTGGACTGGGCATAGCAAGAGAAAAAACACATTTTTTTTACTCTGAAACCACCTGAAGTTCAATGCCACTAAAATAGTATCTGACACTAGAAAAAACTTTAGTGCACACAGCTTTCAATATCACAATAGCAACAGAAAAAAAAACAGATTTAGTGCTCTGCAATAAGAAGCTCTGCAGACTGTGCAGAGCACAATTTCCACCCCACTAAATGAAAAGGTGCACTGCGCTTGCTTCATCACATTAGCAAGCGCAAAAAAACATTCAAGGTATAGTGAGACATGGAGCTCTATACCAGTGGTGCACAGCACTGTTGTATGGCATGGACCCTCTGTTTCTGTCCGAATCTCAGTACTTGCACAAGAACACCGAAAATGTCCTGCACCAGCGGTTGCAGAGGTACACAGGCCAGGAATTATCTACACTATCTGACTACCACACAAGCGCCCATCTATCTAGCTAATATCTCTCATTACACAGGAGAACACTGAGCTGCGTCTGTCTCCAGCAGTGACATGGACATAATGGCGTTGAGGGAACATGGCCGCTTTTTATATTGAGAGGACATGTGATTTCTGCAGCCAATTGTAGAAGCCCTTATGTCTGGACAGTGTTGATGCTTCCTGCGCTATGATTGGCTGGCCGCGCTTTCCTCAGTTAAAGTTACCGCCTACAGAAAAAGAAAAAAAACATTGCGCCACTGATCTGACCTGATCTAAGCCCTCCACAGCCCCCACACTCACCTGGCACATGTCACTGCTCATCATACACTTGCACTATGCTAACAAAACTGTTCAAAACGCCGTGGTTGCCCTGTATTTGCGGTCCCGCGCAAATTCGTCAAACTTTTCCGATATTAAGAAAATTTGCTTGCCTTTGCAGTCACAAATCCGAATGTGCCATATTTGTGCCAAATTTGAAACTTTCGAACATTCGACAAACAAATTTGCTCAACACTAGTCATAAGGGTAAAGGGAAAAATGAGGAAGACGAGGTCATGCATTCTCAATATTTTCCACTAGAGGTCAGTGTTGTTTTACTTCAGTAAAAGGGACATTAGTTTAGAAAGCTAAACAATATTAGCACAAAACAGAATTTCCCACTATAAAGCAAGATCTCATTTGGCAGGGTTACCAATAACAGTTCAGTAGCTGGCAATGAAAATGTGAATCCAGTGTGGTATGAATCTATGTTGTATCGATCCATAATACAGCAGCTCATACTGAAAGGCTGCGTCAAGCGTCATTTTTTTTTCTCTACGTGAAAAACATGAATACAGATTTATACAAAATCTGTGAGAAAATTTGCAGCACGTCATATTAGGAAGAAATCGCCCCCTAGAATGAATTCTGTATGGAAAAACCCCCGCAGAGTGCCTATAGCGCTGAGGGTCTCATTTTGCACAGAGTATTTTTATAATGTTTTTTTTTCTATTGTGCTTTCATTGACATTTTCACAGTTTTCTGCTTAAAACCCTGGACAATTATATAAAACACAACAAAGCAGAATATTAAAATTTCTATATACGCAGCTTTTGGGAAGTTTGGGGTCAAAAAGTGACAAAATAAAAACCGCTACCAAAATTGGTTGTTAAAAATTGCATTAAACACTTGAAATACAGGGCGTTATAAAACTCTTGAAGGAATTCAATTGGGGAAAATTGGTCATTGGAAAGGCGGCAAAAATATATTTACAATAAATATTTTCAGTGACTTTGTGGTGTATGTAAAAGTCACTAGCCACAATCCAACTAGACTGTTTCTGTCCTCACTCAATACACTTGCATTGAGCAAGGCAGAGCCCACCTAGTCAGATTGTGGCCAGGAGTATGCACATCTAAAACTTGTGGTCACATGACCGCCGTTCTATAGGCTCATCACACTTTTTTTGCATAAATTTATATTGAGGCCCCTCCTGTAGTATCATCACTGTGGTAGATCGCTCACTTAGCTGCACATGGAGGTAGACACAGGTAAGCTGTCTCTTTAAATCTCTTGTTGGTTTATTAAAATGCGGCATAAACCAACATTGAGTCCATAAAAATAATCACGGCCCTTTGGTCAAAATAGGAAAGCAAACAAAGCAAAAGTGGTCATGCAAAACACAGTCCTTGTGTTAGCAGGGGTCCGCCTGCCCAGAGTTTAGCAACTCCACATGGTTCAGGTCAGCTAGACACAATCATGTCTGGAGTTAGCATCCCCAGACTTACTGAACTGAATGCCTCAACAGGTCGAACATTTAAACCCCAGACCACACCCTGGGGTGGAGATATGGTGAACAACCTCCCACCCGCTCTATAGTCGTTCACCAAAAAAAATGGGCCTTTTAAATATGGCTGATTAATCCTCTCAGCAAATAGCATGCAGGAGAAGACTTCCAGGTTTCACATCACTGAAACTAATAGCCTCAGTGAAACATATCTCCCTCCAGCACTCTGCCAGTGACTTTGTCACATCACATATAGAGTCTCCCCTACAGTGTAATCACATATAGAGCCACCTGTAATGTAATCACATATAGAGCCCCCCATAATATAATAACATATAGAGCCCCCCATATTGTAATCACATATAGATGTGTGGCACCCCAGGAGTCCGGTTGCCACAGTGGCATTGGCTCCCTCACAGAGGGTGATGTTATGCCTGGAAGCAAGGAGGGGTCCCCTAATCAGGTTTGCCAGCATACAACACTTTCCTGGCTCCAGACCAGAAACGGGAGCCCCTCCCCTTTACACTGGAATCTGGAGGCGGGGTTAGTAAGCGTGAGTTGAGAGGAGTTGGAGAAAAAATCCAAATCTACTAACCTTGAGGTAATTAACCTTTCTACACATGCTTTGTCCGATAACCAACGAGAGGTTCTTGCTTTGGGTTTAACGTTTGTGCCGACTAATAACTATAATTTCTTTACAGTACTGAAGGATCTACAATTATTTCTTAGAAAGGTGATTCTACGGAAATTGCACACCAAACCCTTGTCGGACATCCACCTGAATACCACTATGGAAAAAGAGGCCCTGTCAGCTCTAGAGGAATTGGAGAGTGAAAATATCTCAACCCAGAAAGGTAATTTCCCCTGTTCGGTTCTGGCTAGATCTACGACTTTCCCTCCCTTTCTCCTCTGCCCACAAGTAGAGATATTTAACAAACTCGTTAGTAATGACCTGAGGACATTGCCAGGGGGACCTAAACATGATAATCTCACTGTTGGTCAGGGCACTTAGCGAGCTACAGTCGCTTAAGGATGTAGTATTCAAACCTGCGGATAAGGGAGGGAACGTGGTGATCTGGCCAGTTGCGAAATACGAGAAAGAAGCCTTTAGACAACTTAGGGACCGGTCTTCATACATCACTCTACCTAACAATCCCTTGACAGCTTTCAGGGCGGATCTTTTTGACATTCTTGAGCGGGCCTATGAACAAGGTATTATACCAAAAAAAATCTTTGATGGCCTATGTGTCAAATGCCCAGTTATTCCCACTTTCTATTTACTCCCGAAA
Organism: Phyllobates terribilis; assembly: GCF_046119375.1. Lineage (NCBI taxonomy): Eukaryota > Metazoa > Chordata > Amphibia > Anura > Dendrobatidae > Phyllobates > Phyllobates terribilis. The sequence goes on along the minus strand of NW_027362797.1, from coordinate 11,718,174 downwards.
GTGCATAAGAATCTTAGGGAACCACCGGGGCGTCCCATTGTCTCTGGCATTGGAGGGCTGTGTGATCCCATTTGTAAATTCATCGAATATTATTTACATCCACTTGTTGAGACCCTGCCCTCCTATGTCAGGGACACTGGTGACGTCCTTAGGAAAGTTGATGGTTTATACCTTGACTCAGGTAGTCTTCTAGTGGCCATTGACGTTGAGTCATTATATACTAGTATTGACCATGTGGATGGACTACGGGCCGCGGCGTTCTTTCTCGAGACTAGCAGTCTAGATGTCTCTCTCCGTGCACTGATCCTGGAATTATTAGAGTTCATATTGACTCATAATTTCTTCACATTTAAAGATAGATTTTTTCTTCAGAAGCGGGGCACTGCGATGGGCGCGGCGTGCGCGCCGTCCTGCGCTATCCTCTTTCTCGGTCTTTGGGAGAGGGAGGTTTTCGGGGGGGGGCGCGTGCGCCGCTACCCATGCGCAGTGCTGGTATAGATATATAGCTGATATCTTTATCATTTGGCAAGGTCCCGAGAGTGAGCTTCATGATTTTATCTCTTCTCTGAATTCAAACGACCTAAATATTAGACTTACTTACACTTGGGATTCGACCCATATTGATTTTTTGGATATTGGGATTACTGTCCAACAGGATGGCCTAGTGCTGACTGATGTTTTTCGCAAAAAGACATCAGTGAATGCATTACTTCATGCAACATCTGCGCATATACCGTCTACTATACGGGCCATTCCAGTGGGACAGTATCTCAGAGCAAAGCGCATTTGTTCTACTGATGCGGCGTTTGAGGCTCAGTCTCGGGACCTCCAACAGAGATTCCATGATCGAGGTTACAGTGCACGGAGTATCAAAAGAGGCTATAGACGGGCGAGGAGGACTCCGCTTGATCTCCTAACTAGCGTCAAAAAGTTACCAGAGAAGGATCCCCCCATTAGGTTCATATCGACATATAATAGTCATTGGCATGCGATACGAGGAATTCTCAATAAACATTGGTCAATTCTTAAAACCGAACCTACACTCAATAAGATTCTGCCTGATAGACCATTAATGACGGCCCGGAGGGGTAAAAATCTGAGAGACTCGTTAGTCAGGAGTCATTATGTTGCCCCCACTCCTGCTCCCTTTGGGATGGTCAACAAAAAAAGATGGGGATGTTACCCATGTGGATCTTGTATGGCGTGCAGAAATATAATTCGTACTAAATCATTCTTCGCCAATAATGGCCAAGAATTTAAAATCACGCACTATATTTCTTGCAGCTCTACACACATTGTATATATGGCTACCTGTCCATGTAATCTTAGTTATGTGGGACTTACTTCCCGTGAATTTCGGGTGCGTGTTAGGGAACATATCAGGGACGTGATTGCTGCGTGGGATATCTCTGACGTCTCAACACTCAAGACTATCCCGCGGCACTTCAAGCTGCGCCATAATTGTGATCCCTCATCCCTTATATTCAGGGGTATTGACATGGTACATTTGGGCACGAGAGGGGGTAACTACAAGCGTACTTTGGCGCAGCTTGAGTGCCGCTGGATTGCTATCCTGGACACGGTGACCCCTGGTGGTTTGAACGAAATTAACAGTTTTTCATCATTCTTATAGAGATATCTTTTCCCTTGTTTTTTATGTGGATTTTAACTTCTTTTGTTTATGTTGAAATTTTTCCTTCATAGCTTTGCATCTTGTTATCACCATTTATATGCCTCGACTATCACATGGAACTACTGGACACTCTAGGGATGTAACGATCTCATCAATCAGGAATCAATCACCATATACAAGATTTCAATGATTCAATGGAACGACATTATTGTATCTGTATTGACATTGCATCTGTATATATGTTTATACTGTACTGATGTCTCTCCTGATTAGGGTGACAGTCGTTTTCTTATTGATTCACTGTTTTCCCTCTCTTGTATACTGTGCTTTGTTACATACATTTAGTTGTATCTCTGTGCCCTCACTTCATCCCTTACTTGTCATGGCTGCCGCTGAGCCGCGCATGCGCAGTGCCGTCCTGCTCCGGCCGCGTCCCGTCGGGCTTCCGTACGTCGGGGCTGTGGATGGTGACGTCACTAGTTGCACGTCCCTGCCCATGGTTCCGTCGGGAAACTGGCCGGATGTGACGCGGTGCGGGGGTACGTCCTGTCACTCCGCATGCGCTGCAGTAATCAGCGCTGTCACCTGCATTCAGTCTGTGCTGGAGATAAAATGGTGCTTATTCGTTCCACAACCACCGCCCCCCGAAGAAGCCACGCGAAACGCGCGTCGGGGCTGCAGAGTGGCTTAGTGGTAATTTTTGTACCTTATGGGTGAGCACTCTGGTTCTACTTGTGATCGCTATTTCTGCCTGTTCAACTTCTTTCAGTGACTCTCTATGATTGCTTCTCTCTGTGTGGAGGTACCTACCTTGGGGAGACCATTTTAACTCCATACAGTGCCTCTTGCTACTTTTTTACTGTACACATGTACTATAGACTATGATATGCTATAGTTGAATAGGGTTAGCCAGTTGTTCCCCTAGGACCCACTTATTTATTGCTGCTCTGCACTTGTGTGTATCCTTACCTCGTAAGATCTATTTTCTTAACTTTGTTATGTGATTTTATCTTATCTATGAAATAAAGTGTTTTTTATATATTAATATGGATTTACAATTGATTTGGGAAATTACTCCAATTTTGTAGGCTGTATAAAGGAGGACAACGAGGAAGGACCTGGGGAAGGGAGCTGTGAATAAGCTCGCCCCAGAGGGAAGCGCAAGTGAACCGGACACCGGAGTCCGTGGTTGTGGGGCACTGAAGGCCCAGCAGCTGAATCCGGAGGGCAGGAGACTGCAGGTCTCCTGGCACGACCAGGCGCCCGGCGGCACAGCAGCACCATAGGGCCCTGCACCGCCATGTGGGAGCGACACTTAAGGAAGGCCTGAGCTGCCTGCCATACAGGTGAGGAAAAAGACGCTTTACTCAGGGACGAGGGCCGCAGCATAGCTTCAAGCAGCAAGGAATAAAGAGAATAGCGCAGAGGGAAGGCTAACAACTCCACCTGGCGAAGTGGATCCCCAACTTGGTTCCAGGCCGCCCGGACCTCTACTACCAGCTAGTACCCGTGCCCCGGTCAGCTTAACAAACCGCAAGTAAAGATAAGAGGAAACCGCCATTAAGCTGTGGACTGGTCATTATCTGCGCCATCGCCTGCAATACACCGCACCAACAACATCTACCTCCACAATTCTACATATACTGCCCTGGAGCTTAGCTCTGCCTGTGGAGAGGTGAACCAACTCTGCTGCATCACCACCAGCTCCAGTGTATCTGCACCGCAGTGACAGCCCCATATAGCCGCATACCACAGGTGGCATCACGAACATTATCTCCAAAAACTTTATTCACCTTTTACTTTCCCTTTAATTGACCGGGTCACTGCCACTGTGACTTCCCCCAGCATCGACCGGCCCGGCTACCGAGTACCCCATGGCCCAGGGGGCGCGTCAACCTGGCGTCACGAACAGGGTAAACAAAGCCCGGTGTAACCCGGTACTGTGTGCCCTAGAGTTTACTGAACTGTATCATCACGTCATTTGCCATCAGCCGAGGGGAAGCTGGAGGCCCGATCCGAAACCACCGGGTAAGCAATGCCTCTCGCCAGCAGAGCGGCATACTGGTACGTCAACAGAAACCCAGGACCTGGCTGAGGTTCACTAGGGGGGAGGAAGATGCCCAACCTGGGAGAGGATTCAGCCGGGGGCGCAGCCGCCGCCACTGTAATGCCGTTATCAATGCCATATATACCAGGGGCGGCGTGGTTGCCCTAGTGCTCAGGGGCGTCGCACACCCTAAGCGAATTTGAGGAGAGACTCCGCAGTTTGTTTCAAGTGTACCCCCTGTCTGAGGAGCAAAAAGTCAGCATCCTCATAGGCCAGCTAATCGGTGCAGCCCAGAGGGAGGTGAAGTCCCGGGCAGGGACAAAAGCACTGTTAAGGAAATTCTGACCCTATTGAAGGAAACCTTTGACACCCGCACAGCAGCAGAGATTAAAATGAAGTTCTACGGGTGCAAACAAAGGGTGCAGGACAGTGTACGGGACTATGCTCTAAACCTGCAGGAGGAGCTGCGGGCCATTAAACAGGTAGACCCCTACAGTGTGCAAGACAAGGACAGATTGCTAACTGAGCAGTTTATCGAGGGGCTCCTGTCTAACGCTCACCGGACACAACTGCGCATTATGGCTCTGCAAAACCCTGATCTGGACTTTGCGCAATTTAAAGACAGAGCCATCCGGATGCTGCGAGAATCAACCCCAAGTGGCACTGCACCCCTCCAGCACCCAGCTATAACATACCACCAGGAGGTGGCATCCTTTTCCCTGGCACCTGTGGAGGCTGACACGCAGATAACAGAGAAGGATTCCACCGACCAGAGGGAGAAACAGCGATCGCTGCGACCAGGACTGAGAACCCATCTGTTGTCGCTGTCAAAAGGCGGGTCACCTCGCAAGATTCTGCAATTTAAACGAGAAACCCCTGGGGCAGAGGACCAACCCCCAGGAGTAAGATGACCAGACCCACAGAGCTGGCGAGACAAGTACGTGGGGGACGACTGGTCCTATCTGTCGTGCTTGATGGCATCTCGATGAATGCGTTGCTGGAGACTGGTTCCCAGGTGACAACGATGCCACATATCCTTTATAAACGATACTGGACTGATTCAGACATTACCCGCGGTCCAGATGAACATATTAACATCTATGCCAGCAATGGTCAGCCCTTGCCTCAGGTGGGGTATAAAGAGGTGACCATAAAGGTTGGCCGAGTAGAATTGCTATCACAAGGGATGATTATTGTTGATATTGATCACCGAGAAAGCCATCCTATGATAACCTTAGGCACCAATGTGATGGAGAATTGTCTTGGGGAAATTATTGTTTTGTTGCAACAGGTCGCAGAGTCTGCCAGCTCTGGTCAGCAGCGAGTTCTGCAGAAGAAGATCAAACCCCTGATGCAGAGACAACAGGTAGAGCTGTCTGGAGGAGAAGTCGGCAGTGTCAGAATGAGTGATCCATTCCCCATTGCAATGCCCCTAGGAGTGAAATGTTAATATGATGTCGGGCAGCCATAGGTCTCAGGGGTCAAGATTATCAGGCCCTGGTAGAACCCGTGTACTCTGATAGTAGGCCCACCATCTTGACAGACAGAGGGGTAGTCAATGTTCGCAAGGGGACAGTACCAATACGCGTCCTGAATTGTGGGGAGAAAGAGATCCATTTACCCCGGTATGCTACCCTTGTTAAGTTGTTCACTGTCAGTAACAAAGCAATAAAGGCAGTGGAACCCTTGCCTCCGTCCGAACAGACGGAAGACAATGGCCCCAAGGGGCAGATGGAGGATTGGTGTCAGAAGCTACAAGTAGGCACTGACACAGCCCCTTTGCACCAAAAGCATGGAGTATACCGGGTAGTCCAAGAATATGAGCGAGTCTTTAGCAAACACCCACTAGATTTTGAGCAGATAAAAGGGGACCAACATCATATCCCCACAGGAGATCATCCGCCCATTAAAGAGAGGTACCGGCCTGTACCACCAGCTCACTATCAATGTGCCAAAGGACTGTTACGGGAGATGAAGGAGGCTGGGGTGATCAGAGATAGTTGTAGCCCCTGGGCAGCTCCATTAGTCCTCGTTAGAAAGAAAAATGGTACAATGAGGATGTGTGTTGATTATAGGCAGATTAACCGCATTACACATAAGGATGCCTACCCATTACCCAGAATTGAGGAATCACTAGCTGCACTGAGATCCACTATCTATTTCTCCACTTTAGATCTCGCCAGTGGATATTGGCAGGTTTCTGTGGCAGAGGCGGACAGAGAGAAGACTGCATTTACGACACCAATGGGCCTCTGCGAGTTCAACTGCATGCCATTCAGGCTCTGCAACGCCCTGGGACCTTTCCAGCAGTTAATGGAGTGTTGCCTAGGACACAAAAACTTAGAAACCACTCTGCTGTATTTAGATGACATAATTGCCGAGGTGTTCGAAGCCCTATCTGGTTATGGCCTGAAAGTAAAGCCGTGCAAGTGCCACCTGTTGAAGCCCAAGGTGCAGTACCTAGGTCATGTGGTAAGCGCCGAAGGTGTAGCACCAGACCCTGAAAAAGTCACCGTGATCAAGGACTGGCCAAGACCCTCCACTATCAAAGAATTGCGGCAGTTCCTCGGGCTAGTAGGCTACTACAGGAGATTCATCAAGGGTTTCACCAAGATAGCAGCATCCATGCAGGACCTCTTAGTGGGCCAGTCAAAGAGGGCCAAGAACCCGAATCCTCCGTTCAAATGGGGTAAAACCAGAAGACAAATCCTTCACTCGACTGAAAGTGGCTCTTACGGGAGATGAAGCCCTGGCCTAACCCGACTATGGCCAACCCTTTATTCTCCATACGGATGCCAGCTACGTGGGATTGGGAGCGATGCTGTCCCAGGTACAGCAGGGCAGAGAGAGAGTGATTGCCTATGCCAGCAGGAAGCTCCGTCCCACGGAAAGGAACCCCGACAACTATAGTTCCTTTAAGTTGGAGTTTTTAGCCACCGTCTGGGCTGTAACAGAGCGCTTCAAACACTACCTCGCCTCCTCCAGATTTACAGTCTTCACGGATAACAACCCGCTGACGCACCTGGAGACTGCAAAGCTTGGTGCCGTAGAACAACGATGGATGGCTCGACTGTCCAACTACGAGTTTACCATCAAGTATCGGGCAGGGCATAAAAACGCTAATGCTGATCTATGGCACCCCTGAGGGTTCAGTCGCCACAGAGGTACTGCATCTCACCCAGAGGTGTGGCATCTCACTCTCAGGTAAGGAAAGAGTGCTGCCCGGGACCCTAACACCCGCATCCAACACTACACTACTCCAGAGCAGCAGGAGGGGCAAGATGCGTCTCTTTTCCTGCTGAGCCCTGTTCCTGGCTGGAGTGGGGGGAAACAAGTGAGGGGGAACCATGTATTGGGTGTGGGTGGAGGAAGATTAGGGAGCACTTAGAAGGAGGATATAAAAGAGGGAAGCCATCTTGGCAGTGTAGTCAGTCTGAGGAGGACAGTGAGAGGAGCAGGAGCTCTGCAGGAGGAGGGCCTAGCCAGAGAGGCCCAGGACAGACTGAGGAGAAGGAGCAGGAGGAAGAGCTCCAGGAGCGAAGAGGGGATCCCAGGGGTACGGGCAGTGCTGGAGGCCACCTGTACGACCGAATCTACCAGGCGGTGGAGGGATCGAGCCGCAGAGGGGACCGGCCCCTAACTGGTGAGAATTACAAAGTTCAACTAGAAACCGGAGGCTTCTGTACTTTCAGGGTGCAGTTTCTACATCCGCACTCATTCTCTAAAAAGCTAGCCACATAGGATCCAGGGAACTCCAGGTTGCCCAGAAAGGTCCAAGGATACCAGCTTGGGACATTGTTTGCGAGGCGCAGGGCAGGAAGTTTGAGAGCCAGCGCAGAAAGACGGCTGAGAAGGGCATATAGAATGGGGTCCTGTCAAGCACTCTTGAAATACCTGGGGGATTGCTGAACCCCTGCCCGGTGAATGCAGCACAACGTGGGGAGTTATGATCTGCAGTCGTAACCAGGAGCAAAGTGAGAACTGTGAGTAGACCCAGAAGACTGCACCCCACTGTCTCTGTGAATTATTGCTGCGCCATCACCCCCTGCACTACACTGCCCAGCATCATCTACAACAGCTATAACATCTACACTGCCCTGGAGCTAAGCTCTACCTGTGGAAAGCCAAACCAACTCTGCTGCATTAACAACAGCTCCAGAGGACCTACTCCGCAGCAGCGGCTCCCTTTAGCCCCATGCCACAGGTAGCGTCACGAACTTTATATAAAAACTATAAATCCCCTGTAAATAACCTCTTTATTAACTGTCCTGGGTCACGGACCGGGTCCCCGCCACTGTGACATCTCCCCTAGCAACGACCGACCCGGCACCGAGTACCCCACGGCCCAGGGGGGCGCGTCATAGATGCGCTGTCTAGGATGCCCAACTTGCCAGATGGGGGAGAAGACCCGGGAGAGCTGGAGGAGATAGAGTTACCGGCTTTCCATCATCACGGGGTGACCCAGTGCTCCCACTGTGTGAGGAACGAGCTCTCCACCAACAGAGAGGCCACGTTTAACCCATTGCCCCACCATGGATGGGCAGAGACTCAGGATAGCATCCCGGCTGTCCACCTAGTAAAGGAGTTGCTGACACAAGCTGACTCACACCTTGATCCAGATGCTCCACAGGAGACCCAACAGTTGTGGAAGGAGAACAGCAAGCGGTTCATCTATGAGGGAAAGCTGTGTCGAAGAAACATCAACTTCCGGACACACGAACTGGTCTGGCAGGTGGTAGTCCCGAAGCGGGATATGCCAATGGTCTTAGAGGCGTACCACGATGGAGCAGGACACTTCGGGTGCAAGAAGTTGGAAGTCCTGATACGTGGGCGATTCTACTGGGCTGGCATGAGGAAAGCAATCGAGAGATGGTGTCGAGAATGTGGTCCATGCAACCTGAGACGGAAAGACCGTGATGGCCAGAGGGCTGCCCTGCAGCCCATAATCACCAAACAACCACTAGAACTGGTAGCCTTGGACCACATGAAGCTAGCCCCAAGCCAGTCAGGCTATGTCTACATTCTCACCATAGTAGACCACTAATCCCGATTCCTGGTAGTAGTGCCAGTGAAAGATCAGACGGCTAAGACCGCAGCCAAAGGGTTTCAACAAAACTTTTGTCGCCCGCACTCTTACCCTGAGCGAGTGCTTACCGACCAAGGCCCAGCTTTGGAAGCAGAAGTGTTTCAAGAATTTTGTAACTTGTATAGCTTCAAGAAAATAAGGACGACGCCATATCATCCCCAGACCAACGGGTATTGCGAGAAAATTAACCAGGTGGTAATAGACCTGTTGAAGACATTGCCCCTTGAGGAACGTAGCCTGTGGCCAGAGAAGTTACCAGATTTGGTGGACTTATACAACCACATCTCAGTGAACTCCACCAACTGTACACCCGCGTACCTGATGAGAGCAAGACCTGGCAAGATACCCATTGACTTAGACATGGGAGTTTTAACACCTGAGATGACATCACCAGATGCAGACTGGGATACGAAGCGGCAGCAACAATACCGCAAGGTGCAAGAATGTGTGGAGAGAAGGTTGTCCCAGGCAAGAGAGGAGAAAACTTATAATCAGCATGCACCTGCAGTTCCCTTGTCACCTGGAGAACAGGTACTCGAAAAGATGAGTTCACAAATTAGATGATCAGTGGGAGGTTGAGCCATACACCGTCTTACCTTCAAATTTTGACAACACCAAGGTGTGCCTCATCAGTAAAGATGGAGGAGAGATGTCAGCGGCAGTCTCAAGAGACTACCTGAAGATTTGCCCTGATCAATTGAGACACAAAGAGGAAGATCAAAACAGCCCCCAGCACACAGAAAAGATGGAAGAGACGGTCCAAACCATCCTTGGAGAATTTCCCCGGTCTTGGACGCAGGTGAATCAAGCAATCGTGGTAGCTGTCTTAACCTTTCCCCAAGTAGCTTCACCGGAAGCCACAGAGATTCTAGAACAGCAGAGAGACCAGTCAGCCCCAGAAACAGATTCTTCATCAGCAGCGGATCAGGAGAATCTACCCCCTGCTAGCGGTGAATCTGTCATACCCATGGTGAGTTTAGGAGTTCGCAGAAGGCGATCTGGTATACCAGTACTACGTAGGTCCACAAGAAGCGTAGTGAATAATGCAACCACCACACCAGCGGTAGACACTAGAGACCCGGGTAGGTCATTGGCAACAACTGTACTGCGTAGATCAACCTGTAGTACCATAGGTCTGCTCCCTGCCCGTTATAGGGACTAAGAAGTAGTAAAATAATAGTATACACTACCATTCTAAAGTTTGGGGTCACCCAGGCAATTTTGTGTTTTCCATGAAAACTCATACTTTAATTTATCAAATGAGTTGCAAAATGATTATAAAATATAGTCCAGACATTGGCAAGGTTGGAAATAATGATTTTTATTTGAAAGAATAATTTTCTCCTTCAAACTTTGCTTTCGTCAAAGAATGCTCCTTTTGCAGCAATTAGAGCATTGCAGACCTTTGGCATTCTAGCTGTTAATTTGCTGAGGTAATCTTGAGAAATTTCCCCCCATGCTTCCTGAAGCCCATCACACAAGTTGGATTGGCTTGATGGGTACTTTTTGCGTACCATACGGTCAAGCTGCTTGCACAACAGCTCAATGGGGTTGAGATCTGGTGACTGCGCTGGCCACTCCATTACAGATAGAATACCAGCTGCCTGCTTCTTCCCTAAGTAGTTCATGCATAATTTGGAGGTGTGCTTTGGGTCATTGTCCTGTTGTAGGATGAAATTGGCTCCAATCAAGGGCTGTCCACAGGGTATGGCATGGCGTTGCAAAATGGTGTGATAGCCTTCATTATTCAAAATCCCATTTACCTTGTACAAATCTCCCACTTTACCAGCACCAAAGCAACCCCAGACCATCACATTACCTCCTCTATGCTTGACAGATGGCGTCAGGCACTCTTCCACAATCTTTTCAGTTGTTGTGCGTCTCATAAATGTTCTTCTGTGTGATCCAAACACCTCAAACTTTGATTTATCTGTCCATAAAACTTTTTTCCAATCTTCCTCTGTCCAATGTCTGTGTCCTTTTGCCCATATTAATCTTTTCCTTTTATTAGCCAGTCTCAGATACGGCTTTTTCTTTGCCAATTTGCCCTGAAGGCCAGCATCCTGGAGTCGCCTCTTCACTGTAGACGTTGACACTGGCGTTTTGTGTGTACTATTTAATGAAGGTGCAAGTTGAGGAGCTGTGAGGCGTCGATTTCTCAAACTAGAGACTCTAATGTACTTGTCTTGTTGCTCAGTTGTGCAGCAGGGTCTCCCACTTCTCTTTCTACTCTGGTTAGAGCCTGTTTGTGCTCTCCTCTGAAGGGATTAGTACACACTGTTGTAGGAAATCTTCAGTTTCTTGGAAATTTCTCACATGGAATAGCCTTCATTTCTAAGAACAAGAATAGACTGTTGAGTTTCACATGAAAGTTCTCTTTTTCTGGCCATTTTGAGAGTTTCATAGAACAAGCAAATGTAATGCTCAAGATTCTCAACTAGCTCAAAGCAAGGTCAATTTTATAGCTTCTGAAATCAGTCAAACTATTTTCAGCTGGGCTGACATACTTGTGCAAGGGTTTTCTAGGGTTTTCTAACCATCCATTAGCCTTCTTACACAGTTAACAAACACAATGTACCATTAAAACACTGGAGTGGTGGTTGTTGGAAATGGGCCTCTTTACTCTTATGTAGATATTGCAATAAAAAAAAGACTTTAGCAGCTAGAATAGTCATTTACCACATTAACAACGTATAGGGTGTATTTCTGATTCATTTAATGTTAGTTTCATTGAAAAAAAAAAGTGCTTTTCTTTCAAAAATAATGACATTTCTAAATGACCCCAAACTTTTGAACGGTAGTGTATGTTATATAGTTGTAACCGGTAAGTAATCCTGAGTATATATAGTTATTCAATTTATGGACAAATGGACTACAGGACTAGGTGTGGTCAGGACAATGCTGAATAAAGTTGATTGTTGGCCTTGAAAATAAACCGCAGGGGTGGCCGAAAACCAGGCCCACTAACAGGGTGCCCTAAAGCAGGACGATACACGAAGTGGGTTCAGGTGGTTATCACCAACCAACCTTCAGGTATCCGGGAAAAAGACAATTCCTTGATAGTGGCGTAAAGACTAAGCGCCGCAGTGACTGCTACCAATTTTTGTTAGTTTTTTGAGATTTTTGCGACTTTGTAAACTATTTGTAATGTGAATTGTTATTGTTGTTAATTGTTCAATTCAAAAGGTGTCCTCAGTCTGGGAGTACTGAATTTAACTAGGGGGGAATGTGGCACCCCAGGAGTCCGGTTGCCACAGTGGCATTGCCTCCATCACAGGGGGTGATGCCATGCCTGGAAGCAAGGAGGGTTCCCTAATCAGGTCTACCAGCATACAACACTTTCCTGGTTCCAGACAAGAAAGGGGAGCCCCTCCCCTTTACACTGGAATCTGGAGGCGGGGTTAGTAAGAGTGAGTTGAGAGGAGTTGGAGACAGGAGGACGACGAGGAAGGACCTGGGAAAGGGAGCTGTGAATAAGCTCGCCCCAGAGGGAAGCACAAGTCAACCGGACACTGGATTCCGTGGTTGTGGGGCACTGAAGGCCCAGCAGCTGAATCCGGAGGGCAGGAGACTGCAGATCTCCTGGCCCCACCAGATGCCCGGCGGCACAGCAGCACCATAGGGCCCAGCACCCCCACGTAGAAGCGATACTTAAGGAAGGCCCGAGCTGCCTGCCATACAGGTGAGGAAAAAGAAGTTTTACTCAGGGACGAGGGCCGCAGCATAGCTTCAAGCAGCAGGGTCAAAGAGAATAGCGCAGAGGGAAGGCCTACAACTCCACCTGGCGAGGTGGATCCCCAACTTGCTTCCAGGCCGCCCGGAAAGAGGAAACCGCCATTAAGCTGTGGACTGCTCATTATCTGCGCCATCACCTGCATTACACCGCACCAACAACATCTACCTCCACAATTCTACATATACTGCCCTGGAGCTTAGCTCTGCCTGTGGAGAGCTGAACCAACTCTGCTGCATCACCACCAGCTCCAGTGGACCTGCACCGCAGCAGCGGCCCCATATAGCCGCATATCACAGGTGGCATCACGAGCTTTATCTCTAAAAACTTTATTCCCCTTTTACTTTCTCTTTAATTGACCGCCTTGGGTCACGGACCGGGTCACTGCCACCATGATATCACCCAGCATCGACCGGCCCGGCTACCGAGTACCCCACGGCCCAGAGGGTGCGGCAGATGCCCCTTGTAATTTATTTATTATTTATTTATTTTACTCACTTATATAGCGCCATTAACTCCACAGCGCTTTACAGATATTATGAACACTGGGGGCTCACAATCTAAAATTCCCTATTAATGTGTCTTTGGAGTGTGGGAGAAAGCCGTACAACCGGGAGGAAACCCACACAAACACGGGGAGAACATTCAAACTCCTTGCAGATGTTGTCCTTGGTGGGATTTGAACCCAAGACCCCAGCGCTTCAAGGCTGCAGTGCTAACCACCAACTGTGCTTTAATGTAATCACATATAGAGCCTCTCATAATGTAATCACATATAGAGCCCCCTGTAATGTAATCACGTATAGAGCCCCCATAATGTAATTGTGGCACCCCAGGGGTCTGGTTGCCACAGTAATAGAAATATTATGTCTGAGAGCAAGTGGGAGGTTTCTCTGGTCAGGAGCCCTAAGCATGCAACACTGACCGCCCAGACCTGGGAGGGGAGGAATCTGCCCTTATAAACTGGGTCTGGGGCGGGATTAGGTCAGTCAGAGCCTGGAGATGGAAAGTGACAACAGGAGCTCTGTAGGAGCAGGAGCGAGTGCCAGAGGCTGGAAGCTAGAAAGCTCGCCTTGGCTGAAGACACTAAACCCGGACACGGAGTCCGAGGCTGTGGGGACATCCAGGTCCAGCAGCAGAATCCAACCCGCAGTGGATTCCATGTCCTCTGGCCATAGAAGCCCGGAGTCACGGTCACAAGCAAGGGACCAGCACCGCAATCGTGAAGCGGAGGCTAACAGAAGGCCCCAAGTCACCGGTCATACGGGTGAGCACCACACGGTATACTCAGGGACGTGGGCTACTTCTACCCGCACACAGCAAGGTAACCAGGAAAGAGTGCAGAGAGACGGGGAGGCCTACAACTCCACCTGGCCAGGGGGAGATCCTGCTAGCTCTCAGACTGACCAGACCTCTACTGCTAACCAGTACTCCCGGGAGGGTCTGCTTTATACCATCAGTAAAGACCCTGAACTGCACCACACGTCTCTGTGTTTCATCGCCGCACCAGCACCATTAGTACTGGGACGCTCACACCATCACTCCCATCATCCACACTAGCTGCCCTGAGGCAATACTTCTCCCGTGGGGAGTTATCCCATACTTGGCTGCGCTTACAACATCAGCCTCAGCGGTCTGCAGCGCAGCGGCGGTCCCCACTGACCGCAATCCACGGGTGGCGTAGTTGGACATTTGTTATTACACTAAGACTGCCACTGGTTTGACCACCCTGAGCCACGGACCGGGTCGCCACCACACGGAGACTACCACCCCCAGCATCCCACCAGAGGCCCGGTTCCGGGTTCCCCACACCGCCCAGGGGGCGCATCATAATCATATATAGAGCCCCCATAATGTAATCACATATAGAGCCCACCATAATGTAATCACATACACACCTGGTCAAAATTGTTGGTACCCCTAGTTTAATGAAAGAAAAACCCACAATGGTCACAGAAATAATTTGAATCTGACAAAAGTAATAATAAATTAAAAATCTATGAAACTGAACAAATGAAAGTCAGACATTGCTTTTCAAGCTTTTCAGGCCTGCTTCCACAGAATTTAAAAAAAAATTAAACTCATGAAATAGATTGCTTTTCAAGCCTGCTTCCACAGAATTTAAAAAAAAATTAAACTCATGAAATAGACCTGGACAGAAATGATGATACCCTTGAAAATAATGTGACAAAAGAGATATGTTAAATCAAGTTGTGTCCACTAATTAGCATCACAGGTGTCTACAATCTTGTAATCAGTCAGTGGGCCTGTATATAGGGCTACAGATACTCACTGTGCTGTTTGGTGACATGTTGTGTACCACACTCAACATGGACCAGAGGAAGCAAAGGAAAGAGTTGTCTCAGGAGATTAAAAAGAAAATTATAGACAAGCATATTAAAGGTAAAGGTTATAAGAACATCTGCAAGCACCTTGATGTTCCTGTGACTACAGTTGCACATATTATTCAGAGATTTAAGATCCATGGGACTGAGCCAACCTCCTTGGACGTGGCCGCAGGAGGAAAATTGATGAAAAATTAAAGAGACAGATAATACGAATGGTAACAGAAGAGCCCAGGAAAACTTCTAAAGAGATTAAAGGTGAACTTCAAGCTCAAGGAACATCAGTGTTAGATCGCACCATCCGTCATTGTTTGATCGAAAGTGGACTTCATGGGAGACGACCAAGGAGAACACCATTGTTGAAAAAAAATCATAAAAAGCCAGACTGGAATTTGCCAAACTACATGTTGACAAGCCACAAAGCTTCTGGGAGAATGTCCTATGGACAGATGATACAAAAATGGAAGTTTTAATAATAACGCTGGCACTCTTGGTACAGGATGACACTGACACTCGGGGTAGAAGATAATGATGCTGGCACTATGGGCACAGTATAATGACGCTGGCACTATGGGCACAGGATAATGACGCCGGAATTTGGGGTACAGGATAATGACGCTGGCACTCTGGGAACAGGATAATGATGCTGGCACTCTGGGCACAGAATAATGACGCTGACATTTGGGGTACAGGATAATGACGCTGGCATCACAGGCCGGCAGCTGATGTCAGCGCGCACATCGCCAGCGTATAACATCACTGCCAGCCTGTGACTGGCTGGCATCTGCGCCTCAGATCGACGAAGGAGAGTCGCCGCTGGAACGGCAACCAGGTAAGGAGAAGCTTTTTTGTAAAGCCGCACTATGAGGGCGGAATGGGAGATGACATGGGGGCAGAATGGAGAGACATGGGGACAAAATGGGAGGTGACGTGGGGACAGAATGGGAGATGACATGGGGGCAGAATGGGAGATGACATGGGGGCAGAATGGGATATGACATAAGGGCAGAATGGGAGAGACAGGGGCAGAATGGAGGAGACGACATGGGGGCAGAATGGAGAGACATGGGGACAATCTGGATTACGTTGTGACAGTGGACAGGTGAGGGATATGGTTGTTTTTTATTTGTGTTTTTTTCAGGAGACGAGGGCGTCGGGGATTGAGAGAACAATAAAAAAATGATTAAAACCGTGTGTAATTTTATTTCAATAAAATACTTTATTCAGGCCGTGTCTTTATTGAAAAAGCGTTGAAAACTTTACTACGGGGTTACTAACCTGGGATTCATATCAGCCACCAATACAAGGTGGTATTACCTCATTACCCCACTCCTCACCGCTACACGACAGTGGGAAGAACGGAGATAAGCACCAGATTTGGTGCATCTTATGGATGCACCATTCCTGGGACTGCTGAGGGGTGATATTATTAGCCGCGGAGGGGGCTAGTATCCATGGCCCCTTCCCTGGTTATTAATTTCAACCCACAGCTATCTGCTTAGCTTTTTCTGATTATATTTTATAGGGGGAACTGACGTCAATTTTTTTCTGGGGTCCCCCTGTAATCTAGCCAGTAAAGGCTAAGCAAACAGCTGCGAGCTGTTATTAATAGCCAGGGAACATTTTTAGCTAATGGCCCATTCCCCAGCTACTAATATCAGACCCCAGCGGTCGGCTTTCCCTCTGCTGGTATTAAAATGACGCAGGAGCCCACAGCATTTTTTTTTAACGCTATGTGCCCACGATCCGGATATAGCAGCGCTTTGGATGCAGCATATTTTTGACATGGGATTTCTAGAGATCCCATCCACAATATTGTAATATCTGGACGCTGTGGGTTTGATGCTGCATAAACATGCAGCTTCAAACCTGCCACTCCTGACCGTGGCCATGTACCCAAACTCACCCTGCTGCATGTCAATTTCTGTATCGGACACGCTAG
The DNA here is from genome assembly GCF_046119375.1 of Phyllobates terribilis. Lineage (NCBI taxonomy): Eukaryota > Metazoa > Chordata > Amphibia > Anura > Dendrobatidae > Phyllobates > Phyllobates terribilis. The sequence continues at coordinate 11,701,388 of NW_027362797.1, read as the reverse complement.
TCTCCGCTGCAAATTTTGACCAACTGAAGTGTCATTATATGCGGTCGATTCGCATGTATTAACAACAAAAGTGCAGAATTAGAACACAGCGTTTTGTACGCAGTGAAAATACGCTGCATCCAAAGCGCTGCTTATTGCTGTTAGTGAGGATGTAGCGGCTAACAAAACAGCTGTGAGCTGTTATTAATAGCAGGGAACATGTTTGCCTAATGGCACCTTCCCAGGCTAAAAATAGCAGCTCTCAGCTGCCCCAGAAATGACTTGAATGGAAATGCTAATGAGATTGAGTGTATGGGATTAGCTGACACCGAGCCCTTTTGTTTGGTGATGACAAGGTGTCAATCAGAGCCTTTCATTACTAAAAGCTAATTAAAGTAAATTAAAGAGTTAAATAAACACACACAGATTAAACACTTTATTTGAAGTACAACAGACACATTCTTTAATCATTTAAATTAACCAATATACTCACCCCAGGTCTGACAGTAATCCAAGGGTTGAAGCAATGTCCCACGTTTCTTTTTTCGAATATCTTTATTTAGCTCCAAAAAGCATTCATTCATGTCCAAAAACGCATTAAAAAAACGCATTAAAAACGCATAAAAAAACAAGTTAAAATCGCGGCAAAATGCATGTTTTTTCTGCAGTGTTTTTCCTGCCAAGAGATGCAGAAATGCTGCAGAAATTTCTGCATTCAAATCCTGAATGTACACATATAGCCTTATTGTGTGATTGGTAAGGATGTGGTACAGAAGTGGAGTTTTTCCAAGAGTGGATGGTGGGACTATGTAAGGCTCGAGGGGTGGAGGCAGAACTGGGGTGGAGCCTGGGCAGAGTCTCAAGTGACCCAAAATTTTTTTTGAAATTCCTGGTGGCAGCCCTGGCCCTGCATTTCAATCTCGGTTCGATTTATACGGCCGTCTGACTGCACCCTAAGTCTATGTGCACACGATCAGGATTTGAAGCAGAAATTTCCCGAGCATTCCTTGGCAGGAAAAATGCAGTGCGTTTTTGAAACATTTTTGATGCATTTTTTTATGCAGTTTTTGAAGTGTTTTTGTACATCAATGAATGCTTTTTGGAGCTAAATAAAGTTATTTGGTGGGACATTGCTTAAACCCTTGGATTACTGTCAGAACTGGGGTGAGTATGTTGGTTAATTAAAATGGTTAAAGAATGTGTCTGTTGTACTTCAAATAAAGTGTTTGCTTTGTGTCTGTGTGTTTATTTAACTCCTTACTTTACTTTAATTAGGTTTGGTCATGAAAAGGTCTGATTGAAACATTGTCATCACCAAACAAGAGAGCTAGGTGTCAGCTGATCCCATTCACCCAATCTCCATTAGCATTTCTATTCATGTAATTTATGTGGCAGTTGTGAGCTGTTATTCTTAGCATGGGAAGGTGCTATTTGCAAACATGATCCCTGGCCATTAATAACGACTCACAGCTGTTTCGCTAGCCACTACGTCCTCACAAACAGCAACAAGCAGCGCTTTGGATGCAGCGTATTTTTGTTGCGTCCAAAATGCAATGTTCTAATGCTGCACTTTTGCTGTCGGTACTTGTGAATCCACCGCATATAATGACACTTCAATCGGTCAAAATCTGCAGCAGCGACTAGCGTGTCGGCTACAGAAATTGACATGCTGTGGGTGAGTTTGAGTAGGTGGCCACGGTCAGGAGCCGCTGCAGGTTTGAAGCTGCGTGTTTATACAACATCAAACCTGCAGCATCCAGATGTTACAGCATAGTGGATGGGATCTCTAGAAATCCCATGTCCACTATGCATGCATCAGAGGCTGCAAATCACCCGTGAATACTGACATGCAGCGCGTCTTTCAGGACCGCAGCATGTCAAATTCCCCAGTCTCCACAAAAGAAATTTGACCACTAGAATGTATTGAATGCGGTGAATACGCATGGTTCAGTGAACACATGTGAATTCACCTGCGTTCAATAAAATGCCACGTTTTGGACGCAGCAAAAATATGCGTCCAGAGCACAGTTACGTCCGGATCGTGGGTACAAATGTAAAAAAAAATGCTGTGGGCTCCTGCGTCATTTTTATAACCAGCAGAGGGAAAGCTGACTGCTGGGGGCTGACATTAGTAGCCGGGAAAGGGGCCATTAGCCAACAATGTTCTCTGGCTATTAATATCAGCCCACTGCTGTTTGTTTAGCCTTTACTGGATAGATTACAGGGGGACCCCAGAAAAATTTGACGCAGGGTCCCCCTATAAACTATAACAAGAAAAGCATAAACAGACAGCTGCAGGTTGATATTAATAGCCAGGGAAGGGGCCATGAATACTATCCCCCTCTGCGGCTAATAATATCACCCCTCAGCAGTCCCAGAAATGGTGCATCTGTAGCACCCTGAGGATTCGGCTGCTACAGGGGTATTGCACCTCAACCCAGAGGTGTGGTATTCCACTCCCGGGTAAGGATGGAGTGTGGAACTGAGCTCAGTTAGCTGCATGCACTACACACATCCCATTTCCGAGGAACAGACCGATGGTACTCCCACTAGAGAAATGTGCAGGTACAACAGTGTCTGTTCCTGGCTGGAGTGGGAGGGGGGTGGAACATCCCAGTAGTGTAGGGGCAGATAGGGGGAGCAGTCTGGGTAAAGTTAGGAGCTCATTGGGTGCTGGTCACCTGAGCTCACACATAGAGGGAGTATATAAGGTGGGAACCATCTTAGATCAGGGTCAGTCTTTTGCAGAGTGAGGTCAGTCTGTGAGACGTCAGTCTTTTGCAGAGTGAGGTCAGTCTGTGAGACGTCAGTCTTTTGCAGAGTGAGGTCAGTCTGTCAGAGCAGAGGAGAAGAGCAGCTCCAAGGCCAAGAGAGAGAGAGGAGAAAGAAAGACCCAGAGGGGGAGAAAGAAGGAACTCCAAGAGCCCAAATTAGACCAGAGGGTGAAGAGTTGGCAACAGGGTACCGGATCCCAAGCTGGCAGAGGCTACAGCACACCTTAGCCAGGAACCGGAGGTCGTGGGCAGGATCGATCTGCCACGATCACCCACTAAATCCACCCGGAAGGCAGACCAGGAATAGGGTCAGGGAACCCAGAGACAAGGGTTTACCACCAAGAGGCCCGAGGGAGCCGGACATAGGTGGATCCCTGGTGGGGAAGGCCAGAGAAGAGGACAGGACAGAAAGGGAGCTCAGGACCACGCTCCAGAATCACCTGGGGGTTGGCCGAGTCCAGGACCTGGTGGACGCAGCACGGCTCGGGTGGTCACTTAAGGCCGGAGTGACCAGAACAACTGCAGTAAGTAAACAAACCCTGAACTGCACAGCCCGACTCTGAGTCTCATTTCCATCCCCGCTGCACCACCACAACCCCCATCCTCTGCAACTGACCCCCTGAGGCTTTACCCCTCCCGTTGGGGGTTATACTACCTGAGCTGCACATACATCACCAGCCTCAGCGGACCCTGCTGCAGCGGCGGCCGTATTGACCGCAATTCAACGGGTGGCGTAGTCGACACAAAAGCACATCTAGTAACATCATAAGGACTGCCACACACTGAGCTTGACACCCTGGGCACGGACCGGGTCACAGCCACTCGGAGACTACAACCCCCATCTGATCCGGCTCCGGGTATCCCCAACAACACTGGCCCAGGGGGCGCGTCAACTTTGGCGTAGTCGGCAGGATAACGTGCCCGCAACAACCGGGTACTGCGTGCCTGAAGAAAAGTTCATCGTTACCTTAAAAAGAAGTCTCCTGCCGGTTCCGGAGGGTCCCCGCCAACGGACCCCATCACAGGTCGTTTCCCGCCGGTTGTCCGCCATTTGCAGCTTTTTCCCGCCATCCATGGAGTTTCCCGCCACTGGGAGACGATTCCCGCCATTTCCGAAGATTTCCCGCCTTGGAAGAGCGGACGCCATTATGGGCGTGCCAGAGAGTGGCAAGAGGCCACCTCCCATCGTGGGCCAGGTCGAAGAATGGCGCCAAAAGCGGAAACCGCGCCCACCAACAGAGACTGTGATGCTGGAAGTGTCCATCAGCATGAGAGAACTGCCCCTGGAACTGAAGTTGCCCCGGGACCACCCTCGATGTGGGCGGAGACAGAAGAAGAGAACAAAGATGGGTGTCGCCTGGAGCAGTCTGGAGAGAGCGCACCCGGAGACAAGACGTCTGGAAGAGAGTCCAGAGAGAGCGTACCCGGAGATGGAGGGAGAGACAGGCAGCACCGACCCAGTGGTCAGGAGCCTGCTGCAAGCAACAACCCCACTAGGCTTAGTGGAGATCCTGGCACAGCTCCCCCGAGACCGGGAGTGTGCACAGACCGCGCTGGAGGGCCTCGCACGGAGGATGGCCCGGGTGCAGCGGGAGACGTTGGCGGAGTGGAGCCGAGAGATGGCCCAGCAGACCGAAACCCGTCAGCGGAGCACGCCACCCGAGACGAGGAGACAGACCGCCTCTGAGGATGGCGCAGGAGGAATGAAGGCAGGAGACGGCGCCGAGAAGGGAGCTGAACGGACGGAGGCAGGTAAAGGGGACGTCTATACCCCGAGCCGGGAAACCGCGTGCCTGCCCCAGCTCCCCGTCGCAGAGCCCGAAATTCCCCCTGCCGTGCCCGTCGCTGCATCGTCACCGCCGCCGACTAGGCCTCAACCGGAAACCGCGGCCGCGACCCCTGTGACGTCACACGTCTCGACCTCGAGCGTGGCAAAGCAGGAAATACCATCAGCCTGGTCGCAAGGCCTAGTACCCCCGGGCGCCGCAATACCAACAGCGCCCCCTACCTCCGCGGAGCCACCGGCCTGGTCGCAGGGCCGAATAACCCAGGGCGCCGCCGTTCTTACGGTGCCCTTTGCCTTTAAGGTGCCCCAGGCCTGGTCGCAAGGCCTGGTTAACCCGGGCGCCGCTACCATCAACGCGCCCTCAGCATCTAGAGTGCCGCACCTGGGTGAAGATCTATTCGCCCAGCATACGTGCCCGGATGGGCAGCCCTTCATATGGCCCCAGGAGTACATTCAGCTGGAACTCCAGAGAGCAAGGCCCATGTGCGAGCCCCTGATTCCGGCTCCGAAGCCCGTAAAGAGGACCTCGCCCCCGCTGGAGGAGGCACAGTTCGAGTGGGACCCCACCGGAGAAGACCTCATGGGGTTCACTCAGGAGACTCGGGCGGCCGCAGCAGAGCGTGCAGAGTGCTGCCGGCAGCAGCTCGAGGTCTTCGAGAGGGAGCGGAGAGAGAGGCGGGTCCGGGAACAGCAAGCGCAGATAAGGAGCGCGGAGCAGAAGAGCCGGACCAGGAGGAATCCCCGTGCAGCTCATGGTCCCCCTTCCACCGGGACTGTGATAAAATTCAACATGCAGCACGGATGGGGCTTTATTAGAGACCATCATACCCCCGGCGACGTCTTTGTGACCCGCAGAGACGTAGAAAGCCATCTGCCGGAGGGACACAGAGGTCGTGACCTGTATGTAGGGGACGAGGTCACCTTCACCCGGCACAAGTGTGCCAAAGGACCCTACGCCCTCCATGTGCATCGCCTGACGGAGGAGGAGCTGCGGTGTGAGGAGGAGCAAGAGGACCCGGACGGGTCTGAAGAATCTAAAGAAGGAGCAGGAGGACGCCGTCGTTGAAGTACGGTAGAGAGAGACTGTATAAAGTTGCCCGTCGGGGTACCAAGAACTGTTACTTATTTAAAATATGTTCCCCGTTGGGACAAAAGTGTGAACTGTTAACCCCGTGTGTCCCTATTCCCACTGACCGAGGACTGAGAGCGGTCAATCCTCCCTAATACCTGGCCGAGGACTGAGAGCGGCCATATCCCCTTGTATATAGTTGCGCTTCCTAAAGCGCCCCCTACCGGTTTTATAGGAAACTGTTTTATTCCAAGAGAGACTGTCGCACTTTACCCGGTCACAAGTTGCACCGTGACCGGAGGAACCAGAAACAAGAATGTTTATATGAAAAGTTTATTGCTGCTGATGATGTTTTATATGTTTTATATGTTTATGTTTATGAAAAAAAATTGTATGTTTTGGATGTTTTTATATCTTACAGCCCGAGGACGTGCTGTGATTTACCAGGGGGGAATGTAGCACCCTGAGGATTCGGCTGCTACAGGGGTATTGCACCTCAACCCAGAGGTGTGGTATTCCACTCCCGGGTAAGGATGGAGTGTGGAACTGAGCTCAGTTAGCTGCATGCACTACACACATCCCATTTCCGAGGAACAGACCGATGGTACTCCCACTAGAGAAATGTGCAGGTACAACAGTGTCTGTTCCTGGCTGGAGTGGGAGGGGGGTGGAACATCCCAGTAGTGTAGGGGCAGATAGGGGGAGCAGTCTGGGTAAAGTTAGGAGCTCATTGGGTGCTGGTCACCTGAGCTCACACATAGAGGGAGTATATAAGGTGGGAACCATCTTAGATCAGGGTCAGTCTTTTGCAGAGTGAGGTCAGTCTGTGAGACGTCAGTCTTTTGCAGAGTGAGGTCAGTCTGTGAGACGTCAGTCTTTTGCAGAGTGAGGTCAGTCTGTCAGAGCAGAGGAGAAGAGCAGCTCCAAGGCCAAGAGAGAGAGAGGAGAAAGAAAGACCCAGAGGGGGAGAAAGAAGGAACTCCAAGAGCCCAAATTAGACCAGAGGGTGAAGAGTTGGCAACAGGGTACCGGATCCCAAGCTGGCAGAGGCTACAGCACACCTTAGCCAGGAACCGGAGGTCGTGGGCAGGATCGATCTGCCACGATCACCCACTAAATCCACCCGGAAGGCAGACCAGGAATAGGGTCAGGGAACCCAGAGACAAGGGTTTACCACCAAGAGGCCCGAGGGAGCCGGACATAGGTGGATCCCTGGTGGGGAAGGCCAGAGAAGAGGACAGGACAGAAAGGGAGCTCAGGACCACGCTCCAGAATCACCTGGGGGTTGGCCGAGTCCAGGACCTGGTGGACGCAGCACGGCTCGGGTGGTCACTTAAGGCCGGAGTGACCAGAACAACTGCAGTAAGTAAACAAACCCTGAACTGCACAGCCCGACTCTGAGTCTCATTTCCATCCCCACAACCCCCATCCTCTGCAACTGACCCCCTGAGGCTTTACCCCTCCCGTTGGGGGTTATACTACCTGAGCTGCACATACATCACCAGCCTCAGCGGACCCTGCTGCAGCGGCGGCCGTATTGACCGCAATTCAACGGGTGGCGTAGTCGACACAAAAGAACATCTAGTAACATCATAAGGACTGCCACACACTGAGCTTGACACCCTGGGCACGGACCGGGTCACAGCCACTCGGAGACTACAACCCCCATCTGATCCGGCTCCGGGTATCCCCAACAACACTGGCCCAGGGGGCGCGTCACATCCATAAGATGCGCCAGATCTGGCGCTTAACCTCCCCTCTTCCAACTGCAGTGTAGCGGTGGCGAATGGGGTAATAGGGTTGGGGTTCACATCAGCCTTGTATTGCATACTGTATTGTATAGTAAAGTTGTCGCCGCTTTTCCAATAAAGACACGGCCAAAATAAAGTATTTGAATGAAATAAAAAACAAGTTTTTTTTTTTAAATAAATTATTGTGCGCACAGTTCCCGAACTCCCTCGATCTTCTGTAAAAAAAGTAAAACAACTATATCCCTCACCTGTCCGCCGTCACGGTGTAGTACACAATTACCGCGGTCACGATTGTCCCTCGGCGATCCGGGTAACTTCTACAGCAGTGACATCAGCAATCACTGATGTCACTGCTGTAGAAGACAGCAATGTATACTGACAAGAGTGACTCCTGTCAGTGTACATGCTTCTGCAGTAGTGAGATCACTGGGGTTCATCAGCTGAAAATCAGCTGATCAGCCTCGGTGACCTCAGCATCAGTACTTGTGGGAACATTCTTCAGAATGTTCCCATGCAGCACCGTGCAGGTCCTGGCAGCGCAGTGTACCGTCGGCCGCCGGGAGGATGACATCGCGAGGACCGAGGACCAGGAGGACACCGAGGGGCGCCGGACAGGTGAGTATAGTGTTTTTTTTGTTTTTTTTTACTTTTTTTCCCACCACGCGCAGTCCTGGCTCAGTTGTGGAGACTACTGCTCCACTCACCCATGCCGCTCTTGCTGTTATCAGCGGGAGAGGCGGTCGGATGAGGGGATTAGTAGTCGTCCCCAGCCGACCCGGGTACCACTCGCGTTTCCACAGCCCATTGACTTTAATTGAACCGCAGCAAATCTGCAGGTATAAATATACCTGCAGATTTTTCATGCGTTTTCGAGCCAAAAAAACGCAGCGAAAATGCATGAAAAACGCTACGTGTGCACTGAAGGTGACTGTGATGTACAATTACTGTAGTTTGCATTAAAGGTTTCTTTGATGAAAAGATGTTATCACTGATCCATAGGTTAGGTAGGTGATGACTTATTGATCAGTGGAATCTGAGCATTGGAAACCACACAAATCAGAAGAATGGGGAGCTTTTATCCCTGACCGGGCACTTTTATCCTCATTTTAAAATAAAGCGACAGGTGGGATGCCTAACCGCAGCTCCATTCATCCTCTTTGGGAGCTTCCAGAAAAATCCAAGTGCAGCCACTGAGGGAATGAATGGATCAGTGGTTGAGTCATACGTGATACTCCATACTAATGGAGATAAAAGCTCCACATTCTACAGATCGACTGGGTCCCAGCAGTCAGACCCCCACCAATCAACAACTTATCACTTATCCTTTGGCCATGTTCACATGTTCAATATTTGGTCAGTATTTTATCTCAGTATTTGTAAGCCAAAACCAGGAGTGCAACCATCAGAGGAAAAGTATAATAGAATCCCTGTCACCACTTCTGCATTTATTACCTACTCCTGGTTTTGTCTTACAAAGACTGATAGTGTGAATGTGGCCTTAGGCTAGATGATTATGTGGCACCCCAGGGGTCTGGTCTCCACAATAATAGCAATATTATGTCTGAGAGCAGGTGGGAGGTCTCTTGGTCAGGGATCTTATGCATGCCACACCTCCTGCCCAGTCCTGGGAGGGGAAGAAGTTCCCCTATATAAACCTGGGGCTGAGGCAGGGTTAGGAGAGAGAGAGAACAAGAGTAGAGAAGAGAAGCAGCATAGGAAGAAACAACAGGAGCTCTGTGGGAGCAGTGCTATAAGGAGTCAGGGCTGGCAGCTGCAGAGCTCGCCCTGACTGAGAAGTTATCACCGGACCCGGAGTCCGAGGCTGTGGGGACTAATCCTTACCCAGCAGCAGAAACCGACCGGCAGGGGATTGCAGGTCCTCTGGCCCAGAAACCCGAAGGCACGGTCACACGCGTGGGACCAGCACCGCCATCGTGGAGCGGAAGCCATTAGAAGGCCCCGAGTCACCGGCCATACGGGTGAGCACCACACGGTACACTCAGGGACGTGGGCTACTTTTACCCGCCTCTAGCAAGGTAGCCAGAAGAGTACAGTTAGCTGGGAAGGCCTACAACTCCGCCTGGCCAGGGGAGATCCCATCTGCTCAAGGACTGACCAGGCCCCGATCGCTAGCAAGTACTCCGGGAGGGTCTATCTTTGTCACCAGTAAAGACCCTGAACTACACGCATCGTCTCTGAGTGGTTCCTGCTACCCCCATCATCCACGTCAGCTGCCCTGAGGCCATACCCCTCCCGTTGGGGGTTATACCATCCCCGCTGCACCATCCTTCCACCGGCCTCAGCGGTCTGCCCTGCAGCGGCAGCTCCAAAGCTGCATTCAACGGGTGGCGTAGTCATCCAACATCTACTGCTAATAGACTCGCCACTTAGTTTGACTCCCTGGGCACGGACCGGGTCACCGCCACGAGACTACTACCCCCATCTGATCCGGCTCCGGGTAAGCCCCCGTGCGCGCGATGCCGCACGACACAGAAGGCCCAGGGGCGCGTCAATTACATGTTTTCACTGTAGAACACCTGTAAGTGCATATTTGCTACTGTGTAATAATCACAGGACGGGGGAGGGGGGGTTAAACATCTAAGTATTTAACCTCTATTGGAAATCAAGAATCTTCCCCTTATTGATATCAGAGAAAACAAGTGACCTTCATACACAACACAATCCCACCATCCACTATACTAAGATCAATAATACCACATACAAGGAACAAATACCGCCACACTGTGACCAGACTACATATTATCACCACACAGTGACCAGATAATACCAGATACAAGGGATAAATACCATCACACCATGACCAGATCACATATTATCACCACAGAGTGACTGAATAATACCACATACAAGGAACAAATACTGCCTCACCATCACCGGATCACATATTACCACCACATAGTGACCAAATCATACAAGGAACAAATATCACCACACCATGACCAGATCACATATTACCACCACATAGTGACCAAATACAACAATACTGATCATTACACAGGGGCTCTGTATATAGTATACAGTGTATAGCATCAGTGTACATACAGTACATTGATCACCAATGACCTTATGCACAGGAGCTCTGTATATAGTGTCAGTGTACAGGTAATATAGTGATCAACAGTGCAATTATACACAGGAGCTTTGTACATAGTATATAGTGTATAGTGTCAGTGTACAGATAACACACTGACTCACCAGTGACGTCTTTAGTTGAAGTCCTTTGTCTTCGCTTTTCTTCTTCATCCAGTGCAGACCACCCTCACTTCTTCTAGCCAGGACTCTGCTGAAAATATAACACGGTTATCTATAGCTGATCACTTCTACAACACATTCCCCACTTTTTTCCCTGACTTCTACACTACATCAAATGAAGAAAAAAAGTGACATAGTACCGCCCTGTACAGTAACAGGACCCCCCTTTTGTTACCCCCCACCATGGAAGACAGTATCCTCAAAAGTAAATTAAGTTACAGCAGTAATAATGTTCCCTGATTGGCCCATACAGTAATTATGTCACCCCTTTATGTAATAAGGTCCCAGATCCTCGTCCTCTTTATTTAGTGTCCCCATCCCAGGCTCCTATGTTGTCCCCGTCTATGTCCACTTTAATAATGTCCCCATCCTGGGCCCCTTCCAGTAAAAATGTCCCCATTCTGGGCTCCTTCCAGTAATAATGGCCCCACGTAGTCTTCCATACAGAATAATGGCCCCATATAGTCCTCCATACAGTATAATGGGCCCCACATAGTCCTCCATACAGTGTAATGGTCCCCACATAGTCCACCATACAGTATAATTGTAACATCCCTGGCGGAGTGCTTGCATGGCTTACCACCTCCCACCATGCAAGACCGCAATCTGTGTGCATGTCTCTTGTCTGATTGCTTAGGGCGGCGGTGCTGGCACTTACTGATTCTTAAAGCTACTGTGTGCGCACTCCTAATGCGTCCCCAGCCTATTGCTGTGAGTCACTGGATAATTAAACCCCCTCCACCCAGTAGGAGGTGCCTGAGCAACACTTTCTATCAGTGTGCTTCTTGCATCTGAGTTGCCAGGTCTTGTCCTGTATCTTGTCTGTTTCTGCCACCCTGGGGGCTGCATACTCAGGCCTGTTATCTGTGACTTCTAGTCTGTTTCTGCCACCCTGGGGGCTGTCTACCCAGGCCTGTTATCTGTGACTTCTAGTCCGTTTCCGCCACCCTGGGGGCTGAGTACCCAGGCTCGTTCCTGTATCTCGTTCCAGTGTCTCTTCCTGTCTGAACTGTCTCCTAGCCTGTTGCCTGTTTGTCTCTGTGTCCGATCCTTCCCTTTTCTTGCAGTGTCTGAACCTGCACCTAACTCCTACTCGTTGTCTCTATACTTCTGTTTGTGAGTTTGGTGTCCACTCGCTACTTCATTGTAAGTACCTTGTGTGCATCTGGTTCTGCTTGTCACATTTCCCTGCCTCCGTATCTACCTCCTGTGTTCTAACTATCTTCCTGTATTTTCCAGTCTGTTCCATGTGAACAGAGCCCTGTCCCGTCTGCCTGCACCTTCTGCTCTGTTCTGCTTGCCCACTGCACTTGCGCTTTCGTTCCGCTTGATCACCGAACCTGCAGTTTCGCTCTGCTCTGCTTGCTCACTGCACCTGCGGTTTCACTCTGCTCTGCTTGCTCACCGCACCTGCGCTTTCGTTCTGCTCTGCTTGCTCACCGCACCTGCGGTTTCGCTCTGCTCTGCTTGCTCACTGCACCTGCGGTTTCGCTCTGCTCTGCTTGCTCACCACACCTGCGGTTTCACTCTGCTCTGCTTGCTCACCGCACCTGTGGTTTCGCTCGGCTCTGCCTTGTCCACCTCTCCGGCAGTTCCTCTCTGCTCCGCTTGTCCACCGCACCTGTGGTTTCCCTCTCCTCTGCCTTGTCCACCGCTCCGGCGGTTTCCCTCTGCTCTGCCTTGTCCACCCCTCCGGCGGTTTCCCTCTGCTCTGCCTTGTCCACCGCGCCTGCGGTTTCGCTCTGCTCTGCCTTGTCCACCGCGCCTGCGTTTCGCTCTGCTTGTCTACCGCATCAATGGCTCTGTTCCTGTATCCCAGTCTGTACTGGTCCCTATCCAGCCTGCGCGCCTACCTGCTAGTATCTGCCTGTCTGCATACCAGCCGTGCTTGCCAGTACCCACCTGTCTTCAAACCAGCCGTGCTAGCCAGTACCCACCTGTCTGCATACCAGCCGTGCCTGCCAATACCCATCTGTCTGTATGCCAGCCTAACCTGCCTCTTCCTGCACTCCCCGGTGTGGGTCAACAGCCGTGACCGAGGTCTGACCTTTAGTAGCACCTGGTCCCTCTGCTCGGTTCCTCCCTGGTTCACGGAGTCGATTGAGCTGCCGTGCGACTTTGGTCGGACCGGGTTGATACTTAGTTACACCGCTCCAGACACTCCTCGGTTCATGGTCCAGTGGGATCACTAATCACGCTCACGCCAGTCAGTCCGGGCGTGTGCGTAACAATAATGGGCCCCACATAGTCCTCCATACAGTAAATTAGGCACCACATAGTCCTCCATACAGTATAGTGGGCACCACATAGTCCTTTATACAGAATAATGGGCCCCACATAGTCCTCCATAGAGTATAATGGGCCCCAGATAGTCCTCCATATACAATAATGGCCCCCACATAGTCCTCCATACAGAATTATGGGCACCACAAAGTCCTCCATACAGTGTAATGGGCCCTACATAGTCCTCTATACAGAATAATGGCCCCACATAGTCCTTTATACAGAATACAGAATAATGGGCCCCACATAGACCTCCATACAGTATAATGGGCCCCATGTAGTCCTCCATACATGATAATTGCCCCCACATAGTCCTCCATACAGAATTATGGACACCACAAAGTCCTCCGTACAGTGTAATGGGCCCTACATAGTCCTCTATACAGAAAAATGACCCCACATAGTCCTCCATACAGAATAATGGGCCCCACAAAGTCCTCTATACAAAATAAAAGCCCCACATAGTCCTCCATACAGTGTAATGGGCTCCACATAGTCCTCCACACAGTATTATAGCCCCATATATTGCTCCATACTGTATTATGGCCCCATAGATTGCTCTATACAGTATAATGGCCCCATAGATTGCTCCATACTGCATAATGGCCCCATAGATTGCTCCATAACTATAATGGGCCCCACACATTGCTCCATAAGTATAATGGGCCCATAGATTGCTTCATGCTGCATAATGGCCCCATAGATTGCTCTATTCTGTAATGGCCCCATAGATTGCTGAATAATGCCCCCCTAGATTTTTCCATAAGTATAATGGGCCCCATAGATTGTTCCATACTGAAATGGTCCCATAGATTGCTCCATGCTGCATAATGGCCCCATAGATTGCTCCATGCTGCATAATGGCCCCATAGATTGCTCCATATTGTATAATAGCCCCTAGATTGCTCCATACTGTAATGGCCCCATAGATTGCTCCATACATTAATTGCCTCATAGATCGCTCCATCCAACATAATGGCCTCATAGATTGCTCCATGCTGCAAAATGGCCCCATAGATTGATCCATACTGTAATGGCCCCATAGATTTCTCCATAGTGTATAATGGCCCCATAGATTGCTCCCTACTGTATAATGGCCCCCTAGATTGCTCCATATTATAATGGCCCCATATATTGCTCCATGCTGCATAATGGTCCCATAGATTGTTCCATACTGTAATGGCCCCATAGATTGCTCCATACTGTAATGGCCCCATAGATTGGTCCATGCTGCATAATGGCCCCACATGATGCTGCAAACTGTATAATGGCCTCATATACAACTCCATACTGTATAATGGCCCCACATGATGCTGCATACTGTATAATGGCCCATATAATGCTCCATACTGTATAATGGCCCCATATATTGCTCCATACTGTATAATGGCTCCATAGATTGATCCATGCTGCATAATGGCCCCATATATTGCTCCATACTGTATAATGGCCCCATAGATTGCTCCATACTGTATAATGGCTCCATAGATTGCTCCATGCTGCATAATGGCCCCATATAGTGATCCATACTGTATAATGGCCCCATATATTGCCCCATACTGTATAATGGCTCCATAGATTGCTCCATGCTGCATAATGGCCCCATATGTTCCTCCATGCTGCATAATGGCCCAATATATTGTTCCATACTGTAAAATGGCCCCATATATTGCTCCATGCTGCATAATGGCCCCATAGATTGCTCCATACTGTATAATGGCCCCATAGATTGTTCCATGCTGTAATGGCCCCATAGATTGTTCCATGCTGTAATGGCCACATAGATTGCTCCACACTGTATAATGGCCCCAAAGATTGTTCCACGCTGCATAATGGCCCTATAGATTGCTCCATACTGTATAATGGCCCCATAGATTGCTCAATGCTGTAATGGCCCCATAGATTGCTCCATGCTGTAATTGCCCCATAGATTACCCCATACTGTATAATGGCCCCATAGATTGCTCCATATTGTATAATGGCCCTATAGATTGATCCATACTGTATAATGGCCCCATAGATTGCTCCATGCTGTTAAACAGTATGGGGTAATCTATGGGGCCATTATACTTATGGAGCAATCTATGGGGCCATTACAGCATGGAGCAATCTATGGGGCCATTACAGTATGGTGCAATCTATGGGGCCATTATACAGTATGGAGCAATCTATGTGGTCATTATACAGTATGGGGTAATCTATGGGGCCATTATACTTATGGAGCAATTTATAGGGCCATTACAACATGGAGCAATCTATGGGGCCATTACAGTATGGAGCAATCTATGGGGCCATTATACAGTATGGAGCAATCTATGGGGCCATTATAGAGTATGGGGTAATCTATGGGGCCATTAGACTTATGGAGCAATCTATAGGGCCATTACAGCATGGAGAAATCTATGTGGCCATTACAGCATTGAGCAATCTATGGGGCCATTATACAGTATGGAGCAATCTATGGGGCCATAACAGCATGGAGCAATATATGAGGCCATTACAGCATGGAGCAATCTATGGGGCCATTATACAGTATGGGGTAATCTATGAGGCCATTACAGCATGGAGCAATCTATGGGACCATTACAGCATGGAGCAATCTATGGGGCCACTATACAGTATTGAGCAATCTATGGAGCTATTATACAGTATGGAGCAATATATGGGGCCATTATACCGTATGGATCACTATATGGGGCCATTATGCTGCATGGAGCAATCTATGGAGCCATTATACAGTATGGAGCAATATATGGGGCCATTATACAGTATGGAGCACTATATGGGGCCATTATACAGTATGTAGCATCATGTGGGGCCATTATACAGTATGGAGTTATATATGGGGCCATTATAGAGTTTACAGCATCATGTGGGGCCATTATGCAGCATGGAGCTATCTATGGAGCCATTATACAGTATGGAGCAATCTATGGGGCTATTATGCAGCATGGAGCAATATATGGGGCCATTACAGTATGGAGCAATCTATGGGGTCATTACAGTATAGAACAATCTATGGGGCCATTATGCAGCATGGAGCAATATATGGGGCCATTATAGTATGGAGCAATCTAGGGGGCCATTATACAGTAGGGAGCAATCTATGTGGCTATTATACAGCATGGAGAAATCTATGGGGCCATTACAGGATGGAGCAATCTATGGGGTCATTATGCAGCATGGAGCAATCTATGAGGCCATTATGTTGCATGGAGCAATCTATGAGGCAATTGATGTATGGAGCAATCTATGGGGCCATTACAGTATGGAGCAATCTAGGGGCTATTATACAATATGGAGCAATCTATGGGGCCATTATGCAGCATGGAGCAATCTATGGGGCCATTATGCAGCATGAAGCAATCTATGGGGCCATTACAGCATGGAGCAATCTAGGGGCTATTATACAATATGGAGCAATCTATGGGGCCATTATGCAGCATGGAGCAATCTATGGGGCCATTATGCAGCATGGAGCAATATATGGGGCCATTATAGTATGGAGCCATCTAGGGGGCCATTATACAGTAGGGAGCAATCTATGTGGCTATTATACAGTATGAAGAAATCTATGGGGCCATTACAGTATGGAGCAATCTATGGGGTCATTATGCAGCATGGAGCAATCTATGAGGCCATTATGTTGCATGGAGCAATCTATGAGGCAATTGATGTATGGAGCTATCTATGGGGCCATTACAGTATGGAGCAATCTATGGGGCTATTATACAATATGGAGCAATCTATGGGGCCATTATGCAGCATGGAGCAATCTATGGGGCCATTATGCAGCATGGAGAAATCTATGGGGCCATTACAGTATGGAGCAATCTAGGGGCTATTATACAATATGGAGCAATCTATGGGGCCATTATGCAGCATGGAGCAATCTATGGGGCCATTATGCAGCATGGAGAAATCTATGGGGCCATTACAGTATGGAGCAATCTAGGGGCTATTATACAATATGGAGCAATCTATGGGGCCATTATGCAGCATGGAGCAATCTATGGGGCCATTATGCAGCATGGAGCAATCTATGGGACCATTTCAGTATGGAACAATCTATGGGGCCCATTATACTTATGGAGAATTCTAGGGGGGCATTATACAGCAAACTATGGAGCCATTACAGAATAGAGCAATCTATGGGGCCATTATGCAGCATGGAGCAATCTATGGGGCCATTATACTGTATGGAGCAATCTATGGGGCATAATACAGTATGGAGCAATCTATGGGGCCATAATACAGTATGGAGCAATCTATGGGGCCATAATACTGTGTGGAGGACTATATGGAGCCCATTACACTGTATGGAGGACTATGTGGGGCTATTATTCTGTATAGAGGACTTTGTGGGGCTCATTATTCTGTATGGAGGACTATGTGGGGTCATTTTTCTGTATAGAGGACAATGTAGGGCCCATTACACTGTATAGAGGACTTGGTGGTGCCCATAATTCTGTATGGATGACTATGTGGGGGCCATTATACTCTATGGAGAACTATGTGGGACCCATTATTCTGTATGAAGGACTATGTGGTGCCCACTATACTGTATGGACGACTATGTGGTGCCTAATTTACTGTATGGAGGACTATGTGGGGCCCATTATACAGTATGGTGGACTATGTGGGGCCCATAATTCTGTATGGAGGACTATGTAGGGACCATTATACTGTATGGAGGACTATGTGGGGTCAATAAATTTGTATGGAGGACTATGTGGGGCCCATTATACAGTAATGACTATGTGGGGCCATTATACTGTATGGAGGACTATGTGGTGTCCATTATATTGCATAGAGGACTATGTGGTGTCAATTATTCTGTATGGAGGACTATGTGGGGCCTATTATACTGCATGGAGGACTATGTGGGGCCATTATACTGTATGGAGGACTATATGGGACCATTATTCTGTATGGAAGACTACGTATGGCCATTATTACTGGAAGGAGCCCAGAATGGGGACATTTTTACTGGAAGGGGCCCAGGATGGGGACATTATTAAAGTGGACATAGACAGGGACAACATAGGAGCCTGGGATGGGGACACTAAATAAAGAGGACGAGGATCTGGGACCTTATTACATAAAGGGGTGACATAATTACTGTATGGGCCAATCAGGGAACATTATTACTGCTGTAACTTAATTTACTTTTGAGGATACTGTCTTTCATGGTGGGGAGTAACAAAAGGGGGATCCTGTTACTGTACAGGGCGGTACTATGTCACTTTTTTTCTTCATTTGACGTAGTGTAGAAGTCAGGGAAAAAAGTGGGGAATGTGTTGTAGAAGTGATCAGCTATAGATAACCGTGTTATATTTTCAGCAGAGTCCTGGCTAGAAGAAGTGAGGGTGGTCTGCACTGGATGAAGAAGAAAAGCGAAGATGAAGGACTTCAACTACAGAAGTCACTGGTGATTCAGTGTGTTATCTGTACACTGACACTATACACTATATACTATGTACAGAGCTCCTGTGTATAATTGCACTGTTGATCACTATATTACCTGTACACTGACACTATATACAGAGCGACTGTGCATAATGTCATTGGTGATCAATGTACTGTATGTACACTGATGCTATACACTGTATACTATATACAGAGCCCCTGTGTAATGATCAGTATTGTTGTATTTGGTCACTATGTGGTGGTAATATGTGATCTGGTCATGGTGTGGTGATATTTGTTCCTTGTATTATTTGGTCACTATGTGGTGGTAATATGTGATCCGGTGATGGAGAGGCAGTATTTGTTCCTTATATGTGGTATTATTCAGTCACTCTGTGGTGATAATATGTGATCTGTTCATGGTGTGATGGTATTTATCCCTTGTTTCTGGTATTATCTGGTCACTGTGTGGTGATAATATGAAGTCTGGTCACGGTGTGGCGGTATTTGTTCCTTGTATGTGGTATTATTGATTTTAGTATAGTGGATTGTGGGATTGTGTTGTGTATGGAGGTCACTTGTTTTCTCTGATATCAATAAGGGGAAGATTCTTGATTTCCTATAGAGGTTAAATACTTAGATGTTTAACCCCCCCCCCCCCTCCCCATCCTGTGATTATTACACAGTAGCAAATATGCACTTAGAGGTGTTCTACGGTGAAAACATGTAATCACCTAGCCTATGGCCACATTCACACTATCAGTCTTTGTAAGCCAAAACCAGGAGTGGGTGATAAATGCAGAAGTGGTGACAGGGTTTCTATCATCTACATTTCCTCTGATTGTTGCACTCCTGGCTTTGGCTTACAAATACTGAGAAAAAATACTGACCAAATATTGAACGTGTGAACATGGCCTAAGGATAAGTGATAAGTTATTGATTGGTGGGGGTCTGACTGCTGGGACCCAGTCGATCTGTAGAATGTGGAGATTTTATCTCCATTAGTATGGAGCATCATGTATGACTTAACCACTGATCCATTCATTCCCTTAGTGGCTGCACTTGGATTTTTCTGGAAGCTCCCAAAGAGGATGAATGAGGATAAAAGTGCGTTTTTCATGCATTTTCGCGGCGTTTTTTTTGGCTCTGAAATGCATCAAAAACGCTTGGTAATCGATCTGACAGCTATTGCAATGGCAATCCTGATGTGCTGTGCACATGATACGAAAATTTCCGCTCAGGATTGCCATTGCGTTTTAAAATGCAGCATGTCCATTGTATGCAGCATTCCCGCAGCGTTTCCCGCCCATTGACTTTAATTGAACCACAGCAAATCCGCAGGTATATTTATATCTGCATATTTGCTGCAGT
This sequence comes from Phyllobates terribilis, assembly GCF_046119375.1. Classification (NCBI taxonomy): domain Eukaryota; kingdom Metazoa; phylum Chordata; class Amphibia; order Anura; family Dendrobatidae; genus Phyllobates; species Phyllobates terribilis. The sequence goes on along the minus strand of NW_027362797.1, from coordinate 11,681,693 downwards.
TCAATTAAAGTCAATGGGCCGTGGAAGCGCTGCGAGTGGTACCCGGGTCGGCTGGGGAGGACTACTACTCCCCTCATCCGACCGCCGCTCCCGCTGATAACAGCAAGAGCAGCAAGGGTGAATGGAGCAGTAGTCTCCTCAACAGAGCCAGGACTGCGCGTGGTGGGAAAAAAAGTAAAAAAAACACTATACTCACCTGTCCGGCGCCCCTCGGTGTCCTCCTGGGCCTCGGTCCTCGCGATGTCATCCTCCCGGCGGCCGACGGTACACTGCTGGGAGCACACTTGCTCCCAGCAGTGTACATCGCTGCCCTGCAGAATGAAGAATGTTCCCACAAGTACTGATGCTGAGGTCACCGGGGCTGATCAGCTGGTTTTCAGCTGATGAACCCCAGTGACCTCACTACTGCAGAAGCATGTACACTGACAGGAGACACTCCTGTCAGTATACATTGCTGTCTTCTGCAGCAGTGACATCAGTGATTGCTGATGTCACTGCTGTAGAAGTTACCCGGATCGCCGAGGGACAATCGTGACTGCGGTAATTGTGGACTACGTCGTGACGGCAGACAGGTGAAGGATATAGTTGTTTTACTTTTTTTACCGAAGATCGAGGGAGTTCGGGGACTGAGCGCACAATAATTTATTTGAAAAAGTATGTGTTTTTTATTTCATTCAAATACTTTATTCTGGCCGGGTCTTTATTGGAAAAGCGGCGACAACTTTACTTACATGGTTAGTAATGGGGGCGTCTTATAGATGCCCTCCATCACTAATCTGGGCTTCACGTCACCCGCCAATAAAAGGCTGATGTGAACCCCAACCCTATTACCCCATTCGCCACCGCTACACGGCAGTTGGAAGAGCGGAGGTTAAGCGCCAGATCTGGCGCATCTTATGGATGCACCATATCTGGGACTGCTGAGGGGTGATATTATTAGTCGTGGAGGGGGGTAGTATTCATGGCCCCTTCCCTGGCTATTAATATCAGCCTGCAGCTGTCTGTTTATCCTTTTCTGGTTAGAGTTTATAGGGGGACCCTGCGTCAATTTTTTTCTGGGGTCCCCCTGTAATCTATCCAGTAAAGGCTAAACAAACAGCAGTGGGCTGATATTAATAGCCAGAGAACATTGTTGGCTAATGGCCCCTTTCCCGGCTACTAATGTCAGCCCCCAGCAGTCAGCTTTCCCTCTGCTGGTTATAAAAATGACGCAGGAGCCCACAGCATTTTTTTTCACATTTGTGCCCACGATCCGGATGTAACTGTGCTCTGGGCGCATATTTTTGCTGCGTCCAAAACGTGGCATTTTATTGAACGCAGGTAAATCCACATGTGTTCACTGAACCATGCGTATTTACCGCATTCAATACATTCTAGTGGTCAAATTTCTTTTGTGGAGACTGGGGAATTTGACATGCTGCGGTCCTGAAAGACGTGCTGCATGTCAGTATTCACGGGTGATTTGCAGACTCTGATGCATGCATAGTGGACATGGGATTTCTAGAGATCCCATCCACTATGCTGTAACATCTGGAAACTGCAGGTTTCATGCTGTATAAACACGCAGCTTCAAACCTGCAGCGGCTCCTGACCGTGGCCACGTACCCAAACTCACCCGCAGCATGTCAATTTCTGCAGCGGACACGCTAGTCGCTGCTGCAGATTTTGACCGATTGAAGTGTCATTATATGCGGTGGATTCACAAGTACCGACAGCAAAAGTGCAGCATTAGAACATTGCATTTTGGATGCAACAAAAATACGCTGCATCCAAAGCGCTGCTTGTTGCTGTTTGTGAGGACGTAGTGGCTAGCGAAACAGCTGTGAGTCGCTATTAATGGCCAGTGAACATGTTTGCAAATGGCACCTTCCCATGCTAAGAATAGCAGCTCACAACTGCCGCATAAAATACGTGAATAGAAATGCTAATGGAGATTGGATGAATGGGATCAGCTGACACCTAGCTCTTTTGTTTGGTGATGACAATGTGTCAATCAGACCTTTTCATGACCAAACCTAATTTAAGTAAAGTAAGGAGTTAAATAAACACACAGACACAGAGCAAACACTTTATTTGAAATACAACAGACACATTCTTTAATCATTTAAATTAACCAACATACTCACCCCAGTTCTGACAGTAATCCAAGGGTTTAAGCAATGTCCCACCAAATAACTTTATTTAGCTCCAAAAAGCATTCATTGATGTACAAAAACGCTTCAAAAACCGCATAAAAAAAGCATCAAAAATGCGTCAAAAACGCACTGCATTTTTCCCATCAAGGAACGCTCGTGAAATTTCTGCTTCAAATCCTGATCGTGCGCACATAGACTTAGGGTGCAGTCAGACGGCCGTATAAATTTCTGGGTCACTTGATACTCCGCCCAGGCTCCACCCCAGTTCCGCCTCCACCCATCGAACCTTCCATAGTCCCACCACCCACTCTTGGAAAAACTCCACTTCTGTACCACATCCTTACCAGTCACACATTAAGGCTATGTGTGTACGTTCAGGATTTGAATGCAGAAATTTCTGCAGCATTTCTGCATCTCTTCACAGGAAAAACACTGCAGAAAAAACGTGTGTTATGCGACGATTTTAACTTGTTTTTTTTATGCGTTTTTAATGCGTTTTTGGATGCGTTTTTTGACATAAATGAATGCTTTTTGGAGCTAAATAAAGATATTTGAAAAAAGAAACGTGGGACATTGCTTCAACCCTTGGATTACTGTCAGACCTGGGGTGAGTATATTGGTTAATTTAAATGATTAAAGAATATGTCTGTTATATTTCAAATAAAGTGTTTACTCTGTGTGTGTTTATTTAACTCTTTACTTTACTTTAATTTGCTTTTAGTAATGAAAGGCTCTGATTGACACCATGTCATCACCAAACAAAAGGGCTAGGTGTCAGCTAATCCCATACACTCAATCTCATTAGCATTTCCATTCAAGTCATTTCTGGGGCAGCTGAGAGCTGCTATTTTTAGCCTGGGAAGGTGCCATTAGGCAAACATTTTCCCTGCTATTAATAACAGCTCATAGCTGTTTTGTTAGCCGCTACATCCTCACAAACAGCAATAAGCAGCGCTTTGGATGCAGCGTATTTTCACTGCGTACAAAACGCTGTGTTCTAATTCCGCACTTTTGTTGTCAATACAGGCGAATTGACCGCATATAATGACACTTCAATTGTTCAAAATTCGCAGCGGAGACTAGCGTGTCCGATACAGAAATTGACATGCAGCAGGGTGAGTTTGGGTACGTGGCAACGGTCAGGAGTGGCAGGTTTGAAGCTGCGTGTTTATGCAGTGTCAAACCCACAGCGTCCAGATATTACAATATTTTGGATGGGATCTCTAGAAATCCCAAGTCCACTATGCGTGCATCTGAGGCTGCGGATCACACATAGACACTGACATGCCACTTGTCTTTTAGGACCGCTGCATGTCAAATTCTCTTGCAGAGTCGCTAGTCTCCACAACAGAAATTTGACCACTAGAATGCATTGAATGCGGCAAATTTGCATGGGTAAGTGAACACATGTAAATTAACCTGCGCTAAATAGAAAGCAGCATTTTGGATGCAGCAAAAATATGCTGCATCCAAAGCGCTGCTAAATCCAGATTGTGGGGACATAGCGTTAAAAAAAAAATGCTGTGGGCTCCTGCGTCATTTTAATACCAGCAGAGGGAAAGTCGACTGCTGGGGGCTGATATTAGTAGCTGGGGAAGGGGCCATTAGCCAAAAATGTTCCCTGGCTATTAATAACAGCTCGCAGCTGTTTGCTTAGCCTTTACTGGCTAGATTACAGGGGGACCCCAGAAAAAAATTGACATAGGGTCCCCCAGAAAAAGCTAAGCAGATAGCTGTGGGCTGATATTAATAACCAGGGAAGGGCCATGGATACTAGCCCCCTCCGCGGCTAATATTATAAGATGCACCAAATCTGGCGCTTGGCCTCCGTTCTTCCCACTGCCGTGTAGCGGTGAGGAGTGGGGTAATGGGGTAATACCACCTTTATTGGTGGCTGACATGAAGCTCAGGTTAGTAACCCCGTAGTAAAGTTTTCGACGCTTTTTCAATAAAGACACGGCCAGAATAAAGTATTTTATTAAAATAAAATTACACATGGTCTTAATAATTTTTTTATTGTTCTCTCAATCCCCGACGCCCTCGTCTCCTGAAAAAAACACAAATAAAAAACAACCATATCCCTCACCTGTCCACTGTCACAACGTAATCCAGATTGTCCCTCGGCGATCCAGGTCACTTCTACAGCAGTCACATCAATCACCGATGTGACTGCTGTAAAAGACAGCACTGTACACTGACAGGAGTGTAAAATCACTCCTGTTAGTGTACATTGCTTTGCTGCAGGCTGAGGTCAGGTGAGCTTATCAGCTGAAGATCAGCTGATCAGCTCTGATGACCTCATACTGCAACAGTACTGCGTGGGAACATTCGTGAGAATGTTCCTAAACAGCACTAGTGCTGTAAAGTGAGATCCCGGAGCTCTCAGCTGATCTTCAGCTGATGAACTCGCGTGACCTCAGCTGGCAGCAGCGATGTACACTGCTGGGAGCGAGCGTGCTCCTGTCAGTGTACCGCCGGCCTCCGAGATGATCGCGTTGCCGGGGGACATCAGGAGGACGCCGGACAGGTGAGGATAAAAGGATTTTTTTCATTTTAAATAGATTTTTGCTTTTTTTTTTTGTTATCAGCGGGAGCGGCGGTTGGATGATGGGAGAAGTAGTCTTCTTCCCCGGCCCGGGTACCATTCTTTGAGCGTTTTTGCGCTGCAGAAATGCTACAAAGAATGGACATGCTGCAGATTTTAATGCAATGACATGGCGTTAGCAGGCAGACGGATTACCTAGCGTTTTTGGTCCATTTCCACACGGAAAAAACGCAACTATGACGCATCAAAAACGCTCAGTGTGCACTTAACCTTAGGCTATGTTCCCACATGTTGTGTTTTTTTTCAGTCAGAAATCTGCAGCAAAACTAATCTCTGGCAGGAAATCAGCTGTGTCAAATCTGCAGGTTTTGCTGCATTTTTTGATGCATTTTTCTCATTGTCCTTCTGTCTCTATTTATGCATGTACATAAAGTTCTGTGAAAAAAAAGAACCCCATTCTATTTTGCCATCAAAAATACTGAAAAAATTTACCTGCATTTTTTCACCACCCATTACTTTCTATGGTTGAAAAAATGCTAAAAGAAGTGACATGCTCTATTTTCCAAGAACACAACCAAGGCACAAAATACGCAGCCAAAAAAGCACATAAAATGTGGGAACAGAGAATTCTGGTTTCTCATAGACTTTGCTGGTACTGCAAAATGCACCTGAAAATTTGCATAAAAATCTGCAGCAAAATATGGTGAAAAACACAACGTGTGGGAACATAGCCTAACAGTTTCCATATCATATACATAGCCAGCAGCTTTTCTTTTGGCCAAAAGCTGGTCGTTTCTCCATTCTGCCCCCATGTCTCCATTCTGCCCCCATGTCGTCTCTCCATACTGCCCCTGTCTTTCCCATTCTGCCCTTATGTCATCTCCCATTCTGCCCCCATGTCATCTCCCATTCTGTCCCCATGTCATCTCCCATTCAGCCCGCATGTCATCTCCTATTCTGTCCCCATGTCACCTTCCATTTTGTCCCATGTCTCTCCATTCTGCCCCCATGTCGTCTCTCCATTCTGCCCCTGTCTTTCCCATTCTGCCCTTATGTCATCTCCCATTCTGCCCCCATGTCATCTCCCATTCTGTCCCCATGTCACCTTCCATTTTGTCCCATGTCTCTCCATTCTGCCCCCATGTCATCTCTCCATTCTGCCCCTGTCTTTCCCATTCTGCCCTTATGTCATCTCCCATTCTGCCCCCATGTCATCTCCCATTCTGCCCCCTTGTCATCTCCCATTCTGCCCCCATGTCATCTCCCATTCTGCCCCCATGTCACCTCCCATTTTGTCCCCATGTCTCTCCATTCTGCCCCCATGTCATCTCCCATTCTGCCCCCATGTCATCTCCCATTCTGCCCCCATGTCACTTCCCATTTTGTCCCCATGTCTCTCCATTCTGCCCCCATGTCATCTCCCTTTCTGCCCCATGTCATCTCCCATTCTGTCCCTATGTCATCTCCCATTCTGTCCCTATGTCACCTCCCATTTTGTCCCCATGTCACCTTCCATTTTGTCCCATGTCTCTCCATTCTGCCTCCATGTCGTCTCTCCATTCTGCCCCTGTCTTTCCCATTCTGCCCTTATGTCATCTCCCATTCTGCCCCCATGTCATCTCCCATTCTGTCCCCATGTCACTGTGGCACCCCAGGGGACTGGTTCCCACAGTGATAGCAATATTACGTCTGTGAGCAGGTGGGAGGTTTCCTGGTCAGACATCCTATGCATGCCACACCTCCTGCCCAGTCCTGGGAGGGGAAGAACTTCCCCTATATAAAGCTGGGGCTGAGGCAGGGTTAGTGAGTAGAGTGAGAGAACACAGACAGAGACACAGTCTGGTCTGTAGTGGAGCAGCTATAGGGAAAGAAAGATCAGGAGCTCTGTGGGAGCTGTACTAAAAGAGGTCAGGGTCTGGAAGCTGTAGAGCTCGCCCTGATTGAAGAGTTCTTACCGGACCCGGAGTCCGAGGCTGTGGGGACTAATCCTTACCCAGCAGCAGAAACCGCCCGGCAGGGGATTTCAGGTCCTCTGGCCAAGAAACCCGAAGGCACGGTCACACGCAAGGGACCAGCACCGCGACGTGGAGCAGAAGCTACCAAAAGGCCCCGAGTCACCGGCCATACGGGTGAGCACCACACGGTACACTCAGGGACGTGGGCTACTTTTACCCGCCTCTAGCAAGGTAGCCAGAAGAGTACGATTAGTTGGGGAGGCCTACAACTCCGCCTGGCCAGGGGAGATCCCATCAGCTCACGGACTGACCAGGCCCCGATCGCTAGCCAGTACTCCGGGAGGGTCTACTTTGTCACCAGTAAAGACCCAGAACTACACCGCACCGTCTCTGAGTGGTTCCTGCTACCCCCTTCTAACACGTCGGTTGCCCTGAGGCCATACCCCTCCCGTTGGGGGTTCTACCAGCTATGCTGCATGACCTTACCACCGGCCTCAGCGGTCTGCCCTGCAGCGGCGGCTTCATAGCCGCATTCAACGGGTGGCGTAGTCGAACACCGTACCATCTTCTGCTAAAAACTGCCACTCAGCTTGACTCCCTGGGCACGGACCGGGTCACCGCCACGAGACTACTACCCCTATCAGATCCGGCTCCGGGTAGGCTCCCGCGTGCGCAACGCTGCGCGACTCAGGCCCAGGGGCGCGTCAACTTTTGGCGTAGTCGGCAGGATTCCGTGCCCGCAACCACCGGGTACTGCGCGCCTGAAAAAGAGACTTTTAAACTTACCTGTGGTGAAGATTCCCGCCATCCGACGCCATCTTCTACCTTCTTCCCGCCATCCGTGGAGTTTTCCCGCCGTTGGACGCCATCTTCTGCCTTCTTCCCGCCATCCGTGGAGTTTTCCCGCCATTGGGCGCCATCTTGAGGGCGCCGCGCGGGAAGAAGAGGGGCGTGGACTCCGAAAAGCCCGCGAGAACTGAAGCCCCGCCTCACGTCCGGACGTTGCGTAAGGTCCTGGAAGGAGCCCAGCAGACGCCGACGTCACAGGAGCGCGACGGAAGGTCCTCGACCCTGACGATCCACTGCGGAGCTGCGGCCTACGGAAGAGGATCATCGCAAGGTAGGCCACGGTCCACTAGGGGGGAGGAAGATGTCGGATACGGAGGAGAGCTTCACAGCCGCAGCCACCGCCAGCGCCACCGCTGCTGCGGTCATGCCTTTCACTATGCCCTATATCCCGGGGGCAGCCTGGCTACCCCAGTACTCAGGGGAGTCACATACCCTGAATGACTTTAGAGAAAAGCTGGATAGCCTCTTCCAGGTGTACCCCCTCACAGAAGAGCAAAAAGTGAGCATCCTGGTGGCCCAACTAACCGGGGCAGCCCAAAGGGAGGTAAAGTCCTGGCCACCTGGGAGGAGGACTGTCGCAGGGATATTAACCCGGCTGAAGGACACCTTTGATACCCGCACCTCAGCCGAGATTAAGCTTAGATTCTACGGGTGCAAACAGCGAGCACATGAGAGTATAAGAGACTATGCTTTAAACCTACAAGAGGCCCTGAGAGCCATTAAGCAGACCGACCCTGACGGCGTGGGAAACGAGGACAGGCTGTTGACCGAACAATTTATAGAGGGACTATATTGCAATGCCCACCGAACCCAGTTGCGGGCAATGGCCTTACAGGATCCTCATCTGGACTTTGCACAGTTCAAGGACAGAGCCATCCGGGTGCTCCGAGAACCGGCACCGGGTGGCGTTGTGACCCACAGGCGCCCTACTACCGCTTACCACCAGGAGGCGGCGCCCTTGTCGGCAGGGCCTGTGGGAGCTGATGCGCAGGCTTTGAACAATGACCCGGCTCCAGACCTGCACCATCAGGTCCAAGAGCTAGCTAAAAGCGTTGCCGCGCTAACCCGAACTGTGCAGTCGTTACAGGTTTCTGCTCCAGGGAAGATCCAGCTGGCATCCGGACCGGAGGACATCCCGTGGCGTCGACCAAGGAGGACCCCACCGGCCAGAGGAAGACCCAGCGACCGATACAACGAGGACGGACAACCCATCTGCCGCCGCTGCAATCAACCCGGACATATGGCAAGGTACTGTCCTTTAAACTGGCACAACCTGGGGTAGAGGGCCGACCCCTAGGAATAAGATCACCAGGCCCATCGAACTGGCGTGACAAATATGTGGGAGGACGTCCAGTCTTGCCTGTGGTACTGGATGGCATTCCTATGAGTGCCCTACTTGACACCGGGTCACAGGTCACCACCATCCCGTACGTGCTCTTCAAGCAGTACTGGAATGACTCGGATATAACCCGCTACCCTGACGACGACTTGAGTATCATCGCCAGCAATGGTCAACCCGTGCCACAGATCGGATTCAAAGAGATGACCATTAAAGTCGGTAGAGTCGAACTGGCAGCACAGGGACTGATCATTGTAGAGATTGACAAGCGCGAGAGTCACCCAAAGATAACGCTAGGAACTAATGTGATTGAAAATTGTCTTGCAGAGGTGATTTTCATTTTACAGCAGGTTGCCAAGAACGCCAGCTCCGGCCAGCAGCGAGTGCTCCAAAAAGAGATCCGGGCACTGATGCGGCGGCAACAGGTGGAACTCTCCGGTGGTGAGATTGGAAGCGTGAGAATGTGTGACCCTTTCCCTATTGCCATGCCCCCAAAAAGTGAAATGATGATTTGGTGCCGGGCAGCTATTGGTCTAAGAGGTAGAGACTACCAAGCAATGGTAGAACCCGTCTACTCAGACAGTAGGCCCACCATTTTGACAGCACGGGGGGTGGTTGATGTACGCCATGGGAGGGTGCCCGTTCGCATAATAAACATCGGGAAGAGAGAAGTACACCTGCCCCGGTATGCCACGCTAGCTAAATTGTTCACCATAAACCAGAATTCTGTACAGGCCGTGGAACCCTTGCCTCCATCTCAACCAGAGGAAGGTAACGGCTCTAAGAAAACAATAGAGGACTGGTGTCAGCAACTACATTTGGGTACTGACTCCACTCCCTCACACCAGAAACAGGGAGTCTATCGGGTGGTTCAAGAGTACGAGAGAGTGTTTAGTAAACACCCGTTAGACTTCGGGCGAGTAAAGGGAGTAGAACACCACATCCCCATGGGAGACCATCCTCCCATAAAGGAGAGATACCGACCCGTACCCCCTGCACACTACCAACACGCCAAGGGGATGCTTAGAGACATGAAGGAGGCTGGGGTAATCAGGGATAGCTGTAGCCCCTGGGCAGCTCCACTAGTCTTAGTTAAAAAGAAAGACAACACCATGAGAATGTGTGTAGATTACCGGAAAATCAACCGTATCATACACAAAGATGCGTACCCCTTACCAAGGATAGAGGAGTCTTTGGCTGCTTTAAAATCAGCTAACTTCTTCTCCACTTTGGATCTCACTAGCGGGTACTGGCAGGTTCCTGTAGCAGAGGCGGACCGGGAGAAGACCGCATTCACTTCCCCGATGGGACTTAGCGAGTTTACCTGCATGCCGTTTGGACTCTGCAACGCACCAGGAACCTTCCAACGATTGATGGAATGCTGTCTGGGACACCGAAACTTCGAGACGGTCCTGTTATACCTGGACGATGTCATCGTCTACTCCAAGACCTACGAGGACCACCTGAAACACCTGGCAGAAGTGTTCGAAGCCCTGGCAAACTACGGCCTAAAGGTGAAACCCTCCAAGTGTCACCTCCTGAAACCAAAGGTGCAGTACCTGGGACACGTGGTGAGTGCTGACGGAGTGGCTCCCGACCCTGATAAGATCACCGCAATTAAGGAATGGCCAAGCCCCTCCAGCGTAAAGGAAGTGCGGCAGTTCCTCGGGTTGGTAGGCTACTACCGAAGATTCATTCCCGGTTTCACCAAAAAGGCAGCTCCTATGCAGGACCTCCTGATAGGCCAGTCCAGGAAGGCCAAGAACCAGAAGCCGCCCTTCAGATGGGAGAAGCTGGAAGAAGAGTCCTTCCGCCAGCTGAAGATGGCCCTCACGGGGGATGAAATCCTGGCGTACCCGGATTACAGCCAGCCCTTTATCCTCTACACCGACGCAAGTAACATCGGGCTAGGAGCCGTACTGTCCCAGATCCAGCAGGGGAAAGAACGAGTAATTGCTTACGCCAGCCGAAAACTGCGACCCACCGAAAGAAACCCTGAGAATTACAGCTCATTCAAGCTAGAGTTCCTGGCAGTGGTGTGGGCAGTCACCGAACGCTTTAAGCACAACCTCGCCTCTTCCCGGTTCACCGTGTACACGGATAACAACCCGTTGACACACCTGGACACAGCAAGACTCGGTGCCCTGGAGCAGAGATGGATGGCCCACCTGTCCAACTTTGAGTTCACAATCAAATACCGGGCAGGACGCTCCAATACCAACGCGGATGCCTTGTCCAGAATGCCAAACCTACCGGACGTGGGGGAAGATCCAGAGGAACTGGAGGAGGTTGAACTTCCCGCGTTCCACCGGCATGGGACTATCCAGTATTCCCACCGTATAAGGAGTAAGCAATCCGCTACGTTCAACCCCTTACCTCATTACAACTGGGCGGAAACGCAAGACAGTGACCCCGCCGTCCGACTGGTGAAGGAGATGCTGACTCAGCCAGATGCCCGCCTTGACCCAGACGCTCCGGAGGAGGCCAAGCAACTGTGGATTGAGAAGAGTCAACTGTTCCTTTACAAGGGGAAGTTGTGCCGCAGAATGGTTAACTCCCGGACGCATGAACTGATCTGGCAAGTAGTGGTGCCAAGAAGAGACGCGGCTATGGTACTGGAGGCATACCACGACGGAGCTGGGCACTTCGGGTGGAAGAAGCTGGAGTTCCTGCTGCGCGGGCGGTTCCACTGGGTAGGCATGAGGGGAACCATCGAGAGGTGGTGCAGAGACTGTGGACCGTGCCACCTAAGAAGGAAGGACCGTGCCAGCCAGAAGACTCCCTTGCAGCCCATCATCACCCGACAGCCACTGGAACTGGTAGCCCTGGACCATGTGAAACTGGCTCCAAGCAGATCTGGGTATGTCTACGCCCTCACAATCGTAGATCATTACTCCCGGTTCCTGGTGGTGGTCCCGGTCAAGGACTTAACGGCTCAAACAGCAGCTAGAGCCTTCCAGCAGCACTTCTGCCGTCCACATGGATACCCGGAGCAGGTGCTGACGGACCAGGGACCTGCCTTTGAAGCGGAAGTCTTCCAGGAGTTCTGTACTCTGTATGGCTGCCGGAAGATAAGAACAACACCCTATCATCCGCAAACCAATGGGCTCTGCGAGAAAATGAACCAGGTGGTGATAGATCTTCTGAAAACATTGCCCCTGGAGGAACGCAGTCTGTGGCCTGAGAAACTGCCTGATCTGGTGGACCTATACAACCACATCCCGGTAGGTTCAACCAACTGTACCCCGGCTTACCTAATGAGAGCAAGACCTGGTAAGCTTCCTGTTGATCTGGAGATGGGAGTCCTGACACCCGAGGACACTTCACCAGAAGCAGACTGGGACACAGAAAGGCAGCAGCAGTATCGGAAAGTACAGGAGAGCGTGGAGCGAAGTCTCTGTCAAGCTAGAGAAAGACAGGAGAAGACTTACAACCAGTATGCTCCCGCTGTTCCCCTGGTACCTGGAGAGCAGGTCTTGAAGAGGAAGAGACGCCTCCACAAGTTGGACGACCAGTGGGAGAAGGACCCGTACACCGTACTGCCCTCAAGCCATGAGAACCCGAAAGTCTGCATAATCAGTAAGGATGGAGGAGAAACCACAGCCATTGTCTCCCGAGATCACCTGAAGAAGTGTCCCGAACAGCTACGAAGCCCTGAAGAAGAACAAGAAGACCCTCGACCCGCAGAGGAAAGGGAAGATATGGTTAGTACTGTGCTCGGAGACTTCCCTCGGTCTTGGACTCAAGTCAATGGCGCAGTTGTGGTACCCGTCCTCACCTTCCTCCAACCAGCATCTCAAGTACCTACGGAGAAACAGGTAGAGCTGGAAGAGCAGCCGGTCCAGGAGGCAGAAGACCCCACACAAGCAGACCAGGAGGATCAACCCTCTGCTTATAGTGAGCCTGCCGTACCCCTAGTGAGCCAAAGAGCCCGTAGACAGCTGCCCAGTTTACCTTTGACAGCTCCTACACCTGGTAGCTCAGGACCAGTCAGTCAGCTCCGTAGGTCCACTAGAGCCACTAGAGGCCAGTTACCCGTACGTTGGAGGATCTAAGTGTTTAGACTGTTTACTAGTATTTACCTGTTTATTGTTGCCTGTAAATAATTGTGTATTTTTAGTTATTTTATAGGTGTCATTTAAGGATTATCCGGAATCCTTTGTACATATGTTGGAGCGTAACCAGGAGTGGACTAAAGACTGTTAAGGACTCGGGGTAGGACAGACCCCTATCTGGTTACGGCTCCCTGTCTCTTGGTGAAATGAACACCCTTGTTTTCTTCAAACACTGCACCCGGTTGCGGACACGCCGTGACCATCCTAATGTGTTTTTCTTTATTGTACTGTTTCTGTTTTTACTTGTTATGTTTTACAAAAATATGTTTAGTCCCGGAGTACTAAATTTCACTAGGGGGGAATGTAGCACCCCAGGGGTCTGGTTCCCACAGTGATAGCAATATTACGTCTGTGAGCAGGTGGGAGGTTTCCTGGTCAGACATCCTATGCATGCCACACCTCCTGCCCAGTCCTGGGAGGGGAAGAACTTCCCCTATATAAAGCTGGGGCTGAGGCAGGGTTAGTGAGTAGAGTGAGAGAACACAGACAGAGACACAGTCTGGTCTGTAGTGGAGCAGCTATAGGGAAAGAAAGATCAGGAGCTCTGTGGGAGCTGTACTAAAAGAGGTCAGGGTCTGGAAGCTGTAGAGCTCGCCCTGATTGAAGAGTTCTTACCGGACCCGGAGTCCGAGGCTGTGGGGACTAATCCTTACCCAGCAGCAGAAACCGCCCGGCAGGGGATTTCAGGTCCTCTGACCAAGAAACCCGAAGGCACGGTCACACGCAAGGGACCAGCACCGCGACGTGGAGCGGAAGCTACCAAAAGGCCCCGAGTCACCGGCCATACGGGTGAGCACCACACGGTACACTCAGGGACGTGGGCTACTTTTACCCGCCTCTAGCAAGGTAGCCAGAAGAGTACGATTAGTTGGGGAGGCCTACAACTCCGCCTGGCCAGGGGAGATCCCATCAGCTCACGGACTGACCAGGCCCCGATCGCTAGCCAGTACTCCGGGAGGGTCTACTTTGTCACCAGTAAAGACCCAGAACTACACCGCACCGTCTCTGAGTGGTTCCTGCTACCCCCTTCTAACACGTCGGTTGCCCTGAGGCCATACCCCTCCCGTTGGGGGTTCTACCAGCTATGCTGCACGACCTTACCACCGGCCTCAGCGGTCTGCCCTGCAGCGGCGGCTTCATAGCCGCATTCAACGGGTGGCGTAGTCGAACACCGTACCATCTTCTGCTAAAAACTGCCACTCAGCTTGACTCCCTGGGCACGGACCGGGTCACCGCCACGAGACTACTACCCCTATCAGATCCGGCTCCGGGTAGGCTCCCGCGTGCGCAACGCTGCGCGACTCAGGCCCAGGGGCGCGTCAACTTTTGGCGTAGTCGGCAGGATTCCGTTCCCGCAACCACCGGGTACTGCGCGCCTGAAAAAGAGACTTTTAAACTTACCTGTGGTGAAGATTCCCGCCATCCGACGCCATCTTCTACCTTCTTCCCGCCATCCGTGGAGTCTTCCCGCCGTTGGACGCCATCTTCTGCCTTCTTCCCGCCATCCGTGGAGTTTTCCCGCCATTGGGCGCCATCTTGAGGGCGCCTCGCGGGAAGAAGAGGGGCGTGGACTCCGAAAAACCCGCGAGAACTGAAGCCCCGCCTCACGTCCGGACGTTGCGTAAGGTCCTGGAAGGAGCCCAGCAGACACCGACGTCACAGGAGCGCGACGGAAGGTCCTCGACCCTGATGATCCACTGCGGAGCCGCGGCCTACGGAAGAGGATCATCGCAAGGTAGGCCACGGTCCACTAGGGGGGAGGAAGATGTCGGATACGGAGGAGAGCTTCACTGCCGCAGCCACCGCCAGCGCCACCGCTGCTGCGGTCATGCCTTTCACTATGCCCTATATCCCGGGGGCAGCCTGGCTACCCCAGTACTCAGGGGAGTCACATACCCTGAATGACTTTAGAGAAAAGCTGGATAGCCTCTTCCAGGTGTACCCCCTCACAGAAGAGCAAAAAGTGAGCATCCTGGTGGCCCAACTAACCGGGGCAGCCCAAAGGGAGGTAAAGTCCTGGCCACCTGGGAGGAGGACTGTCGCAGGGATATTAACCCGGCTGAAGGACACCTTTGATACCCGCACCTCAGCCGAGATTAAGCTTAGATTCTACGGGTGCAAACAGCGAGCACATGAGAGTATAAGAGACTATGCTTTAAACCTACAAGAGGCCCTGAGAGCCATTAAGCAGACCGACCCTGACGGCGTGGGAAACGAGGACAGGCTGTTGACCGAACAATTTATAGAGGGACTATATTGCAATGCCCACCGAACCTAGTTGCGGGCAATGGCCTTACAGGATCCTCATCTGGACTTTGCACAGTTCAAGGACAGAGCCATCCGGGTGCTCCGAGAACCGGCACCGGGTGGCGTTGTGACCCACAGGCGCCCTACTACCGCTTACCACCAGGAGGCGGCGCCCTTGTCGGCAGGGCCTGTGGGAGCTGATGCGCAGGCTTTGAACAATGACCCGGCTCCAGACCTGCACCATCAGGTCCAAGAGCTAGCTAAAAGCGTTGCCGCGCTAACCCGAACTGTGCAGTCGTTACAGGTTTCTGCTCCAGGGAAGATCCAGCTGGCATCCGGACCGGAGGACATCCCGTGGCGTCGACCAAGGAGGACCCCACCGGCCAGAGGAAGACCCAGCGACCGATACAACGAGGACGGACAACCCATCTGCCGCCGCTGCAATCAACCCGGACATATGGCAAGGTACTGTCCTTTAAACTGGCACAACCTGGGGTAGAGGGCCGACCCCTAGGAATAAGATCACCAGGCCCATCGAACTGGCGTGACAAATATGTGGGAGGACGTCCAGTCTTGCCTGTGGTACTGGATGGCATTCCTATGAGTGCCCTACTTGACACCGGGTCACAGGTCACCACCATCCCGTACGTGCTCTTCAAGCAGTACTGGAATGACTCGGATATAACCCGCTACCCTGACGACGACTTGAGTATCATCGCCAGCAATGGTCAACCCGTGCCACAGATCGGATTCAAAGAGATGACCATTAAAGTCGGTAGAGTCGAACTGGCAGCACAGGGACTGATCATTGTAGAGATTGACAAGCGCGAGAGTCACCCAAAGATAACGCTAGGAACTAATGTGATTGAAAATTGTCTTGCAGAGGTGATTTTCATTTTACAGCAGGTTGCCAAGAACGCCAGCTCCGGCCAGCAGCGAGTGCTCCAAAAAGAGATCCGGGCACTGATGCGGCGGCAACAGGTGGAACTCTCCGGTGGTGAGATTGGAAGCGTGAGAATGTGTGACCCTTTCCCTATTGCCATGCCCCCAAAAAGTGAAATGATGATTTGGTGCCGGGCAGCTATTGGTCTAAGAGGTAGAGACTACCAAGCAATGGTAGAACCCGTCTACTCAGACAGTAGGCCCACCATTTTGACAGCACGGGGGGTGGTTGATGTACGCCATGGGAGGGTGCCCGTTCGCATAATAAACATCGGGAAGAGAGAAGTGCACCTGCCCCGGTATGCCACGCTAGCTAAATTGTTCACCATAAACCAGAATTCTGTACAGGCCGTGGAACCCTTGCCTCCATCTCAACCAGAGGAAGGTAACGGCTCTAAGAAAACAATAGAGGACTGGTGTCAGCAACTACATTTGGGTACTGACTCCACTCCCTCACACCAGAAACAGGGAGTCTATCGGGTGGTTCAAGAGTACGAGAGAGTGTTTAGTAAACACCCGTTAGACTTCGGGCGAGTAAAGGGGGTAGAACACCACATCCCCACGGGAGACCATCCTCCCATAAAGGAGAGATACCGACCCGTACCCCCTGCACACTACCAACACGCCAAGGGGATGCTTAGAGACATGAAGGAGGCTGGGGTAATCAGGGATAGCTGTAGCCCCTGGGCAGCTCCACTAGTCTTAGTTAAAAAGAAAGACAACACCATGAGAATGTGTGTAGATTACCGGAAAATCAACCGTATCACACACAAAGATGCGTACCCCTTACCAAGGATAGAGGAGTCTTTGGCTGCTTTAAAATCTGCTAACTTCTTCTCCACTTTGGATCTCACTAGCGGGTACTGGCAGGTTCCTGTAGCAGAGGCGGACCGGGAGAAGACCGCATTCACCACCCCGATGGGACTTAGCGAGTTTACCTGCATGCCGTTTGGACTCTGCAACGCACCAGGAACCTTCCAACGATTGATGGAATGCTGTCTGGGACACCGAAACTTCGAGACGGTCCTGTTATACCTGGACGATGTCATCGTCTACTCCAAGACCTACGAGGACCACCTGAAACACCTGGCAGAAGTGTTCGAAGCCCTGGCAAACTACGGCCTAAAGGTGAAACCCTCCAAGTGTCACCTCCTGAAACCAAAGGTGCAGTACCTGGGACACGTGGTGAGTGCTGACGGAGTGGCTCCCGACCCTGATAAGATCACCGCAATTAAGGAATGGCCAAGCCCCTCCAGCGTAAAGGAAGTGCGGCAGTTCCTCGGGTTGGTAGGCTACTACCGAAGATTCATTCCCGGTTTCATCAAAAAGGCAGCTCCTATGCAGGACCTCCTGATAGGCCAGTCCAGGAAGGCCAAGAACCAGAAGCCGCCCTTCAGATGGGAGAAGCTGGAAGAAGAGTCCTTCCGCCAGCTGAAGATGGCCCTCACGGGGGATGAAATCCTGGCATACCCGGATTACAGTCAGCCCTTTATCCTCTACACCGACGCAAGTAACATCGGGCTAGGAGCCGTACTGTCCCAGATCCAGCAGGGGAAAGAACGAGTAATTGCTTACGCCAGCCGAAAACTGCGACCCACCGAAAGAAACCCTGAGAATTACAGCTCATTCAAGCTAGAGTTCCTGGCAGTGGTGTGGGCAGTCACCGAACGCTTTAAGCACAACCTCGCCTCTTCCCGGTTCACCGTGTACACGGATAACAACCCGTTGACACACCTGGACACAGCAAGACTCCGTGCCCTGGAGCAGAGATGGATGGCCCACCTGTCCAACTTTGAGTTCACAATCAAATACCGGGCAGGACGCTCCAATACCAACGCGGATGCCTTGTCCAGAATGCCAAACCTACCGGACGTGGGGGAAGATCCAGAGGAACTGGAGGAGGTTGAACTTCCCGCGTTCCACCGGCATGGGACTATCCAGTATTCCCACCGTGTAAGGAGTAAGCAATCCGCTACGTTCAACCCCTTACCTCATTACAACTGGGCGGAAACGCAAGACAGTGACCCCGCCGTCCGACTGGTGAAGGAGATGCTGACTCAGCCAGATGCCCGCCTTGACCCAGACGCTCCGGAGGAGGCCAAGCAACTGTGGATTGAGAAGAGTCAACTGTTCCTTTACAAGGGGAAGTTGTGCCGCAGAATGGTTAACTCCCGGACGCATGAACTGATCTGGCAAGTAGTGGTGCCAAGAAGAGACGCGGCTATGGTACTGGAGGCATACCACGACGGAGCTGGGCACTTCGGGTGGAAGAAGCTGGAGTTCCTGCTGCGCGGGCGGTTCCACTGGGTAGGCATGAGGGGAACCATCGAGAGGTGGTGCAGAGACTGTGGACCGTGCCACCTAAGAAGGAAGGACCGTGCCAGCCAGAAGACTCCCTTGCAGCCCATCATCACCCGACAGCCACTGGAACTGGTAGCCCTGGACCATGTGAAACTGGCTCCAAGCAGATCTGACTATGTCTACGCCCTCACAATCGTAGATCATTACTCCCGGTTCCTGGTGGTGGTCCCGGTCAAGGACTTAACGGCTCAAACAGCAGCTAGAGCCTTCCAGCAGCACTTCTGCCGTCCACACGGATACCCGGAGCAGGTGCTGACGGACCAGGGACCTGCCTTTGAAGCGGAAGTCTTCCAGGAGTTCTGTACTCTGTATGGCTGCCGGAAGATAAGAACAACACCCTATCATCCGCAAACCAATGGGCTCTGCGAGAAAATGAACCAGGTGGTGATAGATCTTCTGAAAACATTGCCCCTGGAGGAACGCAGTCTGTGGCCTGAGAAACTGCCTGATCTGGTGGACCTATACAACCACATCCCGGTAGGTTCAACCAACTGTACCCCGGCTTACCTAATGAGAGCAAGACCTGGTAAGCTTCCTGTTGATCTGGAGATGGGAGTCCTGACACCCGAGGACACTTCACCAGAAGCAGACTGGGACACAGAAAGGCAGCAGCAGTACCGGAAAGTACAGGAGAGCGTGGAGCGAAGTCTCTGTCAAGCTAGAGAAAGACAGGAGAAGACTTACAACCAGTATGCTCCCGCTGTTCCCCTGGTACCTGGAGAGCAGGTCTTGAAGAGGAAGAGACGCCTCCACAAGTTGGACGACCAGTGGGAGAAGGACCCGTACACCGTACTGCCCTCAAGCCATGAGAACCCGAAAGTCTGCATAATCAGTAAGGATGGAGGAGAAACCACAGCCATTGTCTCCCGAGATCACCTGAAGAAGTGTCCCGAACAGCTACGAAGCCCTGAAGAAGAACAAGAAGACCCTCGACCCGCAGAGGAAAGGGAAGATATGGTTAGTACTGTGCTCGGAGACTTCCCTCGGTCTTGGACTCAAGTCAATGGCGCAGTTGTGGTACCCGTCCTCACCTTCCTCCAACCAGCATCTCAAGTACCTACGGAGAAACAGGTAGAGCTGGAAGAGCAGCCGGTCCAGGAGGCAGAAGACCCCACACAAGCAGACCAGGAGGATCAACCCTCTGCTTATAGTGAGCCTGCCGTACCCCTAGTGAGCCAAAGAGCCCGTAGACAGCTGCCCAGTTTACCTTTGACAGCTCCTACACCTGGTAGCTCAGGACCAGTCAGTCAGCTCCGTAGGTCCACTAGAGCCACTAGAGGCCAGTTACCCGTACGTTGGAGGATCTAAGTGTTTAGACTGTTTATTTGTATTTACCTGTTTATTGTTGCCTGTAAATAATTGTGTATTTTTAGTTATTTTATAGGTGTCATTTAAGGATTATCCGGAATCCTTTGTACATATGTTGGAGCGTAACCAGGAGTGGACTAAAGACTGTTAAGGACTCGGGGTAGGACATACCCCTATCTGGTTACGGCTCCCTGTCTCTTGGTGAAATGGACACCCTTGTTTTCTTCAAAAACTGCACCCGGTTGCGGACACGCCGTGACCATCCTAATGTGTTTTTCTTTATTGTACTGTTTCTGTTTTTACTTGTTATGTTTTACAAAAATATGTTTAGTCCCGGAGTACTAAATTTCACTAGGGGGGAATGTAGCACCCCAGGGGTCTGGTTCCCACAGTGATAGCAATATTACGTCTGTGAGCAGGTGGGAGGTTTCCTGGTCAGACATCCTATGCATGCCACACCTCCTGCCCAGTCCTGGGAGGGGAAGAACTTCCCCTATATAAAGCTGGGGCTGAGGCAGGGTTAGTGAGTAGAGTGAGAGAACACAGACAGAGACACAGTCTGGTCTGTAGTGGAGCAGCTATAGGGAAAGAAAGATCAGGAGCTCTGTGGGAGCTGTACTAAAAGAGGTCAGGGGCTGGAAGCTGTAGAGCTCGCCCTGATTGAAAAGTTCTTACCGGACCCGGAGTCCGAGGCTGTGGGGACTAATCCTTACCCAGCAGCAGAAACCGCCCGGCAGGGGATTTCAGGTCCTCTGGCCAAGAAACCCGAAGGCACGGTCACACGCAAGGGACCAGCACCGCGACGTGGAGCAGAAGCTACCAAAAGGCCCCGAGTCACCGGCCATACGGGTGAGCACCACACGGTACACTCAGGGACGTGGGCTACTTTTACCCGCCTCTAGCAAGGTAGCCAGAAGAGTACGATTAGTTGGGGAGGCCTACAACTCCGCCTGGCCAGGGGAGATCCCATCAGCTCACGGACTGACCAGGCCCCGATCGCTAGCCAGTACTCCGGGAGGGTCTACTTTGTCACCAGTAAAGACCCAGAACTACACCGCACCGTCTCTGAGTGGTTCCTGCTACCCCCTTCTAACACGTCGGTTGCCCTGAGGCCATACCCCTCCCGTTGGGGGTTCTACCAGCTACGCTGCACGACCTTACCACCGGCCTCAGCGGTCTGCCCTGCAGCGGCGGCTTCATAGCCGCATTCAACGGGTGGCGTAGTCGAACACCGTACCATCTTCTGCTAAAAACTGCCACTCAGCTTGACTCCCTGGGCACGGACCGGGTCACAGCCACGAGACTACTACCCATATCAGATCCGGCTCCAGGTAGGCACCCGCGTGCGCAACGCTGCGCGACTCAGGCCCAGGGGCGCGTCATCACCTTCCATTTTGTCCCATGTCTCTCCATTCTGCCCCCATGTCGTCTCTCCATTCTGCCCCTGTCTTTCCCATTCTGCCCTTATGTCATCTCCCATTCTGCCCCCATGTCATCTCCCATTCTGCCCCCATGTCATCTCCCATTCTGCCCCCATGTCACCTCCCATTCTGTCCCTATGTCACCTCCCATTTTGTCCCTATGTCTCTCCATTCTGCTCCCATGTCGTCTTTCCCATTCTGCCCTTATGTCATCTCCCATTCTGCCCCCATGTCATCTCCCATTCTGTCCCTATGTCACCTCCCATTTTGTCCCTATGTCTCTCCATTCTGCCCCATGTCATCTCCCATTCTGCCCCATGTCAT
This sequence comes from Phyllobates terribilis, assembly GCF_046119375.1. Classification (NCBI taxonomy): domain Eukaryota; kingdom Metazoa; phylum Chordata; class Amphibia; order Anura; family Dendrobatidae; genus Phyllobates; species Phyllobates terribilis. Next base: position 11,660,152 of record NW_027362797.1, on the reverse strand, counting down.
CTCCCATTCTGTCCCTATGTCACCTCCCATTTTGTCCCTATGTCTCTCCATTCTGCTCCCATGTCGTCTTTCCCATTCTGCCCTTATGTCATCTCCCATTCTGCCCCCATGTCATCTCCCATTCTGCCCCCATGTCATCTCCCATTCTGCCCCCATGTCACCTCCCATTTTGTCCCCATGTCACTCCATTCTGCCCCCATGTCATCTCCCATTCCGCCCTCATAGTGCGACTTTACAAAAAAGTTTCTCCTTACCTGGCTGCCGTTCCAGCGGCGACTCTCCTTCGTCTATCTGAGGCGCAGACGCCAGCCAGTCACAGGCCAGAAGTGATGTTATACGCTGGCGATGTGCGCGCTGACGTCAGCTGCCGGCCTGTGATGCCAGCGTCATTATCATGTACCCCAAATGTCAGCATCATTATTCTGTGCTCAGAGTGCCAGCATCATCCAGTATCTTGAGTGCCAGTGTCATTATCCTGTGCCCAGAGTGCCAGTGTCATTATCCTGTGCCCAGAGTGCCAGCATCATTATCCTGTACCCAGAGTGCCAGCGTCATTATCCTGTACCCAGAGTGCCAGCGTCATTATCCTGCGTCCAGAGTGCCAGCATCATTATCCTGCGTCCAGAGTGCCAGCGTTATTATCCTGTACCCAGAGTGCCAGCGTCATTATTCTGTACCCCAAATGCCAGCGTCATTATCCTGTGCCCAGAGTGCCAGCGTCATCCAGTATCTTGAGTGCCAGCGTCATTATCCTGTGCCCTGAGTGCCAGCATCATTATCCTGTGCCCAGAGTGCCAGCGTCATTATCCTGTGCCCAGAGTGCCAGCGTCATTATCCTGTACCCAGAGTGCCAGCGTCATTATCCTGTACCCCAAATGCCAGCGTCATTATCCTGTGCCCAGAGTGGCAGCGTCATTATCCTGTGCCCATAGTGCCAGCAACATTATCCTGCGTCTAGAGTGCCAGCATCATTATCTTGTACCCCTAGTGTCAGTGTCATCCTGTACCAAGAGTGCCAGCGTCATTATTCTAGGCTATATGTGATTACACTACAGGGGGGCTCTATATGTGATTACATTACGGGGGGGGGGCTCTATATGTGATTACACTACAGGGGGGCATATATATGTGATGTGGGTCTTGCTACAGGATAATGACCCAAAACACACAGCTAAAACACCCAAGAATGGCTAAGAGCAAAACACTGGACAATTCTGAAGTGGCCTTCTATGAGCCCTGACCTAAATCCTATTGAGCATCTTTGGAAAGAGCTGAAACATGCCGTCTGGAAAAGGCTACCTTCACACACGAGACAACTGGAGCAGTTTGCTCATTACAGGAATCGTTTGATTGCAGTGATTGCCTTAAAAGGTTGTTCAACAAAATATTAGGTTAAGAGTACCATCATTTCTGTCCAGGCCTATTTCATGAGTTTAATTTTTTTTAAATTCTGTGGCAGCAGAAAAGCAATGTCTGACTTTCATTTGTCCATGTTCATAGATTTTTAATTTATTATTACTTTTGTCAGATTCAAGTTATTTCTGTGACCATTGTGGGTTTTTCTTTCATTAAACGAGGGGTACCAACAATTTTGACCAGGTGTGTATGTGATTACATTATGGGGGGCTCTATATGTGATTACATTATGGCGGCTCTATACAGTATGTGATTACATTATGGGGGCTCTATATGTGATTACATTACAGGGGGCTCTATATGTGATTACATTACGAGGGGATCTCTATGTGATTACATTACAGCACGGTTGGTGGTTAGCACTGCAGCCTTAACGCGCTGGGGTCTTGGGTTCCAATCCCACCAAGGACAACATCTGCAAGGAGTTTGAATGTTCTCCCCGTGTTTGTGTGGGTTTCCCCCCAGTTGTCCGGCTTTCTCCCACACTCCAAAGACACATTAATAGGAAATTTAGATTGTGAGCCCCAATGGGGACAGTGCTCATAATGTCTGTAAAGCGTGAGTAAAATAAATAAATTACAGGGGGCATCTGCCGCACCCCCTGGGCCGTGGGGTACTTGGTAGCCAGGCCGGTCGATGCTGGGTGAAGTCGCGGTGGCTGTGACCCGGTCCATGACCCAAGGCGGTCAATTAAAGGGAAAGTAAAAGGGGAATAAAGTTTTTAGAGATAATGTTCGTGACACCACCTGTCACATGCGGCTATATGGGGCCGCTGCTGCGGTGCAGATCCACTGGAGCTGGTGGTGACGCAGCAGAGTTGGTTCAGCTCTCCACAGGCAGAGCTAAGCTCCAGGGAGGTATATGTAGAATTGTGGAGGTAGATGTTGTTGGTGCTGTGTAATGCAGGTGATGGCGCAGATAATGACCAGTCCACAGCTTAATGGCGGTTTTCTCTTATCTTTTCTTGCGGTTTTTTAAGCCGACCGGGGCACGGGTACTAGCTGGTAGTAGAGGTCCGGGCGGCCTGGAAGCAAGTTGGGGATCTACCTCGCCAGGTGGAGTTGTAGGCCTTCCCTCTGCGCTATTCTCTTTGGCACTGCAGCTATGCTGCGGCCCTCGTCCCTGAATAAAGCGTCTTTTTCCTCACCTGTATGGCAGGCAGCTCGGGCCTTCCTTAAGTGTCGCTCCCACGTGGCTGGGCCCTATGGTGCTGCTGGGCCGCCGGGTGTCTGGTGG